>NW_022145615.1:3890000-4506728 GCF_000002235.5 Strongylocentrotus purpuratus | reverse complement strand
TTGACATAATCTGGCCTCCAAGAGGAAAGAGCGTCTCTTTCCCAGGTTTCCCCACGATGACCTGCCATATTGTAATTTGACCTCGGCATTGAACTGTAACAATTTAAACCTAACAAGCTAATGTACAGTATCTGTGCCTACTGAAGAGACAACCCTTCCTTTTAGTATTCTCCTATGGTTCCTGATTAAATGAAATGCTGAGAAAGTACCCCACAAGAAAGAAGGAGAAGAAGAAGAAGAAGGAGGAAGAGAAGAAGAAGATCAAAGAAGAGGAAGAGAAAAGAAGACGAAGAAGTGGAAAGAGAGAAAGAGAAAGAGGGATCGAGGAGTTGATGAATAAGAAGGAAGAAGGAGGACGAGAAAGAAAAGGAGAAGGAGAAGAAGAAGAAGAAGAAAAAGAAGAAAGAAGAAGAAGAAGAAGGAGAAGAAGAAAAAGATAAAATGAATAATAATGAAGGAGGAGCTATAAAAAACCAGGCGGCCATTTTCAAAAAAAGACTTGCTTTGATATGCTGCTTCATGCACTTTTGAAGCTCCATACTTAAACATCCTCCTCAAACTTCAGTTTCAGTTTCTATTTCAGAGTCGGACCCATGCATGGCCGAATAGAATGATAGGCTAAAACTTTTTGCGAAAATACTGTAAAATAAATGGATCGTATCAGTTCAATTTGCTTTCCCCGCAGTTTTAATAAAACGTAGAAAAGACGGAAGTGCAGTACGATGAAACGTACTTATGCTTGTTTGTTATATAGGCTTCGACATTAAAATTCTGAACATTAGAAGATAGATTAGAAACAAGAATTATATAATGTGTTGGCAAGTAATAGCTCATTGATCGAATATCTCCCGGGATATACATACATAGAAAACAAAATTCGGTGCTGATGCTACGAATATGCATCTGTGTTTTTTCCTTTCATTCTAATAAGGGTATATTCGCTGTACTTGAGTGGTATACAGTTTAGCACAATTAAATGGATTCCCATGTGTCCTTCGCGATGTTTGTATCTCCTGCTGTGAAACTAAACATTTTACAAACTGCGTGAAAAAAGGGGGCGGCAGTTGAGGAGGATCAGCATGTACAGGCGTCCATTTATATTTCAGCGCTTTATACGACAAAACCCGGCTCTGAAATAATTATGATGTGCATGTATTTTGTCACAAGCATCAGTGCAGGAATTCAGGAATCGCTAATGCTAGTCACGAAAGAAAGTGTAACATCATAGAGGTAGCAATCATTCGTATATGAAAACACCCGACCTTACTGCTCTACCATGATTACTAATGATTAAAATAAAATGGCATGAAGTAAGGCTATAACGCGGCTTTTCGCATTCAGATTATCGATTATCAATGATACGCGGATGCATCGTCGCCCTCATCCTTTCATACTACACACAAATACACTGGCTAGCTAGATAATGATGCGCTCATTTAGAATACTACGTATACACAACACATCATTGCATGGGTTATATGGGTCATACGATGTAAGTAGGGTCCATGGTCATACCATTGACTACTATGTTCATACCAGGTCCATGATCATACCAATACACACACAACGTAAAATTAGATGCGGGATGGACATCGCAAATTTTATGTTGTCTCTCGTTCGCGCTTATTATAGCGGCTTCAGTGAAGTTAACGCGAGATTGCGCTGTATGTCGAGCACAATCAACAGAATATCGAATTTAATCATTTAAAAGAGCGGTCTTACCCTTTCCGCGAGCTGCCATGCTTTTTGTATGAGTACTGATTGAATAAGAGTCTGGAACGTGAAAATGTCGAGATGATTAAGTAAAGTAAAAGCCGCGGACAGGGCACCAATGAAATATAGCAAAAATACCGCCGCCGGGACGGTTCGGAGTCGCACGCCCAATCAGCTGATAAAATAACACACCCTCAACGTTGGACATTACAGTTAGTACTGAAAAGAGAGAGAGAGAGAGAGAGAGAGAGAGAGATGGAGAAAGAGAGAGAGAGATGGAGAGAGAGAGAGAGAAAAGAGAGAGAGAGAGAAGAGAGAGAGAGAGATAGAGAAAGGGGAGGAATGAGAGGAAGAAAGATCAATACCATTGGAGAGGAGAGAGAGAGAGACATAACATTATCGTTAAAAATATCTCGCTCAAGACTACCACAGTACTTTGTTTCCTCTAACCAACTTTTTATTCATGCCAAGGTTGGAAAAGGTCATTTGTTAACATACACAATCTTGACCTATCTAACCTAAGTTCGACAGTTATTGGGAATACAATCTCTTATTTCAAAGCTTAAGTGATAAAGAATGTACCGGAAAGTAAAGAAAAGAAAAGCTAACCAAAAGATAAAGAAAGTAAAACAAATACTATAATTATGAATTCAGGTGTGAGTTAATTTGACCGGGAGCGGCAACATGTTTGTTTTATTTTGGCATTGAAGCTGCAATCGCAGAAGAGAGTGTTAATGTCACTGAAATATAAATACATGTATCAGTAAAGTGATTTCAGATTTCGGTTGGCATAACATGATGTTCGGTAGCCGCCTCATGCATGATTATTATGATGGTGCCACAAAAAAACAAAAAAAATTCTTGAAGAAGAAAAAATACGTTCAGGACGAATTCGAAAACATTTTAATCTTTTATAATAATGAAAGCAGGTAAAAGCTTTGATTGGTACGCGAAGATAATGTTTTAATTTTATATTTGCTATTGTGAAACGCTGTCACGCCATTGGCGTAGGGAGGGGGGGGGGGGGGGGGTTGGGTGTTCAAGGCCCCACCCTCGGCAAAAAGGGAGTGTTTTAGGTGTTGAAACATCCCCTCCCCTTGGCAAAAGGAGGGTTGTTTTAGAATTTTAAAGACACCCTTTATCTGTGTTTTATGTATGACCCCCCCCCCCCCGGTCACCTAAAAATCAAAATAGTGCTCCTTACCCCCTCCCCTGGATCCACCACTGGCCCCCGTCTCCTCCATAAACACCAGTGACCTGTTATGCCTCTGTGAATGTAGACGTCGATCGGGACTGCGATATATTTAGATATCCTTTATAGGCATACGTCCCCACCTATCATTTCTGCATGATAACATGGATAAATGCTTCATTAAAACGAAACCACGTATGGCTATTTTATAGAAAAATGAAATGAAATGAAACCATTAATAAAAATGAAAACGTAAAAGCCGGATCATGAATCAACTTCTTTTGCATGTATTTCGCGCATCGCTACAATGTAGCTGTCTGCTATGAAATCATTTTGTCAAGTAAATATTTTTCTTGTCGTGTATTTAAATACACAGTTATTTTGTTACCAGAGCTAGCTAGCGGAGACCTCTTTGATACAAACGCACCTTCTATCGGTGCAGTGAAAAACTGAAAATATCTGAAATATTGTTCAGTTTGCAGGTCACTGGTGTAAATAAATAAGAGAAAACAAGTTAAATGTTCAACGATAAGTCTTTAATTTGTAAGGAAGAAGAATTGGCGTCGATATCAATATTGATTAAAAGAACTTGAACTTGAATTGACTTTTATTTCCAGCATCATAGAAAGTAAAAGATGGAATATCATAACAGATAACAATATCAAAATTACATATAAAGTTACATAAAAATATTCAAAAAGTAAAGAATATATGAAAGTAAAAACTATAGTACAAATAGAAAATGATGCATTCGTAAAAGCCAATAGGCTTGAAATCATTTTGCCAATTAAATATTTTTAGGGAAGAGGGTATCAGACCGAATTCGCTCACGCTTGCCTATAAAGTTTCCCAACACACACGAAACAGAATAGTTTTGTTTTCTTTTTTAACCCTTTCAGGGAAATTTACTTCACATATCTACGTCCAAGCGCTTATCCAGGATTTTTTTAAGGGGAGATGCTAATTGCCCAGTTCGTGAGAAAATTTTGCAGCGAATAAGCCAGCCGGTGAATAAGCGGGGGCAAAAAATGTGCTCACCAAACCCCCCCCCCCCCCCCCCCCCCCCCCCCACTGAGCGAATTTTCGGCCGGCGCGATTTTCAAATTGTCGGGAGCAAAAAAAAAAATAGTGCTTACGACCCCCCCCCCCCCCCCCCGAGCGACTTTTCGACCGGCGCGATTTTCAAATTTTCGGGAGCAAAAAAAAAAAAGGAAGTTGGGCCTCCCCTAAGAAATCCTGGATCCGCGCCTGACGGGGGTAGCGCTCATCTCACTCGGTAATGAAATACGCGAGACTATATAGCCATCGGATGGGGCGGGGGGGGGGTGGTCTACTAGGGGGTCGCGTATTAGCTAATTTCCCCGATGCCAGTTTCAATTCCCTTTCTACCCTTTATTTCTTTATTAAAAAAGAAGGAAGATCTATATAGCATTCTATAGCATCAGGGTGTTACATGGCTAGATAAATAAGTTACATTAAAGGTTAAGTTGAGTTCTAGTCATTCGATTGCATTGTGAAAGAAAAGGTGTGGAATGGATCAGAAAAAAATTGATCATGTAGCATGTAAGTATGGTGTGTACTGCACAGGGCCGTAGCCAGAGTTTGATGTTTGGGGGGGGGGGGGGGGGCACATACATTTAATTGATCGACGTCCTTGGGAGGGGTCTAAAAAAGTTCAACTGATCTTGGAAATTTTGGGGGGCACGTGCCCCCCCCCCCGTGGCTACGTGCCTGGTACTGCAAGGTTCTGGAGTCATCGACATCGTAATAAATTTGGCCCAGTCTTTGTAAAGTGACAAGCACTGTACACAGAAAGGCGTATATGGGACTACACAATGGAGTCGGGCCTACTTACCTTGATTTCCTTATCTTTCTATGCTCATGACTCAGCCGGTATACATTTTCTACCAAAGTTGTTTGGCAAAGGACATTTATATGTAATCTTGAACATTCAGTGTAAGTTTCGTTTGATTCTATGAGAATTAATTTTCTTTTTTACCAGAACTCAAATTTATCTTTAATTTAAAAATACATACCCTTCCTTGCGTCCTCAGGCTCGGGCTCAGGCTCCTCCCTCATGGCCGTTTCCGGGACGACTGCATACGGTCCTTGCCCCATACTCGATAACAGACCGGCCCACTTGAAGAAACCACGAAATATTGTAATTTTGTATAGAAATAAACAATTCTGTCAAGTTCAGATTGTAGTGCAATCCTGCATGTAGCATCAACAGTACAATGGTTGCTTTGTCTAGAAAGCGCCAACGTCAAGTCCAATTTGGATTATGAAAAAAAAAGACGAGATAGAGAAACAAAATTAAGACAGTCTGAGCCCGATTATTGTAGCTTCCGGTCTCTTAATTTTTTTCGCTGCCAGTGTAAAGGTATGAAATGTCAGTAAACGAAGGATATATCAATCTGTAACTCAGCTCCGGCGTTGAAGTGTTTATTACATGTAGAAGCAACTCGGCGGGAAGCGACTGCAAAAGAGATTGAAATCATCAATCCCGGCGGCTGTTTTTAAGCAAAAAATTACTCGATCTCGTGATGTCCAAACTGGTTATAAAGCTCAGGTAATTATGTCGAGTGGTTCGATTTGTACAATGGGCAGAGAATGGCAGAGAGTGGGTAATAGCTGAAAGCTCCTTGGTCATACAATCACATTTTGGAGCGATGCCAGTGAGCATTTCCGAAATTCAGGGTACGTGCGATCATGCAACGATAAAAAATAAAAATACCTTTCTATTATTATGGAAAGCATGTGATAATGTATTAGGTTCCACAAATAATGCACACAGACTAATAATGATGTATTACCAGTATATTATGATGTAATAATATGCACCTAGTATTATGAATAGCGGATTGCAAATCTTCATGTGACTTAAAGCAAACATATCGTCACTTCTTAAATCATATGGCCTAAGTCATATTTTCAAGATTTGGGAAAAAACAGAGAAAACTGAACCAAACATAGAATAAATGATATTTTTTGCTCATTTTACACAGAAAGGTATTTGATTATTGAAATAAAAAATAACACTGTCTATCAAATCTGCTTCGGAAGAGGATTAGATTACTCATAAGTTTACTCAATAATATATAGTTTTTTCTTCACACGCTTGACTTAGGTCATTATACTAACTGGGTACAAGGTATAAGCAACATGAATATGTTCAATTCAGCACATATCATTTAACAAAGGTGGATAGCCTCATGAAGAGATGACTTGGCAAAAATATAATTTTCTTCAAAATGAGACTTAGGCCATTATTTTAAGGTGACGATATTGCAATCATCGGGGACTTCCCCTTGCCTTCGTCATCAGGACGAGGTCTCGTGAAACGTGGTAATAATTAGTCATGACTCAGTGTGCTGAAAAAGATCGGGGAGTCCTGAAAAATACTGTCGGTAATCTTTCTTTTTTGAGAGTGTGTGTAGTCCTGAAAAGGATTGTTGGTAATCTTTCTTGAGCTTATAGTTATACAAAGAACCAGGGGCGGCGATTTCTTTTCATGACCGGGAGGGGGGGGGGGGGGGGGGGGGGCGAAATGCGAGGGACGAGGGAACAGTGGCGTAATGAGCAAAAAAATTTAGGAATCATGGTAAGGTGTCTAATATGGGGTGTACTTGCAGAGTAATGTGGTATCTCCCCTCTCCTTCACCATCATTATTATCACCATCATCGTCATCACCTTTCAATCATCATGTTCATCGTTGATATCACCACCTTGATCATCATTACCATTATCGTAATCACCTCAATCATCATCATCATCCGCATAATTACCATAAGCAGCAACATCCATCATCCTCATCCTCATCATCATCAGCACCACCCATCATCATCCTCTTCATTATTGTCATCATCATCAATATTAGAGCTGCCAACCTTGTATGACCAAACAAAAAAAAGGAACCATGATGGCAAAAAAAAGGAATTCGTTAAAACGAAACTTACAACCACGCGCGACAAACTTCCAATGCAGAAATGTCCATTCCTCATGCTGTTTTTTCTTCCATGTTAGGACCTATATTTTATTTACAAGTAGGTATTTTGTTGTTGTTACTTCCGTATAATCAGCGTTTATTCTTTTTGAGAATATTTTTCTCTTCAAGTATGTTTCAACGATGGTTTTCTAATGAATTTGTGATTTAAATAACATTTTTTTAGGGCATTTGTTTGACGTGCGGTATGAACAACAACAAAAAATTTAAAAAAAAGTATTTTAAGAAGAAAAAAACGTACTACCGTAATTTGGAGGAAAAAAATGGAGTAATTCCGGGAATGGTTGGCAGCTCTGTATCATCATGATGCCAATTATATTTCACCCTGTACGTCCATAAAACCTGCATTAAAAGCAACAGGATTTAAAACAAGCAACATCAAAACTTCTGACTTGGGTAAAAAATATCCTCATGATTATTCTTTTTCAAACAGAAAGTTTTTTTTAAACCAATAATGCTTTCAGCACAAAGTTGAACAACAGTAACAAGTTTTACACTCCATGGAGTATAAGAAATATCTCATTCTCACCTTTAACTCGTATTATACTTCACATACAATGTTTAACTGTAATCATTAGGTAAAAATTTCGATGAACATAGCTGTTGTGGCAACATACAGTGTTTTTCGAATCAATGAAATATGCAAATTGATAATAAACTGCATTATCTTCATATCGTGTGAGCACAAATAGTAAAATAATCTATTTGTAATAATTAATGTAAAAATGTGTTCAATTATTTGTGAAAGAAATATGGGAGAAAACACTTGACTTTATGCATTTACTCTCTAAAAAAAGGTAAAGACCAGTTTTGGAAATGCCCCCCCCCCCCTCAAAAAATGAAATGGAAGCTCTTATTACCAATCATGAGAAAGAATATGTTTTGACTAATACGTGATGATACAAATTTTGCTGAGAAATCGCCTACTAATTGATATATTTAGTAGATTATTATATCTATTTGGACTGGATAGATATCGCGCACGTGTCACGTAGTCCCATAGTCCTATCTTTCTATGTACAGTGCTTGTAACTTTACCAAGACTGGGCCTAATTTCTTATCATTTTGATGATTCCAGAACCTTGCAGTACACACCAGTTTTGACTAATACGTGATGATACAAATTTTGCTGAGAAATCGCCTACTAATTGATATATTTAGTAGATTATTATATCTATTTGGACTGGATAGATATCGCGCACGTGTCACGTAGTCCCATAGTCCTATCTTTCTATGTACAGTGCTTGTAACTTTACCAAGACTGGGCCTAATTTCTTATCATTTTGATGATTCCAGAACCTTGCAGTACACACCAGTACATACCAATACTTATATACTAGATGATCAACCTTTTCTGATCGATTCCACAACGTTTCTTTCACAATGCAATCGCATGACCAGAACTGGTCTTCATCTTTAATGCTGTTAAGGCTAAGTAAAATCATGTTTCACATTCACAGCATAAAGGAGGCCTTTAATTCTTCAAAATTGCATATGATTTGAATTTATCACCTTGTAAATGATACCTGTCACTGTCATATAGAGCTTCACGTACATATTCTTTTTTAACAAACATTATACCCTTCATGTTCTAACCAGATGATATAATAATGTAAATATAAAATGATTCATGAATGATATAAATGAATTTTGTTTGATGTAATATTTCCCTACCCATATCACTCAAGTGTCAACAAATTGAACTGCCATTCAAAGAATTCAAAGAGTTCTTTTCAAAGTGCTATAATTGATATACTGGAAGTGGGAATGAAGATCTCTATTTGATGTAAATTGGCAAAAATACATGCCTGTATTCTACTAAAATTTAAATCCCACAGGACCTCATGTTATGTCCAGTTAAACAAAAGAAGTTCGATAAATGTCTAAATATTTTTAAAATACAAGCACCAGGTTTGACTGAATGATTAGAATATGAAACAATGTTTGTTAATAAGCGAGTTCGTAATTAGTATTTGCGCATGGGCAGATAAAGGTCATTCGTACCCAAATTGTAAAACCATTGAGACGAATACTCAGATCGTGCTCATGAAAGTTATGTAATCAGTACTCATTTATGCACCAACAGTACATTTATCTGATACACAGGTGGAAGTATTCTTCTCAAGAGGCAAACAAAAGGTATTCATGAAGCACCTCCATCACTTTGGCAGTGATTATTCTAAAATGCACAGGTGGGAAGTATCCATCGTGTCTAAGATCTGTGGATATTTTGGGGTCAAGAGGTCCACAGCTATTTACGAACTCGCTTATTCTTCAAAACACCAGAAAATATCAGAACAAACGCAGCTCTATGATGAAAGTTGGCCTCAAGGAAAGTTATTTTGAATTTGAGAACATTGTCAGCAACTTGGTCTGTAGGTACCAAATCATTTACTTCCAACTTCTAAGGTCTTAGTGCAGATGAAAAGTAGCATAACTCTTGCTATAACTCCAGGATATTTGCATACAATTTGAGAACAAAGCAACGATGCTTACAACATATTACCCTTGCATTACATAAAACAATGTTTTGTGTGCATACGAAGGAAAGCTTTTCTTGGTGTCAAGTCTGTGTCAAAAAACAAAATTGTATACCATTTTCTCGAGAAAAAAAGAAGAAGAATGTTCTGCATGACGACTGTCATAAGTCAGCACCTGTGTAGCATAGCTACAGTTTCCTTGATAAGAAATTCAATTGTGCACCCTCATTACATTGTCAATATTTTGCAAGCATATACAGACAAAACAATAAAGTCAACTTGTTTGGGACAACAAAAGTGGAAACTCTGTGTTAGGGTATAATAAGGTTATGCTCTTAAGACTCCAAACAAGTAAAATAATCGGTTTCAAAGACACCATAGTCCACCATTTTGGGTGCAGTAATCATTTGTATCTTGGAAGCCATCAAAGTTAATCCTCAAAAAAAATCCAGAAATAGTTCTCTTTTCTTGTTTCCATAATATGCGTTACATTTCATTAATTGTATCTCTAAACCTTGCAAATCTGCTAGAATTCATTTGGCATCCAATAAAACATGAGCAAGGCATGTGTCCCTTAATCAAAATATGATGTAGAAAACTGCCCATCAGAATGGCTACAAAAATTCAGTTGTATGGAATCAATCGTCATCGTCATCTAGAACTTCTCCATCCTCTGGATCCGAGTCTTCATTCTTCTTGGGAAGGTCCCCAAGCTTTGGAAACATCATGCTATCACTGTCCTCTTTCATATCCGTACACTCCTGTTGAGGCAAGGGTAATTCAGATTTTAAAGTACCGGTAGGCATGTTGGGTGCTTCCCTGCTACTGCTAGCACTGGGCATAGGTCCCATTTCATTCATGTAGGGTTCATCATCTAACCTTCCATGTTCATCCTTCATGTCCATTTCACCGCTGGGCTCTCCATCTCCATCTCCCTCAAACCTCTCTCCTCCTCCTCCATCCCCCAAGTCTTCCATCTCTGCCTCATCCTCCTTGTTCCCATGGTGATCATCCTCCCCCTCCTTGCTGAGGGCGGTAGACTTTCTGGTGTGCCTTCTCTTCTTCTTCCTCTCTGCTTCCTCAACCTTTTTCTCTTCTGAGAAGATGTCTTTGACAGTTTCGCTGGAGACGTCAGCATCTAATTTCATCATCTGGATGAAGACTCCACCTGGTGATCGCCTCCTCGATCGGTTCTGAGTGAGAGAATGAAAGGTCATATCCAAAGACGTCATTACCAGAACTCATGAGTTTGGGCTTTGATATCAAAAGGGGTAATGGGTACAGTTTGTGTGGTACTTAAAATTATCAGAGATTTCAATGAATGTGTATATGATAAAAGAGCACAGTAACTTGATTGGGCAGTTCATCCATGACCTGGCTGTATCGACTGCAGACCCATACATGAGAAAACAAGTATTCCAAATATCATACCAGCTTCTTTAGGTCTGGGACTTTCTTTGACTTCTATTTCTATAACCAAATTAGGGTAATCTTGAGTTCTGGAAAAAGCATTAAAGAGCAGACTAACGCTTTTTAAAATTATTTGTTTATGTAGCGAGTCCAGTGTTTGGACCTCAAAGATACCTGTTTCATAACTTGTTAAACATCTCAAAGGACATGAAACACAGGATTAGATGCCTATATATCAGCCAATTGGTGCTAACTACTGGACTCTGTGCTCATTACTCATATTTTCCATCAAAACTCTTCTAAAGATATCATACAGTTTTCGTTTTCAACAACCATAAACGGCATGGAATTCTGTTAGAAATTCACCTTGATCATTGCCAAAACTTGACACTATGTCAATGAAACTAAAAATTTACCATTGTGGAATTTGTGGTGTTTGAAGCAACATAAAAAACAAATTTTGTGCATGCATCATCCTTACCATTATCATCATTCCACCATCATTTTCAATCTCCTCTGTTTTACTCCATAACTCCAGCGTCTTCTTGACCCCTAGGATCTTGACCACTCTCAGAATCAGATCTCTCTTGGGTTCTTGTAGGCTGTACGCAACCTGACCTGCGATGACCTTCATCTCAGCATTGGGGTCAATCTCTACCTTCTTCATCATAATGACCTGTTCAATGTTGTCGGACTGTGTTCCAAGCCTGTTCTTTATGTTTGAGCGCCGGAACCGGTCAGCGACCATGGAGCCGCGCTTTTTAAGTTTTTCCCGCAGGTCATCATGAGGTTGCTTTAGCTCCTCTTCCTCCTCGCTGTGTCTTGGTGAATCATCTGCAAGCCATGCATCATCCTCATTCTCCCCAACTGCCTTCATGAGCCTTCGTCCCTTGGCGACATCGTCTTCTGGTGGGATGTTTGTAGCCACCCCTAGAGGGAGCTGTTCAGTATCTTTATAACTGTAGCTCTCCACATCTCTCTCCATTACCTGATCAACCCCAAAATGTGTGATCTCTCTCTCGACTGCTTCCTGGTTCTGATCCACGGCTACAGAACCCCAGACGTTATTCTTCCTCCTTTTCCCTGCCTCGCCTGCTCCTCCATCTCTGTCTCTGCTCCTTGGCGGCCTGTAATGATCTGGTCTCTCAAACCTACTCCCTCGCCCCTGTTGATCCCTCCGAGAGGTAGGCTCAGAGAAGGGCATCCTATGAGAGACCTTTTTAGCAGATGTGGTCTTCTGTCGCTTCCAGGACTGTTCATCATCACTGTCACTCTGGTCACTCGAGTCATCTTCATCACTGGATTCAAACTTTCTAATGCTTCCTCTGTGTCCATCATCTTTCTTTGGTGTTGCTTGACGGTGTGTGAAGGATGCCATTGGACTTGTGTTGAAATCCAATCGCAAAAGATGAATCTACAAAGATAAAAAACAAAAATACAGTTTACTAAATATTAGGACCTTTATCTTCATCTGAATAATGATAACAATAAAATAGAATAATTGTGCCATCAATACATTGTTATAAGAGAAGGGGGAAAACAGCAAAACTCCCCAAAACCAAAGCAAAGTCAAGTACAAATTTGAAAAATAAAGAATAGACTATTACTAGAGTCTACATGACAAATGTATAAATCAAATATCTTTCAAAAAGTTGTTGAAATGAATTGATATGGTATTAATTTAGATGAGGGATAGACTCTCCACAATTTCATTTGGGTACGTTAACGGTTGACTCTAAACTCGAAAGAACTAATAATAATCTAATAATAATCTAAGAGGAGGCGAGTTGGCTCAGTCGGTAAAGCGTCTGCCTGTCGAACCAAAGATCCCGGGTTCGACTCCCACCCAGGCGGATGAATGAAGCCTGCGTTGTGTGTTAACGTGCCCCTTCCCTTGTTCATAGATGCAGGTTATGTCAAGTGGAAAACACTCCGTCCCTCGGATAGGACGTTAAATGGAGGCCCCATGTACAGGAGAGTCACCACCCTTGCACGTTAAGAACCCATTGCACTATTCGTATAAGAGTAGGGGGAAACCCCGGTGTAATGGTCCACCTGCATACCCCAACCAGGCCGAGTATACGGCATCAGCAAGAACCTTCAGTATTGAAGGAGGCAGATTATCTTGAAGAAGAAGTAGTTGTTTGAAATGACAAGCAATTCATTAATTATCTCACATTAGACTAGTATTACCCATATCAGACATCTGAGCAGTGGTTTTACAAAATCATATTACACTTCTTGTAATCCTAAAAGAGCTAATCAGTAAATATAAGACCATATTACCCTCTCATGAAAAAGCCTAAGGACTTTACGTGTTAAAAAAGCAGGAAATAAAGTCTCATATTCACAGCGCCATATTTTATCATTTTCATTGTGCATCTATTATGCGCACTCTATTGTGACACAATATCACACCAAAGGCACACTATTTGTAGTGTATCAACAATTTCGTCAAGCACTCGAAGCACAGTGCTGGTTTGACAAAGTTTCTTCAGTTCTTTTTTGAGTTTGAGATTGTCATCGATTGCATGTTGCTCTAGCCTTCTACGTTCTAGGCCAGGTCTAGGGTAGATGTCTGATTTGGACAACAATCAATAACTTTCGGGAGATACCACATATATTGCCCTCACAAGACCCATAATGCCCTCTTCTTTGACTCAGGGCAATACGAGTCTAGTTTGGGAAATATATGTTGTAGGCTATCTCCCTCAGTTCAAGGCCACAGGAGAGGAGACAGAAGACAGATTTGATTGATACTTACAAATATCTTAATGATATATATAGGAATAGTTCAGAAAAGTTCTTCTCTGCTCCAAACAAAGATCTAAGATGTCATACTAACTTACTAAGAAACTTTACCAAAGACGAACTCACACAAAACTAGCTGGCCACTTTTTTTCAAATCGAGTGGTCCAACCCTGGAACAGCTTACCCAATGACATAGTGTCTGCACCTACTGTGGCTACTTTTAAGAGAAAACTGAGAGCCCTTCCCATAGGACAAGAGGGCTAATCAACCAAGTATACCAAGTATAGGCCTACCAAGACAAGTAAGTAAGGCCAGTCAATATTATATAAATAACCCACACAAAAACGAGCATATGGGCACGTTAATACAAACTGCCTCAAACATTTTTCATTTCAATCACCATTGTCGGGCTGAAGTAGAATTAAAAAATGTATCAGTCAATTCAAATACACCTAGTATTGAAATTGATAAAAGCTACAGAGATAAAACAATGTTTACCTTCCTAAAAATGCAGGAAATACGACTCAAATAGCCAACGAAATTAAATCTCCGTACGCGTTCGCGCCTTATAGCCGCTAGATGGCGCTTCGAGGGCAGACCTCGATTTGGTTCAATCAGGGAGTTCAATCTTGTAATTTTTTTATGTTAGTCTCATTGTGCATTTTTAACAACTGTTTAATTTAGATATACGGCATTAAACGAAATTATTTGTTGACGTTTTGTATTTAATCGAAAGAAAAAAAACAGATATGCAATTCAAATTAGTCTAATTTAATTTAGTATGACATATAATTCGACGCCTAAAACTTAACATTGTCGCGATTTAATGTCTCGTTACTGCATGGCTGGTACCAGCTTGACCAGTGTTATAACTGGCTTAAAGAAATGATGACGAATGGCTCTCTTTTTATAAATTAATGATTCATCAACAAATACTACAATCGTAATGGATATACAATGATTCATCATACACATTTCACTTTCATTTTCTCATCGGTAACGAATAACACGGTACCGGGACGTACCGGGGCTAAGAGAAAGCATTTTTTTAATAAATTGAAGCATTTTATATTACAGTGGACATGTTTACTGCCTTTTATTGATCTTCCATCGATCCAACCCCACCCCCCAAAAAAAAAAAGCTTTCTCTTTCCCCCGGTAGCGGGTTCGTCCCGTATTATTTTTTACTGATGATAATGGAAATGAAATGCGTATTATGAATCTTTGTTTCCATCACGATTTAACTGTAGTATTTGCTGATGAATCGTTATTTTATACCAAAAGATACCATTTGTCATCATGTTTTAAGCTGGTTATAACACTGGTCAAGCTGGCACCAGCCGGTGAGACAAAATCGTGACAATATTAGTTTTAAGTCGAATGGTAAGTCATATAACTATAAAAATTAAATGAATTTGAATTGTATATCTGTTCTTTTCTTCTGACTATCTAATTTCATTTTTATTTAATTATTTGCTTGCATCGTTTATTTTACTCGCAGACCGATTGATGTGACTAGGCTACCCTGTTATTAACAAAGATAATATTAAATATTATTGTCTCAAGCGTTAGGCCAAATAACAAAAATGAAGTGTTTCTCGTCTCCGTCCGCCTTCCTTTTTAGGCTATTTACTATTCAGGAAAAAAGGAACGTCCCCCTGTGATATACATTTTGTTTAAATAGCTTCTCAAGTGATTATCATTCATTTTGTTACATGTTGAATTAGTACAATCAATGACTCAAATAGCACAATTTCTGTGAATAAATAGGCTTGGCCAGCCACAATCCCGGCCCCCCCCACTCAGAGGTCGGAATGACCGCATGCGTGTTGCCAAAATGTCCGGTAAAGGGGTACTTTTCGTACGACAAAGTCCGGCCCGAGAATTGTAAAAAAAGGGGTGTATTTGACTTTTCACCCGGAGATTTCTTTAAAAAGGGGGTGTTTTTCTTTTTTTCTCTCATCTCTTTGGACTCCTGAGAAATTATTCTGAATTTAGGGGGGTACTTTGAGCATTTTTCCTGATTTAGGGGGGTCTCCAAGGCAGGAAAAGCCCGCGAAAAGCCCGCGAAAGGGGGGTTCGGAAATGTTGGCAGTCCTCAGATAGGGGGTGCTTTCAAAAATAGGGTACGAGCATATGCGTACCCTAAATAACACTGAGTAGGGGGGCCGGGGCCACAATAAGCATGGCAGCAATCTTGTAACAAAAATTGCAAAATTATAATGCCCTGCTTCTTCCCTTTTTTAAAATCCGGACGAGAAAAATGTTATTTTTGTTATTTGGCCTTACTCCTTATCGGTAATCATATTTCTCTTCCTTCTCTCCCATTTCTCCGTTTTCTCTTTCTCTTTCTCTACATCCCATTCTCCCCCTCTCTCTCTCTCTCTCTCTCTCTCTCTCTCCTCTCTCTCTCTCTCTCTCTCTCTCTCTCTCTCTCTCTCTCTCTCTCGTCTTTTCCCTTGTTCTCTCTTCATATCTCATAATCTCCAACGGTGCAATTCCTTTCCGCTTTCATCACCCACTTCGTGGAAGACGGATTTATAGTTATCCAACACATTAGACATTGGATTAATTTTTAATTATGAAAGCTTATCGATTAGTCTGCAAATTACAAGAGCGGACTCGTAACATCAATTTTCACAAGAATTTTTGCACAAACAGATTTTACAAAACTGATTTTGGGAAATTAACCTTAACGGCCTCGTTTCCTACATCCGTGTAAAAAATATAATTCTAATTATAGGTACATTTAACTAGACTCATGTTTCATTGTCGGAAGTGCCGTAGCAGGATCCATTCATTGGTGAGGGGATGAACACTAAGATCATGGGCCGCGGGGGGGGGGGGGGGGGGGGGGAATGGAGAGGTCCTTACTCGATGAATACAATGCGAATTTACAAGGGCACCGAGGGGAGGGGGGGGGAATATGGAAGGATTTCCCCCTTCTTTTCTCTCTCGTCCTTTCCTCCTCCCTATATTCACTCTTTCCATTTTCCCTTTTTTCTTTCTCAACATTTAGTTGGGGGGGGGGGGGGGGGCGTGCCACTGACCATAGGGTAGGAAAAGGATTGACCATGTGGCTCATGTTCACGTTAGGATGAGTACACGCATAGACAAAATACCAGAAGCATCAGTTTATGTAAGGTGGGATCAACAGAGTAATTTAGAACGGATGTATTGACGAATTTTTGATCATTTGTAATCTGTTACGTTTGATGAGATATGCGGTCAATCTTTTGATATGTAAGATCAGAGTTCTGTTTGATTACTCACGACATGGTGGCAACCAGGGGCGGATCCAGCCGGCGACGAGGCCGGGAGGGACCCAATTCGTGAGAAATATTTAGATAATCGGGGGGGGGGGTAGTGAGCACTATTTATTTTTTACTCAACAACACCCCCCCCCCCCCCCCCCCCCTTGAGCAAAAAAAAAAAAAAGAGAGTAAAATTGTCGTTACCATCTTTAAAAAAAACAACATTTTTTTTGGCCAGGGGTGGGGATCCGCCCCTGGTAGCAACCATTGAAAACATCACCACTGAAATACAGGTTTGGTATCAGCGATGAACATAATGACTTTGTGGATCGAAATATCGTCGGGAACATCTACAGATGCTTATAGAACTTAAAATGCCGTCATACAGCGTAATTGAACAGCAGGTCATCAATACAATTTCCAGTATGGGCCTATATTTTTTTCCATTTTAGGATATAAATTTATCTACAATTCACAAACTGATTAAGGCCCATCACATCGTTAATTAACATTGCGAATTCAACTGATACAGGTAAGGTGAAATAGATTTTTTAAATGAAAGGAAAATAGCGGAGAGAGGGAGAGAGAGAGAGAGAGAGAGGGAAAGAGAGAGAAAGAGAGAGGGAGAGAGGGGGGGGGGGGTTAATGGAAAAAGTAGTTGACTGAAATATAGTTATAAAAAGAACGATGTCCAAGCGAACTGTGAATATTTCTTTACGTTTAATGAAAAATAACATAATAAAGACAAATACTATTGATGACAAATATCGACCACTGATACAAAAACAAAATCTCATTCAAATAGGAACAAATTTTCGTGTGCAAACTATAAATTAAATATTTTAAGTTAGAGTAAAATCAGAAACAAGAATCATCTCTTATAGCAGCACAAAAAAAAGAAACTAATGGCAAAGCCAACATAACGTCTTTTCATCAATTTTCTATATATTAATGTAACATTACTGTTCATCGTAGACATTATATAATAAAATAAAATATGAAAATTATAAGGATTCAACTTGATACATACAATTTTTTGAGATTAGCATTAAGATCCTTAAAATGATAGTTATGTGCTATGTTTACTACTTTATTTACAGTAAATACCCAAAATACTAATATACAGACGATTGATAATCATACATTATAATGGAGGGAGAAAATGATCGCACTTTTCAAAAACACATCCTGAAAAAACAACAACAAACAAACAAATAAAACGAAACAAACATACAAACACTGTTATGCATTTGACCATTCCGAGCTTAAAATAGTTGGACTTTTCTGGAAAATAAGTTATTCAAGTTATAACCTCGTTAATTAATATGCAATGAATATAAATGAAAATGGCAAATAAATAAAAATATCAAGTATTATTGCACTAGTTTAATGGAAACGATACTGCAGCACACGTTTCTTATTAGAAATGGGTATCATTAAATGGCGCTCAAATATTCAAACACGACCAGTACAAAAATTTAGCGATTCATGAAAAACGAAGCTAGTACCTATCCAGATTTGTCATGACATTTAGCAGGTGTTTAGAGATATTGTGTATCGAATTTTGATTTCAAATTTTGAAACAAATCCTTCCATTTTGGCACGTTTATCATGTCTATGCTCTTATTGTAGTGGGCCCTTTGCAGTCTACCACACGATGCGCACTATACGGTCAGATAACAGAAAAATCGTTGCTTGATATTTTTCTGAGTGGAAGTTTAAGAATAGTTTCAAACTCTCGGCATTATCAAACTATAGGCTGCGATTATCAAACTCTGGTTGTAGTAAAGACATCAATGGGTCTAACTCATCGTCAACTAGTCCAGCTAATTGTTTCCATGGAGACGAGATGGAGCCGTATTTGTTAGTAAAAATAAAATCAGGAGCATCTCCGCTTTCGGGATACTAAGAGGACACGAGTTCGATTCGTCATCATCGACGCCATTATCAGCGCCTTTTGATGAAGTAGAATGCACCGCCTGCTACTAACGCGACAATGATTATGGTTCCGATGACGATGCCGGCCTTTTGACCACCGGACGTCCTGTCGGAAAGGTTGCTGGCTCCGTTTCCGAAGAGGTTGGGCATGCCGGCGTTACTTTCAAACTCGTTGTCCAGTTCATTTGTCTCCAACTCGTTGTCGTTGTCGTAGTTGTTACCGTTCATCTGTCCTCCGCCACCGAGGCCGTTGCCGCCCATTATACCGACGGATGACTGCTCGCCCGACGAGCCGCCGAACGACTGAGCTTCCAGGAGGGCAAGGGAAGCTGTGTGGTCACAAAAAATGAGATAAATTGATAATGATGATGATGAGGATGATTCACAACAATTACATCCATGGCACCGTATTTTCGTTAAAAAATAAAAATAAACGCCGCAATAACCATGGAAGCCAGTTTATGATCACATTATGAACATTAGTCTATGATGGCATAGTATAGCCCCAGCCATTGGGGATGGGGGGGGGGGGGGGATGACCATCATTGAGGGGGGGGGGGCGGCCTACGTACTTGTAAATGTGTGCCATGTGACTTAACAAGGCCATCGATAAGAGAGGGTATTCAGAGTAAAGTTGGAAAAAAGGGTCCTATCATCTTCTGTTGACGTTTATTTTACCATCTCCTCTCTATTTTTCCTTTCCCTAATTTATTCCTGCAATTCAACTGGGGAGGGGGTGCCTCTCTGTATCTACCCAGCTGGTTGCTGGACCCTTAATACGGGAACATGTAAGAAAAGCTAAGATTGTATTATTTATAGCTGTCCATATACAATATAAATACCGCCTATGAAATAATATATAGACTGATGTAAAGTAATCCACGAGTGTTATGAGGTAAAAAAAAAGCAATAACAAGAAAAACGAGCAGATAAACATGTATTATTTGTGTGTATGGCAACCACTTATAGAAGGTGAAAACATGAGCCCATGCACGGGATTATGATGTACTAAAATAACACATCTCAGTTAGTGTGCTGTTAGCCAGTGGCGGATCCAGTGGCAAAAAATGTCCGCTTACCCCCCCCCCCCCCACTGAGCGACTTTTCGGCCGGCGCGATTTTCAAATTTTCGGGAGCAAAAAAAAAAAAAAAAAAGTTGGGCCCCCTCCCCTAAGAAATCCTGGATCCGCGCCTGCTGTTAGCTACAATTAAATTTTGATTACATTTATAATCATTTACTTAATAATTCCTTGTCATTATAACTAATCATCAAGCGGAAAAGTGAGATAAAACTGGATCTCCTCGACGCTGAAAGTTTCACTACCTTCCACAAGCCATATCTGAAAACTACTTAACACGGATTTGGGCATCGTACGAACTTGGCAGAACATATCACACAACCTAGTATATATATTCATTCAAATTGTAAAGCGCTATTTCGGAGCATCAAAGCTGGACACATGTGAATATCTTGGCACACGGATCTGTTTCTTTTTCTGGCTCAACATTTAAACGAAGATAGAGGATATCACGGAATTATCAAGTTAACAGGGAGTTTCCTCCCGTTTGCTATGATTAGAAGTGGGCCCCTAATTACAATGATTATTTTCTGCATGCACCCCCTACAATAAATATACTCTCATCAACTTTGAAAGAATCGGTACACGGATGTCTAAATTTAGCTTGGACTGTCTCTGAAGAAGTCCACTATTACGCAATAAAAGGAATGGACATGTCTCGAATTCATTTTGGCAGACCAGTGTTAACTGACTAGTAGAGTAATGAAGGTTAAGAAAACATTGACGAATAAAGAAGGTGATGACAGAAATGAATAGCACAAAGAAGAAGCTACTAATTTGTTAGAGACAGACAGACAGACAGAGAGAGAGAGAGAGAGAGAGAGAGAGAGAGAGGGAGAGAGAGAGAGAGAGAGAGAGAGAGAGGAGGAGGGAGATTGCAAGAAACAATAAAATAAATAAAAAAAATTGATAGAATGATATACGAACAAATAAGATGAATGAATTATTACTTGAATACAAAATTGAACGAATACAGAAATAAATATAGAAACAAATAAATACATTCTTGAATTAAAACACAACAACAATCAAATGAACGAACAAAGAGAAACTTGAAAAATACTACTACAGACAACTATGATAAATGAATCTATAACAAAAACAGATAATGGAATACATCATTAAATGGATGAAACGAACTCGCATAAGCCATCAGATTTACAAATATCAATTTTGGCTATTTGGTCCCGTTGGGCTTTAGAACTAGCTACCTTAATATATTTTGAAACTTTTAAATTCCATGAAATTAAAGCATTTCCTGTGGTATTAGTTGGAGTGTCAACCTGCGAGATTTTTAGGATAAACTTAGTTAATGCAAAGCTTCTGATATATTTTAAAGACACCCGTGAATATTTTTTTTTTTTTAAATTTAAAAAAATGGTTGCCTTAATTGTGAAATTATGCTCGAAAAAACAAACGGAAAAGTTTAAGTAAAATCTTTGTCGAGTTCAAGGCAAGGAATTCGAAAATTATCAAATTTCTTTCCCTTGACAGTAATTTTGCTCGCTGCTTTTCATTACTTTCTTGCCGTCTAGAGCATTTATTCCATGGAAATATAAATGACAAACATTTTTAACGATGCATCTTTCGGTCTTTTGTTGATTAAATAAACAAAAAAGTTCTAATTATTTATGAAAAGTACACTATTATTATGTCATTCAGTGCTTTCATGAGGCTCGTGCCAGTTAAAACAAAAAATGTATAAAACAAATGATATTAAAACTTGAAGGCAAAACTGGAAGCTGACAAGCACAATTCACAAGTTCACAGTTGACGTCAGTTACTCAAAAGCCCAGTCCTAAACAATTTAAATCAATCTGTATGATAAGGGGTCCAAATTAGTGGGCAATCACCTGCTTTAAAATACACCACAATTTAATATGTAAGGTGCTGCAGTGCAAAACTTTTAAGACGTGACATCACTATATAGTTTGACAAGGACCTCGTAATTTGTAATTCTGTACGAATGCATTAACTAAACATTTTCTGTAAAAAATTGATTGGGAATTATTGTTTCAGGAGGGTATAAAATGAATTTAATGAAAGCAAAAGTACATACGAAATTACACATGTGAACTTCTGTCTTTTTAATGATTAAGGAAAATTAAATATTTTGCGGAAGGGGGGTCCAAAACTGCATGGGTTCTAATCACGTGGGTCCTCTAGCCCTCGTGCAGATCATATATTTACCGATTTATAAAACTTGATAGAACATAATTATAGGGACAAAAGGCTCAACCTTGCATTTAATCTAGATCTTTTTATTTATTCAAGAGCTAAAACATACCCCAAACTAACCAACCAAAAAACGAACCCCAAAACAAACCAACACGTACTACGACGTTTCTTTCTATAAATCATTTTAGCAACAAACAATTTTTGTTTAAAGAAAAGAAAAAGTAATTGCAACTTACCGAAGAAACAGACGATAGCTAGTACAGTTTTCATGTTGAAGGCGAGTATTAAAACACACTTCCCTCGAGGAAGAAAGATCGCAGGAACAGAAATAAATAATCAGTACCGAGGCAGAAAGTCCGTATCAATTAAATGTCAGGATGGAATGGTACCCCTAAAAGTTTGACCGCTTTATATATCGGCCCCCTTCTGACCTAACCCGACGAATTAACTCGAAACACACAACCAAGCATTGACAGGATTGATTTTACAGCGGCGCGCTACTTTTTGACAGTGTACTTTTGAGAAAGAGCGCGTTAATCTCGCGCGCCCGCATTATTTCGCAGAAGAGATTAATATGCTGTCATAATGTTCTCTAATATTTTGGACAAGTTTTAACTGTATCTTAAGAGAAGATATCAACTTCGATTAGATATGATTAAAGGTCAAGTCTTGACATCTGACTAGTGACTTCATTTCCGCAGAATACCCTTTTCATCCTGGGCCTCCACTTACGCATGATTTAACCCAAAAATGGACCTCTTTCGATAAACGTATATAGATGTAACTCATAAGTGCAAACAATTTTCGAGATTTTTGTTCGTTTAACGACCATTTTCTCTTTCCTCACAGCAATCTCTATTTGTAAAGGTAAGTTATTAATATTAATAACAGGCCTATGTATGTGTGTACATAATGAGAAACTTATATTGTTGCACGTTAACAGCCGGTGTTGGACTTCTTAAAAATCAAAAACATTGCCCTGTCGATAATACATTATGGCGTATTTAGTCGCGACGAAGCCGCCCCCCCATCAGCCACGCCCTTCTTGCTAAGTTCAAATGCACTATTTTCTTGTTTTCTGTGAAGCTACATGTGTATTTGATAGGTTGTGATTAACTCCATCACGTTGTTGTCGGGCAATTCTCAGTATTAGAGCAGTAGACTGGTAGGTCCCAGGCCTTATGCTAAGACATTAATCCTCATTACGAAGCCCTTGAAGAGGACTTAAAGCCCGCCCCACACTCAGTGTTATTTAGGAACGCGTATGCTTGTTCCCTCCCTTTGAAAGCACCCCCTATCTTAGAGAAAGCAAATATTTCTGAACCCCCCCTTACGCGGGCTTTTCGCGGACTTTTCCTGCCTTGGAGACCCCCTAAATCCTAAACACTGCTCAATGTGCCCCCTATCGAGATATTTTATAACCCCCTTTTAAAATTTCTCAAGAGTCCAAAGAGAGAGAGAGAGAGAGAGAGAGAGAGAGAGAGAGAGAGAGAGAAGGGGGGGGGGACACCCCTTTTTAAAGAAATTTCCAGGTGAAAAGTCAAAAACACCCACTTTTTTAAAACACTTTTCGGGCCGGATTTTGGGAACAAGAATGCGGAGGGGGGGGGGGGGGCAGGACTTAAAGTTGTTAGTCCAATGGTTGCTTACTGTCTTACAAGCATACACATGCTTTCTTAGCGACCAAACCAAAATATAAATTTCAATATTCTGTGTAATGGAAAATAATAAATTTGATAGACTAGATTTGTTTCTTCTTTTAAACAATACATTTTCGAAAGAAAGAAAGTAGAGGCTACTCACACAATGGGAATGACGTATTGCATGTTCAGAAACTACAATAAAATGTTTTTGATAATAGAACAATTAAATCTCATCGAGTCAGCTAATGATCGGTGATTATGTGAAAGAATTCAGCATGCTGATGGGCTTTCACAGCAGGTGGGAGCCATGAAATATCTTACTCATGTTGGTCGATCATTCATCGACATTCGACAACATGATCAGGCATTATTTATATTCTCTCCATATAATTATTATCTAGTTGCGAGCCCATCTTTTAATGTGACTGCATGTGATCATTCTGTGATTTTATCTAGTTGACACAAGTGATTTTTTTTTGACAGGTAAAGAGAGAGAGAGGGAGGGAGAGAGAGGGAGGGAGAGAGAGAGGAAAAAAAGAGAGAGGGAGAGGAGAGAGAGAGAGAGAGAGAGAGAGAGAGAGAGAGAGAGAGAGAGGAGAAGAGAATGAAATGATAAATGATATTACAAATGCTTCCTTGGGATAAAAGATAAGGAATATTTCTGATCGTTTGTTTTGTCAGGATATCTTTCACATCTAAGTCTATTCATTGACTTATATCAGGAGACAGAGCATTACTACAATTTTTATTCACAATATTGATAAAATGTGTGTGTAAAATTCACGCAAACATACAAACATTGTGCCTAAAAACTTTAGATGACAAAAGAAATACCTTAAACTCCAAAGTGGTTAATCATTACAGCCAAACAAATTCATTCATTTAATTTTCCACGATTATGTGGGCCTAACTTAGGAAATTAGTATTTTCCGCTCGCTTTTACCATTTCTCTTAACCACGGGTCTAATTACTATAACTGTAAAATGTACGTCATTATGTCACCCCCGTGTCAACTCCCAAATATGGTGACTGAGAGTGACAATTAGCCTCAAATCACATCATCATTTTTTTTTCATTGATTTAAGCGATAAGTGGAAAAACCCCAAATCTGCCCCAAACTTTAAACCCAATTAAAAGTAAAACAATCGTGACAATTGTTGACACTGATCTAAACTTGTCTGCCAGCATCCTACTTAAATAACAAACCTGCCTTTTTAGGTCATGGTTTAGGGGGTTCTTTCGACCCCTTAAAATTCACTTCTGTATTATTAGCAAAATACAAAAGAAAAAAAGGCATATGCGCAACACGCAAGCGCTGAATATTGGCAACTTATAAATGCGAAGAATGTTGGCCGGATTACAAAAATACAGGTATATGGGCAAACATCCAGAAAATATAATTGTCTAATTTACCCAACTATATCGTTTTGCCTAAAATAGATTAAATGATAAATGAACATAACCGAGTCTGTGCTGGGGGGGGGGGGGGAACAAAATCGCCAAAATGGGTGAGATCAAGAATAGAAACAGTAATGTATCCTTCAGAAGTTAAATAAATAAAGAAAAAGTAACAGTAGTCATGTTCTTTTATTGTTTTATTTACTATTCCGGTATATAGAGCGCTATATAAATTTCCTAACCATGACTGTAACAAAATGGTTCAAAGTTATATAAATGCAATAATATATATTTGTTTAAATAAGACAAAGAGGCGTATAAAACGGGGGGGGGGGGGTGGGCTGGGGACCCGGTCCCTCTACAAGATCTCGCTGGTTCCAAGATTTTTTCTGACTTGTTTTCAATTACAGATCGATCAATCGATCTTATTTAATTACTGGGTGTAAGCCACAAATATGTTTAAACAGTTGATATTTCTCCCAGGAAGCATTACATTTACAAAAAAGATTCTTTGACAAAAGAAAGAAAAAGAACAATAGTTATACAATGCTTAAGAACTGCAATATACGTAATGCATTCAGATGCCAGTTTTCATTACTAAACAATGCAATTAATTATATTATATTGTAACTATGTGAGGGCATGTTGGTGCCCCTAAATGTGTTGAACCCCCTGTCCCCCTACTGAAAACATCCTGACCACGATTAGATACAGTGACTATTATCTATGATCATATGGTAGTAATCGTATAGGAAACAACAGTACACAAATTGAGGCCATAGCATCATGAATATTAACATAAGTAATATCATCATCATTATTATCATATTCTAAATTTATATTTGTCCATTCTGCTTAACAAATTATGTTCATCTATTTCATTAGATTTTTTTTTTGGCTGTCATATTTTCAAGTGATTTGCTAACAATGTCAGACCTTCTTTCGCAAATGACTTTATAGAGTTTGATGAAATATGATAATTTGACAATCTATCTTTTCACTTTTTCCTATAATAATTGTGTCTATTTGATTGATTATGATTGTTATTATATTTATATGGAATGAAGAAGAAAATAAATCAAATCAAATTAAGCAAAGCGTTTGTGACAGTGCACCGACGCTATACAACTGGATAAAATGAACACGATGAGGAAAGTTATATTTATGACTTAATCACTGATGATACATAATGTTAACTCGCGGGAAATATAGGGCAGGTAGGGGGATGAGAAAGGGGGTAAACAACAGCCCACAACATAGGGTTGAGGGTAAACATACACGTTAATAACCCCGTCTGTACTATGACACACTTTTAAACATGCACGCGACAAAAAAAATAAAAAAAATCCGTTAAAGTTATCCTTTTATTAGGAGTATGATTTTGGAATTGTATACGAAAAGAGAGAGAAATAAGAAATTAAAGAAGACTTTTTTTCTTTATTTTTTTCGGGGGGGGGGGAGGGGGGTCGGGGTGAGGTGTAGAATAACTCTGCAGAAATGTTTAAGATGCTTAAATTTGCCAACGAGCAAAAATAAATAAATAAATCGGTTATCTTGTAAGGAAAGTATCCAGATAAAAGTTTTGGCCAAAAATCAATCACAGTCAGACTGCATCACTGTGAAAGAGCTCGTTTTGTTTCTTATAATGATTGACATGACGTAATAAGAAAAAAGAGCTTAATATCTAATATTTTGGAATTCAAATGCAAAATAAGTGCAAAGTCATATAGTTAACAGACTCAAGGACAAAAAACCTAATGTTTATCTAAACTGAGACTCTGATAGGAAAAAAAATGCATGGATGCATGAAATGACCGACGTTCTATTTATTTTCCGCAAACTGTATAAAATCTAATTTGAGATCATCTGACTTAGTACTTCTAAATATAGCAATGCATTGAGATTTAACTTTAAACATATTAAACATGAAACTTGAAATCGCACGTTAACCAAAGTTCCTCGAATTCGCGTGATATAGTGACGTTAAACTTTTGATATCATGCCAGGATAGACGTTTCATATTTTTCTCGTTAATTGGAATTGACACGGGGATATTTTCATCGAATGGATTCGTTGAATACATGAGTTGCATAATTCTGAATATTCCTAATGCATTATCAGTGTAGGCTATACGAAAATATGAGCATTTTCAGGGATAGCGAGGACTCTATATTCAGTCAACTTTAAATCTGGAATAAAGAGATATAAGGACTGTGTACATAGATAGCGCAAAAATTAAGCCTGTATTAGATTTAGAAAAAAAAGTGAGGGAGATAGGAACGGAGAAACAAAAAACAAGGTAAATTAAGAAAAAAAGATAGATGTAGGTAGCAAAAGAGAGAGAGAGAGAGAGAGAGAGAGAGAGAGAGAGAAGGAAACATAAGGGGGTGGGGCACACAGGCAGACAGATAAACAGAAAGACAGATACAAAGCCATTGCATAATAATAATAATAATAATAACCTTATTAAAAAGCATGCATTTTAAGAATAAATGAATATTTTTCTTTAAAAGTATTCCTCTCTAACATCAGGAGACAACGTCTGTAGATCAAGAAAGGACAACTTTAAAGCAAAAAGGAGTTTACATAATATTATTATCTAAATTTTCTTCTTCAAAAATAGAACTTTTAATGAACGTTTTCTGCAAAGAAATTCAAAATACGTTTGCATTCCTAACAAGCTTAGATATCTTTGCAAAGTCATGTGTGCGCTGAAAATATTTTGCAGAGCTTATTACTGAACCGAGTTCATGGAAAATCAGACATGTGATCTTTTAAACAGAACTGTTTATAGTTAAAAATAAGATCGGTCGTAGTGAGAACTGTATTTAAAGAAATAGTGAAACAAATTTGTCTGACATTATGGCGCACGGGGAGGGGCAAGGGGCGCTTTTCCCGACTTGTTTTTCTATCTCTAAATGAAGGTTCCACACCTTTGTTGCACCTTCACTGCATTATGCAGTGGATGCTATGCATAGGTGGATAAATGTACCTCCTATTTCATTTTTTAAGGGGGGGGGGTTGTTCTTGTCATTCTTCTATCCTATTTTCAATTTTTCATTTTCAAAAGTCATAAATCTAGGGCACCTTTAAACTCTCCTGATAAGCGTGCTAAGATTCAATAAATGAACAGCTGTTCCACTATATAGCACCCCTGGTATGCCCATCTTGCACCCATACCATGAATCATAAGCAGAACATGTGGTTACAGATTTAAAACAAAAGGTCGTGACAAAAACGAGTTCATTGTACTCCCCTATCCCAGCCGTCACGTTATGACATCGGTGAGCCTGCTATCAAGTTGAAAGATAGCACATGAGTAATGAATATTATAAAGAATGGCAATCGAAACAGAAAGAGGGGAAATAGAGGGAGGGAGGGAGAAAGCGAGAGAGAGAGAGAGAGAGAGAGAGAGAGAGAGAGAGAGAGAGAGAGAGAGAGAGGGACCAGGATATAATAGAGACCTTCACCTATAAGGGTAATTATGTGTCCGAGCAACTGTGGGAAAACGGATAGTTTCAAAATGGAGAAAACAAAATATTCGACTTAGATAAAAAGAATGCCCCAAAGAATTGTCCTCATATTTTGTAATCGATAATTTTTAGAGTGTTTAATAAAACGAATCGTAAATAAAGTTGCATTAAAGAAAGATAAAATTGCTTTTGAAATGACATTATTAATTAAGTATCCGCAACAATGAGTTGATGGGTGGCCTCCAAGTAGGGCATATGCAATTAACTACTCTATAAGCTTATTCCACCTCTCCTCCCTCGAGTTGAAACCGTATGCAAACATCTGAGTGACGTGTACAAATCTATTGTGATTTCAATGTATTATATCTTTTGGTGAGGTTTCATAATACAGATGGAGATTCAAATTCACATATTTTAGATGTTTGGATAAAGACAGTGATTTGCGATTCTACTCAACAGCATTTCTTGAGCCATGAAGCATATCATACTCAATAATACTGTACTCTCTATTTATAATAGCATTTTGTAATATTTGCACGATGTCATGCTTTCACAGTTAAGTAGAAGAGCAATTAGGCTGGGTCACAAGTCCAATTAATTACAGGAAATTGATTCAATTACGCTTACCCACATACTCAATAGTCAATCGAGAAGTGCAATTCAACATAGCCGTTGATATCATTAAATCACTTTCAAACTTCTGTTGTGTGCAGCTTTGTTTTTGTTTTGTTTTGTCCTGTCATGTCCTTTTGTATGTCTTGTCCCATCCTGTCTTGTTTATCTTGTCGTGTTATGAATTGTTTTGTCATGTCTTGTCTTATCTTTTTATGTAATTTTTCTGTCCTTTGTGTCCCGCTTTGTCATTCTTTTCTTCTGGTATTTTGTTTGGATTATTTAGATACTTTAAAATGGTTTACGAAAATATGTTATTATATTATATCTATTTTACTGTGATTATTAAGACACTTTAAAATGATTTATGATAATAATGTTCATATTATATTTATTCTTGGGATCCTACAAAAACAAAATATGCTTTCCCAGTAGGTTCCTGTTACATTTCATAATTTTGATCTTACTTTGTCAACTATATTCTTTATTGTGCAAACAATTGTTATATGAAATGAATAAATAAAATCAATCAATCAATCAATCAACCAAATTAGGAACGATGTAATAAATCATAAAGAAATGATGTAATTGGTTAAGGCCGATGTCAAAATATTGGATTTTTCTGTAGCCAAGAGAGCGGTAATTATCCTCAAAGCAACCATGGTAACAGTGATACTCAAAGTCAATTTTGAGTACATGCTGTATAGCTCTATTTCAAGAAAGCGCTCTTTTAAAATGTGTAAATTGTTGTCATGCAATCAGTATGAGCTGTGGCATAATTATGTTAGGCCAGCCAACTGTAAACACAAATAAATATACAAACAAACAATCAACAGAAAGAAAGAAAAAATAGCGAAAACTTGTTGGAGACCGCAAACAATACCTACAAATCGGCAACACACACGGGATTAACCATGATAATGTTGCAACATGGAGGTAGGATTAGCTATGTCTTAGCTCCTTAGTTGCAGGTAGCCAACGTATGCGGTCGGGAAATATGGAATGCCTCGTTTATTTAGATTAGTGTTCACCGAAATTATACACTATTGCGTTCATAGATTATTTTGCAGATGCTAATGTGATAATTATGTGGGACTCTGTTGGGTTTTTATTCTTGATTGTTACCAAAATCAAGTATTATCTTGAAATGTCATACATGATTTATTAAATACTCAACCCACCGCAGCTGAAAGCTAAATTGAAATTCTTTTACATTCAATGAAAAAGCAAAAGCTAAGGTAAGTGTGGATAAAAAAATAACAATGGATATTTAACAATAACATGAATGGAAGAGAGAGAGGAGGAGAGACAGATGAGACAGAGAGAAACAGAATGGAAGAGAGAGAGAGATAGAGAGAGGAGGAGGGGGGAGGGACAGAAATAACTTACTTTCAATGGACGCAGAAAAATCAGACAAACCAATCAAACAAATTGAGCAAAATCGGATAACTGATAAGAAAGGTATGAATTTGTAATGACATGAACATTGTTGAAAATCACAAGACAAATTGGCAAATCACTCATGAGTCTGTGACATCATTGCATCACCACCCCCTATTTGTTTCTTTATATCGATAATATACATTTCCAATTTCCCCCCTAAAAATCTCACTTCCTCACACCAGCATCCAAGTTATATTATTAATATGTTTGTGTATGGATGCACTAATATAGAATATTTTTCAGTTAAATCATGACAAATTTGAATTTTGATAAACTATTTAGGTATAAATCAATGATTATGAATATACAATATTCAGAAAATAGTATAAATTCTTCAAAGATCATAAAAGATTTTGTGAATTTCATGCACGCAATATGATACAAATCATATAACCTTGGGCAAAGGCATGGGAAAATCAAAGTTTGGGGATAAAAAGGTGATTTAATGGGATACAACATTTTAAGCAATTGATAAATAGTGAGGTAATGACGTCACAAATTGATAACCAAATTGGTAATTTGTGTAGGGATTTTCTTTCATACTTAATCAAATTTCATAACTTCTTTATTAGTAATCCGATTTTACTCTATTTTGTTTTGCTCTGTTTCTTTTGTTTTTCTTTATCTATTAAAAGCAAATTATTTTTTGAGTGGACTAAGCCACAAAACAGTTTTCAATAATGTTCATATTATATTAATTCTTGGGAACCTACAAAAACAAGCTATGCTTTCCAGTAGGTTCCTGTTTCATTTCATAATTTTGAACTTACTTTGTCAACTATGCTCTTCATTGTGCAAACAATTGATATATGAAATAGAATAAATTCGAATCAATCAATCAATCAATAATAGGCCTCTCTTTCCCGACCTTAAAATCGCTAGTTGTGAAACATAGACATATTGTTTTTGCAGGTACATGCACGCACTCGATGTTCTGTGAATAGATGGCGCTATGCACTATCAGTCCTCCCAGGAACATGTAAGCTTCATACCGTCCGCTCGCTTTGAAAAAAGGAAAATACAGCCAAAAGTATCTGCAAAGTGTTCCTAAAAGAAAATGAAGTGCGTTTACTATAATACGTAAGTAAAAAGAATTAGAAGAAGAAGAAGAAGAAGGAGAAGGAGAAGGAGAAGGAGAAGGAGAAGGAGAAAGAGAAAAAGGAGGAAGAGAAGGAGGAGTAGAAGGAGAAAACAAGAATAAAGTTGTTCTATCATTTCTTAGAAATTTCTTTGTTTTCATGTGCATTACTAACGGACGCATTAAGTAAATTTAGGGCAGATAACCTACATTTTCAACAAGCACTTTCCACCGGAAAAGAAAAGTAGGCCAGGTACATTTTTGTGTTAGATATGGAACAAATATCGCTATTCAGAATAGAAGGATGACAGCATACGACCAACAATTGAGAAAGAAGAAACAAAAAATAATATAAAGGCTTCGAACAGAGAATGGCAAAGGAGAGACGGGTGCTAAATGAGGGGGAGGGGGGGGGGGGGGTATATGCCCTGATCAACTGGAGACACAAAAGGAGAATATGATAGGGATAGGGAGAGGATGGGAGAATAGAGGGGGAGAGGGGGTGGGAGAGAGAGAGAATGAGAGAGAGAGAGAGAGGGGGGGGGGGGGAAAGGGTAGTTATAGAGTCAATGGGTTAACATGGTTTAGGGAAAGTCGACTCCGCCCACCCCCATCCCCCACTTAAACAAAATTAAAAACATTTCGCATTCTTAAAAGTATTTGCAACGCACTTTTAGAGGATATCATTGCAAAATTATTCTTGGATAGCTGTTCGGAAATGAAATTCTCGTTATCTCATCTTCCGACTGTTTTGTCCCTAGTCGGTCATACCGGAAAGAAATGCTTTATCGTGATGTGACAGAGTTTAATGGGGGTGTGTAAAGGGCACATGCGGTTATCTATTCTGTCAATAACTGCCATTTATTACGCAGTAACCTTTTGTTGTGTGTCTGGCAGTTTGAAGACGGCACTCGTTGGAATTCGAGAGCCAGAGATTGAGGCCAACATCATGATATCTTTAAAGAGAAAGAGGGGTGCTTGAGAATTACAAAGTAAAGCATCCTCCTTTCCTGGTATATCGGTAGAATGACCATACTCCTTACATAAATATAATTGCATTAATTTGTTGATTAATTTGAAGCTGTTTTCAACTGATGTCCAAAATATATCGTTGTATGGTATCCTTCTGTAAATCATTGATAATTATATAGCAAATTTTCACACTGTTGAACAAAGGGATAGGGTCACTTCAGGCTTTATAAAGTTCTCCATAACCACCATCGACTACCCCCATCTCCACCATCACCACGACCACCATCATAATCACACCACCACCACCACCACCACCATCACCCCAATACCACCACCATCACCACCATCACCACCACCACCACCACCACCATCACCATCACCACCACCACCATCACCACCACCACCACCACCACCATCACCACCACCATCACCACCACAATCACCATCATCATCAGCACCACCACCACCAACCATCATCATCATCACCACCACCATCACCACCATCACCATCACCATCACCACCACCATCACCATCACCACCACCATCACCACCACCACCACCACCATCACCACCACCATCACCACCACAATCACCACCATCATCATCACCATCACCACCACCACCACCATCACCACCACCACCACCACCACCATCACCACCATCACCATCACCACCATAACCACCACCACCACCATCACCACCACAATCACCATCATCATCACCACCACCACCACCTCCACCATCATCATCATCACCACCACCATCACCACCATCACCATCACCACCATAACCACCACCATCACCACCAGTACTACTACTACCACTCCAAAGGTGAATGAGGGACAGAACATAATTTTATTTTTGGAAAACTGATTCAAAAGTAAACCACCATCACTACTACCATCACCACCATCACTACCTCTATTACCACTACCACTATTAACACCACCACCACCAACAACCATCACCACCACCACTAATAACTACCACCTCCACCACCATCACTACTACTACTACTAAAATACTACTACCACTCAAAATGTACATGAGTGGAGACAAAATATTATTTGATTTGTAGAAATTAAGTCAAATCAAAATAAGTTACCCCATTGCAAGCAATACCCATATTCAAAAGTTACTGGGCAAGACTCGTCTGGGAACTTGATTCAAGTAGTACGTTCATAAATTTCTCCCGAATTCCAACGAAGCAACGTCACCAGTAAACACCAGGTAGTTTATAACAGAAAAGTCAGAGGTTGTCGATGGAACTATTTTGTCTTGTTTTCTCTCTCTCTCCCCCATGAGAGACAGGCACTTCGACCTCCGCTCATTTTGGAACTGTCAGTGTGCCCTTGGAAAACATGCGCATCAATTTATTTCGGGCGGAGAATGCGTGGTTTATCACCCCCGCGTCAAGTGGAGTGATGAATGATTTCTCCTCTTGTTTTTGCCAGGGCGTAGCCAGCCAGAGGGTGGGGGTCAAAGCGCCCTCTTAAAAATCCACCAACTATGTGACAGCTATGCATTATTCCATATTAATCGTCGACTATTGTGTTTATCATCGAAATAATGGATAACTTTGGGCTATTTTATTAATTAGGCATCATGCCTTAGATAGTGGCAGTGGCAACTTCTCTGATACTTTCTGTCGGAAAATGTTAGCATGTAAAGACCCCGTGTATTCAAATTGACAGCAAATTTAAGGCTGCCCTCTTACATTGGGAACCTGGCTACGCTAATGACACTTGTGGCCTTACTGTTGGCATTATATTATCATCATGACTTCCTAAGCCCCTTTTGATTGAATCATACTCATGTCTGTCCTGGCATGCAGTATGTTTGCAGGTTTGGGACCAACACGTTTCTCTTTCTCATGACATTCTGAACCTTTAAGTGATTCCGCTTCCGGCATTTTCCGAAACCCCTGTTGATGACGACGTCGGAGAGACAGGACGATCTCTGGCAAACGTTCAAGAAGCCGGACGGAAGAGGAGGAGGACGAAGAGACAGTTGGATTATCCTTAGAAGGTTGTGGGAATAATCCATCTCTTTCATCATGACCATGGTCGAGCTGTTGATTTCTGGATCTTGTCATCTGAAGTGTCACATATTTCAATAAACAACCGAGTTGACACGCGTGACCCGATGAGTCGACCACGGACGAACGGACGCACCGCCGCCGAAGCAAGACGAGTTCGTTGCGACTACTTCACTTCGCGAAGATCACATTTACGGTGTTGTAATAGATAATAACAGGCAGACTTGAACTCATCGGATGATATTTCTCGGGATGCGGGGTGCCATATCATCCTACCTCTTTCTCAGCATGGGATCGTCTCACACTTCAACCCAGATACAACCCTCTCCTACTCACCGATGCCGGGCGATGTTGATGCTGAAATTCCTTCTCATTTTGTTCTACGTCCAGTTTTCTCACGCTCTGACTGAATATCAACAATACGGTAAGAACGTTTAAAAAAGTTGTATTCCACAAAAACAAACCACTTCTGCAAAATTTCAACTTTAGGTTTTTTGTAGTTTTCTGTTGTTTTCCAATTGTTTTTACATTTGTTCGATTCAGTGTACGGAATATTACTTGTCAAACATTTGATTTTTTTTTAATATCACATTTCCAGATGGGATTAACAGTTTTTAAACACAAAAAAGAAAAAGTGTTCTGTAAACATTCATTTCCTTTAATATGATATTGTTGTAAATATGTTATGTTGTTGAGTTGTACTTTCAATTAAAAAAAAATAAAAAAAAAAAAAAAAAGAAGTAGAAGAATGTATCAAACTCTATTTGTTAGGAACTTTTGCGTGACGTAACGGAATATTTTGGCAAATTGCCATTGCTAATGTTCTTCGAGTAGAAATCCTGGTGTTTTGTCAAATACAAAATAAACTTGCTAAAGTTTTTTTGTTTTGTGACTTTCTCGTCTGCCTAGTTTCTTGATGATTTGTTTCCGCTTTTTCTTGTATTTCTTTCCGTTTGAAAATGTCGTTTTTCGACTACATCAAAATAACAAGATCGTGTCCTTGTGGTAAGATTTGGATCCATTTGCATCCATAACTTTCATATTCATATAGATGAATGAGCGATAGCTCAGTCGGTAGAGCAGTGGTCTCGTAATCTGGTGACCCGGGTTCGAAACCCTTTGGTAGGGCATTAATCCTCATTACCAGGTCCATCGGAGAGGACCTAAACCCGTCGGCCGTCTGGTTGCTTACTAACAAGCATGCATGCTTTCTTAGCAGTCAGGTAAAATAACCACCACATAACCACCACATATTCTATACTGATTTAATCTATAAAAATAAACCTTTCTATTTTAGTCTCTTTCCCCATGATTTCTCTCTCTCTCTCTCTCTCTTTCTCTCTCTCTCTCTCTCTCACACCCTCTATCTCTAACCCCCTCTCTCTCTCCCCTCTCTTTCTCTCCATCTCTCCATCTCTCTATCCCCTCCCCTCTCTCATTCCCTTTATCACTCTTGTGTTTTCTCTCTCCCTTTTTAAAATTCTTTCCACTTCTCTCTGTCTCTCTGTCTCCGTCTCTCTGCCTCTGTCTCTGTCTGTCTTTCTCTCGGTCTCTCTCTCTCTGTCTCTCTCCCCCTCTCTCTCTCTTATAGCCCTCTCCCCATCCCTATTTTCTTCTCTCGCTCTTTTCCCGGTTTTTCTTATTACACTCACATTAGACCGTGTGCATGTGTCTGTCATAACTTTATCTTTATGACCTATTTAATATATTCAAACATAAATCCATTGGTTTTAGACAAACGTTCGTCCTCTTTTGAGATCGTGCACCCGCGTGTAATCCAGGATGATTTCGACAGTCGTCATCGTCGGTCCACTTCTCCCTCGATGTCGCAGCATCACAAAAACCTGCAGTACATGGTTGCCACGAAGGAGAAGGATTTCCATTTGATCCTGACGTTGAACGAAGGTCTGATCTCGCCTGGCTTCGTCCTGGAGAGACGATCGTCGTCGAATGTGTCTCGATCACGTTTTCAACCAGCGTATGAACGTCATCGTCAGTGCTCTTATCATGGAGTGGTTCGTGGCCACGCAAATTCCCAGGTTGCTGTCAACGTGTGTCGTGGATTGGTGAGCCTTTTTTCATATCGTCATACTACTATCTTTAGTAGAAATATTGGGCTGTATTCATTGTTCTTAACAGTCCATTCCAGTTTTTTTAATTTACCTATCGAATATCTCAGGCATTCATAGGAAGCCACTAATGACTTTGATCAAGGTAGGGGTGGAAAGAAGATTTTCATGTTACCGAAAAATGTAGAGGAATTATATAATTTGCGATGTGCCCCCAAAATATCGAATAATGTGAAATTACTCTCCTCGCCAAAACTATCACTGCGAATCTTGCTGTCTTTCACGTCATCATTCTATGATTACGTTCAACATGATTATAATTCCTTGTTTAAAACAATGATTATAATTACTATTAATGATCTGCGGCCATCGTGTTGGTTTGTCCAAATTATATTTTTGACTTATATATATATATTATATTTTGTCTCATGTACATTGACAGAGGGGGCTCATTTCACTAGGAGAAGAGGAGGATTTCTTTATCGAGCCCTCCAATGCATCGACATACGATAAGGAGAATACTGACGGTTCGCATATCATCTACAAACCTTTATTGAATCGAGGAAGGACGAATTCGTCTCCTAATGACGCCTTCTGTTCAGACACCGGTAAGTTGAAAAATAATAATGATAATAATAATGATACTAATGATAAGGACACAGATAATGATAGTAACAATGATTATAATAAGACCAATGATTACATTAGTAATAATAATCACTGTTTCTTATGAAGCACTCTGTTACAACCGACCAATGGGCTTACAGTATTATTATTATTACCCTGGACACCAAATTCTATTCCGCGCATTCTCCACTCCCTGGGAAGCATTCCTTTTTAGTGCCGCGGCGAAAATACTAATTTAATCAATCGACCATCGTATCCCAATGGATACCCATTTAGCACCTCGGTAATATTGATGATTGGATTTACTTCATTGAATGGATGGTGTCAGGATGGTGCCAAAAAGTTCAATTTTAGGCACCATATTGAGTCAATTTGATACATTACAATTTCGATGGTTCAAAAAGTTTATCATATAAAGATCAACCATTCATTTCTAGACACAACTTATGATTGTATATTGACCATTACACATCAATCGACATTATACCTTTTAAACAGATGAAACTTAAAATGGGATATTTTATCTCTATCGACACTTTACGAATTATGGGAAAATTACATATATACATCTTCTTATAACATATCGATAATATCAAGATGCCAATAAAAGCATTTGTAAACAACTAAGACATCATATGAAAATGCACATTTTCGATGCATGTGGATTATAACAAGATATAAACTAACGCAACTGAATAGTTATGACAAACCAAACTTTAATATCACAATAGTTAAACCAGGGAGGTGAGACTTTAAAGTCTCACCTCCCTGGTTAAACTTGGCGATATTTGGGCGATGTATGCCCACCTTCACGAAAGCAAGGAGGATAGCTGGTATCTCTTTGGCGAAAGCGTCTCTACGTCTTTGGATCACACATTTCCCTTGGTTTGACCTCATTAGGGCGGCGTGTGGACATTCCACGATTACGTAATGAGAAGGTCATCTATTAGCGACCTGCTTGTCGCGTGTGACCTTGTATGACCCCTTACACCTGTCAATTATGACATGCCGTCCTTGTCCTCCTAAGGTCACGAATGTTTTGATGCACTAGTCTAGTAGTCAGAGACCCCGGGTAGAATACTTTTCGAATATGCATGTACAATGCCACTCTTTAGACCAAAAATATTTGGACCTGTGAATACACTGCTGCACTAGTTTAAAATGATTTTTTTTTTGTCTTGCTAAATTACTTGGACTTCAAAAATCAGAAGGCTAAATAGGTTCATTTATGAGTGACTGTAATTCAGTCATGAACTTAGAAAGAAAAAAAAATAACCCGAGGCATTTTGCTGCTGTTGATCTCCTATACCTAACAGAGGAGTAGAAGGACGAGGCAGAGGAAGGAGGAGAAGAGAGGGAAAATAAGGAGGAGGAGAAGAAGAGGGAGTAGGAGGAGGAGAAGAAGAAGAAGAAGAAGAAGAAGAAGAAGAAGAAGAAGAAGAAGAAGAAGAAGAAGAAGAAGAAGAAGAAGAGGAGGAGAAGTAGAAGCTGAAGAAGAAGATTCGATCCCAAAGTATAAGAAGAAAAGGAGAATAAGAAAAAGAAGAAAAAAAGAAGAAGAAGAGGAGAAGAAGAAGCTGAAGAAGAAGATTGGATCCCAAACTAAAAGATAAATAAGGACTTTGAAATTGGTGTGACTCAGGAATTACGATTGCGAAGCTGCAATTTCGTGACAATTCACGTTACGCGAGTGTATAATGTACGTGGCAAGTTATAATGGTTAAACGCCTCGAACTTCGGAAACCCATCGTGTATTTTTCTTTAACTTTATTTTAGGCTTTAGATAACGAGAGTCAGGCTCGACTAGCATATGTGCTATTTTACTCTACTTTACCATCGATCACAAACACATTGTAAATAGTCATTTATTGTTTTACTCTTGACACTAAATTTTTGTATAACTATTTAAATAATTTTTTATAATGTATATCGCTGCAGAAAACATGTATTTTAATTCATGTCATGTTTATATTTATGTTATATTGACATTGTCATTGTACATTTATTATTTTTTTTTTTTATGTTTTCAATGGTGGTGAATAAATTCAATTTTCAATTCAATTTAACCGCATCCAATATGCCCGTCAAATGACATATATCTCTATTTTATTCTACAGGTACATGGCACCATGACGACCCTGCTTCGAAGAGAGCTGGACGTCGGGTACGAAAGTCAGTTAGCATGGAGCGAACTGTGGAAACCTTAGTGGTCGTCGACCAGTCCATGATTGAATACCACAAGGACGAGGACATCGAGACCTATGTGCTCACCATCATGAATCTGGTACCTATCACTCAATTTGATTCAATGAGTTTTGTTTACATTGCTATCTATTGAAGCATAAATTGGTAACAATTTGTAAATAAACAGTATCGCGACAAAATAATTCTTCCAGAGATAATACGGCTGTTCATCGTTCAAGTTTGTGAATTAGGCATGGAAGTGATGACATAAACAATATGTAAGATCCGAGCAAACATTAAAGGGGGGGGGGGGGGTGAAAATACCTTGAAAGATACATGTAAAACAAAATCCGATGCGCATTCCTCTTTTGTATTTAAAACAAAATAAGATAAAAAGATAGGCCGATGGGCGATGGTATATACATTATCATAAATCGTCCTGCCTTCTTTTCATCTTGTACTGATATTAAGTCTAACTTAAGAAAAATATGTGAAATAAAAATCAATCGCTAAATGTTTTTGTTTTGTTTTGTTGCGTACCCAGGTGGCTAAGTTTTATCGTGATCCGAGCATTGGGAACTTGGTGAACATCGCCCTCGTGCGCCTGATCCTCTTAGAAGACCAACAGGTGAATCATGGCTGGAATTTATTCTTTTTAAGAGAGAGAGAGAGAGAGAGAGAGAGAGAGAGGGGGGGGGGGGGTTCCATTCCAATTTGATAGCAAGTTTGGTTTGCAATATTACCACTCAATGCATTCACATCCTTCTTCGTATCCTTCACTATGAATATGACGGACAAAGAAAGCGGACAAAATATACAGTTCCTCAGGTAGATAAAGGAACATCCCTTCACTGCTATTATGTAAAAATGTGTAGAACAGGTGTCACATGCATATTCACCTGTTTTACTCATTTTTACATAATAGCAGTGAAGGGATGTTCCTATGTGTACATGAGGAACTATTTATCATTTGCTGTGTTAAGTTTAATTTGTTTGTATTTCATGTATTATATTTATCATGTTTATTGTAAATGTCTATTTCAACTTCTACTCAGCAGTCAGTTCTGAGTTTAGACATTAATATCATATACACTTTTTTTTTTATTATAGGACGACCTAGAGATCTCTAACAACGCAGACGACACATTGAATAGCTTCTGTGCATGGCAAGACACATTGAACCCGGAAGGGGATGAGCAACACAATCACCATGACAACGCAATACTTCTTACCAGGTGAGCTAACTACCATTCAGGCTCTCTTTCACTCCCTCTATAATATATACATTTTTTGATTCTCTTTATGTTTCTGACACTTAACACTTTCCTGCCTCATTCTTTTTCCCCCTGCATTCACCGTTTCTCTTTCTTTCTATTTACCCTCTTCTGATCGTGATTCAAACATAACAAAATTCAACTGTTGTCCGAATAGTCTCAAGTAGGCCTAACTAGAGACTACACACAGCTTCAAAGTTTTATTCATTTTCGAATAATGATTTTATTTAAATGAAATTTAGATATAAGGTTCTTCTTCTTTGCGTGCCATGTCCTGAGACGTTGTCGACCATGGAATGCCATAACTCTCTGTCTCATATTCCACTTTCAGAAATCCCACTCTTTAAGCTACTCCTCCTGAGAATCCTCCTTCTACCCCTACTCCTCCTCCCCTTTATTCTTCCAGTCAGTGCAAGATTTTCCGAACCATTCTTTCGAATAACATGACCCAATAAGCTCAGCTGTCGACCTCTTATATTATTCAGAAGCTTTCGTCTTGTTCCTGCCATGGCAAATACCATTAGATACTCTTTCTATCCATGAAATTCTAAGCATCTTTCTCAATGATGATACATTTATAATCATTGATTTTTTTTTGAAGGAAGGACCTGTGCCGTGGTTCTGATATCTGCTTCACGTTAGGGTTGGCCCACGTATCTGGCATGTGCAATAGGAAGCGAAGCTGTAGCATCAACGAAGACAACGGCCTTGCTGTTGGGTTCACCGTGGCGCACGAGATGGGACACAAGTAAGAATAAGCGTAAATCAGTTTCATATCTAGCCGAATTACTTCCGGGGCAAACAATACATTTGGACCCCCTGCTCAAATTTATCAATTCAAAATATGAAACAGTCGGGAAGCAAAGCTATGTTATTTTTGTTTTGAAATTTGAAACCGTTAAAATTCCAAAATGGAGCACGAAATAACAAGATCCAAAAGAAACACATGCAAGAGAGTAATGTGACCAAACTTCAGATTTGTTGGCAAATGAGACTTTAACAAAGTATTATAACGCATTTCGGCACTGACTGGGGTGCATATATTCTTTAAAGACCCTAAAATTTAATGGTTTTCTTTCCCTTTCTCTGTCTCTCTTTATCTATTTTGTGCGCCTTTCAAGTACCACCCTGGGCACTTCCCCCGCCTCTGCACTCCATAAATACACCTCAAGTTAATACCATCTTACACTGTACGAAATCGCAATATCATCAAATATTAAAAACGTAGGCATGTTAACTATTCTTGATTTCAACTTAATATTTTGCATAATTTCAGTCTGCAGGTAATTAGTTTTTGAGGGAGATGCCTCAATGATTAAGATCACGGTTCTAACAAAAGTATACGCTATCGACTGTGATGATTATGTAATCAGTATTTTGTCGTTACGGTAAAATAAAATAAAAACTTCCCAACAACGTGTTATGGTTTGCCCTCATATAGCTTTGGCATGCAGCACGACGGAATTGATAACCCATGCTCGTTTGACGATGATCCGAGTGGCCCATATGTGATGTCTTCACGGGTTCCTAGTGGTCTTACACCCACAGCATGGTCCTCCTGCAGCAGAGAATACATCACTCGTTTCCTAGAGTAAGTACACATATGGCGGCAGCGGTAGGATCATGAGGCCATTTTGGTTTTTATATTTAGACATCAAATCAATTGTGGACAGCGGTCCGTAATTGTGACGTCTTCTCGGGTTCCCAGAGGTCCAACACCAATTACATGGTTTACTGTACCAGTGCGTACATTTCAGTAAGAACAAATAATGTTGGCAACAGTGGGATTGTGGCCATTCGGACTTAAGATTGATTCAAATTGAATCAGATCATATATGGATAGGTCCATTCTTAATGTCTTCCAGGTCCTTTTAGTGGTCTTACATACACTTTATTGTTTACCTGTACCAGAGAGTACAGTAGAGTAAATAGAATTATGGTTGGAGCGATGGAAATATAAGGCCTATCAGGTACATATGTAATATCCGCATACATCTATAGTGGTCTTACCCATGATCTACCGGCAGCAAGGAGTAGCTCACTTTATATTTAGAGTACATCGGCGACAGCGGTGGGATTGAAGGAAAGTCGGACTTATGAACGGCTTGGCAGAAGAACGTTTTTATCTGTAAAAGAATGAATATACGAGTTAGAGATTGCTTTACCTAAAAATTCCCAATATTTAAAACAAAGCTATGGCATTTAGAATACCAAATTACTCACATTTCTTACAAAAAGATGATTTTGTTAATTAGTGATTGGAATTTGTTCTGAATCATGTCGTGAAAATTCAATATTATTTGCACGTATAATTATGATTTCTGCAGTAGTGGACGGGGTAGCTGCCTGGAGGATATGCCTTCATCAACACCTTACAAATATCCGAAGGTTCTACCGGGTGTCATGTACTCGGCAGACCACCAATGTCGTCTACAGTACGGACCGAATGCAACTGCCAGTCCCATGTTTGAAGTAAGAATCTTTGCGATTATCTTACACTTAATATCACAAAGACAAGGACAAATTTCAACTACCACTCTGTGATGGATAAATAAAAGGAGCGAGGCAGACAAATAATCAAGAAGTCGATCAGTTTTGGAATATTTGAAAAAATTAGGCAGGGATTATAAAAAATAAATCTTTAGCTTTTTGTCAAGTATTTTAGCGAGAAATTCCAATGTATTGGATAATGTTTAAAATTGAGTTCATGAGCATGACTACAGCATTTTCCATTGATTTAATACCCCAACAATCTCAAGCGTTTATTTCTACTTTAAATCATGTCTCTCCTTTTATTTGAAATCTTTCTTTTCCTTCTTCACTAATTCTCTCCTCACTTCATTCCTTTCTTTGTCTATCTGTATCTATCTTTTAACTTTCCCTCTTTATTTTCCAACTTTCATTTTCATCTCTTTCTATAAACTCTAATTGCTTATACTCCATCACTCCACTCCGCTGAGTCCAGTCTGATCTCTGTACTACCCTGTGGTGTAGCGTAGGAGTCATGAGGAGATCACGCATGACAGCAGCTGCACAGGGCTCTCGGTGTGGGAAAGACAAGGTTAGTACCGTTAAAAAAAATAAAGGGTCACCTTCAAACATCTAGTGGTGTAATCTCACACAATAAGGCCCGAAGTCACAAAGGAAGGTTGTCGTAAGGGGTAGTTGTCGTAGGGGGAGTTGTCCAGAGGGTATTCATCCTAGAGGGTGGTTGTCCTAGGGGATAGTTGACTGGGGGTGGTTATCCGGGAGGATGGATGTCCAGGGGTAGGTGCCCTAGAACCCCTAGCTAGACATTTAATAGGGGCCTCCAGAAATGTCTAGGCCATGGGGAGCTTAGAACAGTTTCTCCACGGGCTGTCAGATATTACGGCTTGAGGCCCCGTTGATAAGTGTTCTGAGGGCCGGTTATAGGTTGAGTTGGCCAGGTTACAACAGAATTCTCCAACCGAATTTCAGTTCCAGTCCGTTCCCGCATGAATGCTTCATCAATTGTAATATACTTTGGATCCATAATGCTATGTTAGATCGTGCAATAACTAATGCAAATTTATAAAACAAAGGTGAGGTCAGTAGATATAGGGTCGTCCCCCAAAATTGATAAAGAGTGTAAGAACAATATGATTTTAAAAATCCGTTATTGAACACTCGAGTACATGTCACATTCACAAACAGTCTCGACCGATTTGATCCTGAAATCCCTACCTCGACCTGCCGTCATAGTTACAAATGCTTGGTCTGGCTTGTTTTATTCACGGCCTAAAAACATTCCATTCACAAATATAGACATAAACGAATATTTATATAAAAAGAATATGACTGAATTGCTTTCTTCAAAGTCATTAATGCAATGGCCTAGATCCTGTCAGGGCCAATGACATTATGTATGATTGTTGTTAAAGATATCTCTTCTTTGATTGTGTTCAGTGGTGTATATCTGGAGAGTGTATCGACATCGATGAACATCCCGTGGTCATCGATGGCGGATGGGGTCCATGGAGCGAGTACTCTGAGTGTTCCCTGACGTGTGGACGGGCCGTCAAGTCTAAAGAGAGACACTGTAACAACCCAAGGTATTCTTTTCTGACTTTTCGGATTGCCATCTCCATTATCTTATAAGATGTTGAAGTACATGTATTACGGTTTATAGCTTCGAAAGAAATATCACGATGGAGTAGAGGTGGTCAAAATTCATGTGCACTTGACAGAGCTCCAATGATTGATGTACAAACTTTCTATGTGCAACCTGCTGAAGATTATAATGCAGCTACACAATTTTAGATATCGCTGGGTTACGGTCGTAATCTGATCAGTGGTCGTAGCTTAGATCGTAACATGGGCTTACTATACTTCGTGCAGTAATGTTCGTGCTGTAGAGAAACTGATCGGCATACTAAAATACAGCTCCAATGGGCGTTTTGAACGAAATCTTTATCCAGGGCGCCTAGGGGATAATGACCATGTCATATTCCTGCGGATCGGTGTTCCTTCACTATTAAACACAACTGCGGCGACAGCCAGCGAGTCCCCAGACGAATCATTCCGGGTAAAGTTTTACGAATACCAACTCAGAGAAATTATTTTTGTTGTTTTACCATTGCTCCTGTAGTCCATCTCATGGAGGAAGATACTGTGTTGGTGAGAGAAAGAAGTATACCATGTGTAAGCTTCAGGTACGTATACTATTAACTTAAATCGACTAATTTTGAAAAACAACTATAGATGGAAGCATGACAAAATATAGGGTTCAGAAACATCGATTTACGTACCTTGGTCCTAGATAAGACGTTCATTCATTCAGGCAGTAATGTAATCAATCGGTGCAGAGAAGGGCAAGTACAAGGTTTTGATCATTTGTTGCCCTGTACGTCACCAAGTGCTATAAAGTTCTGAACATAATTATACTGACTTCAAATGTATCTGGTCTGATTAAAGCTCTAGTATTGCTATTACGACAATGATCATATGTTCTAACATCTTATATCATCTGGTCTGTGACGTACGGGACACACTATAGCTTGGACTTACACTATTATGATACAGATGGAAAATATTTATGTTATAGTTGCAATGTTTAGATATGTATCAGTGGTAGAACCAATGGGATGGAGCACCTCTTAGATGTCTCATAGTTGTGACATGAACATTTCGTATAGGGGGATTAACAATTAATAGGACCCCTGGTTGCTAATGTTCGTTTTCTATTTCTTGTTGTAATTATACATATGTTTTGTGTATTCAATGTCACTTACAAATAAAAAACACTCTTCGAAATCATGGATTTGCCGGTACGGGTACAACGGTGCCTTCACCAGTTGTCGCTTGCCTCTTTATATAATTATTACAAATATAATACACACCAAATTGTTTCATCCTTATCTCGACTTTCAAAGTAAAACATGTATGTGGCTTTGATTCCGTGAAATATAAGTCATTGTTGCTTTTATTTTTTCTAGGATTGCGTTCATGAATCTGTGAGTGTTCGTGCCATGCAGTGCAGTACCTATGATACAATCCAATCGAATGGTACTCAACTCGCATGGATTCCAGTCGATGTCGAAGGTGCGTGGCGTAGTGGTTCATTCACTTCAAAGTTGATGATTCGAATCCTACCCCCCCCCCCCAGGGATGGTTTGAGACTAAAATTCGGTTGGGAAATTTTGATGCGACCAGCCCATTCACTCTTCCTTCAAAGAAGCTTGGGGCCTACTAACTGTGTCTAATACCACAAGTCAACTGGCTATAAAACTGAGTGGCTCATGGCAAAAATTTCACCTCAAATTCCTTTCACTCATAATGGCCCCTGAACATCAGCACAATGTCCCTTGGCCAGGGTTAATCTACATTTCCATTGTTAGACAAAGGTGTAATAACATGGGGACTTTTCTTGGGAATTATAGATATTGATTTTTTTAAGGGGGGGGGGGGGGTGATGTGACCGAGTGGCTTGAATCATGAAAAAAGTGTGGAGAATTCCTCCTTAAAATGTAGTAGAAGTATCTTCTACACGGAATGTATGAAAATATGTAATTTTACTTTCGCTCTTTTCTTCCTATTCTGACAGTGTGTCTTTCTGTATATATCTTTGTCTTTTCACTCTTATAGGCTAATGTATATGATAAACAATCAATTTCTCTCGTTCTATTTTTTTTGTAGATAAACCTTGTGAATTGTTTTGCAGACGTCGTGATCAAGCATTGATAAAGAAGAAGTCAGTTCACGTGACCAATGGAACTCCATGTACTCGCTTCTCACGTGATATCTGCATTGACGGTATATGTCAGGTATGGGTTCCTTTTTTCGAAGGTTCATAGTTCCGAAAGTTCATTAATTCGAAGGTTTATATCCCCCCAAAACACAAACAAACGAGATAGGGTTCATAATACCGAAACCCTGTATCGTTTTTCGGAAATACTTACCTTCGAAATTATGAACCAAATCTAATATTCGGAAGAATGAACCTTCGGAATAATGAACCCTTGTTTATTTTCGGAATTATGAATAATAAATGGAATACATCGAACAGAAGATATAGAAGGGGGGGGGGGTGCATCAAAGGTACTTGTCCCCGTCCTAATAAATGAAAACTACTTTTACAATAATTTCATTTTATGTTAATGGAGAATATATTTAAACTTGCAGTATCTCTGTATTTAAGTATTATATGAAGCTCATATTTTGAATATAGCATAGCCATATGGTACCCCAATCATACTGAAGAACAAATATATTTTTTAGTGATTGGTACCTTTTAAAAATACGCTTTCCCCCCCAGATGGTTGGTTGTGATAATGTTGTCAGCTCAGGGGCGGTGGAGGACCGATGCGGTGTATGCCGCGGGGATGGGTCATCCTGCCTTACAATTCAGGATAGTTTCAACACGAAGTATGGACGAGGTTTGTACGATTCGCTTTATCTAACCAAATTATTCAAATGGAACGATTCATACATCTATGTCTCATTTTTGTTATATTGCATACAATGTATGATTACCTACATTTTATTTGAACAACGCGATTGCAACTTCTTATGAAAAATAAACCTTAGACAGTTTCACTGACCTTGTACGTTGACTACATTGCAAAGACGTAATATGTAATTTGAACATGATTTCTATGAAATATACAATAGGGAATTGAATTTGCCCCTTGATTGAATTTTTTTTCTCGAATGTAGTTACCATCGGGTTTTGGTGAGTGGGACCTTATTGTACAAAAAAAAAATGCTTGAGAATTGAGAACAGCCATTTTATTAGGAGAAGACTTTAACTCATTTTATCCAAGCAATAATTTCATCACAAAAAAAAAAAAAAAAAAAAAAAAAAAAAAAAAACCACCCAAAAAATTATATTAACCCTCAATGCAAGGGTTAAGGGTTCGAATCACATACCGGCACCAACGTAAATTGGCAAGACATTTATCCACTTTTGCCACTCTCCACCCAGGTGTAAACAGGTACCTGGCAATGCTGGGGTAATAGGAATTGCAGGGTTCCACATGAAGAGCAGTATTAATAATGATGTTGCTACCCTGGGTAAATAAGACCCCAATTATAATTGTAGTTTATATTATTGTAGGTTATGTGGAAATCACCGTCATCCCTGCCGGTGCTAGGAACATCGTGTTGGATGAATTGGTCTCTTCCCAAAACTACCTGGCCATTAGCAATGCATCAGGACATGACCTGCTAAACATGGATTGGTATATTGATTGGAGCGGGGAGTATCAGGCCGCAGGGACCATTATCAGCTACGAGAGGATAGACAACAAAGAACGAGTGGAGATACTAGGTCCCATCAGCGAACCACTGCACATCTATGTAAATAGGGGCTTTACTGGAATATCTTTCATGGGATTGTGTTTCATAATAATCATAATAATCGGAAGGGATTTTCTGATATATTATATCAACAAAAAATGACATAGATTATTAACAAGCAACGATAATAGCAATACTAAACAAAACAAACAAACTCACTTTTTGAAATTTGTTAAGTAGTTTTGAAATGTGCATTTACGAGACAAAAAAGAAAAGAAAAGGTTTCTAGAACCATTTTTGAATAGGCAAATATACCATGGATTTGACATACCCCATCAGTAATATATGTACCCGCCTGACAGGTTGAAAAGAAATATCTCTGTCGGTTAAACTGGTTTTGGAGTATCAAAATTTTTTTTTATACTTGTATGATTTATTGGGGTAGATGTGCTGATCAACTGTTTTATAGTTTGCTTTGTCATTGAGTTTTAAAACAATAACATATTTTTTGTCAGGTATTGATTTCAATAATATATACCCATTGTCCCATTAAATTGTTAAACACATCATGTACGTCGTATCAGAAAATATGTGATAATATTTTCCCTCTCTCCTTTTTCAGCTCATATTTCAACGAGCTCAGAACCCTGGCATAACATACAAGTATACCATGCCGAGAGAAGGAAACCAGACTGCTGTCATGCCGCAGTTCTTCTCCTGGGTCTTTACCGATTGGTCCCCGTGTTCTGCATCCTGTGGCATTGGTTAGTTGTCCTTATCCCTTGTAGCTATGTTCTGTGAAAGCTTTATAGTGCTAACGAACCGGCAAATTAGGCAGATTCAAAAACAACGAAACGAGGAGAGATTATCAGAATTCTCGTTATTTCTTGAGACGAAAAAATGAAAAGAATCTTGCCAATGCAGTTGATTATTTTGTTGGAAAAGGACAGCCAAAAAGTATTCATCAAGTCCTTGACTGGAGCTTCTCTAAAGAGGAGGCAAGGGAACATGATCAGTTTTTCAGTTGGTCTCGAGGAACATCTTAGGAAGTCAAAGTTATTAATTTAAGACTGGTATCACGCGTTTTGGTCCTTAGTACTGGTTGATTTCACGACGTTCTGGCATTGCTATCTCTTCTTCATTATCCTCATAATTTGATCTGATGAGAAATTTATTTCGTCTTCATTTCGTCTTCTCGATGGCATTCTTCCATAAAGGGTTTTTATCATATATATATATGTCCTGTGGTTCGTACAGACTTGGACCCTGTTTCATAAAACTTCTTATATGTAACAAATGTTAAACCTCAATGACGAATTTGCTCTCAGCCAATCAAATACAATGATTTCAGTAACTTACAATGTTTATTGTTCTCGTTTCTAAGTTTCAAGAAAACAGGGCCCCGGTTATTCACATTTTGGACTAACCATTGATGTCACCATTAAAGCAGTAGCGACTAAGGGTCGAAATCTGGTTATCTGGTTATTGTATAGGCAAACCAAAAACCCGATCATTAGACTAACTTGGTTTTAAATACATTGATTCACGTCGTACTATGGTCCAAACCTAACTCTTTAATTTATTGAAAAACAATTATGCATTATTGTTGCATGTTTTTTTAAAATTTTGAATGAATTTTTGTATTTTTTATTGCGATATCAGGTTATCAGCGTTCGAGTGTGATCTGCAAAGAGTTGATAGCCGGACTGGTTGATGACCGATACTGTGAAGGCATAAAACCAGACGACATGCAGCAGACTTGCAATGAACAACAGTGCCCTGCCACGTGAGTTTGTTTTTCACCCAGTAGGATCATTCAGCAAAATCTTTCATTTTCTCCAGCCATTGAATAAAATCTGCATTCCATTTAGCGTGAAGGCGAGGCTACGTCCATGTGAGGCCCTTCGGCCTATACAATGTTGCAGTCAGTAATATTTCTTGTTCCCACCATATTTTATCTGCGGATGACATTTTTAATAATCTCCAAACACTATGGATGATAAAAATTGTATGCCTTGTCTTCCTGGACAAAGTTTTGTTTTGGAAGATCAAGTTATTAAACTTATCACTTGATTCCTTTTGTTAGTACTCAAAAAGCCTCTGATGATTTGTGTAACATACATAAATTTCAAAATTGCACTGAAGTTATAAAAAGACATGTCAGGTTCGCACAGAATAGTTCTTGACCAATTCGTGTTGCTACAGATGGTGGGAAGGGCCTTGGCAACACTGCACAGGAAGCTGTGGAGAGGAGGGGCACAGACAGCGATGCGTCTTCTGCATACGTGGTTCCACCAACGGCGAACAGACTGTCCTCGATGACGTCGACTGCCTTAGTCAGGACCAAGAGAAACCCGTCACTGAGACCACATGTGCGGTTGACCTGCACTGTGAATCCAATGACAACTGGCAGACAGGAGAATGGTCGCAGGTAAGCGCGTGCAGATGTTCGTCATACAGAACTGTGCGATATGGTATTGGAGGAATAATACTGTTAATTCAATTTGATCTAACGTGAGTAGTCAACATGTCGACAGCTTTTGACTATTGCTCTTGAATATAGGCATAATGACATAAACAGGGAGGATAAACACAGGAAATACATTTGGAAACGAAGGATTTTACTGCAAATTGCTCGAATAAACTGTTATTATATAAGGTTATGGAGTAGATTCGATATTTTTCTAAAAGGTTTTGTGATCTACCACTATACCCCTACTAAATGTTCATAATATAAATACCATACCATACATGAGAATGATTTATTCCTATATATTTCCCTTAAAGTGTTCCGTTTCGTGTGGCGGTGGGTGGCATACCAGGTCTGTTATCTGCACGAACGTCATCAAACCTTGCGATGTTGCAGGAAAGCCCAGCGACAGGAGACCATGCTTCTTAGATCAATGCCCTAGGAGACAAGACTTCTACAACGCTATGCCGGAGGCTCCTGAAAGCCGCTCCTACGCGGACGAATCTTCACTAGAACACTCATCAGCGAGCGTGTCCGCTAGCAGTGACTACCCAGCGAATTTCGGCGAGTGGGAGAAGAAGATTGCCATCCAGAAACACGAATCGGCGGCTAATAGCACAAAACTGCACCCGCCTGTGCCATCTGAAGAAGCGCCTCATAAACCTAACTACGAATTGAACATTACTACCCATGACATTGATGTCATAGAAAAAGAGCGCAAGGATTCTACAATAAACCAACTTCCTGTTGTGCCGGATTCTCCGTATGTAAATTTTATCTTATTCCCATCTGCCCTGAACGACAAGCATCCACCGGCTTCAGATACTGCTACTCGTCTGCAACATCAGTCTCAAGAGCCTTCGTTTGGGTGGTCAAAACAACCGTGGCAGCCGGTAGGTTCCGACCTTAATAGCTTTCTTTATTTGTAATTCTAAGCATTTTGACAGGGGCTTTCATGAACATAGACACGGTGTCAGAGCTCGACAAGTGATGGTAATGCCGCAGAGCATGAAACTTGTATTTAAGCCCTTTTTTTTTAGTACAAGGTGGATAATATTTGTATAGGAAAGAGAAACTAATATGATGTGAAATGATACCTTAAATGTCGACAATATATGTCGATATATCTAACATTGAATAAACATCTAACATTGAATGTACTACATAAATTGTAAATTTTATTTCGGAAGGGTGGAATGAGTGGCCCATTCCTCACCTTTTCACAACTTTGTTGGTCCTATGTCAAGCGTTTCACCAAGCTGTAGGTTAACAAACAATGTGATAGCTAAATGGGGGGGGGGGGGGGTATGTTTCCCACTTCTACATTCCTCTGATGCCCACGCATCATGTCATTATCATCTCAATTTCTTTCACAGTGCTCTGTAACTTGTGGCGATGGTATCCAACAACGAATAGTGGAGTGTGTTGATAGAATCACCGGCCAGAGGACACCAGGATGCTCCCAAGAAAATCAACCCGTTTCATTGCAGTCTTGTAACTTGGGCATTTGTCCTCGAGGTATTATTAACAATGCATATGACTGTTACAATCATATATTAACTGCTCTAGTTGCTTACTAACAAGCATTTATGCTTTCTTAGCAGTCAGGTAAAATAACCTCCACTACCACTACAACTACCCTAATCATTGATAACCAAATTGTAATCAAAATAAGAGAAGACGGAGAAACGGCGTTCTCATTGACGGCGCACTCGTCAACCATCGTCAGTGACCTGCATTCAACCACTCACCAACAAACTAGGTGACGTTGCAGTTTTCTTATCTACTGCTCCCAAACTCTGGAAAAGGCTCCCACCTAACTTAAATAATCACCAACTTTAGAAAAATTCACAGAGTTTGAAGCCATATCTATTCTGAAACCATTGCCCCGTTACACAAAACTTACCATCGATGGTAATTTTGCCATTAATGGTAACTACCATAGAAACCTTGATTTTGATTGGCTGTGGAGTCCCGTTACCATGGTAGTTGACATTGATGGCAAAGTTACCATCAATGGCAAGTTTTATGCAACGGGGTCCATATGCATTCATTGAACTCACACTGTCACTGCTTAGTAATTTTTATATATTTTTACTCGAACGCTGACCCAGGGATGACATATCTTGACGCTTTGTTTCCAGTGATAAAAAAGCGAAATAATAAATACCATCTATTACTCTTGTTATTAATTAAATGTTTTTGTGCATAAGGTCTTGTGAATATTACAATTTTTTATATATACTTTTTTATTTTCTGTTAACAGTTTGCAGAAATACACTCAGCACCACCATGTGTTTGATGATCGTCCAATCAGGAAGCTGCTCTCAAACACACTTTCGTGAAAGATGCTGCAGAACCTGCACCGAAGTCAGATAGCGTTTCCTTTTGCACATGTAATCTGTAGAACTTTGGACAGTACTGAATGTTATATGTCTCCATCCGCGTATAGTTAGATAAAAGCATAAATATAAAAACGGCGGCTGAGGAATTTGATGAAGTGTGTAAATGAGTTACACAGCCAAGACCTTTTGCGAAACATTATTTTCAGATTTGTAAATTATTTGTATGTTTAATCGTTACCCGTTCAAAATTTAGATTTGTTTATATATACTGTTCTTGAGAATTTTTGTTATATATTATACTGTTACAATGCCGCTGTACTGATTTCTTGTGTGTAGTTACAAGGTTTTCGCGAGATACCCCCCCCCACAATAATCTCATACACACACAGACACACGAACACGCGCACGCACACGAACACGCACGCCACAGCCGCCCACACACACGCAACCACACGCTCTTCCACACACAGAAAAATCTGTTTAGATGATAGAAAATCATAATCCATACTAATTTACTGTATGATTTTGTATGGTCGCATGTTCGTATTGTTTTAGGAGGCAATTGATTGGAATTTATAGACCTTTAAATTTTGCCTTTTATGTGATTCTTGAGTATAATGTACACGTGAAGATAAGTTATATATGATTGAATTAAAAAATATCTACTGTTTCAAAAACCTTAAACTTTGTGTTTGTTATTTTGTATAAACAAAATAAATTGTCTATGCTATTCTTATTGAATGAAAAAAGTGGATCAACACGTAAACTAAACCATTAGAAACTTCATGATCATAAAACAGAATTAATTTTAACACCCACACTTACACGCACATCCACACTCTTACATGTTCATATACAGTACATGTATATTAATGTAATGATGTATCTTACATAACTTTATTCTTTAGCCTTTCCAACTTTTAAACCGCTGGTGTAAATAACGCCCTTTTTGAATACATAATTTTAGACTAAAAGGGCAACCCAACCAACCTTTGTAAAAAGTTCATTCAGGAAAAAAAGGGAAAACAAATGAGTGAAAGTTTGTAGTAAATCGAACGAATAATAAGAAAGTTATTAATGTTTGAAATATGAGATCACTAAATCTTAGCGAATATCAAATTGGCAATTTGGTCAGTTGGTTGTGACCTAGCCATGGATAACCCAGTTTGTCGTGTACAAAAATATTCATTTTTATTTTCTCTTGTGCCCTCTCTTTTGGGGGCATTACTCAAAATATATTATGGATATCATATTGTTATAGGTACTCTAAAAAGAAAAGGCCCTCGTTTATGGTGGCCCTGAAGGGACATCGCGAATAGACTAAATCGTGAAAAATATGCGATAAAATTCACGATATCGTCAATTTTATCGCATATTTTTCACGAAGAAATTCACGAAATTGACGATATCGTGAACTTTATCGTGAACTTTTCACGATGAAATTGACGATATCGTGAAATTTATCGTGAAAAGTTCACGATATAAAGTTCACGATATCGTCAATTTTATCGTGTACTCTATCGTGTACTCTATCGTGTACTCTCCTGACGGGCGCTTCGTAAACAAAACCAGCCCTAGCTGGGGGAGACAGAGAGAAGGAAAAAAGGGAAAGGGAAAGAGAAGATAAAAGGAAAGAAAGAATAATAAAAAGAAAAGAGGGAAACGGGGGGGGGGGGCGAAGGGCTCTTGCCTCCTCCTCACTCCCCCCCCCCTCCACGCCAAAAAATAAATCAGAGAGAGAGAGAGAAGGGAAAGGGAAAGGGAAAGAGAAGATAAAAGGAAAGAAAGAAGAGGAAGAAGAAGAAAAGAGGGAAACGGGGGCAAAGGGCTTTTGCCTCGTCCCCCGCCCCCCGCCAAAAAATAAATAAGAGAGAGAGAGAGAAGGAAAGGGAAAGAGAAGAAAGAAAGAGAAAAACGAAAAAGAGGGAGAATAGGAAAGAAAGGAAAAGAAAGAAAAAAAAGGAGGCAAGAGCCCTTCGCCCCTGTTTCCCTCTTTTCTTATTCTTTTTCCTCTTCTTTCTTTCCTTTTATATTTTCTTTCCCTCTCCCTTCTCTTTCCCTTTATGGCGGGAGGGGGGAGGGGGAGGTAAGAGCCTTTCGCCCTTCCCCCTTTTCCCTCTTTCCGTCTTCTTCTTCTTTCTTTCCTTTTATATTTTCTTTCCCTTTCCCTTTCCCTTCTCTCTATCTCTCTCTCTCTCTCTCTCCTATTTATTTGTTGGCGCGGGAGGGGGAGGAGGCAAGAGCCCCTCTTTTCTTCTTATTCTTCTTCCTTTCCTTTTTTATTCTCTTTCCCTTTCCCTTCTCTCTCTCTCTCTTATTTATTTTTTTGGCGGGGGGTGGGGAGGGAGGAGGCAAGAGCCCTTCGCCCTTCCCCCGTTTCCCTCTTTCCTTCTTATTCCTCTTCTTTCTTTCCTTTTATATTTTCTTTCCCTTAGTCCCTTCTCTCTCTTATTTATTTTTGGCGGGGGGGGGGGGGAGGAGGCAAGAGCCCTTCGCCCTTCCCCTGTTTCCCTCTTATTCCTCTTCTTTCTTTCCCTTTCCCTTCTCTCTCTCTCTCTCTCTCTCTCTTATTTATTTTTTTGGCGGGGGGGGGGGGGGGGGAGGTAAGAGCCTTTCGCCCTTCCCCCGTTTCCCTCTTTCCTTCTTCATCTTCTTTCTTTCCTTTTATATTTTCTTTCCCTTTCCCTTTCCCTTCTCTCTCTCCTTATTTATTTTTTGGCGGGGGGGGGGGGGGGGGAGAGTGAGGAGGAGGCAAGAGCCCTTCGCCCCCCCCGTTTCCCTCTTTTCTTCTTATTATTCTTTCTTTCCTTTTATCTTCTCTTTCCCTTTCCCTTTTTTCCTTCTCTCTGTCTCCCCCAGCTAGGGCTGGTTTTGTTTACGAAGCGCCCGTCAGGAGAGTACACGATAGAGTACACGATAGAGTACACGATAGAGTACACGATAAAATTGACGATATCGTGAACTTTATATCGTGAACTTTTCACGATAAATTTCACAATATCGTCAATTTCATCGTGAAAAGTTCACGATAAAGTTCACGATATCGTCAATTTCGTGAATTTCTTCGTGAAAAATATGCGATAAAATTGACGATATCGTGAATTTTATCGCATATTTTTCACGATTTAGTCTATTCGCGATGTCCCTTCAGGGGCACCATACTCGTTATTCATGCATTTTGAAGAAAAGCAACAAGAAAATATAGTCATTTTATGTATTGAAACAAATGAGAAAGTTGTCCGGCACTGCGTCACAGTGACATTTCTGATGCAGTCAATTCGAAATACCCATACGTATAGTGATTACAACCTGTTCAAAACCCATTATTTTCTTACTATTCGTCCGATTTCATTCAATATTTCACCAGTCTACCTCTCTGATTTTCGAATTTCTTTAAGTGTAGTGGTCAATTGTTTGGATTAGCATTTAACAATGGAAAGTTAATGGATTGGAAACAGTCCAACATCGGAATGACAGGTGGAGTCAAAGTAACATCCCGTTCTATGCCGACACCTGAAATATCAAACACTAGCACTTTCATTCTCTTTCGCTGTTCTCACGAGACTTCAGCAGACATGTCGATTACATGTCCCTTAGAAACAAAATATTAACATGATCAATCTCAGATCTCAATCAACTTGAGAAACTATACCAATATCTTTGAAATGGTGCAGGTTTGTAGAATAAATAACGTGAACAACGAGAGCGTAAACCATTAAAGTGTATTTATTGATACGACGAACACATATCGATGATGAAAATACATGTCAAATGGGCAGGGCGCCCTTTACCTAACTTCACCATGTTAACAGCGCCGAACGTAACAAAAGACACAGCACCCATTGTTATACATAATGGTTATTACTGCTACTATTTTATACATCTATCCTATTGGCAATTGCTAACTGCAAATACCAGTGCAGAGCATTAATCTATTCACACTAAAAGAAAATACTAAAAAAGTCATGAACGTGATTGATATGCTAAAGTTTTCGCAGAAGTTATGAATATTACAGTTTAAAAGCGTTGCCAATATATAAATCCCTATTGGAAGATATACAGAGAAACAAACAAATCAACGAAACCAAACAACGAAGAAAGTTGATTTATTAAATGAAAAATTACAGAAGGTCTGTAAAATATATCATATCGAATATGTACAACATTGCCGTTTACCTTAGTTTCTCATTCATCAAAAAAATAAATTACAATTGTAACTTTCGAGTAAAGCCTAGATACCAATGAAAAGATTTTCAGTGGAATTTGTAATTTTGGTCATTTTTTCTTATTATATAAAAAACGCAATCGCAAAGACCCATAAGAATTCAACTTGTAGGCAATTCTAAAAACCAAACAATGACTATAGAAATCATGTTCGGATTATTTATGTCACATTCATTTCCCAAAATTTCACTAAGTGACACATTATACTATATGAAATGCCTTATGTTGATTTCTCGAAGTCTGTTATAGTTATATATATATTATAACCAATTGTATTACACGGGGTATAGTTACATCAGTGTGGAGTACTCAAATCGTCTTCATCATAATTATATACGACAGTCAAGAGGAAAATGTTGTGATTACACTTGCATTCGATGGAGCAGCCTTCGGTAGGAAGGGGTGGTTGGATGTCCCATCTCAGTAAGTTGGGGGGGGGGGGGGTGTCATTCTCATGGATACATGAGTAATTAATTTTGGAGATGAAAGAAGAGTCAGAGTTATTGTTTAAGATTATAGAGATTTCCGAACATTTGTGTTTATTAAAAAAGATTTGGTAATTATCATGAACCTCACAAGAATCCTAATGTTATTGTATATATTTTCCAACACGTGGAATATATTTACATTTAATATACGTGTATACATGTATAAATGTACTTGCCTCTGATTTGCTCCATATCGTGTAGATATCAATCTAGCAGTAGGTATTTAATGACACAAAAATCATGCATGTAATGACATCATAACTGGTGCAGATAATAATTTATTCATATATCTACAACTGCCATCAACATGATAGAGGCTCCATGTTCATGTTATTCTCTTACTAGACTTCCATTGCCAGACGAAAGGACTTTTCAAAGGTAGGCCTATATATCCACTCCCCCACCCACGTTCTTTCTGTTTACCCTGTTAAAAATCAACTGTACAACCTTGACTGCTTTCTTCATGATGCCGGATTCCTCCTGAGAGGCAGCTGTTTCGTATCTATTGTAGCAATCGAGAAGCCAGGAAACCAGTCGATTCTTCTCGTTATCATCGAAGAGAGATAGTCTGCAAGATTTACTGCCGTATTGAAAGACAGAAAATGCTCGGGGCTGTGAGATCTCGGTTATCATGTCAACGATTTCTGCAAATAATAAAACGGGAAGATATTCCGATTGTGCCGTATATAACGGGCAAGGATAGTGGGATTTTTCTTTATTGTCAAAAGGAATATCTATTTAGAGAACAGGGAGTAGATGACGATCTAGTCCAATACATCCTGGTAATAATACTAAGAGGGACAGCACACATTATACGCAAAATATTGACAATAAATTAACACATATGCTATTGAGTGATTGGGACCAGTCATGGCGATGGTAGAATAGGGTAGGCTTGTCTATAAGAGCACCTTGTGAGTTATGAGCCGGCCGGACCTACCATTTGGGCAGGTCCTTAATCTGCCAGATAATATTACGATTAGACAAGCAGGTTAAAAAAAATACATTTTAACATGTTCATCAAGTTGACACCACCTCTGTAGTGCCGTCGGTCCATGAATTGGACCCGGGTCTTTAGTTGTAAATAAATATATATACATATGAGAATACTAATAATTATAATGTTAATAAAAATGATGATAATGATATTAAAAACCAAAAATGATAATAAGAAACATTTATATTGCGCACGTATACATCCCAGGGAATGCTTAATGCGCCTACAAAGTAGTAGTATTACCTTGGCTTTAGCCCAGCAGCCCCAAAGCGCTAGAAGCATTCACAGATTAAAAGAGAGTGGCAAATGTAGATTAATGTTTTGTCAAAGGATACAAGTGCCGCTGCGGGACTCGAACTCGTTTAGGGGTCTAACAGGATGGACAGACGTAAAGATGGTCGAGATGAGCCATTCTGGTCATAACATTTAAGTGAAGAAGTGTACACCTCGATCTTTTAAGAATGCATCACACCACTCTGGAGGAAAGCAATAGTGTTATAAGGGATCTTTTGGTTTATTGTTTTCTAACAGCCCAACAGTGGATGGGTAGCCCCAAAAAGCAAACTTTAAACTCAGACCAATTACATTCAGACTTTAATCCCAGACTGTAACTAATTTTGTTTTCATTTTAATTGAATCCTTGACGTGATTCGGGTGTTTAATTTGTTTGTTTGCTAAGCATGTGTATGCTTTTGGCTAAGAAACCAGGGGACCGATGGCTTTAAGTCCTCTTCTTACGGGGCACTATATCGCATCGACTTGGTTCTGTGACCACCCGGTTACGAGATCTCTGAGCCATCATGCCTCCACTGTCGACAAATATTCACCCTATCTGCCCATTAATGCGTTTACTGTAGGCTTGATAGGGTCTAAAATATTAGTAAAAGGAAAAATAGATGTGTAAAATACAGAGATTGAACATTAAGTTAACTCACCTACAGCACGTGTCTGCGCTGAAGCAGTTAACGCCGGAACGAGCAGCAACAGGGCGAAATTCTGGGGTACCACTGAAAGAAGTAGTTAGATTGAGATAAGTGATAAATAGACCCCTAGCAACAAGTTAATCAAATAAATAACATTGTAGGCTAATACCTTTTTGGAAGTCTTTTTTTGGGTAAAAGATCCTTCGAATATACATTACAAATCTTAAAAAACATGTGAAAGTTTCAGAATTTGTTTATTTACAAATAAGAGCTTGTTTTCCTTTGATTTCAGGAATGTTTTTTTTTGTTATTCTTTCTCTATAGGTCATTATTACAATAATATTTATTAATAAATACTAGTGAAATTCTATGGAACAAGTTTTCACTACGTACATGTAGGTATATCGACTCAATTAACATAGAGGTGCGATCGTCATGTCATGAGTTATAGATTGAGAGCTCACTGGAACGTTCAAATTCAAAGTTTTATTTACATTTTCGCTAAAAAGAAAGTTTGAAATATATCGGAAAAATAATAAGGAAGTTATGAATGTTTGAAATATGAGTAAAGTATCAAACTGCTCAATTGATCAGCCACGGCAGTATGGATTGTGATGTAATCTCCCGTGTAGTAAAATATAATTTATTTCTGTTTCTTCTTCTAAGTGCCATCTTCTTTGGAGCACTACTCAAAATAACACTTTTGCCCATGAATTTCCTGAAATGATTGTGACAATATGGGTTATTCTTGATTCATAAAGTTTATATCTTCTCAGAACTTTCTTTACTAATCTTTTTGACTCTTCAGCCTGATCAGTAAAATTCTGAGAAAATATTAACTTAATCTTTAAGAATATACTACATGTATATTGTCACCACCGTTTCATGAAAAGAGGTAAGAACAAATTTTCCAACTTTGTGGGCAACCTTGTATTATTGAAAGCATATCATCATGTCCTTCCAAAACAAAAAATCCTTCCAAATTTTGTATAATTTACATTTGTGATATCATTTTGTTTGTAAATTTAGAATACTTTTGTCATGCATGACATCACGCTGATGATTACTGATTCCGACATTTTGAAATTCCCATATGTAATGAGATTGGCCTACAATTTAAAAACAAGACATAACTTTCTTCTTGTTTGTCCGATTACATCAAACTTCAATGATCTATTATCAAAATGAAAATTGGAAATATTTTTCATATTTTTGATAATCATGAACACATGAAATGGGTAGGTTTTCATGTATAATATAACACGTGATGAGCTCATAACCCAGTCGGGATTGCCGATCCAAACTTTCAATATTATCAGATCCTTAACTTTTTTGTTCTTTGTCCGATTTAACCCAATCTTCACGTAAAGGTTTCTTTTCCTCAAAATTCACCCTAGTTCTTATGCCTACTTCCTAAGAAGGGTCATTCCCTTATTACACCTACACATTTCTTTTAGGCCTTTCCTGAAAATATCCAACACGCCCTTGTATTCATCCGAACTGTAAGATGCAGCTTTCTGTAATGATCCCGAGTCAACAAGAATAGCTTCAAACAAGTGCCAGTTGTGTACCAGCTCTTGTATGTCTTTAATCAACATGATTGTCTTTCCGGGAAGTAGTCGTCGTAGCTCTTCCCACACATTTTCGAGTTGATTTGATGAAGAAAGACTGAACAAGGCTATGGGGTAGGTTGTGTCGATCACTTTGTCTTTTGTGACATGTCTATCAGGTGAAGTTACGACTTTCGTCGAGGCCTGGGAAATTTGGTCGGTGTCGGAAAAACATGCAACAAATTGTGACGTTCCAGAAGCCATGTTCTGAAGGTTACTATCTTTCATACCGGCGGATGAGTTGCTTGTCATTGAAGTTTGGTTTTTAGTAGGTTGCGTCGGAGCAACGTTTGAACAAAGACCACCGCTTAACAGGTCTTCAGGAGAATCATTATCAATCTCTTTCTGACACGTGGAACTGGTGTTGGTAGATCTCAGAACAGAAAAAGCCATACCTTCCTCTCCTGTGGTAACACTACCAGAAACAGACATGCTTTGTGGATTATCACCAGTCCTGATTCTATATATTTTATCCACAGAGGGCGTTGTTGTCAGAGTTGAATGTACCTCATCTTCAGCAATGCGTGAGGGATGATCTGTCACCTTACCGAGGAATTCAGTGAGTCGTGAAAGATCTTCAGCTGGCATTTCAGCTAGATTGTTGCATTGGATGACGCATTTAGAGCATTGAAAGGTGGTTGGCTGGGACTTCCTGAAGATCATCATCAGTGCCATCTTGGTGTTAGAATTGAAGCTCGTCATGGAGTGAACAACAGCTGCAACACGGTCAGGTCCTGTCAAAATATATGCAAATTCTATGCATAACTATAAACTCGTATTCTAGCCATAGATACATAAATACATGCATGTACATTATGACCCCGGATGGATGACAGAAGATAGAGATGGTAACTTTGTGGTGACTTTAAACATCATGGTTAACATAAAGCTTATATACCTGACATATAGATTTTTCTCGACTGTTCAATTCATCAAATAAACCTTTAAAAAAAAGAATTACGAGTTGAAAACGCATGATTATAGAATTACTATTAAAATACCCCGCAGAATCAATATAATTCCTTGTCAATGGGTGAATATCGCCCTCTTTTTCAACTGTTTGTGGAGATTAAGTCTCAACCCGCGCGCTGTAAGGGGAAGACCTCAGGTAAACAAATAGATGCTGTGCACGTACGTACGAGATCATGGATAATTGCAAATGTCCTATTCTTCTTCTTTTGCAATACTTTTGGCAAACTTTTGGCATGATTATCTTCACGTATAAACCGTGTATGAAATTTAAAGCTTTAGTTTGATAAAAGTTTATTTATGTAGCCAGGCACGTAGCCACGGGGGCACGGGGGGGGGGGGGGGGGCGCACGTGCCCCCCAAAAAAATTTCCAGGATCAGTTGAACTTTTTTAGACCCCTTTTTTACCTCAATCGATTACATGTATGTGCCCCCCCCCCCCAAACATCAAACTCTGGCTACGTGCCTGTATGTAGCAACTTTAGAAGTAGTGAAATGTCCCACCTCTCTCTCTCTCTAGATACTTTCATTCTTGTTCTTCATTTCTGCGCTTAAAACATAGTAACCCTTTAGCACTTTCGAGCTACGCGCACTGGAGAAAAAGATAAATTATAGAAGACTTTGCATGCACTTAGGTATATTGACATCAATCTTTTCTTGTTGATATATTTCATTTAGCTGTTTATTTATTTTTCAAGAGTAGACCATGGCTATATTTTTAATTGAATCCTTCTCTAGAATAATCAGATTTATTGTCAAGCCTCCGTAAAAGCCATTCTCACGCAATGATGCTCAAAGCCTCGAGTGCGAACACGTGATAAGCGCTGCCATAAAATTGAATCGCTTTTGCTTCTCATTTAAAAGCACTCTTTCTATTTCAAGCACTCCGTTGTATATACGCAAATCTGTCCATAGTAAAACATTGTTTTCATTGCATATTCTAAAAGGGCTGTATAAAAAAATAACACACACACACACACGCACACACACACACACTTACATCGCTTAAGGCCCCATATTACCGTTACAACGCTCGTGTGTCCAATGACGGAGCAAGAAAGGTGTAGGCCTAATGATCATCATTCTGCTTCTGGCGCCTCAGGTTCGAACTCAATAACGTCTATCTGATAAACCTGTAAATTCAAGATCGTCTCAGATCTTGATATCGTAGCCTAGCTGACTTTCCCTTAAAAAACCTCACCTCTCTCACCCACAGTCACCCTGCCGAACGAAAGCCCAAATACACACACTCACACATGAAACATGGCTGAGAGGAAAGGACCGTTTCTGTACTCTGTACACATTTCGTTTTCCTTCTGTGGTTGATAATGACATTTTTTGGTCATAGTCCTAGCTGACGCATTGAATTCGGAGTGCGATATACATATCCGTCACTATTTACACCAACCCATGTAAATATGAAACATAAATCTGAACTATAATCACTCAGAATGACTCACCATATATCCACTTGAGTCGGGGTAGGAGCTTGCTGTACTTGGCGTCTGCTACGTCAGTGATGGAGTTACGACCTTGTGAAATTGAATGCAACAGAACGACGGCATCGTAGGTATCTCTAGGCTGGAACGACTGTAAGTCTTGCTGGGTGAGTTTCACACAGACGCATCCGAAATCAGCATTCTCACGCTTTATTTGTTCAATTAACTTATCTGTCGAGCTTTCCGTCGACACGGAGAGAAAAGCGATGACAATTTTGTTCCCGCTCGCCATGATGACCTTCTGCCCGTCGTTGGTTGCAACGCTTGACCCGCAGCTTAATATGAAGTCAGTGCGGATAGCTTGCTAGCTGAAACATCTTTTGCGCATTAAGATCAACGTCAGAATGTGGATTGAGGGTAATTTGCAAGTTTGTAATACGATGTGGGAGCTGGAAAAACCCACTGCCTTGTCATTGTGTACATATACGGTCGCGTCTGTAAGGGCGGTGCTTAACTCAATTATTGAGCATGCGCAGTAATTTGTCTGCAAAGGCCAGCAGTCCTGTTTGTTATATGGGGCCTTTCTTGCATGGGGACAAGATCTATTTGGAAATTAAGTTATTTTCTAGTTATGATTGCACAATGTAGTGGGGGAAAACCCACTTGATTCTCATTGTTTTGCCATGCTCTTATTGGTCTGGGAGGTCCTTTAGCACCCGCATGCGCAGTGATTACCTGCATAAGCCACACCTCCAAGTAGTGTTTTCCACGACGCCATCACACATTTTTTTGTATCTCCGCTTCCGAAAGCGAGTCTACCCTGATTCTTGGCTATTCTACATCTCAGTCTCACGGCTAAGCAAATACTTTTTAAAATGAAAAGGCAAAAGAAAAGCCACAACAGGTAATTCACAAGTTCATCATCTGAAATACCGTTTTTCAATTTTCTGCGAAATCAGGAATAACTGGGCAAAGCTTGGCTGGAGAGAAAATTCAGGATAAACTATAGTATTTACTCACATGTTTCTACTCGAAATTCGTTAACAACTCCTGTAGAGATTAACAACCAACAGGAAAATGGCGACACCTTCCCAAAGTGACCTGCTGGAGGAAATAAGAGAGATTCGCGATATCGTCCAAGATTACAAACCAGGTAAAAACGTCACAGTTCCCGACAAGATTTCCTTTCCCGGAAACCTCTTCATTGGATTGTTTGGAAGAACTGGGTGCGGGAAAAGTTCTCTGATAAATTCCCTAAAGTTTGCAGCTCAGGGACGTTTGAGAAAATCGCAATGGATCGAAGTAGCAAGTCAAGAGAAAGCAGGGGGTCACACCATGTTCAGAAAGATCGCTGATTTGACCCAATGCATCTACGTCATTGATAACCGAGGACTAGACAACCCGAGTGCAGAAGAAGTTCATGCTGAAATAGCAGCACAAATCGGTGAGTATTTCATTGGGTTTCTATTTCTTCTTGCGACATTAAAGTAAAGACTGCCAATCACAACAGTTTTGTAGTTTACCAAGTATTTATGAGACCAAAATGATAACAAAACCAACAAGTTTCTCGTCCCCGCCAACCTCCTTTTAAAAAAAATCTTTATTATTCAGAAAAACAAAACAAAATCGGTTGTGCATACAGTATATACAATCATGGACCTAGGTCCATGATACAACTGACCAACGTTTGACGAGTAGTATTTTATTTTTGCAAGCCTATATGGTTTTGTCATCTCTACCGGCGATGAAGATATTAACAACCGTCGCAGGGGTCCTGCGCGTCGGTTGTTTTCGGCAGCTAAATTACCTTCCAAATAGATTTATTTCTGAGATATAAAATTGATTATCCAGCTTTAAGCACGTGTTCTTCGTAATAAAGGTAGCCACAGTAATGTTTTTGATATTTAGATTATTATTTTTTTTACTTTCCTAATACAATCCATCAAATCAGTCCATGAAATCATCTTGATGGGTTTCTCTTTTCCATTTATATTTATTTTAGACGGAGACCGAGGCTACAGTGAACTGGTCCAATGGTTAGGTGAAGAAGTCCAACGGTTCGATACCCCGGCGGTTGATCTAAAGAAAGGACACCCAATAACATGTGTTGTTTTCGTGTTTAGGTAGGCCTGTCAGTAACTGCAGTGGATGTTTATTAATGTTGATTCAGATACACAGAATGTTCAGTTAACATTTAAAAGCAGATATTGCTAGCACTCTGGCGGGTGTTATATAAATTTGGCTTCGACTAGTGCAAGCGTTTGATAACTCAGGGGGGGGGGGGGATCCAGGAGCCCGAGTCCCCCTCCCCTGGCCATCAAAATAGGTTAAACAAAGATGGTAACGTAAATTTCACCTTAAAAAAAGGGGAAAAAGAAGTCCACCCCTGGCCAAAAAAGAAGGAAGTAATTATGTTTTGTTTTGCTCAAAGGGGGGGGGGGGGGGGGGGGGTGGGGGAGGTGTTGATTAACAAAAATAGCTCCATACCCTCCCCTTCCCCCCAAACAAATAAAAATAGCTCAACACCCACCACCCCCCGCTAATTTGGCCGGCCGGCTAAGTCGCCGCTAAATATTTTCTCACGAAAAAATGCTAACTACCCCTCGCTCCCCTTCCCCCCGCTGATTCGGCCGGTCGGCTAAGTCGCCGCTACATATGTTCTCACGAATCGACCCCCTTTGGGCCCACGCCCTCACTGCTGGCTGGATCCGCCCCCTGTGATAACTCATAGCCTATGCGAGAACCTAACCCAAAACAGTGACGTAGCATCGGGGATGCCACTAAATCTTAACAAAGGCCTACTCAATAACATTCACAACTAGAAATTTAATTCGTCATGGGGACGAATTAGGTGGTCTGTCTTCAAGTCTTATGATGTATTATAATATTTACTATATTGAGAAAGGGAGAAGTTATATAGACATGTAAACAATGATGATCATGATGATGATGATGATCTTGATAGTAATGGGGATGACGATGATGATGATGATGATCATGATGATGTTGATGATTATCATTAACAGACCACGATGACATCAGACTGAAAAAAATGAGAGAACATTTAGATAGTATATAGTCTCAGCTACAACATACTCAAAAATCAACAAAAATCAAGCCGAAATAACGGCGATATTGCTCGCAAAAGACAAGAATGTAGAATCCAGATTTGAGAAAAAGTCATCTCCCATAAGGATTACACGCAAAAAGTAATGGATCTAGTGATAATAGGGTAATAATAAAGTAAATATGGTTGTTTATTACATTATTTGCGATTGTACGTGTTTTAATATTCAAAGGAGATGGTAGAGTGAATAGTCAAAAAGAAAAAAAAGTGAAGAAAAAAAATTGTTGGAGACGCCCGGACTCGAACCAGGGACCTCGAGGTCGGAAGTCAAGTGCGTTACCGATATACCAAAACATTTCCCATAGAGATTACACGTAAACGGAAAATGGAATGCACAAATCCCACTTTGTAATTGAAAAATGAGCATGATCCCGGCATCTGATCGAAAAATAAAGGGCACACTTGTGATAGCTTATTTTCTCAGCTACAACATACTCAAAGTTCAGCGTAAATAAAGCTAAAACGACGGAGATATTGCTCGCAAAAGACAGGATGTAGAATCCAGTTTTGAGAAAAAGTCATGTCCCATAGAGAATACACGCAAAATGTGAAAAATTGACATGCCTCCTTTAATCGCAAAAATACGCCGTGATGCCTTTGTCAAAATGAAATATCGTGGCGACTGCATTTGTAGAGAATTGTCTCAGCTAGATCATATCAAAATTTGAAAGAAAATCGATCAATATTGACAGAGATACAGTCTATTTTCCAGAAATCTGCTGACGTCATAATATGCAAATTGAAATTTTGAGTTGGGAGGCCATTATGATGACGTCATGAGTTAATTGAGGGTCAAATGAGACATGAAATCATATCTCCAATTCATACTCTATCAAAATATGAAAACAAAATTGGGATCACCTTGCATCCTTAAGCGCTACAATGGATTTTGTATAGGCATGTTTTTGCCCATGTATGCTATGTATTACAAGAGCTCGCACGCACGGAAATTATCTTAAACGGACGCTCATTCCGTTATTAATGGGCAGAAAAAGGTGAAAAAGGTATCAAAATGCTTGGGAAAATGTGCCAAATACGATGACAGAGAAAATTTGGCGATTCTATGTTGAAAAGTACCAGTACGCGCGAAAACGCGCGCGCATGTGCGTGCGCGCGTTTTTTTGCAAAATGCTTAGAATGGCCTGAAACGTATGCAAAATGAATTTAGGACGATTTTGAGCATTTTTATTTTTTGCGCGCGCGCTGACGCGCGGACGTACGCATGCGCGTGCGTTTTCTGACTTGAAATTGACCGGACGGATATTGACCTTAATCATGATAAATATGAATGAGAAATGTCTTTTCGTTATGAAGATATGATCATGAGTAAAAAGTACCAAAAAAAACACAAAATGGCGCCTGGATGACGTCATGAAGACTTGATGACCTTGAAAATGTTACACTGACGTCTCATGACAATGACCTATGACTGTGCCAAAATTGAACGAAATTGATTAAACCTATCTTGAGTTATCCTGTTCACAAAAAAGTGGGAACAATAAATAAAAATAAAGAATAATAATAATAATAAAGAAAGAAAATTCTGACGAAAACAATAGGTGATCTGTTTTCAACAGACCACCTAAAAATTGTTCCTTAAGGACAATAAACTCGGCAAACCCCAAATTACGTACATTAAGACAGGGGCGGATCGTGGAGGGGGGGGGGGGGGGTGGGGGGGGGGGGGTTGTTGTTGAGTAAAAAGAAATAGAGCTCCATACCCCTCCCCCCCCCCGTTGAGCAAAACAAAATCATTTTAGGTATTTCCGAAGATGTACAGTTTCAATTAAAAAAAAATTATAAATTCGAACAAAATAATGTTGAAGTCACTAAGTAACAATTTTCAAGCTGACCCCTTTTTTCTACTCTCTTCTTTCTGTTATATTAATAGCGCTATTCATGACATCAAATCGGATTTTGCTGATCTAAATCTCTTGGTTGACTTTTTGCACCGTCGCCAAGGTAATTCATAAACTATTTGTCTTTTTTAAAATCCCATGTAATCCATTGTAATTTTCCTTTTGACAAATAGAAATGAAGTCACACAAATCTTTTCCACTCCGGCTCAAATTTGTATCTCACAAAACGAGAATCCAGTTTTAAAGCTTAATTTGCTATGTGTTTAGTGGTAAATTATAATAATTAAAAAAATACATGAAGACAGTTTAATTATGTAGCTTAAGGAAACGAAAATTGATAAGTATGGCTATTATTTTTTCATCACCAAAATGTATCCATGTTTCGTATCATATTTCTATTCTTTGTAAACTTTGTCTGAGCCTTAATTTTACATGTGAGCGAAACACATATTCATGTTAAACTATATCATAGTTTCAATATTGTTCAAATATGACGTAGGGGTCCATAAACTGAAAATATATTAGGTGCAAAATGTACAACAACTTAAATAATGTTCAACTCCTCAGGTTATGTTAATAGATCTTTTTGTTTTTTCTTCTCGTCTTGTGATTATGTATAATGCAGGGTGTTACCCCATTGCTGTCATCACCCACGTTGACGTAGCCGAGCGAAACGACATCGACATCCTGCTCGCTGTTCTCCGGGTCTCAGGGATCGCCGATATCTACGAGGTCGCTAACATCACCAACGATAAGACCAAACTAGATGAGCAGTACCAACTGAATCTTCTGAACCTGATAGAGAGATGCATGACCATCGGAGACAATACAGCTGTCTTCAAGCACTACCAACGTGTGGAGCTGGAGCAGAAGGCGGAGATGGCGAAGATGGGTCCGACAGAGAAACCAGTGCCAACAACAAAGGTTTCACATCAAGAGGTTCAAAGCGTCAAGAGGACGGAGAAGAGTCAGGAGTGGGAAATGGTGGAGGGGGAAAGAAGAGAGGTCGAAAAACTCAAGAATGACCTTGAGAAGAGAAGAATAGAGCTGGGGTTCCAGGAGCAGGATCATATGAAGATGGTTTTGAAGATGCAGCAACATGATCTTCAGATAGAGTTTGAGAAGCAGCAGCATGATCTTCAGATTGAGCGAGAGAAGCTGGAGTCCCGCGAGATGCAACTCCAAGAAGAAGAGCGGGAACGTCGGTTCCAAGAACAGTTGCGGAAAATAGAGACCGACAAACGTGAAGATCTCACGCGCATCATGGAGGCCAACAGATCTCATGGTCCTCGTTTTCATGCAGAATTTCACCTTCATAGCTGTCCAACACAGTGATCAATTAATTATATATACTGCGTCGATTGTATGACACATACTTTGCAATTCATTCATTCGCTTATTATTTTCCTTTCATAGGACAGGGCACTCTAACAGCCAAAAATGATTTCCGTAGGGTCTACCGACATTTGCTTCTCGATCAATTTTCTTACACTAAGTTGAATTCAACCCTGGAGGCTGGACCCAACATTACAAGTCAACATAACCCTCACCGTAATCCTGACCTATAACATAATGAGCAACCCCAACACTAAAGCGGTGGCGGATCCAGGGCGGGGGCATGGGGGCGCAGGCCCCCACCCCCGGCAAAAAAATGATGGTAACGACAATTTTACCTTAAAAAAATGGAGACGGGCACCCGCCCCCTGGGAAAAAAAGAAGAAAAAAAAGATGGTAAACACAATTTTACCTTTTTTCATCAGGGGGAGGGAAACATAAGTAGTTCATGAATCCAGTGACAGATGGGCTTATTTAGCAATTTGTTGTGAGTGTCTTTGTTTCTTCGAGATGCAGTACAATCTAAGTTAATGTCCAGTGAATTATTTCGGCAAATTGCAATACCATACCTCATTGACATATTGAATTCAATTTAAATTTAACTGAAATTTCGACACATCATCTTCTGTGACATTTTGATGTAAAGATCGTGCTGGTACATTTTTTTCTTTTTAAACTTTAATTTCCCTGCAATTTTGTGTTATACTATTTAATCAAAACTTGGAAATCACTCTGAAATTGATTGCAATGTTTCATGAAACGAACTTTACGTAAATAATTTTAACAACAAACCACAATTGCATCTGAATCATCAAAGAGTTTTATTACATTATTTAATTGTTTTCCTTCTTATTCAAAGGCACTTCAGAATACACTTTGACAAATTTATGTTTTGCATGACCTTCAATAGTGGCTTTAGACGAAATTTCAAATTTATTTCGTATTGAAATATATTTTGCATTATTATTGTGTCATTATTTTGCTTAAGACAACCATTTACCCACAATTTTCAATAAACTTTTTTTCAGAACGTTTACATGTGTACCCACCCTAGTCTGATTATTGCATTACCAAAAACCCTTATAATTGCCCTCGTACCTTTTACATGTTTAAAATCATTGTTATGTAATTTGCCATTTTCATGTACTCTGAACCTGATTTAAGTGGAATATTTTGAGTAAACTATTTTATATTTACCGTTGTGAATAGTGATAATAGTAATAATATTGATATAAATTACTGTACCATAATATTGATACTTAAAATAGCTAAAATAATGATGATAGTTGTAATAATAAGAATAATAATACAAATAGTAGTATGGTGTAGTTAACGAGTGCTAACTGGCACTACCTGTAAGAAAATAATTTTTGATTATATTTGTACTTAATCTTTTTCATTATGATTTAATTGCTTTAATTATTACATGTTATTACCTATTTTATTTCCTGTAATTTTGATGTTTACTTTTACCATTGTACAAAACCTGTAATTCGGCTTTCGAGTCGCAATTGATTTTTCTATTGCAATAAACCATTACTACTACTACTACTACTTAGAACTAGAAGATGAAGTAAGACATTAATACACAAAGATCGTCCTGGGTAACAGTGTATGAAATTTTGTATTTCTAGTATATCATATCTAGAGTTGACTTATTAACAATAATAATTTCAGTACTTCTTGTGAAAATTCGCCAACGCTTTAACATATGTTAAGAAAATCAAGTAAGAAAAAAAAGGTCAATAGGTCCAGCAGTCCCTTTGAAAATTCAATTTTCCGGATGTTTATTTTGAATGGGATGGTCAGGACCCCATGTGATTGGTATTTATTTCAGTATAAATTAAATCTACATACATTTGCTAAACTAAACATTTGAAGAAAAAAAGCAAGACTTGATAATTCTATGCGGAGTCATAGACCAGTTGACATAATGACTTTAAGGTAATACAAAGTTTCGGTATGGGGTCATGAATTTGGTTCAAATGAACATATTGGAAGCATATGCGATTTTACAATATTCAATGTTCGCTATCGCGGTTGTAATCGAGTCTAAAGTGATGATATTGTAAATAATTAACTCTTTATGTTGTATATCTCCCTCTCAAGAGTGATATTACTGTAACTTTAAAACAACGTTTTGCTATTCCCGTTTGGGAATTATATTTCAGAACTGCATATTCTGCATTTTCATGGTCGCAGCTACCATGGAATGGCCTTAATAGGCACTATATGAAATATTTTAAATTTACCGGGAGCACCGGTAAATTTTAATTATTCAATTTCTCGAAAGCAGAAGTATTTTAGGGGCTAAATTTTTCAGTGCTTATAATACATCCACAGGGGCTTCCAAGCTTAGCGTGCATGCATTTGTACGGGACACAGACAAGCAGATACATTTATCCCAGTAAAATACTGTACCGGTTTTCAACAATCATATCTCTACCTATTCTCACTCGGTCACTAAGCTCTCTCGTATGTTAAATAAAAAAAGAATCATTATTTGTTAAAGAATGTAAATTAGAAAGCCAATCTACGCGAAGGCCCCGGAATTCAGAGATGAGGGATTTGCTCTTTAAAGGGAAGGAAGTAACTCATTTTATAGACAAGTGATAATATCGAGATCCAAACTCGTCCGAAGCGTGTGAGGGCATCCCTCGAGTTTAATTGCATTACGCCACTCCCTTTCACTGTATAGACAGAAAAGCTCCGTCTAGTAAGCAAAAAGGTGTGGCAATTCTTGGCCTTTTGTTGAAAGGTGATCTTTTTTGCACTTTTCAATTTTAAGAATGTCGGTAATTTTCAATAAATATGTGTATATAACTTTAATGTTGGATGGTTTCAAGGCAAATGATACATACCAAAAGATGAATAAAACAGCTGAAGAGAGAAAAGAACTGAGTGTTCATGCTTAAAATTTACCAAACAGTAGAAACAGAGAGAGAGAGATGTAGGAAGAGAGAGAGAGAGAGTTGTATATAATGCTCGGTCTATGTGGCTGGAAGTAAGCGTAGCTACATTTCAGGGTAAAGTTCACAAAATCCTTTCGAGATGGGGGCCCCAGAGTTTCTATATACATGTATTTTTGATTAGGCCTATCCTATTGTATGCTTCCATGTTAATTAATCATGACTATACAAACATCCCGAGTACTCAAACACGCACACACTTGTGCATGATATGTGTGTGTTTTGTCAGTCTGTGTTTGAGTCTGGGCATGTATATCATTTTATTGCATTCTTATAAAATAATCATCCACCCCCCACACACATACAATTTGGGACGTGCCAACGCCACTGCTTCAGGGGCTGTCAATATTTTATTTCTCTATTTAATTTACTCTTCGATAGAAAATGAAGCATTGAACTTTCATCAATACCAAAAAGCACAACAGCCTTCATCACCCCCCACCACGACACATCTACTTACGCTGTGCATATAATATCATATTGGGAAAAAACACTTTTGTGTGTGTGATGCAATCCAGTCTTACGACACACGAGTAGAATGTAAGTTAATGGGCCGGTGGTGACTTAGGTTCCCAATAGTTACTTTCATTGAATTGCGGTATGTGTTTATTATTTTTTCTATGTTATATTGAATCAAACAAAAGCAACTATTATGTTTTTTCACAAAAGCCCTCTTGAAACAATTCAAGTTGCTTCTGATTTCGTGAGATTAATTTTGCATCCTGAATGTAAGCCAAATTTTTGCAATTATTTCAAAAAGATTGTCAAAAGATTTGTCTGATCCATCCCCCCCCCCAAAAAAAAAAAATCATCTGCTAATAGAGAGCCCGTTTCTACTTGATTATTTACCGACATTCCCTTAGCATTTTCATTATATCTTATCAAAAGAGCCTTTGTCCCAATGACGTATGAAAAAATATATTTTGAAATGGGACAACCTTGCAATATTCTTCTTTGTGTGAAATCTTGCGTTTGTGGATTACAGCCTGATGCTACATGTATGTAACAATTTTCCAATAAACTACAATCCAATGAATACTGAAAATACAACATACAACTCAACCAAAAGAGCACCACTGCTGTTTTTTTTAAATGCCACATTGATATTTGTAACAGTTTTCTGTTCGAAGTTCCTCAGCGACAAATCGAAAATTGCAGACTATTCAAAACTCAGCGGCAAGATTAACTCGAAAATATGAATCAATCACTCCTGTGATACGAAATCTACATTGGCTTCCTGTCCACTCCCGTATTTTGTTTGTACTATTAGTTTTTGCATACGAATGCTATGCCCCTTTCTATTTAAGTGAACTATTATCGCTGTATCGGCCTACTCGTACTTTAAAGCCCCACTGCACTACTTATAGCTACTTGCGCCCTCTATACAACAAACAGTGCATAATCGATGAACATTGGTCCCCTATGTTCCTCTTTTCCTCATGTTTGAGAGCTGAGTTGATGAAATAAACTCCTGTCCAGTGACCTTGCAGGGTGGTTTAATCCCTCCTGCACTGTAAAAAAGAATTAGTTCATTGGTAATTTTTACGTATTTTTTCCATGTAGAATTTACTTGAAAACATTAGCTTTGCCACTTACGCACTAAATTTAAGTCTTGCTAACTCAAACTTTCAATTTAGTAGAACATACGTGGAATATTTAAGTAAAATCAAATACATAAGAACTTTAAGTAATTTCAGCTTGTATTAATTTAGTAATTTTAACTCAAAATCAGAAATTATACGTATTACTCAAACAATTTATGTTGATTATTCTTATCTTTTTAAAGTAAGGACCGATACAGTGCGTAATAGAAATATGTACATAATTTATGAATATTCATTAAGACCAAATTAAACTCTTTTTTAAATAAAACAGTTCTTTTTTGTGGTTGAATGAAGATTTAAGGAATTTAAAACATTTACTAATTCATTTAACATGGCTAAGCAAAGACAAGACAATTTTTAATTGTTACCCAGTTCAAAACAAATAAAAACTTGATATTTCAGGAAATTGTCAACCAATTTTCCTTTTAAGATGCTACGATCAAGTATATATAAAATTTGGAGCCTTTCAATATGTGTCGAATTGAAGCGTATGTAATAGTTTGTGATGGTGGTAGATATATATATATACATATATACGGTTAAATCTTAAGTAGAAGTAGTGTTAGTGATTAGTGATTAATCTTAAATAGAAGTAGTGAATGATTAGTGGTTGTTACTTGTTAGATTAGATGGGTACCAAATCGTGCAATATGTAATCCTATCATAGCTTTTTTTTAATTATCTAAAATGATTACAATACTTAAATTGTTTACGTTAATGTAACTCGATTTAACTGAGTAAAAATTTATTCAGCAAAATAAGTAAATTCTACTTAAGATGCCGTAGGTAATATTTACTTAATAAAAATAAGGCAATTCTTTTCCTCAATTTTATTGAATTATTTCGACTATTATTTTTTTACAGTGTGTACACTAGTACAGATGGGCTTAAAATAAAGCTCAAAAGCATTATTCATTGTCCCTCCCACCTCAACTAAAACATATGGTGAACGTTCTTTTACCCACGCCTCCTCAGTTTTATGGAATGAACTTCCAGATTCCATGAGAAATCACAATGATTAAAACAAGTTTAAGATTTATCTTAAAAGGTATTTATTCAATGTTAAAAGTGTACACCCATGAACTCTGTGTTTAGCACTACATGTACCTTTTTGCTTCTGGGTGAATTTTCTAATTTGTATTACTTTTTCTTGTAATTATTTCCTTTCTATTTAAATCGCATATGGACATGCTATCCTGTAATGTGTTATGCGCTGAATATGAACTGAATATTATTATTATTATTATTATATCAAAAATTTAAAGAATTACTGTCCAACCAATTTTCAAAATTTCCCCAAACTTTGCATTACCTGTCTTCTTACATGTCCAATAGAGTTGATAAGAATATGATATACAAAGGAGAAGGTGAGAAAGAGGTGAGAGTGGGCAAAGAGAGAGAAGGAGAAGGAGAAAGGAGAAAGGAGCAGGCGCGTAGCCAGAGTTTGATGTTGGGGGGGGGGGGGCACATACATGTAATCGATCGAGGTAAAAAAAAGGGGTCTACAAAATTTCAACCGATCCTGGAAATTTTAGGGGGGGCACGTGCCCCCCCGTGCCCCCCGTGGCTACGCGCCTGGAAAGGAGAGAGAGAGAGAAGGATAAAGAGAGAGGGGAGAGAGAGTAGAGAAAAAGAAATAGAGAGCACACGAGAGAGAGAGAAAGCGAGAGAGAGAGAGAGAGAGAGAGGGAAAGGGAGGTAACAAGAATAAAGCGAGATGAGAGGTAAAGAAAAAAGATAGAGAGAGAGGTGGTAAATAATAGGCCCACTCTAATTTCTTAACACTTTTCCACAATTCCTAAAGCCTTGAGCACAGCCTAGATCCATCAGGCTTTAGTACATAGCTTACTGCAGTCTTGTATTTCAGACACAGTTAAGCACAACGATTGATAAGGATTTCTGCCTGCAAAATAGTGGTGGTGGTGTTCGGTGGGGGAGTGGGCAGCTAAAATGTATTCATCATTACCCTGTCTCCTCAAAAATAACCCACTGACGATTTCATGAGAAATTGATTGATGTCATCAGTCATAAAGAGCGGGAAAGTTTGTTAGTAGAGCGTAATGCTTGATGGAAACCCACGGAGAAAACGCATATAACAGAGTAGACAGGAACATCATATTAGGTAAAGTGTGGTTATTCCACGGACGTAATAATAGAATGATTTTAATCAATTATTATCGATGAAAGTTCGTGGGAAATAACCCATTAACAGCCCCTCAACCAGTGGCGTTGGCAGGTCCCAAATTGTATGTGTGTGGGGGTTGGTGATCAATAAAAATACAATAACATTATAATATGCATGCCCAGACATAGACACAGACAAACAAAGACACATACACACACACACCCACACATATTAAGCACAAGTGTGTGGGTGTTTGTGTGCACGGGTCGTTTGGATAGTCATAAAAAATTAACATGCAAAAGGATAGGCCTTATCATATAAGTATGTACATAGAAAATCTGGGGTCCCCACCTCGAAAGGGTTTTGTCAACTTTATCCTGAAAATGTAGCTACGCTACCTGCATTACACTCCGTTCCGCAACATTAGACCAGGGAGGTGACAGAGAGGAGTAGAATCAAGCCGCTCTCCTTTAACCCCATGCTCCAAGCCGCCGAAAAGTTATGCGCTAATCTGCAACTGTTGACCAGGCGGGAAGGTAAAAAAGCGCATGAAATATCAGGATTTAGAATTCCTACATAAGAAAATGGTATCTCAGCAAATGTTCGCTGTCCCTTTCAATGATTTCTCATCAATTGTTGAATGTGTAAAGAGTTGAACAAGCGAACACAAACTTTTGTAATTTCATATTTTTCCCAACTGCTGAAATACAAAAAGCAGGCGAAAACACGCACTAGCAAACAATTCCAGGTCTTGGCGTAAATTGGCTCTCTACTCGGGTGCGAAACCAAGTCGATGCGCTAGTGCCATTTGGTTGGGCATTAAAATGATAGTTGAGTTCTGTTTTCAGACCGCAAATGCCTTCAAAGTGCATGATTATTGCTCTTATTCTTATCTATGACATTTTTAGTGCCCTTTTAGAACCTAAAATTGCTATAAAAGTACTTTTTGTCACCGGAGTGTTGGCTCAGTCAGCAGAGCGTCCGCCTCACAACTGGGAGGTCGTGGGTTCGAACCCCGGCCGCGTCATACCAAAAGACGTTAAAAGACGGGAGTTGCTGCTACCTTGTTTAGCGTTCAACAATAAGGGATAGAGCAAAGTCGACCTGGCGCTGCTCAGTGGCTGCCGAGCTCACGATCAATTGGGCAAAAATAATTTCCTTTTTCGGTTTAACTTAATACAATTTGGAGTGGACTTTAAAAGATTATTATTGTTATTGTTATTATTGTTTAGACCCCAAAATGTGTGAAATTTAGCCAATACGATCATACCAATTCAGCTCCACTTTCAAAAAATACGGTGACCGCTATTTAATTATTTAATTAAAAATAACAACACTTGGGCCGGCTGGTTGTGCGTAATATAACCAACACGAAAATGCCAACAAAAAGAGCCAACATCGGCATTGGCTGAAGTACGACGTAAAAGGCGCTATTTCGTTTTTCAACGGCTTTTCCAAATTAACTAATATTTGTAGTGGTACACAAGTATTAGAAATCATTATTTTTATGGATATTTCAGCCGTCTCTGAACCAATTTTGATCAAACAAAGATGATTTTGTCATTTAAATTGTATGTTCTTTCAAATTTGACACTCAGTTTTTCATTATCTCACACAAAACTATTTTGTGTAGCGCCCTCTGCAACATAACTCAACTATCCCTTTAAGCCTCATTACCAGGTCCATCGGAGAGAACCTAAAGCCGTATGTCCTCTGGTTGCTTTACTAACAAGCATCTATGCTTTCTTAGCAGTCAGGTGAAATAACCACCACCACTATTCTTGTAACGTACGAGGGAGCTTAGCGACCGAGTGAGAATATTAAGAGATATACATGTTTAGAATCCTGTACAGTATTTTAGGGCACTTTAAATCTCTTCCATGATTGTACTGCAACATGATTTATGTCACATCATTGTTTGTTTCGCTAGGAGGACGGAAAAAACGAATTGCCGACTTTAAAAAAGGAACACTGTATTCATCAGTTTGTGAGGGAGTGTAGCGACCGAGCGAAAAGAATGTTATTTTAAATTGCTGAAAGCTTGCATTTTAGTGCACTAGAATGCTCATCACACGTTGCTGTAATGCAACATAATTATTTGAAATGCTCTCCTTTTTTTCTTGTAAAAGGGCTCTACCGGGGCAAATTCATTTTCCCCACTTGAAATATAGAGGGGGTGGGGGCATCCTTCCCCTCTGGGAGGTCAGCTTTTTTTGGTCACCCATTTATACCACATTTTTTTAATTTTTTTTTTTTAATACAATTTTGTAAGGTTTTTTTTCCCTCATAAAAACAAAACAAATAGTTTGAGGGGGGAGGGGGGGGGGGGGTTCAACCCCAAAAACCTCCCTTTGCGTACGCGCCTGTGAATGTGTTTGTTTTTTGGATGGATCAGACAAATCTTTTGACAATCTTTTTGAAATAATTTCTGAAATAATTGCAAAAATTTGGCTTACATTCAGGATGCAAAATTAATCTCACGAAATCAGAAGCAATTTGAATGGTTTCTAAAAGAGGACTTTTGTTAAAAACATAATAGTTGCTTATGTTTGATTCAATAACTAATATAAAAAATAATAAACACATACCGCAATTCAATGAAAGTAACTATTGGGAACCTAAGTCACCACCGGCCCATTAACTTACATTCTACTCGTGTGTCGTAAGACTGGATTGCATCACACACACAAAAGTGTTTTTTCCCAATATGATATTATATGCACAGCGTAAGTAGATGTGTCGTGGTGGGGGGTGATGAAGGCTGTTGTGCTTTTTGGTATTGATGAAAGTTCAATGCTTCATTTTCTATCGAAGAGTAAATTAAATAGAGAAATAAAATATTGACAGCCCCTGAAGCAGTGGCGTTGGCACGTCCCAAATTGTATGTGTGTGGGGGGTGGATGATTATTTTATAAGAATGCAATAAAATGATATACATGCCCAGACTCAAACACAGACTGACAAAACACACACATATCATGCACAAGTGTGGGCGTGTTTGAGTACACGTTTGTATAGTCATGATTAATTAACATGGAAGCATACAATAGGATAGGCCTAATCAAAAATACATGTATATAGAAACTCTGGGGCCCCCACCTCGAAAGGATTTTGTGAACTTTACCCTGAAATGTAGCTACGCTTACTTCCCGCCACATAGACCGAGCGTTATTATACAACTCTCTCTCTCTCTCTCTTTCTATATCTGTCTCTCTGGACAGTGCTTTGCTGTTTGGCAAGTATTAAGCACGCACAATCAGTTCTTTCCTCTCTTTAGCTGTTTTATTCATCTTTTGGTATGTATCATTTGCCTTGAAACCATCCAACATCAAAGTTATAGACACATATTTATTGAAACTTATTGACATTCTTAAAATTGAAAAGTGCAAAAAAGAGCACCTTTTTAACACAAAAAAGCGACCCTCTTCTCGTATTACGAATAGTGACTCTCTTCTCGTATTATGGATATCGACCCTCTTCTCGTATTATGAATAGCGACCCTCATTTCATATTATGAATAGCGACCATCTTCTCGTATTATGATTAGCGACCCTCTTCTCCATATTGCTCCGATTGTCTCATTTTCGCTCGCTGAAACATTGACAGCACAAACCACTGACCTCTACCTCCTGGACGGATCATCGCCCATTCCCATTCACTATACGTTACGTACTTAAAGGCTGTATTGTCTGACCATTCATGAATATTCATGTTTTGCTTACCTCGGCAAAATGTTTGCTTTTACTAAATGGAAAAATTACTGTGGGGGTTTGGATGAAATGGACATAATGAACCAAGCAGAAGTGATCTATGATAATTCATGCTTGTTATCCTTCGTGTGCTTGACCTATAATCTTAAAATCGCTTGGCAAACTGAGTCCAAAGTTTGACTTGTTTCACATGTGTATTATAGGCAATGACGAGCTTGCAACCTATTTTTGATCAAATTACGGTGGGTGAACTTTCAAAAGTCAATTGGACATGAGGGTTCCAATGAAAGAGCTAGTGATAACGTAAGTCGGGGTGGATGTGCTTTTCGTTTAAACAAAAAATGACTGACTCTGACGATAGGGGGCGTTGTGAAATGAGACTAAACGGAGCTATATGCTGTTATGAATAGCGACCATCTTATTGCATTATGAATAGCGACCCTCTCCTCGTATTATGAATAGCGACCCTGTTTTCGTGTCATGAATAACGACCCTCTGCTCGTATTATAAATAGCGATCCTTTTTTAGTATTATGAATAGGTACCCTTATGAACAACGACCCGATTTTGTATTATGAATCGCGACCCTCTCCTATGATTATGAATAGCGGCCATTATAAATAATGACCCTTACGAATAATGACCCTTTTCTCAAATTATGAATAGCGGTCCTTATGAATATCGGCCCTTATGAATAGCGAGGTTACCCCTATTTTCTCTATAATGGACCAAAGTTTTGAATTGTCTTGAGCAAACTTTGGTAAATGATACACCGGGGGTCCCAGTCATGTAGATATAGTGTAAGCATACGTGACCACAATTTTTTCCACATACCCCTTAAATGAGGATTTCTTCTGAAGCCAAAATATACCCTAAATAAGGATTTCGCGTGGTTTTTCCCCGAATTCACATCCTAAACGGGTATTTCAAAAAGTGTACTCCTAAACAGTTATTGTAAAATTGATATCCCTCGAGCATAGTTTTGAAGTGCGATAGGGATTACCATTCAAGTTGTTGACAATGTAGAATAAATCAAATTGTGCTTCAGATGTAAAATTTACAATGTAACATTTCTATTTCAATAGAGAAGCAAAAACATTAACCTGTACACTTCCGAATGGATTCAAAGGGACTTGGTAGCATTGTTCAGATGAGAGAAAATGGTACTTAGAGATTGGTTTCATTGCTAGATGAACAATTAAAGATAATATGGAAGTTTGAGTGAAAACAGACCATTATTAATGAGAAAAAAACCCGGAAAAACTGATATGATCGATTCCTTAATTCTCCCACCTGTATTATTACAATTAAATTAAATTTTAGGTGAATGTAAATCGTCATGAAGCAATGAATTTGGTCTATATACCATTCCAGACATTTAAGTGTTGAAAGATTATTTTAAAGCCTGTATTATGTCTTATTTTTATTAGAAAACGGTTGGGAAACTAATTCAAAAATGGTTGGGAGAATTTACTGTAAATGGGTGTCGCACAGTGACACTTTCAAAGAAAACCATAAATATTTAGTGGTTTGACAATCTTTTCGGGATTTTTTGCATGTTAAAGAGTAAGTGCAGTATTACAAAGAATATTAAAGTAACATTTCATACAAAAAATAAGCAGTTTTTTCATCAACCTTCAACAATGTTACATCCATCATAAGTCCTTTCTTTGAAAAAAAAAGATTCGATTTCAAATTTGATCTATTTTATATAAAGTACATGTAGTGTTTACAAAGAGTACACAATTTACAATGAACAGTTACTATTCTACTATGCATAGTAATATTTCAAGACTCTATGGGTGCATACGACATGCATACCATGCCATACTACCAACTCGTTCTAAATAATGAGCTACCTCTCGCGGCCGTCGCCCACACTATAACCAAACTGTGACAGAGTGCCTACGTCTCGCCAATGGGCAATTATTACCCCTCTTATTTTCCTCGGTCTGGCACCGAGGGGTATTTTCAACCATTTTGAAAAAGTACCCCTTTTCTTGAAAATAGCCTAAAATTGACGTTTTTGAACCCCTTAATCCGGCACCGCGCGGACCGCGTCCAATTATCCCCCCCCTTTATACGCGTTTTCATGGTCCCGCATGCTTACAGTATATATTTAAATGAGACCCCCGGAATGATACCTGTTTTGTGCCTATTACCGGGCTCATAAAAGGGTAAATGACTTGTTGATGAACGTGTTAAATTAATTAAAGGTGTCATTGTACGTAGCGTCGTCACAATTTTGTTGTACGCTACAATGAAGCAGGGTTCTCATGGTTACGATTATTTGTTGATGCAGGACTTGGCAACCCGAACCCTCATATATTCAGATGTATATCTCATAACAAACCATGCACGTACCTTCAATAGGTTTCTCCCTTTGTAAATTTCAATAGGGCTCCTCGTGATAAGCCTGGCAATCTTTCTGTTGCAACTGTGTACTGCCCTTTTGTTGTAATGTACATGTACTTGAACTCTGTATTATAATAAGATGCTGAACCCTCTCTCTCTCTCTCATTCTCTCTCTCCTCCTTTCTGTTCTTTCACCTTTTATCCTTCTTCTTTCTTGTTAATCATATTTTCTTCTTTTTCTCTCTCTGTCCTTACTCTAAACTAGTTATTTTCCCCCCTCTTTTCATTCTTGAATACAAATTTGATATTTTTTACTAAAAGGGGACCGATAGCTTCACAAGCTCTGCCTCTTTTATTAATTCATAGGTTCCTACACTTTGTCTCAAATTAAGATGTTATTAAGAATGAATTTATTTTCTACAATTCTTTGATAATGGTGCAATGTATACGTTCACTAAAGAAGTATGTACATCATTTAATATTTGCAACATTGTTATTGCACCTATTTTTGGTAATGCACTGCTTCGTTTTGTTTGTTTGTTTATGTAATTTGAGAAAGTGGAAATAAATTTGAAACTATGAACCATTGAATCGTAGCGGAAAGCCCCCACCTCTTAATTTCGGTGCCTTGGCGTAGACTGGCTTTCTACTGTCTTAAACAATAATGATTCTTTTAACACACGAGGGAGCTTAGTGACTGAGTCAGAATATAAGGAGATATATATATATGTTAAAAGATTAAGATACATTTGAAAGAAATATACACGAGCGATATTTTTTCTTTTTCGAAGTACTTTAAAATTTGCATTTTAGTGCACTCGAATGCTTATAATACGTTGTTGTAATGCAAAATAATTACTCGAAAAAATTAAATTTGTTCTAGTGAGGGGGGCCTTTCGAGAGCAAAATCAATTTTGCCCCCGCTTGAATTATTGAGGGGGCGGGGTGGGGAACAGACCTACTCAGTGGATGTAATGCAACTGATAATAGCGCGGGAGGGGTCATATCATTTTCCTTTCTAGTTATTCTCCTTTTCTTTCATCTGTCTGTCTGTCTGTCTCTCACTCCTCATTTTTTCTCCTTTAACCCTTACTGTATTGTACATTCGACGACCGAGATCATTATTTTGCCCCCACTTAACTTATTCAGGGGGGTGGGGGGCAACCTTCCCCTCTGCCCCCTCTCCCGCTCCCGCTTTCGGCGCCTGTGTTGGTATTGTGTTATGATTGTATTTCTCCTACAAGTGGATGCGGGTCACTAACATATCTCCCATAATGGAGTGCAGCAATACAAATTGTTTCAACAAATGTTTATAAGTCATATGAACGTACCTGTTAACACGCAATAAACGGTATTGTGATGAAACTTTGAGTAAGGACCGCTATTCATAATTTGAGATGACGGTCGCTATTCATAATTCAAATTGAGGGTAATTACTCGAGAGGACCGCTATTCATATTACGAGATCGGGGTTGCTATTCATAAACATGAAGAAGGGGTGCTATTCATAATGTACATTGGGGGTCGCAACTCATAAGGACCGCTATTAATAATACGAAGTGAGGGTCTCTATTTACTATACGAGCAGAGGGTCGCTATTCATAAAACGAGAAGAGAGTCGCTATTCGTAAAACAAGAAGAGAGACGCTATTCATAATACGAAATGAGGTTCGCTATTCATACTACGAAATGAGAGTCGCTATTCATAATATGAGAAGAGGGTTGCTACTAATAAAACGAAAAGAGGGTCGCTATTCATAATAGGAGAAGAGGGTCACTATTCCTAATACGAAGTGGGGGTCTCTATTTACAATACGATGAGAGGGTCGCTAGTATTCATGAAACGAGAAGAGAGTCGCTGTTCTTAAAACGAGAAGAGAGACGCTATTCATAATACGAAATGAGGGTCGCTACTAATAATAGGAGAAGAGGGTCGCTATTCATAAAACGAGATGAGGGTCGCTATTCACAAAACGAATAGAGGGTCGCTATTCATATTAAGGAGAAGAGGATCGCTATTCATAATAGGAAAAGACGGTCGCTATTCATACTACGACGTGAGAGTCGCTATTCATAATATGAGAAGAGGGTCGCTACTAATAATACGAAAAGAGGTTTGCTATTCATAATAGGAGAAGATGGTCGCTATTCCTAATACGAAGTGGGGTCTTTATTACGAGGAGAGGGTCGATATTCATAAAACGAGAAGAGAGTCGCTGTTCGTAAAACGAGAAGAGAGACGCTATTCATAATACGAAATGAGTGTCGCTATTCATAATACGTATTGAGGGTCGCTATTCATAATACGAGAAGAGGATCGCTATTCATAATAGGAAAAGACGGTCGCTATTTCTAATACGAAGTGAGGTTCTCTATTTACAATACGAGGAGAGGGTCGCTATTCATAATACGAAATGAGGGTCGATATTCATAATAGGAGAAGAGGATCGCTATTCATAATAGGAAAAGACGGTCGCTATTTTTAATACGAAGTGAGGGTCTCTATTTACAATACGAGGAGAGGGTCGCTATTCATAATACGAAATGAGGGTCGCTATTCATAATAGGAGAAGAGGGTCGCTATTCATAATAGGAGAAGAGGGTCGCTATTCCTAATACGAAGTGAGCGTCTTTATTTACAATACGAGGAGAGGGTCGTTAATCAAAAAACGAGAATAGAGTCGCTATTCATAATACGAAATGAGGGTCGCTATTCATACTACGAAATTAGGGTCGCTATTCATACTACGAAATGAAGGTCGCTATTCATAATATGAGAAAAGAGTCGCTACTAATAATACGAAAAGAGGGTCGCTATTCATAATAGGAGAAGAAGGTCGCTATTCCTAATACGAAGTGGGGGTCTCTATTTACAATACGAGAAGGAGTCGCTATTCATAAAAACGAAATAAGCAATAAACAAAACGCTAATAACAAAAGAAATTTAATTGAATGGGGCCACATTCATGAAACGAAAAGAGAGTCGATATTGGTAAAACGAGAAGAGAGACGCTATTCATAATACGAAGTCAGGGTCGGTATTCAAAATACGAAATGAGGGTCGCTATTCATAAAACGAGAAAAGGGTCGCTATTAATTAAACGAACTGGGGTTCGCTATCCACGATACGAGAAGGAGTCGCTATTCATAAAAACGAAATAAGCAATAAACAAAACGCTAATAACAAAAGAAATTTTATTGAATGGGGCCACCCCTAGGCTGTGGCCTAGTTGTGGGGACGACAAATGTAAATTAGTAAATTAGTAAATTTTTCCTTTTATCTTTTATAATTATATAAAGACATCCCCCGCTCCTGTGGTGACGAAAAAAAGAAGTAAAACACAACACACATATAATTCTATCGTAATTTGTCTCCCTCGTGGAAATCTTGCCCCACCACCCTGCCGCCGACTGATCTTATCCAGGCTACGCCACTGAGACAATAAGTAGACCAATCAGGCCCATTATCATAGTTATTCAAGGACTGAGTTTGCAAAAACATAATTGTCGTACAAACAATTGATTCTAAAGTAGCAAATTCGGTCCTTAAATGGCTATGAGAATGGGCCTGCCAGTTCTACTAAACTCAGTCGGGGACAGGGTGGTGGGGCAAGATTTCCCACAAAGGGGGACAATTACGATAGAATTATATTTGTGTTATGTTTTCCTTTTTGTTGACACCACAGGAGCGGGGGGAAATATATTACTTAGATTAAGGGGATGTCTCTATATAATTATCAAAGCTACAAAGTAAATATACTTTTAAAAAGACATAATACAGGGGACGCCAGCGTTCGCTTAATGCCTTACGGTCACAAATCGTATCTTACTTGGCTTAAAATCTTGAAATTTAAACTTCCTTACATATATGAAAAATATATCGTGTAATTGTATATTTATGAAAAGCTTGAATATGGTATATAACTCGTTCGATCGTTCTTGTCTCCTTTGATCAAGATAGTTATGTAAAGTTCCTTAATTAATTTAAATTAAATTAAATTTAGTTCTTCCATCGCCCGATTGCTGCTATGGCCGTTTCATTAACAAGGGCCAGGTCTTCATCTGTGTAACCCGTTCCGCCGCACTGCAAGATGTGGTCCATCGTCTGAGTCTCTCCGCAGTCGCAGAGAGTATCTCCTTCATGGGCATAGACCATCTTGCCATATTGACCTTACACCGCCCCATTCTCGTCTGCATTCGATTTAGGCATAGCCACTCCGGCCACTTCAGGTTAAGTCCTTTGATGAGTACGGGCTTGGCTTGATGGTTAAGGATTCTGTTCATACAAGACGTTTGTGGGGTTGTAAGTAGCCGTATAACAGACAGGTGTTAGTGCGTCTTTGGTATATAACTTAAATTCCTACAACCCCCTCTCTGTAGCTTCCTTCCTTTGCTAAGGGTTAGGGACATGACATATCAGCCCCTTGGTGGCAACGCTCCTACACCCCCTCCGCCCCCGTGAAACCCACACAGGCTACGCCATCTAAGAACTTCTTGGATGAAAATTGTAATATTTACTTGTTTCAACGATATACTGCATGGGGGATGGGCCGAATGGTGCAGCGTGGTCCGACTGATTGGGGGAGGGGGCGGGGGCCCGGGATGAGTGGTCGCGTACATTATTGGGGCACGCCTTTTTTCTTTATTTGTTCAGAAGTGTATATGTTCAATAAATGTTTTCTACAAATATTCGGGGCCATGTGGCGTCCCCCCGCACTTACGCCACAGCCATGTGGGTGTCTCCTATCCATTATTTTGCTTTCTCAGTATAATTTTGCCTATTGCTCATTTCATTTTCATTTTGTTATGAATAGTGACCCTCATCCCTTATTATGAATAGTGAGTTTTTTTTTACCGACCCTCTTCTCGTATTATGAAAAGCCGCCCTCTTCTCGTATTACGAATAGCGACCCTCATTTCGTATTATGAATAGCGACCATCTTCTCGTATTATGAATAGCAACCCTCTTCTCCTGTTATGAATAGCGACCATCTTATTTGATTATGAATAGCGACCCTCTCCTCGTGTTATGAATAGCGACCCTGTTCTCGTATCATCATGATAAGCGACCCTCTGCTCATATTATAAATAGCGATCTTTTTTTTAGTATTATGAATAGGTACCCTTATGAACAACGACCCATTTTTGTATTATGAATCCCGACCCTCTCCTATGATTATGAATAGCGGACATTATAAATAATGACCCTTACGAATAATGACCCTTTTCTCAAATTATGAATAGCGGTCCTTACGAATATCGGCCCTTGTGAATAGCGAGGTTACCCCTATTTTCTCTATAATGGACCAAAGTTTTGAATTGTCTTGAGCAAACCTTGGTAAATGATACACCGGGGGTCCCAGTCATGTAGATATACTGTAAGCATACGTGACCACAATTTTTTTCCAGATACCTCCTAAATGAGGATTTCTTCTGAAGCCAAAATACACCTTAAATAAGGATTTCGCGTGGTTTTTTCCCTAAACGGGTATTTCAAAAAGTGTACTCCTAAACAGTTATCGTAAAATTGATATCCCTCGAGCATAGTTTTGAAATGCGATAGTGATTACCATTCAAGTTGTTGACAATGTAGAATAAATCAAATTGTGCTTCAGATAAAATTTACACTGTAACATTTCTATTTCAATAGAGAAGCAAAAACATTAACCTGTACACTTCCGAATGGATTTAAAGGGACTTGGTAGCATTGTTCAGATGAGAGAAAATGGTACTTAGAGATTGGTTTCATTGCTAGATGAACAATTAAAGATAATATGAAAGTTTGACTATCGGAATGAAAACAGACCATTATTAATGAGAAAAAATTGAAAAAACTGATCTGATAGATAATTAATTCTCCCAACTGTATTATTACAATTTAATTAATTTAAGTTGAATCTAAATCGTCATAAAGCAATGAATTTGGTCTATATACCATTGCAGACATTTAAGTGTTGAATGATTATTTTAAAGCCTGTATTATGTCTTATTTTCATTAGAAAACGGTTGGGAAACTAATTCAAAAATGGAATTTACTGTAAATGGGTGTCGCACAGTGCTACCTTCAAAGAAAATCATAAATAGTTAGTGGTTTGACAATCTTTTCGAGATCTCTTACATGTTAAATCGGTAAGTGCAGTATTACAAGGAATATAAAAGTAACATTTCATGCAAAAAATAAGCAGTTTTTTCATCAACCTTAAACACTGTTACCGAGTCAGTTCAATGCACATCCATCGTAAGTCCTTTCTTTTAACAAAAAAGATTCGATTTCAAATTTGATCTATTTTATATAAAGTACATGTAGTGTTTCTCCCTTTGTTATTTACAAACCTGGTTTGTAAGTAACAAAAGGAGGTTTGGCGAAACAAAATGAGGTTTGAGGTCAAACCTTGGTCTGAGCTCAAACCTTGCTTTGTGGATTCGGGCCATTAAGTGCATACGAAATGCATACCATGCCATACTAGCTCTAAATAATGAGCTACCTCTCGCGGCCGTCGTCCACACTATAACCAAACTGTGACAGAGTGCCTACGTTTCGCCAATGGGCAATTATTACCCCTCTTATTTTCCTCGGTCTGGCCCTGAGGGGTAGAAAAATACCCCTTTCCAAATGGACGTTTTTGAACCCCTTAATCCGGCACCGCGAGGAACGCGTCCAATTAAACCCCCTCCCCTTTATACGCGTTTTCATGGTCACGCATGGTTACAGTTTATATTTGACTGAGACCCCCGGAATGATACCCGCTTTGTGCCCATTGCCGGGCTCATTGTACGATACCTGAAAAGGTAAAATGACTTGTTGATGAACGTGTGAAATAAATTAAAGGTGTCATTGTTCGTAGCGTCGTCACAATTTTGTTGTACTCTACAATAAAGCAGAGTTCTTTTTGTTGATGCAGGACTTGGCAACCCGAACCCTAATGTATTCAGATGTATATCTCATAACAAACCATGCACGTACCTTCAATAGGTTTCTACCTTTGTAAATTTCAATAGGACTTCTCGTGATAAGCCTGGCAGTCTTTCTGTTGCAACTGTGTACTGCCCTTTTGATGAAATGTACTTGAACTCTTTATTATAATAGGATGCTGCTCCCATTCGATTAAGAGGGCCATATATGCAACCCATAGTAAGCCACTACATCTTAATTAGGGACAATCTGTTAGTAAACTTCTTGTTAAACTTTAAGAAAATGTAAAAAAGAGCCGAGATTTACGCATTGTAATTGTAATTTGTTGGTTGTAATTGATCTTGAGTTCTTTCATCATAAAAACATCATAAAAAAACAAAGTGTACTAGTTAAAGAGAAACATTTACAATAGAATATAACAAAACGAAAATTGTCATACGAATGTGGAGACAGCTAGGAAATCCAAAAGGTTTTATTGGTGCTGACACCGAAACAGTAATACAGTATAATATTTTTGTTTAAAAAAAGTGATTACCAAAAAAAACTAATAAACAAAAACATAACACCTAACCGTGTACAGAATCACTCTTTATTTAAATCGTTGGATTATAAATGATTTATGTCTCAATTGTAAGACTAGATTTTAAATCATTGGGTATAGTATTCCAAAATTGTGGCCCTTAAACAAATATTGAGTTTTTATTTATATTTAGTCTTATTTCATATAGATGAATATTCGAGTACTATATGAATGCAATGCAGAATCAAGGCAAAATGTGGTATAAAATTGTTAAAACATAAAACATGAATACATAAATATTGCGAAATTTGAAAAGTTGACATTTTGTTCCGTTGAGGGGGGGGGGGGGGGTAAGGTCACCTTTTTGGGATCAGTCATTGGCATAATTTTTTTTTTTAATTAAAAAAAAACAAACTCAAAAGTGGGGGGGGGGGGGGGGGGTTTCCAAAAAAAAACATATACAAAACATAAACATAAAAAACTCATGGGGGGGGGTTAACCCCAACCCCCCCCCCCCCCCTGTGTACGCGTCTGACCTCCATACTCAAATGAGTCCTGACTATGTCTCAAAAGTTCTCCAACATTTGAATTTTCAGGGGAGGATGATGATACCTCGTTAAACAAAATATGGCTTCAGATGAACCTGGGAAGTCCCACTTCAGTGGCATGACTGACTATGCCTTAAAAATTCTCCTACATTTAAATTTACGGGGGAGGCCGAGGGTAATGATAATTCGTAAGAAACATATGGCTTCAGATGAAACTTGGAATTATCATTATTTTATTTGGCAAATCAAGCCACACAAATACAATGATATAACAAACATGAATTGAGATAAAAGCAACAGAGAGCATATATAAATATTGCAATAGCAGGTGCATTCGGTCGAGCTGCCCGGGTATGGAAAAGGTTAACAAAATAACTGTGATCCGCAGACCTTCCTCCCACACCCGACCAGATGCACCCGATATTGATTCCACCTCAGTCACGTGACTAGGGGGTTGGACTATGCAGATTAACTCCGCCTCTGGGCTGCAGTTTGCTATCCTTCATTATGGGATGTCGCACATTTTATAAAATGCTGATGAGCCCTGGATATGAGATCACGACCTAGCTTTCAATTCGCCAGCGGTTGAGTGCAGTCAGACATACTTTCTCAGCTTCAACTAAACTTGGATCCTTCCAGTTTCCATCCGTATAGTGAAGTCCAGTTCTATCCGTAGCTAACCAAAATGTCGTACGAACCTATCTTAAGCGGTAGCGAGCTGACAGAAGGGATAACTGAGCTACGGGAAGAAGTGCAGACATATGAGCCAGGCAAAGCATCAAAACCTGCAAAAAGGGTGGAATTTCCGGAAAAACTGTACATAGGTAACAATCAAACAAATTTAATATCCAAATTCTACTTAAGGTTGAACAAGCGGTATACAGATCTACCAAATGTCAGCCAATCAAAATGTGTTCCAAAAACAACTGAAAACCTATCTAATGTCTGAATTCCTTAGTTAAGACGTAGTGTATTTCACAATCTGATGTTATAACGTTATTGAATTATATTTAATTATGTTTAATTATTTTCGTTCAATGTACTTACCTTGTTAGGCGCCTTGAGCATCTCTTGGGGTGGATATGTGCGCATTATAAATGTTGTTATTATTATTATTATTATTATTATTATTATTATAGTAAATCAGGCGCGAATCTACGTAGGGGAAGGCGGTAGGAGGGGAGGGGGGGGGGGCGGCGGTGATTTTTAGACCCTTATAACGCTCAACTCGCTCCTGTTTCTTTTATTATTTTCTTTTCGTGTTCGTGCATTTTTTGATAACAGGAATTATTACAGATTAGGGATATTTGTCATTGTCCGTAGACCCTAAAATTACCGATGTTAGTGCCTTTAATACGATTACATTATCGATTACATTACATTTTGATCTTTTCCCAGTGCTGAAATAATAATCAATATCATTCCAGATTTCTATAAAACATCCATCACTATATTTAATAGCTCCCGGATACTTGTATAAGTTTTCGATGTCAGACATATTTACATCGGCATATTTTCATTCTCATTTTCATCATCATCATTATCATCAATATCATCACCAACATAATCATCACCATCACCAGGTTTTTCTTCTTTTAACATCTACCCCCTCTCCGTCCCCATTGAGTGCTATCACGCTTTTAAGCATTTGCTTGTTGTAATAACCCTTCTTCTTCTGCATATTTCTTGATTAATAATTCTAGCTACTGTGTTATCTATTATATTTTGTTTTAATGTCATCATTTATTATGATTATGCTGTATACACGTTATAAAAACTTAAATTTTGTATATGTTGCATTGCTGAAATGTAATGTGATTTGTATGTTGCAGAAGAAAACAAATTTAATAAAAGAAAATAATAGAAAACAGAATATAGACTGGAAAGGTGTGTAATATAAAATTATTTGACCTACGCTTACTGAAAATATAAGCCCTAGGAAGCCTTGTGGTCCAAAAACTACATATCATTCCACATCCGGTTAATATATGTTATATTAGATAATAGTCTTGATTACATTTTCATGTTTAAATGTATTTTATATTGGAATTGAAAATACACTCACATATATCTTTTAAAAGATCAAGGATAATTCTTGGATGATCAGTTATTTCACGAGGATACCAATTAATTTGTACTATAACTGTTTATATGCTTGTGCATTTATCTTTTTTGTTTTTTCAACTTGCTCTTGATGCGGAATCTGATTACAGAATATGTTTTTTTCAAGTTAACAGCTAAAACCAAAGTTGTTATATTTTTTCGTAGTAAAGTTTGAAACATTCCTATTTTGAAAAATTGATGATGATATTGTAGAAGTTGTTGATGACTACGTCTCTCATGGAACTACTTTTAACTACACAACAAATTTCGTAAAGCACATATTAAGCAATTCAATCAAGCTAGACGAGCAATGTATAGTCTATTATCTAAAACTTACCAATTGCACTTACCTATTGATATCCTCTTGGAATTATTTGATCAACTTGTGTTGCCTATTCTGCTATGGAAGTGAGATTTGGAGGTTTTAAGTGCTACATGATCTTGAAATTGTCCATATGAAATTTTGTTAGTAAGCCCTTTCTCTGAGCAAAACAACTGCAACTTGTATGGTACTTGGTGAATTGGGGAGGCTGAAACTTGAGAAATATATCGAAAGCAGAATGATAAACTCCTGGTGTAGGATTGTACAGAGTGGACAAGATAAATTTTCTAGTAAGGTGTATATTATCTTAAAATTACTCTTTGAAAAAAAAAGTCTATCATGCACTTTGGTTTAAAAAAATGAAACATACTCAGGACAATATGGGGAAGTCGTGAAAATACTAGTTGTGATTAGGTCAAACAAACTTTGGAACTTCGATCAAAAGATTCTTATGCCCAGTATTGGTATGCTTGTTTATACGATAATTCGCATGGCGTTAACTATCGAATCTTCAAACATTCTTTCTTTATTTATTCATATTATAGTTTGAGTAAGGAAATCCTTTGAATTTTTTATAGGGTTTTGCACACCTCGGGCTGAAAAAAAAAAATCCACGTACAATTCGTTCTGACTGCAAACCATTCTAAAGTTTGGGATTTTTCAAATAAGCTGTTTGAAATATCGAAAGGAAATATATAAAGTCAAAATAGTTCCTGAAAGAGGATGGCAACGGATATCGGTACTTTCTAGGTCTCTTCCCCTATTCCAATTCCCTTCAAACTTCGTAAACATAGTCCGGAATTTGTCATGCGTGACCGTCCAGGCGCCATTTTGTCCATTTCGGGCCGTTTTGGTGGCTTTTCTTTCGCCCTACCTATCTCCACTATCTCAGAAGCTACATACTTCTAACAAATTGTTCTGGATAGTCCGTGAGAAGCTCTTTCGTGAAACACGTGCGTCATTGCACGCAAATCGTTGTGACACGATTGCATGTCTAGTTATTATAATCATTGTTATAATTATTATCATCACATTTTTTCTCACTATTGTCGATAATGATGTTTTTATTGATTAACATTAATTCGATTTAAATTGTATATTGTACAGCGTTACAGTCCCATATTTACCCTAATGTGGGTGACATGAGAATAAATTGTCATTGTCATTGATATTGCGTTAGAAAATCATATGCCTGGCAATCAAGGCCTCCAAAAAATTGGCTAGGATCGTCCAAGGTTATCAGCATGTTATCACTATTTTGTTGGGTTGTGTCTAATCCCGTTGTTTGTGGGCTATAATATTTTCACATTCGTCCGTACATTTTCTTTTCGAATATTAGGGCTCTTTGGCCGGACAGGATGCGGAAAGACGTCATTGATTAATTCACTCAAATTTGCTACCCATGGAAAACTGCAAAGAGCAAAATGGCTCCAGGTTGCAGGCCAGGAGAAGGCTGGCGGGCACACCATGTTCAGAAAGCTAGCTGATATTACCAAGAAGATTTTTGTGATTGACAACCGAGGTCTTGATGAACCAAATACTGAAGATGCGATTGCCGAACTAGCCGCACAATTGGGTAAGGACGATTGACAGAGAGATACTGAGAGAGAGAGAGAGAGAAAGAAAGAGAACTGAAGGCAGAAGCGGCGGAGCGACTTCAAAAAAAAAAAAAAAAAAAAAAGGGGGGGGGGGGGGGACAAAAATGGGCACCTTTAAAGGAATAACTCAAAGCGAAAATATACAATTTTTTAATCATTGGTATATACCCTTATATTGTGATGGTCTGAAAATTCATTTGCTAGCAAGGAAAAATTCTAAGATTTGTGAGGTCGTAGTGCGAAAAATTACATCTTATAAAGAGGAAAACCCCTATCCTGATGGGGTTATAAGCACATTCTCATAACGGGAGACTGAAAAGATCTTTGATAAGTAACATAATTATAGCATCTATAAACGCGAGCGAGCTTTTGAAGAAACTGCTCTTTAGTCTTTTGAAATTAAGGGGAAAAGGGGACACTTATCGAAAGGGATAGGACACTTATTAGAAAAGAATAGGAGCACATGTCAAAGTACAAAGGCTCATTGTCAGAGGTGAAAACGGGGCTCTTCTTACATCTGAAAAAAGAGGCACTCAACAGAGATGAAAAAGGCATTCATAAGAAGTGAAAAGGGGCATTTATGAAAACGGGATATGTTCATTATCAGAAAGGAAAAGGGGCACGTATCATTGTTACGAGGGTAATTATCAGAGGTGAAAAGGGGCACTTGTTGCATCTGAAAAGAGGCACTGACCATGAAAAGAGGCACTCGTGAGAATCAAAAAGGGGCACTAATACTAAAGGAAAAGTTTAAAAGATATCTGAGTTAAAAAGGGGTAGTTATTGAAAGGGAAAGGGCAAATTTTCCTGTTTCCCCCGTCATTTATTAATTATACATACATGAGAAACAAATAATAATATTGATAACAAAGAAAAACACATGAATTATACTTATATCACAAAATTAATTATACTTAAAAAAAACAAAACATAATCAACATTTTTTGCCAGAGGTGATACTTTTCAACTACGCCCTCCATAATATTATCTTTAAATAAATGTCGAATATGTTTGTAAAATAACATTTTGTTTTTTGCGTATATAAAATATAAGAAGCTAAAATAATTAATAGATTTTAAAAACTACATATTTTGAATTTATATACACACATTGCTTGCCTACAGTTATATCACGGTATTCATTTTTTTCATTGTCAAACAAGACCTTGTTCCAAAATATTTTTGAGTAATCACAATTCAATTCAATTCAACCTTCAAAATACATATACTATAGTATAGTATAGTATGGTATTTATTCATCAACATATCGCAGCCAATGGCTGAATTGCATGCATGATTTACAGAGATTTTATTTAAAAAATATTTAAAAAAAACATCATATTTACAGTTCGTTATTTAACAATAATTCAAAGACAAGAACCTCAATTAAACTCATAAAGGGAAGACAAAAATAAAGCAAATATGGAGCGGGGAGATAAGGAAAGAAGAAAAGGAATGTTGAGGGAGAGGGAGTGGAGAGAGAAGGGGAGAAGAGAAGGGAGTGTGAGGGAGAGAGAGAGGGAGCGAGAGAGATAGAGAGAGAGTGAGAGAAGAACAAAGAGAGAGAGAGAGAGAGGAACACAAACACAGAGCTGGTATAATATTAAAAAAAATGAAAATGTAATTGAAAATGTAATTGAAAATAGTTATTTCATCCACATAAGTGGGAAGGAATTGATTTGTAAAAAGTTATTTTGAGGCAAGAGTAAATACATTTCCACAAACACAGAGCTGGTATAATATAAAACAAGTTAAAAATGTAATTGAAAAGTTATTTTATCCAAGTTAATGGGAATGCACTTCAGAATGATTGATTTAAAGAAAATAATTTTGAGGCAAGAATAAATATATTTCCACATTTATAGGCAACATTTAAACATTAATCTTCAATTCACTATTTAGAGTTCAGCAGTTTGATAATTTGTGGGATCGCACTATTTTTGTAGCGTTGTGTCCTACACTTTAGTTCTCGTAATCGGTTGCTGTGTCTTAGTTGTCTGTTTGATGATTGGCTTTCCGGTAGCCAATGTCGAAAGTTCTTGAACAGCTTGTTGGCAAAGACCCGACAAAGGTCCTCTCTCCTTTCTTTGAGCGATAGCAGGTCGCAAGCGCTGAGAGCACGTTGATAAGACTCGTACCCACCGGCTAGTATGGTCCGAAGGGCACGCTTCTGGATACGCTCTAATTGGTTCTCTTGGTGCAGGGTTAGGGAGAAGTGCCAAACTACACAACAGTACTCAAGGATCGGCCTGATGTATGAGGTGAATACGGTGAGGAGGTCCGTTGTAGGCATAGCAAAACGTTTGAGCATCCTCAAGATATAGAGCTTTTTTGCGGCTCTTGATGTGACATTATTGACATGATCTGTCCAACGAAGATCGTTCCTCACGATCACGCCAAGCAGTTTCACATGCTGACTTTCTGGTATGATTTGATCAAGAAGCTTTATCTCGGGTGGAGGCAGTTGGCGACGCGCGAAGGAGATTTGCATGACCTGACATTTGGTGGGATTGAGGCGCATGTTTGATTCCTCACACCACTGTTCAAAGCAAGAGAGGGTCGTGTCGAGGTTGCATGGGGAGTTCACTCGGCGAGTTTCGGCCACTGTGAGATCGTCAACATACTTCCATCGGTGGCAATCTGACGTCTGAAGTGCGTCGTTGACAACAGCGAGAAATATGAGCGGTCCGAGACGGGTGCCTTGAGGAACCCCTGCCGACGTGGTAAGGTTCCTAGAGAGTTGGTTCTTGTAGCGAACCTGTTGGGTACGCTCTGTGATAATTATTGGAAATATAAAAAACACACATGGGGTTTGGAGCCCCTAAAGAAGTTTGAATACAAAAGTGTCGTTGGGGGCACCAACCATGACGTATATATCGAGAAATTAACAATAAAAACATTAACGGGTAAACAAATATATACAAGAAAAAGATTATAAAGACCTATATGTGAGCATAAGACATTTACAGCAAAGCACCAGCATTGAACGCACACGGGACACGGCGTCAAGCGATACTGCGTCCCTATATGCGCTCCTAGCCGGTGCTTTACAGTATTACAAAACATAACAAAACATGTGCAGCAAATTATTCATTATTTAATTGGGCGTGTTTTTTATACTACAAGAAAAAATCATTCTTCAAGAGTTTTTTAAATGTATCAAAAGTTTTACTTAGTTTAATATCATTGTCTAGGTAATGCCATAACTTAATTCCATTACAACGTAATTAAATTTGACTGATTTGTAGTTTTGGGAAGAAATTGATGAAAATCTGCGTATTGACGGTGGAAATATGAGTGATGGGAGGCATTTGTGCTAAAAAGAGCCTTGAAAATATCTGGCAAGGCAATCGTATGATAATGATACATAAAGTTATAATAATAATAATAATAATACATCAGATTTATAAGGCGCCAAATCCACTTGACAGTCAAATACTCAAGGCGCAGCTTTTGCAAAAGATGAAATACATGATACAATATATACAAAGGTGCAATAGGAAAGGTACAGGCATGAGAGGTAATGTCAATCAATTATAAGCTAAATAAAACAGATATTTCTTAAGATTTTTTTTTTTAACACTTCAGCAGAACTGCTATTCTTAATCCATTGAGGGAGAGTATTCCATAATGAAGGCCCAGCATGAGCAAAGGTTCGCTCCCTCCACTTTGTTTTAACCCTAGGAGTAACACGTAAGCCAGAGTTTTGAGAACGTAGCTGTCTAGAGGGAAAGTAATGCTTGATCAAGCCGATGTTGTACTGCGGAGCAGAGCCATGTATACAGTGAAATAATAGCAAAATAATCTTGAAAACAACACGTTCTTCTACGGGCAACCAATGGAGAGATTTGAGGACTGGTGTGATGTGACTGTACTTGTTGGACAGGGTCACAACACGAGCAGCAGCATTATGTAATTTTTGTAATTTTGCGAGTAGGTTGTGAGGCGAACCAAACAAAGTATATATAAGTACAAGATCAGAGATTTTCAATGCTTGACATTCAAAGAAACTGTTACAAATTGTTCTTATTGCTTTTTTCTGAGTAACAAAAAAGTCTATTCAAGTGTGTTAAATGTATTCCCCCAAATCATACAACAGTTAGTGAGATAAGCGAAATCAATGTGTTATATAATGAAATCATAACATGTCTAGGTAAAGTAAATTTAAGTATGTGGATCATAAAATAAATGATAATAATTTTCTGTGCATTTGCACTTCAAACAATAATCATGATCAGATTTTTCGAAACGACATAGATCTTATCTAAATGCTATAACTTATAGAGTAGTTTGTAATTAAACTGTTTCATTTCCCATATAGTTGCTTACGATAATTTTCATCCAAAACATAATCCCAATAAATTTGAGCATTTTGATTTAAAAACGTTCTTATACCTTATATATAATCTGTGACATTCTGATTTTTGTAACCGATATATTATGACATACTTTTGGTGTCAATTCAAAATAATAAAGACGTCTGTTTTTTATGAACAAAAGCCAGTTTCACATTTTTTTTTCCTGTCACGAGGTATACACTTTCAAAGTAATTTAACCTCACATAAATAATTATTTGTATTACAAAGTAATTCTTTTGCCCGATTTATATCCACATCCCCTTTGGCGTCTATGATGTCCCCATCAAATAATATTCCAGATTTCAGCCAGTGTCTCCATCACAAACATATTGTTTTCTTTTTATATATGTGTTTCCCCAAGACAACAACAACTACATTAAAATATTAGTGACCTCATAACATGATTTATTTACATATTGCGTTGACATTTTTGCTTTGGCGAAATACCATGGTGATACAATAAAGGTATATCTTTTAACATTTTTAAATCATCGTTTTTAAAGAAACTCATATTGGGCACTGAAAAGTTAGGACCAAAATAGTTCAAATAAAAGTATGGAAGAATCTTCCATCTAAAATTATAATCTTTATTTTCCATTAACTTATGGAGCCAATTTACTTTTAAAGCAAAACTTTGCAAAACAAAATCTGGCAAATTAAAAACTCCTTTATGAGTTGACCCGATTATAGCTTTACTATTTAAGATATATAAACCATTCCATACAATATTGTAAATGAGTTTTTTAATGTGTTTATTTTTAAAATCAATATTTGGAAAAACTAACATATTTGACAATACAAGTTATTTCGATACATTTATTTACCAAAATATGTCAACGTTCTACATTTCCACTGTTTAACTTGGTTTTCAATATGTTCTACCTTTTCCTTTCATGTTTTTTCATAAGCTAGTTTCATGTTCTTACTAAAATCATGGACATGCTAAAATAAACCCCGAGTGTTTTAACAAACTGATTAGACCATGTGATTTCTTTATAGGGTTCCACATTGAATTCACCAAAATGAAAACCTTTTGATGTTGATATATTTAAAGTAGGTCCTGCTACTCAACCAAAAGTTTTATTTTACGCATGGCATTTGTCAAAGAAATTTCGTTTGCAACGAAAATTGTTGTGTCATCTGCTAACAAGCTAATTTTCACTTGTCATGAATACCAGGCATACCTCCTGATCCCGGTAATTGAACACCTTGAATAGCTTCTTCTGATCTAATCTCAATTGCTAATATTTCGATGACAACTTAAAACAATAAAGCAGACACTGGACCTTGCCGAAGACCTCTATGCAGAGAAAAAAAAATGATTGCCTATTATCAAGAATACAACATTGATTTGGGTCAAGAGATTTATATATCCAATAAATATACTACCAAAATTAAATTTATCAAGAATTTTGTAAAGAAAATCCGAATTTATTTGATCGAAAGACTCTTCTAGATCTAAAAAGATAACAGCTCCAGAATTTTGCCTTCTTCAAAATAATATATTACATCATCGATCAAACGAATATTTTTCCCAATAAAACGTCCTGTAAGATATGCCTAATCTGAATCAATAGAAACTTTTAACATTAAGTTTTCAACCTTCCTGCTAAAACAGATGTATATATTTTATAATCAGTATTGATAAGACTTATCGGCCTTCAATTTGAAAGATTTTCTTTTTTTTCTTGCATTTCTTATATAAAAGGGTTATGACAGCTCTAGTTTGTGAAATCTGTAAATTTCCTACTAACAATTATGTTTTGAGTAACTTTAACAGAATATGTTTCAAATTAATCCAAAAACATTGGTAAAACTCAAAAGTCAAACCGTCTGAACCTGGACTTTTTCCCTTTTTAGTCCCATTTAGGGCGTCATTACATTCTGTAAGTATTATTTCTGAATCCAAGTATCTCTTGTTTTTCATCTAATACATTACCAGCCTTAATGCGTTTAAGATAATCATTCACTTCATTCTCTTTTACTCTACACACACAGAGAAATAAAAGGTGTTCTTGAGGAGTAAAACGAAATTGGAAAAATAGGGCGCCCCCTATTACACCTTTTAAGGAGTAAAACACGGAAATACGCAAGGGTGTACAGAAAAGTCATTTGAGGGGTGTAATTTTACATCCTATTTTAGTCAGACGAGCTTTAATTGGTTAATATATTTTTCTGTTGTAAGTGCATATGCGCATGCGCTACAGCAATGGCGCATCGTGTCGACATAGGTACTGCCAAATGAAGGAAAATGAGCATAATTTACATATTTTAGTCATGTTGGGGGAATTATCATGTTTCATTTGGGCATATTATTTGTGTGAAAGTTATCTGATCAAGAATAAGGGGTTGTACCGAAGGTTATATTTGATAATTTAATGAAATTAGCAGAAGTGTTGTTTTACTTACTAGTACATAACTGCCTTCTTATACGTGTAACTAAAGGGAAGATGTGAGGGAAGGCAGGATTGTGTATTTAAATTTTCCCACTACATTTGATCCGAAATGTCCATCCAGGCCAGCCTAACCTCCATATTCTGGTCTAATTACTTTAGAGCAGTGAAACGTGGACAAAAGTGTGAGAATAAGCGACTGTTAGGTGATTACGAAGCATGGATGATTGACTGCTCGACGGATGATCAATTGGTTGATGCTGTGCATAAGAAGGATGTAGATTTACTCCCCACAGGGTGTGGAATCGATCATATAGGGTATTAAATTCTACCCCACGTGTGTAAATTTGAAACCATTTTTCATGAAAATGGAAACAATAGGTGTTAATTAAGCACCATTGGGTGCCAATTTCACTCCTTAAAGTGAGTAAAATCATAACCTTGGGGTACAAATGTACACCTTCTTGTGGGGTGTCACTTATGCGACAAGCATTTACTCCCTATAAGGAGCGAACTTACACCTCTTTTTCTCTGTGTTCAGCCGAATCCAAACGATTAAAATATTCAACTTCAGCTACTACTAGACTTTAATTTGTCACTTTGACGAATTAGGTGATACGTATGTTCATGTGTAACATAATGAAGAACGCATTTTCACGATTTCATCTTTCGTTATAAAATACTTCTCGCATTATGGTCTATCCATGAGTCAAGTTTCAACTGTGTAGGGCAGAGGGAAACAGAGCAAGAGAATAAGAGGGAGGCAAGCAAGGGTGTCGATTTGTATCCGTGGTTGGGGGGGGGGGATGATAGGTGCCAAAATATTTTCGGCAATGGATCAAAGCAACCAAGAGGTAGAAGCGTGTGGCAGGTTGGACCCCCTCCCCAAGCGCGTAGCCAGGATTTCATTTTTTTTAATTTTTTTTAGGGTGGGGGGGGGGGGGCGGTAATGAGCACGCGAATCACTTACAGAGCGCGCTCCCTAGGAGGTTGGGTGCAGGGAGGGGGCAGTTTCCTCCTCCCCCGCGAAGCGCGGAAGCTCTGAAGTTTCATTAGATTATTAAAGAAAGAAGACGATTCGATGTACCATTCTCGACTTTAATTCCTTGTTTGAATCAAGTTCCCTCTCCTCTGCGCGTAGCGCGGAAGCTCTAACGTTTCCTTAGATTATTAAAGAAAGAAGACGATTCGATGTACCATTCTCGACTCTTAATCCTCGTCTGAATTCAGTTCCCCCCTTTCGCGCGAAGCTTTCACGTTTCATTTAATTAATAGAGAGATAAGACGATTCGTTGTCTCGTGTCCTTGTCTGAGTTCAGTCTCCCCGCGCGGAAGCTTTGCATTTCAATAAATTATTACTCTTAATCCTCGTCAGAATTCATTTTCGCCTATCCCGCGCGAAGCGCGGAAGCTTTACCGTTTCATTAAATTATTAGAGAAGGAAGACGATTCGTTGTATCGTGTCCTTGTCTGAATTCAGTTTCCCGTGGAAGCTTTGACGGTTCAATAAATTATTACTCTTAATCCTTGTCTGTATTCATTTTCGCCTATCCCGCGCGAAGCGTGGAAGCTTTACCGTTTCATTAAATTATTAGAGAAGGAAGACGATTCGTTGTATCATCAGTTTTCCCACATGATGTACGTATGGAACGTTCGTTCGCAAATCTTTGCATGCACAGCCTGAGTGGTGGGTATCATGTTATCTCCCGGCAGTGCTTGTCGCAATACCTTCTGGAAAGGAATTGTATACTACTGTTAGTCACTATACAAAATATATGCTCTTCCTGGCTATTTGGGAATGTGTCAGTTTGCAACAGAAATGGAGAAACGCGAATTTTGTTGAAAATCATGTGATATCACGAACATTTTATAATCACATGGTTAGATGTTATTTTTTTATTTTTTTTTATTTATTTATTTTTTTATTTTTATTTATTATTATTATTATTATTATTTTATTTCATATTATTATTATTATTATTATTATTATTTTTTTTTTTGGGGGGGGGGGGGGGGGGGCTAGCGCCCTAAAGCCCCCACCATTTCGCCAGTGACATAGGCCTACATCAGCTTTTCAATGAAACAAAAATAAGATGTGACATAGTAAAATTTCTCCAAGAATGCAAAATGTTTCATGAAATATCAGTAAGTAAAATGAGCGAGAATTCAATTTATTCTTGTCTCATATACGGTTGTCTCATTTACTTCGTATATATATATATATACATATGAATTATGAAAATGAGATAGCAAACTGTGTATATTAATGGTCATCTTGCGAGTAATAACCATTAACTACTTTCATCGGGCTCTCATTATTTTTTCTTTTCATTTTTGTTTTTTGATGGGGGGGGGGGGGGATGATTGTACAGGCCACCCCCCCACCTGAAATATTTTTTTTTTTTTGGGGGGGGGGATGTATCTCACCCCCACCCCCCTGGGGGATCGCCTCCGTCAGGTTGCTCACGGGGGCGATTGCAAAAATAAAAATCGCCCCCGTGGAATTATAAAATAAAGATTATCTTTTCGGTTATAACTTTAACACAATATTGAGTTTCAATTTACTAACCTTAAACCAATGAAATGGAACTTAGATTAGAGTGCAAGATTTCTCGCTCGAATTTGTCGGTGTCTAGAGAGTAAAGGCCGCCATTATTGTAAAGAAATTTACGCTTATTCGCCGGAGGATGGCGGTATATATCCCATCTCTATGAGTATTACCGATACAAACAACGGAAGCTCGCAGTGCAGTGCGGCCGTCAGCAATGGCTATACTGCGCAGTTAGTACCGGTTCGTATGCACGCTGCCGCCCCACATCTGCTGGAGCTGGAGGCGATCGCGCACGGGCTGAAACATGGTTATGGAGAAGTTTTTCGTTGTGAAAAGCGTGAATCCTCTGAAATCTGGTGATTCAAAAAGACCAGCAAAATGAACCTCGACCAGTAAATCAATATTGAGAAGAATAGAAAGACGTTATGGAAGGATATGGTACCATGGGCGGAGTCACGGGGGGGGGGGGGGGGCAGGGTTAGGGGGTTACACCCCCCCTTGGGCTGCCAAGTGAAAATGTGATGTGCATAGAAAAACGCCATTATATGTCGAGACCCACACAGTATTAGTAGATGTAAGTAGATGCCAGGAAAACATCACTTACGGGAGTTCAAAATAGCACCAAAAAAAAAAAATCATGGACGATGCTCTGCATTTGGGTCATATCCGCCCCCCCCCCCCCTTAGCAAATAGCTAGATCCGCCCCTGGGTAAAGCCGTTTAATAAAGAAATAATGTGAAGGTTGCTCCGAATAATGAGTAGGAAATAATGTGCAGAACGGGAAGAAATCGAGAGAATGTCATTACGGGATTAAAGTCAGTAACAGCTATGTAGGCCTAACTTGTAAATATGTAAGAGGGAAAATGCTGACTTAAATAAATGATAATGATGAAATCGCTAAGAATTGAGGAGTAACATGGGTACTAATGTAATGGAAATTTGTATAAAAAAGAGCCCCCGTGAGTACTAAAAGAGCCCCCTTGAGAAGGCTCACGGGGCCTCTTTTTTTTTTGGAAGAGCCCCCGTGGGCAAAAATTTAATTTGAGCCTTGATGGCAGTGAATGGAAATTGCCTCGAATTTCCTTATATTAAATTGTTATACATATAAATGAGACGAGCTGAGATGATGCAGAGAGAAAGGGGAGAGAGTAGAGAAAGAGAGAGAGGCAGAGACAGAAGGAGACAGAGCCAGAGAGGAAGAGGGAAAGGGAAACAGTGAGAGGGAGAGGGCGAAAGTGTAAGAGAGAGGGAGAGAACAAGAGAGATGCAGATGAGAGACCAAAAGAAGGAGAGGGGCAGAACAAGACTGGGTGAAGGGAGACAGAGTAAGAGAGAAGAGAGAGAGAGAGAGGGGAAAGATGCAATTGAGAAAAATGCCTTCAATATTTCTAGCATAAATAGCTAGGCTCTTGAATTACGATCATGACAGTGTGCCGAAACTGCCGATGATGATGTAATGATAATGTTCATGAATACGATAGTGACGATATTGATGATGATTTTTTGTTAATATATTTTAAAAAAAGCTTTTTTGCCTTTATTCAGATCTTCATAATTATACAAAACGATAAATAGGAACACAATTTTTCTTATAGTATAAACATACATGTATATAGTACATCGTCTCATACATTATAAACACAGACATATTTAATTTTTTTTCCCATAAGTATCCACACTAATATAGTACACATTCAATTCAAGTGTACAGAATGTGCTCCAATTCCTTTAACTCATAGCCTGCCATAAGGTTGCATGCACGCTATTGTTAAGGTGCCATGTACACGCTAGCAAGCTATTGCTCCTCTGCTTCTTGCATGCATGCAAGCAAATGTAATAGCAGTTATTGTTCATGCCCATTGGACTGTGCCTAGTGTTTTGCACGCGCTATTCATAGGACCATCGCGTTAATCGGATTATCTCCAAAACAACCTGGCACGGGGGGGGGGGGGGGGGGGATTTTGGGTTTGGCAGAATGGAGATTAGCCCTGTGGCAGGATAAGAGTTAAAAAAGGAAAAGGTGACGGTAATACTTCATATTAATATTTTTGGATACATCATTATAAAAAGGAACATTTTTTACAACATAATATGCAAATTAATTAGTTCAATATAAATTAAGCAATCTGAACAAAGATTTTCTTATATAAACAAAAAGTGTAAGGTGAAGGTGCTGCTTCATAACCCATGATAACAAATTTTTTTATATTTACATATAATGATATGGTGCATTTTTCATTATAACTATATGAGGGTCTTGTATCAGTGGTGGTCTGTAACTATACCATTATTAAAAAATATAAATATAAAATATAAAAAACAAGCAAACAAGCAAACACGATAGCAGATAAGTGTCCGGATCGATGAGAAAGTGAGGGAGTGAACAGGAATTACAATATATATACAATCAGTTCCCCTGCCTTAAGGGGTACAATTTTCATGTAGACCATGATTAAAAGTGGTATAGCGCCCCCTTCAGGTATTCGATTGAGGATTGTTATATATGATAACTCACATTTCACCTATGATAGAATTGACTATGATAATGTTATATAGTCTACATAAATCTTGTAGAAACTTTTCTCAGAAACAACATTCTCAAAAATCAACAAAATCCAAGCAGAAATAACGGCGATATCGCTCACAAAAGACAGGATTGTAGAATCCAGATTTGAGAAAAAGTCATCTCTCATAGGGATTACACGCAAAAAGTAATGGATTAAAGGTAAAGACCAGCTTTGGAAAGCTCCCCCCCCCTCAAAAAATGAAATGGAAGCTCTTATTACCAATCATGTGAAACAATATGTTTTGACTAATACGTGATCATACAAATTTTGCCGAGAAAACGCCTAATTGATATATTTGGTAAATTATTATATCTATTTGGACCTGATAGATATAACGCACGTGTCGCGTAGTCCCATATACATATTTCTGTGTACAGTGCTTGTAACTTTACCGAGACTGGGTCAAATTTCTTATCATCTTGATGATTCCAGAACCTTGCAGTGCACACCAATACTTATATGCTAGATGATCAACCTTTTCTGATCGATTCCACAACGTTTCTTTCACAATGCAATCGCATGACCATAACTGGTCTTTATCTTTAAGTGTAAATAGGGTAATAATAAAGTAAATAGGGTTGTTTATTACATTATTTGCGATTCTACGTGTTTTAATAATCAAAGGAGATGGTACAGTGAAAGGTCAAAAAGAAAAAAAAAAAGTGAAGAAAAAAATTGTTGGAGACGCCCGGACTTGAAACAGGGATCTCAAGGTCGGAAGTCAAGTGCGTTACCGATATACCAAAACATTTCCCATAGCGATAAAACGTAAACGGAAAATGAAATTCTCAAATCCCATTTTGCAAGTGAAATATGAATATGATCCCGGCATCTGATCGAAGAATAGCTCAGACAGCTTATTGTCTAAACTTCAACATACTCGAAGCTCAACATACACAAAGCTGAAACAACTGAGATATTGCTCGCGAAAGACGGGGATGTAGAATCCAGTTTTGACAAAAAGTCATGTCCAATAGAGAATACACTCAAAATGTGAAAAATTGACATGCCTCCTTTAATCGCAAAAATACGCCATGATGCCATTGTCAAAATGAAAAATCGTGGTCACTGCATTCATAGAGAATTGTCTCAGCTAGGACATATCAAAATTTGGAAGAAAAATATCAATATTTACAGAGATACAATAAATTTTCCAAAAATATGCTAACGTCATAATATGCAAATCGAAATTTTGAGTTCGGAGGCCATTATGATGACGTCATGAGTTAATTACATTTTTCTGATAAACATCATCTTGCAAATGTGAGTGATTCGGTTTCCAAATGCCTTTGCTTCTTTGTGGGGCCTTAAATTTGATTTTTTAAATACACCGCATTATGGTCTGACATAAAGCGACCTAAATTGACTATATCTTTAGAAAAATCATTCAACCATTCGGATAACAGGACGAAGTCAATTCGAGACTGTACAAAGCATGGATTAGATTGTTCACGTGAAAATTCACTTGCTTTAGGGTTTCTAACTCTTCATATATTAATTAAGTTTTTTTTTAAAGAGATTTGGTTACGCAAAAAGATCACCATTACCAATTTTGACTATTCCTCAATTTTTGTCCCTTTTACAATTCAGGACCGTGTTAAAATCACCGGCTAAGACAACCCCTTCTTTTGGAAGTACATGTTCATGAAATAAATGAAAACATTCTTGGAAAAAAGCCCTTCTGTGGCTTAATACATTTGGGGCATATAAATTGACAAACCAGATAGTTTAAAGGTATACAAAGTTTTGGTATGGGGTCATGAATTCGGTTCAAATTAAAATATTGGAAGCATATGCGTTCCTACAATATTCATTGATCGTTGTCGTGGTTGAAATCAAGTCTGAAGTTATGAAATTATAAATAATAAACTCTTTATGTTGTATAGCTCCCTCTCAAGGTCAAGATATTAATTTAGCCATGAAACAATGTTTCTTGACTAAAAACGACCGATTAGCTATTCCCGTTTGGGAATTATATATCACAACTACATATTCTGAGATTTTCATGGTCGCAGTAACCATTGTACGGCCATAGGCGCTATTTGAAATTTATCAAAATTTACCGGGAGCACCGGTACATTTTTATATTCAATTTTTCTCGAAAACAGAAGTGTTTTGGGGGCTAATTTTTTTTAGTGCTTATAACACATCCACAGGGGCATCCAAACATATCAAAATTGTAAAGATTCACTATCCACCCAATTTTCAAAATTTCCCAAAACTTTGTATTACCTCTAACCTGCACAAGGTACTTTTATTCCATTCAACCTGCCATTCTCAAATAGAGCATTTATCCTGAACATCAATAGCCTTGTTGCAGAGTAAAATAGTTGTTCCGCAACTTTGCGAAGTGCCTACTGAATGAAAGGCACGACGTGACCAATCGTATTTATCATGTTTCCTCATAATGTCATCTGTGAAGTAGATCTCCTGAAGAAATATGATATGCGCATCAATATCCTTTGTCCATCTATATACACTGTTGGTCATAATGGTGGAATAATTATTTTTTACCCCAATTTATTGAATGATTTTGACAACGATTTATTCCTAATAGATCTAGATAATAGTATACATTCTCATATGTTATTGAACAATAATTTGTGAGTGTTTGTTTTGCGTGACTGCTAAAGCATGTGTGTGCTACTTTGCTAATCAACTAGGGGACCTACGTCCTTAAGTCATAACTGACAGTAATGAGGATTGGTGCCTCAAAAAAGGGCACTAATATTATAGCTGATCGACACGATTTTGATCCTGGGGGCTCACAGTAAAGAGGCCATTGCTTATCCAATGAATCATGAATGTACGCAGAGAGAGCTAGGGTACGTCGCCGCCCCCACAAATACAAAAAAAACAAACAAAGAAAATGCAAAACATTATAAATAATTCATTGCATTTTCCCCCAGTCCCAACAGGAAAAGTTCCTCTGTAGGGCCTTGCATTATGGTTCAAGGCATGCCCAAATAATATATACTATTATCTGGATCTATTAGGAATACATAATTGTCACAATCATTTCATAAATAAGGGTAAACAAAAATTATTCCATCATATTATTACCAACAGTGTATTTTCAATCGTTATTTTATTCTGTTTCTCAGTCCTTGCCAGTTTAGCGAGAGTATGCTGAAGGGGCACTTCGTACAAAAGAAAAAGGGGCACTTGTCAAAGCAAAAGGGGCACCTCCTAAGCAGGGCTCCCACTTAGCCGAGTTGTATTAGCGAGTTATGGCGAATTATGGCGAGTTGTGGTAAGTTGCCTCAAAGAGGCACTCGCAATAACTCGCGAAAAACTCTTCTTGTAACTCGCGACCGTATCGTTATTGCTCGACGTAACTCTCTACAACATTCCACGACTCTCCTCGAAGTCGCGAGCAGTTTAAAATTTTTGAACACGTTCAAAATTTTTACTGACTCGTTGTTACTCGAGATGAAATCGCTTACACTCGCAATATACTCGCATTGCTCGTAACAAGCTCGCACTTTAACTTTATAAAAAGATCCCCTTTTTACATAGTAAAAGGGGCAAGTGCCCCTATTAATTAGTAAATGTGCCCCTTCCTCTTTTCACCTCTTATAATTTCATTTCGGTTCAATTCAATTCAAGGTCTATTAAAAACATGAGCCGCAGCCCCATTGCTGAAATGGTCATGTGTCCAATTAAAAGACTTATTACATATTTCAAACATGAAATACAGTTACAATTAATTTGTCAATATTGAAATATGTATAGTTAATATGGTAAGATTGCGTGGGCAGCACAAATTAGAACACGGAGAGGAGAAACATGAGGAATAGAAGTAAGATAGAAAGATGTAAAAGGACATGAACATTAATAATACGAATTGCATACATGTACTTTTAAAGAGTCATTAAGACAATATACGAATATAATTTTTTTTTGTCATAACATTGTAGACGTTTGATATTGCAAGTATTTGTATTTTTTGCTTAGAAAAATGATATAAAAAAACTACAATTATGGCATTCCTTTGACAAGTGCCCCTTTTCATTCACATATCTCAAGTTAGACCATGTTCTCAAATCCAATATCCTTTGCATATTGCCCCCTCCTTGGCATGATCGCCCCTTTTATTTGACAAGTGCCCCTTTTCCTTCGACAAGTTCCCATTTTCCTTCGCAATAAGTGTCCATTTTCAATTATCATAAGTGCCCCTTTTACCTCTGATAATTTGCCCTAATTTAGATTTCAGAGGTGCTTTTACTTTGACAAGTGCCCCTCTTCCTAATGATAAGTACCCCTATTAAAATAAAGCCCTTTCTCCTTCTCATAAACGCCCCTTTTCATCTCTGGTAAATTGACCCTTTTCAGGTACGAGAAGTTACTCCTTTTCCCTTCAGATAAGTTTTGTTTGTTTTATTTCCTAAAAATCATCATAAAAACAATAATACAATATAACACAACCAAAGAATTATGTAACTATAATAGAATGATAAAGTGGTTAGATAGTCCATTGACCTAATGGCTCTGTTCTTCCATGGAGCACTGATAAGTACCCCCTTCACTTCCGATAAATACCCCTATTACAATCTGGTCGGTACCCCTTTTCTTTCAACTAATGCAAATTTTCTTGTATTGTAAGTGCCCCTTTTCCATTTCCATAAGTGCCCCTTTTGATATCTGGTCATTGTCCTTTTTCAGGTGCGATACATGCCTTTTTTCACGTCTGATAATTTCCCTTTTAACAATGATACATGCCCCTTTTCCTTTCTAATAAAGGCCTTATCCCTTTCCCCTCTTCTAAATACCCCTTCACAAAAAGATCGGAGACCCTTTTCGGTTGACAAATGCACATTTCCTATTTTCATGAGTACCTATTCTTCATCCCTGGTTAGTGCCTCTTTTTATAGGTGTAAAACGTGCCCCATTTTTACCTCTGATAATTACTCTTTGTACTTTGACACGAGTTACTTTTCTGATATATGTCCCCTTTTCCTCTCATCATTAAACGCGCCCCTTATTTCAAGCTACTAACAGCACCTCCTCCTAAAGCTTGCTCGCTCCGCTCGCTCGCATTTATAGATGATATACTTATGTTACTTATCAAAGGTCTTTTCAGTCTTCCGTTAAGAGAATTTGCATATAATCCCATCAGGATTGGGTTTTTTGCTCTTTATAAGATGTAATTTTTTCGTACTGCGACCTTACAAATCTTTTAAAAATGTCCTCGCTTCATTCGCTCGGTCGCAAATAAATTTGAGGACCATCACACTCAACTGCAAAGTATGATGCTTAAACAATATCTTGTACTATGTACAAAGTGAAACAAATATTGAAATCATCCCTGATAATGTAATCACTAAAGGGTATATACCAATGTCTAAAACATATTTTCACTTTGAGATTTCCCTTTAAAGGTGCCCTTTTTTCTTGGTGCCCCCATCCCCTCTAACTTTGGGAGTCGCTTGGCAGCCCCTGGTCAAAATGATGCATTCCCCGCCCCTCGATCGCATATGACTCATAGAAAACTCTTATCACTCGGTAGTAGTATAGATCGGTACAAGTCGTACGCAAGTCATGGCAACTTATACCGAGCTCGCGTGACTGTAATGCGCTCGGTTCACTCGTACATTCATCGTAGGAAACCCGATAATGCGTCGTATGATAATTCATGCAAATACCATACAAATGAGTAAATTTCAAGCGAGTTCACGCGACTTTACGCGAGTTCAAGCTCGCGCCAGCTCGCCCCAACTCGAGGCTTCAACTCGGCTAAGTGGGAGCCCTGCTTAGATTTGAATAGGGCAATTACCAGAGCAAATGGAAACGTTTGCCTGGATTTGCCTCATAAAAGAAGTTTACAACAAACTGGCTCCATCGGGCAGGTAGTTCCATTATGTGAATGTATAAATTAACTATGACACATTGAGGGAAGAGTCACTTTACATGTTGTGCGGAAAATAGTATTTCTTTGATTTACTTATTGAATGAAAATCTAAAAACTAAATGAAATTTGCGTTCTAACAATTGGAATACAAAGACTAATAGCAGGTGAATGAAATGCTTAAACACCGCAAACACCTGGGACGGAAGCATCCATACATTTGAATACATTTAGTTGATAAACGACTCTGCATTATTAAGGACGTTTAGTGGATCAGAAAGCAGTGGATTCTGTGAACACAACAAGAACTCATTTAGCAGAATGTCGGTTTGTTTGTTTATTTACTTCCAGCTTAGCATAGCTGTTTTACAGCATGTCCGAACATGGTACATTAAAAACGGTACGTAAATGAAATTTGGCGCGGTTGGAAAATGCATCTTTCTACCCTGCGAATTTAATGGTACAATCCTGTACATCAAAACAGTAAAATGGCTCTTATTTGAAAATTACTCATTCAACAAAACCCAAAACTTCAGTGATATCAGAAAGAAAAAAAAAACGATAAAAGACGCCTATTTTAATAACGATGATGACGTCATGAGAACCTGTTTATTTGCGCGTGCATCTGGGACTCCAGACGCTGAATTATATTTGTCAAGCTTTGATGCCCCCTTTATTCTGACAAAAATATATAATCAATTAAAACAAGTTTGATATAAAAAGTAAGCTAATGATTAGTATATTTATTAGCCGCTCACCCCAAAACCGCCTGACCACAGTGGTACGAGTGAGAGCTTGCGAGAGCGGCTGAAGTTGATTGAAACTAGCTAGTTTGCTCTTCTCCAATGCAAAACGAGACGACATTGTGCTAGATTTGTATGTTTTTTCCGACAAAAGTACAGAAAAATTACTTTTTTTGGGGGGGGGGGGAGGGGGTATGTTTTGAAAGGTTAGCCAATTGCCTCCCGGGGAACCCCAATGCTGGAAAGAAACACATTTTTAAAGGAAATTTCACTTTTTCATGCAAAAATGCATTTTTGTTCTATGCACGTAAGTCAGATTGAGCGGATGAAACAACGTTTCCATATGTAAAGGGGGCGCTTATCAAAAGTGAAAAGAGGCACTTCTCGTTCCTGAAAAGGGGCACTTACTTGAGATTAAAAAGGGCGGCACATATGATAATGGAAAATGGACACTTATTGCAAAGGAAAAAAGGAACTTGTCGAAGATAAGAGGGTACGTATCAAAATAAAAGGGACACTTATCAGAGGTTAAAAGGGGAAGGGGCACTTTACACAATTAATAAGGGCACTTCTTTATGTGAAAAGGGGCATTTGGGGGGTACTAATAATAGTGGGGGGAGCACTGTGCCCCTCTGCCCACCGGGAGCGCCGCCTCTGATTGAAGGTATCAAACCGAGTCCGCATCGACTCCAAACAGACCAGCTCTTGACCATTCAGAGTTATTTCATTTATTTGTTCGTTCGGTCTGTGGGGGACAACTTCTTAAACCGATGCATTTCACTGATGTCTTTATTTCATGTTCGTATATTCATGTGCATCAATCGAATCTTCCTAATTTTACTTTTCTAAGAGAATCACACCTTGTTGATGCGGGTGAAGCAAAATGAAGGTGAATTATAATGAAGGGGCCGCCCCAATTTTGGTAACTTTTGATCATTGATTGCTTTCCCTAGCTTTCCCTCTACCCCCTCCCATCCCCTCCCCCTCACCTCCCCTCGTTTATGTGTGCATTTATTTGTGCTTCCACTACTCAGATGGAAAACGAGGATTCACTGATATTGTCGAGTGGCAGGGCGCTAGTGATGGGAATGATAGCAATGATCTAGAGGATGAAGACCTGGATCTTAGCAAACCTGATCTCAACAAGGGCTATCCAATTGGCTGTGCTGTCTTTGTTTTTAGGTGAGCAAACGGCGTGTTTCCATTTACTGTACCACTTTTCTGTCCCATCTGAACCGCTATGATCTGACCCACTTTTTTTCCTATTTATTTTCTACACAACGGCATTTTCATGAGACAGTCATTCTGACCGGCTTTTTTGCTAGTGAATATTCATGACACTATGCAAATTACTATTTAACAACTATTATGAAATAATTATGATATTTGAAATCCTACCCAAACTCATTTTTTTCCTCATTATTTTATACAGCTTAAATGACTGGCGTGGCAGTCTAAGGGCAAGCATTCCTCGGCGATTAGTCATAGCCGAGTTGATCGTATTTTTCGCGCGACGAAAAGATGACGGCGCTCGTGAATATACCAGTTCGTAGTTACAATCTGAGCATGCGTGGATTGATATGCGCATGCGCAGATAAAGGTCACTTGAACAAAATTGTAAAACCCACTGAGACTAATACTGGATACTTGCTCACGAAAGTTATGTAATCATTTTTCATGCATGCACCTGTGATGCATTCTATTGAACACAGGTGCAAGTAATCTTTTCAAGAGGGCAAACAAAGAATCACCTCCATGACTGTAGCTGTGATTATTCCAAAAGGCAAAGTCGGATTTATCTATATTAAAAAGATATGTGGATATTTGGGGTCATATGACCCATGTGCTAACTACGAACTGGTCTATTGTGCGATCTTAATAATTTGCATAATGTCATGAATATTCACTAGCAAAAAAGCCAATCACAGAAACTGTCCCATTAAATTGCCTCTGTGTAGAAAATGAACAGGACAAGAGTGGGTCAGATCAAAGTTTGTCAGGTAGGTCAGAAAGTAGTGGTACAGTAAATGGAAACACCCAAGCAAACACGTGACAAAGGGGCTAAATCTTACGTCCGTTGCGCATGATGCGTCATATTTCGAGTCATTACCTGCCAATCCTCTGAAGGGAATTAGCCTATATGTTTGTCATTCCAAAGCAATGTTTGCACTATTCATCCTGCATACAATAAATAGCCGCATTTACGCTGCAATAAAATAAAATAAAAATCGTCGATTTTTTTCTCACATTCCGGTGTTTCGACGATAGTTATAGCATAGCAACTACATGTACTGGCAAACACGACGAAAAATCGAAATCGGAAAATCCATCTCTGGAGTGTTTTTTCTTGCAATGCCTTCCGAAATTTTACAATGTTTTTCATTGTAAATGCCCGCTATTGAAACTTCGGAAGGATTCTGCTTAAAGGAAACCAAACCTCAAGAAATTCTGAGAGATCTATTATATTATTGCCATTAGTATACACGATTCTCCACCAAAATGTATGAGAGAGGTATGAAAAAAGAATAATGTAGTTTCTCAGCACGACATGGGCATCGCCATTTTCTTGATAACGTGACGTACTATGCGAAGTCGTTTATCAAGTAAATGTATTCAAATTTATGGATGCTTCCTTCCCAGACGTGTATGGTGATTTTAATTTCATTCACCGGCTATTATCGTTTGTACTGCAATTACCAGAACGCAGATTGCATAAATAAGTTGGTGCTCTTCTGTGGTGAAGGTTTCTCATAAATGAAATATATTTGTCAACTACTATAGTGTAGTATTTATTAATTAATGTAGTAACATTTGTACCCCTGTTAATTATTTTTCACCAAATATAATTTAAATAATATAAATAATAATCTTCTCAGTTATGATTTTTTTCTCATTGAAAAGTTAAGGTGTCGTTATTGATTTAATATTTTTCTTCCAGTTAAAGCTTTGTGCATGAAACTTGTACAGCTTCAACTGGTACGTCACATTTTTAAGAAAATGGCTGCGCCCATGTCATGCTAAAAGGCATCACATCATGCCAGGAATATCTTCATTTATATATCTCTTGTACATTTTCGTAAGAATTATTGTACATCAAAGGGCAGGAATAAATCTCATTTTTCAGAATACCTACACTTACTCCTTTAATATGCAGGACAGCGACATCGACATTTTTTTTTACAAGTTGCGCATGCGCACTTTTCACCCAAAAAGCGGAATGAGCAAACGCCTTTTAATATCCCCCTTCTCAAAAATCAGACGTCGTAATCTTTCTTTCTTGATACCTTCCACAGCGCCCGGCATGACATAGACACTAATACTACTGGACTAGCTGAGGTCATTGATTTCCTACATAGCCATCAGGGTAAGATTTTATCCTCGATATTTGTACTTATTCTTCATTCCAATATCCACTCATTTGTCCAAGTTTTGTTCAAGGCCATGTCCAAACTGACATTATGTGTGTATGTGTGCGTGCGTATGTGTGTGTGTATGTGCGTGTGTTACGAACAATCAATTTTGACTCGTTTGTAAAAACCCAACGTGTAATGTGGGTGAAAAGACTATTGTACGGAGAAAAATCAATGAGATGGAAGCTATACTTTGATTTCTGCTTCAAGATGGTAGGAGATTTATTTTCGTGTGTAACTATGATTCCAAGTTATTAAGTTCTAAAGTATCTAAGTTCTTTTTAGGAATGATAAAAGCATGGGAAGAGTTAGAAGGTTGCAGGAATTCTGAAGACAAGAATAATCCAATTATTTTAAACAATAAAAAATTCTTATTATAAAAAAGAAAATGATTTTTGCTGAGAATTTGTTTAAATGCAATATAATTTCAGTTCAAGATATTTTTGCTGAAATTGGCATGCGGTCAATATCTCATTTTCAACATTTGGGAATACAAGGAAACAATGGAATACTTGGGAAGCTATTTTGAGACGCGGAACAAAAGGATAACTGGAGTTTAGTGGATGTAAAAGAGCATAATATTTTAATGCAGTTTAAAGGGATAGTTGAGTTCTGATGCAGAGTTTTTGTGAGATAATGAACAATTTAGTGTCAAATTTGAAAGAACATACAGTTTAAATGACAAAATCATCTTTGTTTGATCAAAATTGGTTCAGAGACGGCTGAAATATCCGAATATAACGAATTATAATACTTGTGTACCACTACAAATATTAGATAATTTGAAAAAGCCGTTGAAAAAACGAAATAGCGCCTTTACGTCGTATTTCAGCCAATGCCGATGTTGGCTTTTTTTTGTTGGCATTTTTTTGTTGGTTATATAATATAATTGATTAACGGTCACCGTATTTTTGGTGTGAGTGTGTCGCATGGTGGGGAGGGGGGGGGGGGGGGGGGACTAGTAGTGTGTTTGGTTGGATGGGGTTATTTGTTTAATTTTACCACTGATTTCATTTTTTGGTTCATCAATCGTACAAACTATTGGAGATGTATTGAATCATGTCATGATGAAAAACAACTGTAATTCTAAGAAAGATTTGTATTGTTTTGGAATCAATACAAAAAAAAATATATTGACAAAAAAGTGTGTGCGCGTATGCGGTGTATGTGTGAATATTACGAACTTACGAAGACAAAAATAACTACGTTGCCTCTGGAGCAGATAGATTACGACCGAGACGTTCTTTTAAAAATCAATCTTTATAAGGCAATTTCAATAGTCTTCTGTGCTACCTTTAAAAATGTGCAAAAAATGTCATCATCATGACATAATCCTTCTATGATCCATGTCTGTGATGCTAAAGGTTATTGAAATCGCCCTTGATTTGATTTCTTGAAAATCGTTATGATTGTGTAGACCATTAAAGAGAAGAATTCATATTAATAATTGGGTTAACACCTTACAAGCGTATTTCGTGAAGGCGAAGTATCAATCACATGCCCATGAGAAAATTGATTCAGCTTGCTTGACATGCACCTCCCTCTGCGCTCTTGGAAGAATCTGATTACGCCACTGGTTCCCCCTCCATCATCACCCAAAAAATAAGATGAAAAAGCCTTTCCTTGCTGAGCATTTCATTAAAAAAAGAATATTGACTGAATTCTTCTTTAGCATACCGATTAAGTTTCGTTTCGTTTATCTTATTTTAACACGGTGGCATACTAAAGCGAAATATAGGCAGAGGATAATCGGATAAAAAAAAACTGATTCCGGATCGAAGCATCATTTTTCATGAGACAATATTCATTGATTTAATCAATTTCGTTAAGTATGTGATATTATCTATAATGCTAACATTTTAACATCTGTTCTCTGGTAAATTCACTCCTGTCTCTTGGGAAAACTAGGACGCTACCCGGTGGCTATCATAACTCATGTTGATGTCGCAGAAAAGAACCACGTGGAGGATCTCAAGGTTGTCCTGCGGGTCTCTGGAGTAAGCGACATTTTCGAAGTGGCAAACCTGACCACCGAGAAGAAATTACTAGAGGAGCCCTACCAGCTCAGTCTGCTCTCTCTCCTAGATCGATGCATGACGGATGGAGATGAGACTCTCATCTTCAAGCATTACCAGCGCCAGGAACAACAGCGCAAGAAGGGGAACGAGGGAAAGCGGGTGGAGAAGAAACGTAAGCAAGAGGAGGAGAGACGTAAGCAAGAGGACGAGATACGTATGCAAGAGGACGAGATACGTACGCAAGAGGAGGAGAGACGTAAGCAAGAGGAGGAGAGACGTAAGCAAGAGGACGAGATACGTATGCAAGAGGACGAGATACGTACGCAAGAGGAGGAGAGACGTAAGCAAGAGGAGGAGAGACGTAAGCAAGAGGAGGAGAGACGTAAGCAAGAGGACGAGATACGTATGCAAGAGGACGAGATACGTACGCAAGAGGAGGAGAGACGTAAGCAAGAGGAGGAGAGACGTAAGCAAGATGAGGAGAGACGTAAGCAAGAGGAGAACAAACGTAAGCAAGATGAGTCCGGGGTAGTTGTCCTGGGTATAGTCGTCCTAGAGGGTGGTTGCCCTAGGTGGTAGTTGTCCTAGGGGGTAGTTGACTGGGGGTGGTTATCCGGGGGGGGGGGGGTGGATGTCAAGGGGGTAGGTGTCTGGATACGCAGAAAATCTCTCATTTTTCAGAATACCTACACTTATTCTTTTGGGTGAGATTTCCTTTAAGGACTTTAAGTATGGAAAGATATTACATTTTTTAGGCTAACGTCAAACAAATTGCAATTAAATTGTTGTCACTGTTATGCATATCATTGAGGTCCCCTAAATGGCTACCGAAAAGTCAGAAAAAATCCAAGTAGCGGAAGTGTCCCTAATTTGCATGAATCCAAAATGGCCGCTATTTCGAGGATTTTCACATATATTTTGTCATATTTTTCAAAATGCATAGGCTGTTGTGGCACTAAAGGAATTGGAAAAGTGATCTGGTTTACATTTGTTATCAACTAAAATACCCATATACTACAGGTACATCACACACCTGAAACAAATCCCCACACACCCACACCCACACAATCCACCATGTAATTTATGCTCAATGTATCACCTTAGCAGATGCACTAGACAAACATATTTTGATACGCAAAACAAATGTGTCATTTTAAATTGATAAAACTAAAGCAACAATATCCAGAAAAACTGGCCCTTATGAGTATCCGTACAATTAACACAAGAGCTGTTGGAAGGACTATGTAGGGGTACAGCCTGTAGTTAACATTATTCTTATGGCCATTGGATTGGTTAGTAGTTGTTCTCAGTTCAAAAGTTTACATTAGACAGGTGACAAACAGAAGCATACGTCATTTCATGCTAATGGCTCATCACAGTACAAGTATCCATATTACTGCGGTATTGTGCTCTCTAATAACTATTTTGGTCAAATATTCAACTAAGAACTGTAAGCTTTTATTGTGTGATAATTGCTTGATGATACCTAATTCATAGTCACTCATTGTTGAACACCCATAAATGACCCCACTAAGGCGCAATAACTAATCAAACTTTGTCACTACACTCCACTTCATCTAAGGTCATTCAGAGGTCAATAAAGCCTTTAATTCACGACGTCACAGAATGTACAACCTTCTTGATCGCAGATTTTTGTAGTGCTACAAAAGCAATCCTACACATTAGCCTTTAGTTGATGATGTGGTACTGGTTGTGCTATTACTGTAGTTGTAGTAGGGAAATACATAGAAAGAAATGATACTTGGCCCAAATTGTGTCTGGAAGACTTACATCTGGCAATGATCTTCCCGCAGTAGATGCTGTGCACGATAAACAATGCATGGTGAACTGATAAACTAAAAAACAAATACCAATGTATACCCTGTGAGCACAAGCACTTCCAAATTGGCTAAAACTAGCTAAACTAAAGATGAGGTGAAACTGACTTCATTCTTGAAAGTATTTAAGTTCCTGGACGAAAATGATGAGGAACAAACAACAGTAGTTGATCTTGTTACTATAAGATGCAAGAGTATTTACTGGATACAGATCATGAGGCCTACATGCTACAAAAGCATGATGTAGTTACATTTCGTAGCACAGTTAGTGCTATTGTGTATGAATAACTCGAGCAGACAAAAACCACACTAACGCAGGAGAAAGTGAGGATCATAAAGACTGCTGTCTCACCGTATACAGAATGACGTCAAGCTAAAGAAAAGTGCAAGTTACGCGTTTACCCAACTCCTGCTGAAATGTCGTCTACCACTGCTGTACTTGCATTTCTCACAGATTTCCTGCAAGTGCAATGAAGGAACTGTTTGCTGGCAAAAAGGTAGATGTGAGGCTGGCAGCTTTTGGGCAAGCAACAATGCACGCAATACGGCTTAGGGTTCTCCTTGCTCCTCATCGGCTTGTGGATTTCAAATGCATCATCAATTCTCATCTCGCTTTTTGATCGACACACTGCATGCGATATGTTTCTAATGCTCTTATCAGGTGGTTAAGGAAATATGAAAGAAGTGCGGCAGTCTCTTAAGAGTGCATTCAGTTTATTGCAGACAATGTCGACCATAATATCGACACTCCTAAATGATCAGGTACTTTCCACAGATGGGCATTCATAGCTACCAAAACCCCAGGTATAAAGTACTTTAAGCCTATGGACATATCAACATTGAATACTTCTAGGCATCAATAACTGAACTGTACAACCTCTGGTTTACCAGCCGATTGTGAATCAGCGAACAAAAGATCCAACATTTAACCTTGATGTGTAGTTCGAGACATCTTTACTACTGCAGTCCCCAAGGCCTTCATGGTCCGGAAGGATGCATAAGGTAAACAACGGTAACTACCCTGGACAGTCATCTTTTTTGTTTCTCCCCATGATTGATATAAATCCTAGTGATCCATGCCGTGTTTACTCCACTCTGCGTTTTGTTTGTGCCCGTATGCTAAAAAGAATACTATACAACTGTTCTGACTTTTGATCAACCGCTATGGTGGAAGGCACTCACAATGATCAGGAGCCAGCCAAGTGACAGTGACCTGAAGCAGATCGTTCTGCATGGCATTTGGTGATAGCTCAAGACTCCAGGAACTTCATGAAGTAGTGTTTGCCATATGCTGGGTGGAAAGGCGATTTCTAGAGCTGTGCATGTAGGGCCATTTCCTCGTTGATGCTGCTCTAAATAGCTGATAGCAGACTTGTATAACTAACGAGGACAAACAACCTCGGGAAGCTCCTATTGGGATCACTATAGGAACTTTCGGAGGTTGTTCAGCACCCAGGTGTTCCATGGGGAGTAGCTAATTTCGGGGAGCAGCCCACTAAAGTGCCCCCTCTCGAACAACTCCTAACGAACAGCAATTCCTGATTTTTATTGTGATGTAGCAATTGAAGAAGAGCAGATTCCTGGAATTAATTATGATACAGCAGAAGTTTAATCCACAGTTCTTGTCGGTGATGACTCGAACCTTCTCATCTTGCTGATCTGAATTATAAGCAAACTCCAAGAAGAACATGCAATATCAAACAGCCAAAGGAAACTCCAGGAAGTAGTGTGTGTGTGTGACTACATTCTACTTGTCCATGTGCTTCTGGGCTGCGACACAACGGCTCGAATTATTTGGACTAGGAAAAGGCGTAACACTGAATTAAATCATGAAGAATGACGAGTTTTGTGAGCTTTCCATGGTATTTAGTTAGCCAGCATCAGGCCTGAAGGAGACCATTATTACAGCTGGAGAGAAGGCACTTAAATGCCTGAATGGTGGTGACTCAACGCACAGAATTTATTGCGTAAAGGTATCATCAATCCTGTCTGCATTAGAAGCAAAGACTTTGCCACCAACTTCAGCAGCAGCAAAGTTCCACAGTCTGGGTGTGTACTAGCAGATATTAGAATGGAAAGGAATGGCAGACAACGTGACATCTGGAAACTGAGTTGGCAGTTCATGGATGGGAAGTATCTTCGAATAAAAACTGATCTAACACCAGCACCCGCATCACTCCTTCACATGTGGATGCAAGAAAGACTGTGCAGCCAAGAAATGCATGTGCCGGATGTATGGCCGCCATTGTTCAACAGCCTGCACTGATTGCCGTGGCACTAGTTGCACCAAATCACCACCATTAGACCTAGTACTTGATGCTACTACTGATCAGCAGCTCACATAAATGTATGTTTGTCGGAGACTACCAACTCTAATCAACGTAAAATCCACACTAAATTTATGCAAATTTACCCACTTTAAAAAAAATGTATGTGTATATGCAATTCAAAAAACCTAATTATGATATATTTGAAATAGAAAATAAAAAATCACAACATGAATAAGTGTTGTCGCAATTATTCTGAATGTAACATAGGACAAGTAATATAATCATAATCAATTTTCTACAAAAATACTTACGGTTTGGCAGCCATTTTGAATTCGAGCAAATTAAAACACTCAACCCATAGAGATATATACTTAATACGACTAGAGAGCGGACTCGTCATACGCGCCCTTTCAAAACTCTGTGCGCGCATGGAGCGCGGTCCGCCATTACCAAGGAGGGCAAAACTTTGAGAAATACCCGGATGTTCCTTCGAAACTGTGCTACTGATATGCAATGTGAAGCTTCATTTTTGGGGTTGATTTATCGGTTTTAGAGTATGAAACGTTATAATTGTGGTATTTTGCATAATGCATGAACCCTACTCATGCCTCAGTCAAATGGTATCTGGTGTAGGTCAAGATTAATTACGGGTGTTATGGTGAAGTAAAAGGAATACAAAAAGCTATTTATATTTCAATAGATCTTCAATTTTTCTTCCTCTGTGTCAATATAAAACTGTGGTATTATGACATCAAATATTACTTGGCTTTCGACCAATCAAAATCAAGCATTTGGGACTTGTATTTGATATTTATGTCATGATATTAAACAAAGTTTTATGCTACAGGGCCAATGTCTTTCTAATTCAGTTATTATGAGAGCCAGGGTTCATTGATTTAAAACGCTTTAAAGGTAATATGTTCATTTTATGTTTATGGCTATTATAAACAGATTGATACTTATAGATTTGGGATACAGATGGGTACGTAGATAGCTAGACACATAAATAGATGGATAGATAGATATAATATAGATGGATAGATAGATATAATATAGAAGGATAGGTAGATAACGGAAATGCAGATATAGGACGATACTTAAGATAGGAAGAGGGGAAGGAAAGAATAATACACATTTATTTAAAAAATTGTGTTATTTACTCATCCAATCATTCATCCAAACATTTTCTTACTTCTTCTCTCACTCATTTTATATCAAATTCACACCTTATGTCTTTCACCTATTCTCTAGATAATCTCTATATGTCTAAAAGAATAATTCAATTCTTTACAGTTCACTAGAAATAAATATTCCTTAAAAACAGCTGATCATTGATGTAATAATTATTTATTCAAACTACTTTTTTTCTCCATAAATAATATTCTCCTTGATACAGTGTATTTCTTATTTTCTTCATCAACCAGTTTTTAGAGAATAAACTTATGATAATTTGATTTGAAGAAAAAAAATGAATAAATGAACCTTTTATTACCACACGTGTGTTGAATATTCTATAGCATAGGCATTTAAGTTTTGACATTTTATCGGACATATATACTGCTATAATACATCACAATTGAAAGGACAGACATTGAAAAAACATCTCAGATTTTAGCCCCAAATTTACTAATTACTAAGACATTTCATTGAGTAATAAATGCAAACCAGAAATAGTAATTGAGCATATATATTCCAACTTACCTGTATTGCTATAATTGAAGACACTTACATCTCAGGATACTGCAATACACTATTCAGTGAAACCTCATAGTAACAAGGTCTTTTGACATCATTATTTATCAGGTATAATAATAGTTTTTGAAACTGATTACCCTCAAATCTACACAGTAGATATACTAGATAGCCAAAGAGTGCACTATCTTATGGGTTTATATCTAGTGACATTATTCCATATAATTGTTCTGTTATCAAATCTCTTCAAAAGCATTTTTCCATTTTGGGCCAAAATTCAAACCTATGTACAAAACGATCTATGGGTGTGTATAAGGTGTGCAACTGTGCATTACACAAAGCTTTTCAATTGCCACACATCTGAGAATTCTTCTCGTTTACCGTATTGAAAACGTGGCTCACTTGATGTGAATTTCTTGCTTTTCATCGTTAATGATGCAAATCACTTGGTTGAGAGCAATCCAGACAATGTTATAAAAAGGGTCTACATGTTTATCTCAGGATATCCATACCTGCAGAATCAAAGCACATGTAGAGTGCAAATAACTTGCAAAAATTAGAGCAACTGAATCAGATACAGCAGGTACAATTATGAAGCTTATAGAATAAATATTCTAATACAGTGTACCTCACAACAATTCAAAATTCAAGTACATTTTTTTTACCCCTAATATAATCAACTCTTCTAAGTTTCACTTTAGTTTGCCTTCGTGTAAATTTAACGAACAGAACATTATGGTTAAGTTGTGCAACTGTCACAATGTGGCCCAAGACTTTTATTTCATTACACAGAACGAAAGTCTCAGATTGTTCTGTTTTTCTTGAAGATTATTGAAAGCTCTCTCCAGTTTTAAACGGCTTTACAGTCAATCATCCAGTGGATAAGCTATGCAGACAAGAGGCAAAATATAAAAGACTGATCTGTCTTTGTAGTTTGTACGAATGAAGTTCTATGTTTTCTTTTTTGCATAGGCTGAGGAATTTTGCTCACTATAAAAAGAGAAAAAAACAGGTTTTCCTGACTTCAAGGAGAGCTTTAAGCCCTGGTCTCCTCAACATTTGCAAGGTAGACTACAGAACAGTTGTAATTGTAAAACACAAGATGTCACTATAGTATCATTCTCCAGATCAAGAAAGCCTATTTACATGTACATCGTAGCCAATCCACACCAGACACGATCCCTGTGATGTGAATTTAGATGTCATGTTCTACAACTACTTGAAACTTGTAAAATACTGGAACATGTGTATTAAAGCCCCTCTAAAGTGTTGGGAGCCCCAAAATTTTGATGGCAAAATTTCACTTAAATTGTATAATGTGAAATAGGATGCCATTTAACATACAATTCTGTAGGTTTTTATAAACAAATATATTTGAAAACAAATATTGATGAAATAAGACAAAATTTGAGTTTTCTGTAAATGTGTTCTCCCCAAAGTTGTGTTGAGTAGGTCAAGCTGATCCTGGCTAATGAGCTTGCTTTCGTGGACTTCCTGCAAGAGAGTCCTGGTTTTTCCATCTCGTCTGTTTACCTTCTGTTTCAACACTTTAAGCTGTTTCTTGGCATCCTGCAGTTGCTGTCTGGTTATCTTCAGTTTTTGATCAACTCAGACAGAAAACGAATAGTCATGTTTTTTTGTAACGTCATAGGGTTTCTTTGGAGGCACGGGAACACTTTTGGATGTTGTACAAGGTTTTGCTGGGAGTCTTGAGCAATGGGTCTGTTTATAGGGAGGATGTCCAGGAAAGACAGTAGGCACATCACGAGGAAGGAGATAGTGGTGTGTAACATCCTTTTCCTTTCTTGGGTGTATTCCTGCATTACAATAAAAGCAAATGGAAACAATAATGAGTTTTTTCTCATAACATGACAATTGTTCTAGACTACTATTCATGCTATTTCATATGATTTTTAAAGGTAAAGACCAGTATTGGAAACGCCCCAATTTCAAAAAAATGAAATGGAAGCTCTTATTACCATTCATGTGAAAGAATATGTTTTGACTAATACATGATGTTAAATATTTTGCCAGGAAACCGCCTACTAATTGATATAATTGGTAAATTAGTTTATCTATTGGTCTGTGAGAGATGAACGCACGTGTCGCGCACATGTGCGTATAGTCCCATCAGGGAGGTGAGACTTTACATGCCCTGGTCCCATATACATCTTTCTGTGTACAGTGCGTGTAACTTTACGAAGAATGGGCCATATTTCTTATCATTGTGAGGATTCGAGAACCTTGCAGTACACACCAATACTATGCTAGATGATCAACCTTTTCTGATCGATTCCACAACGTTTCCTTCACAATTCAATCGCATGACCATAACTGGTCTTTATCTTTAAGACTGAAACTGAAAGCAGTTTCCAGCCAATCGCGAAGCAGTATTTAATAACGATGTCAGCAAGTCATAAGCAAATTTGATAGAAATTGTGTAGTGTGCAGTGGGCTTTTTAGGCTAGCCTAGCCTAGTTGGCCGTTGATTAACTCCTGTGATGTGAAATATGGCAGGCCGGCCTAGCTATGCCTTTCGGGCTTTAGAAATTACAGTTTAAGTCTGTGAATATTGATGTGCATCCCCTCTCTCTTTTCTCTTCTTTTTTCTGTCTTTTCCCCCTTTTTACCAATATTTTGTTCCTCCATATTTGTATTATTATGTATCCTTTGAGGGTAGTCATACTATCAAGCTTTGCTTATTTTGTCAACCCTCCTGTTTGATGTTCTCGATTAGTTACACCCAGCCTTACCTTATTCTACATATATTCTTTTGTCATGTGTAAATTTGCAATATTTGTTTGTTATATATTTGTAAAAATGCAAAAGAAAAAGAAAATCAACCAGAAATAAATAAATCAAATCAAATCAAATCAAATCAAATCAATCTAGATCAAGAGTCTAGTCTAGTAAATTAAAATATAAATTATAAAGAATTTGACATTTGATTTTTATCTTGAAATTAGATAAGATAAAATTAATTATATATTCTAGACTTTTCGTTAATAGAATCAAGCTCATTGAGTTAATATTTCCGAGTTGGACTCTCTGACTCTTGGAGTTGTGACTCCCAGCGCAGCAGAATTTTCCCATCACCGTCCCCAGAACCTTAACCCATGCCTGCGCCTGCGGTGGCTTATCATGAGACAATACCAGAGTAGTGGGGTACAGTCAGGGGCGTCGCTAGACCTTTTTCAGTGGGGGGGGGGGGGGGGGGGGGGGGGGGGGGGGGGGGGGGGGGGGGGGGGGGGGGGGGGGGGGTGTGTGGAGGCCAACAATAAACGACAAAACTAGCGACCAATTACCGACAAAATTAATGTCCAATATCTACAAATTTAACCCTATACACGCGGGGCCGAAGGCTAAATTGTTTTTCCTATGGACTATCTATAGTACTTGCATAAGCGCCAATGGTCATTTTCCTCGACGACATAAATATACGAATTATTTCGTCAACTTAAAGCCCCTTTCACACCGGATCTGCGTAGAGTTGCGTAGTGTTGCGTACTGACTACGCCGAAGTTAAGCTGCGTACTTATGAATAAATTGATGCTTCGGCGTAGTTCCTGCGTAGGTTATGCGTAGGCTTGCGTACGATGGCGTTTAGTTACGTACCCTGTGCGTAGGCACCGCGTACTTACGGCGTAGGCAATTGGCGTAGGGTTACATACGCTTGCGTAGGCCTGGCGTAGGGTTGCTTACGGTTGCGTACGGTTGCTTACTGTGTGCGAAAATGCCATGTAAAAATGCAATAGACGCTCGTAGGAGCCGCGAGTGTAGCCATTGGCGCTTTATAAACCTATATACAAAAAAATATGTTACAATTTATTGTATAAACGAACTGTGCAGTGTACAAAGAATTGTATATGTTATTACATGTGAACATAACTTGATCTTAGTATAAAAATAACATTCTGACAAACTGTGACATCCAAGGGGCGGTGGGTCTCTTTTGCATGCGTGAAATAGGGCTGAAACGCCAATTTGCGTAAAATAGTGAGTGAAGAAAATAACATTTATAAACCTGCCATAAGTTTTAATAGTAAAAAGTGGCATGTGGTACATGTTTTTGACCGTCACATTTTCAGTTTTTTAGTCAGGTATTAACAACTGCTGAGGTTATTTTGCAGTATATGTTAATTTGTATAACATTTTATTTTCCAAAAAATGCAGACATTTTTGTGGATGTACTACATTATTGTACTATGTATCATTCAAAGGGTAATAAATGAACTTTCTTTTGATGTACATTGCAAGGTCACGTGATGTGATTTGATACCTCAAAACGCCAACAAAAGAGAGCGCTTATTTTGATTTGTGAATAAATGTGGACAGAAGTCTGATACTTGTTGACAAAATCCCCTTTTTCACTCATTTGTAAAATATCATTCCAGTTCATTTCATTTCATTTCAGTTTCCTGAAAGTTTGAAGACGATAGCTGTTGTCCTTTGTCCGTAGCGTACGTGTGTGTGACAATGTAATGATATAAATGTTAGTCATTTATTAGATTTAAAAGAAATACTTCTGACATACACACTCACTCAGTCTCACTAACAGAGTGGGACAAAATCATTACTTTGCTCATTTCCATTAAACAAAATTATATTACAAATATACAAACAGGACCACAAACGTACACACAAGCAAAAAAACCGACACAAATACATACAGATTTCCACAAAACATAATATTATTTCGCATGAGGCATCAGTTTGTGAATCTTATCTCTGTTTATTATATCAACAGCCTGAGATGTCAACATCATAAATTGAATAAACCATAACAAAACAAAACGTGTCAGTCTGAAATACCTTATAGTAGTACAAACAGAATTACAAGCAAAAAAAAAACAAAATAAAGTCAAAGAAACACTTTTTCTTCATGAAAAGAATAAATGTAAGAACGCACATATGTAAACAAAAATAGCATTTCCCTTCAAAATAATGATCAATACCTGTCAAGTTTACATCCAGGTATATACCAAAAAAAATCTTTATACGTTTTTAATGCTTCGTCGGACTGGCATAGGGTAGCGTATTGTTGCGTAGTGTTGCGTAGACTTGCGTACAAATTGCGTACTGTCAGCGTAAAATGTCTACGCTGAAGGTACGCGAAAAAATTAAACATGTTTAATTTTTTGCGTTCATCAATTAGTTTGTGAGGGAGTGTAACAGGGATGTATATACCGATGTTTCTATGTAATCGTCCAGAGGACGACTTGAGTTGGGTTGTTTACAATGGTTCTCAAAAGAAGATTCAATGTGCAGTGGTTCCTGAATCATAACTACTTTTGTGTAACTTTGTCGTCTGTTAAGTGGGTTCTAGGACAATTACCCCCTGGAAAATTACCCCCGGAAAACTACCCCCCAAGGACAATTACCCCCCGGAAAATTACCCCCCGGAGAATTACCCCCCGAGGATAATTATCCCCCAAGGACAATAACCCCCCGGAAAATTACCCCCCGGAGAACTACCCCCCGAGGACAATTACCCCCCAAGGACAATTACCCCCCGGAAATTTACCCCCCGGATAATTACCCCCGAGGACAACTACCCCCGAGGACGATTACCCTCCGAGGACAACTACCCCCGAGGACAATTACCCCCGAGGACAATTACCCCCAAGGAAAATTACCCCCCGGAAAACTACCCCCCGAGGACAACTACCCCCCAAGGACAATTACCCCCCCGGAAAACTACCCCCTGAGGAATTACCCCCCGAGGACAATTACCCGCCCCCATGGATAACTACGCCTGAGGACAACTACCCCCCTCCGAGGACAATCAGGATTCAATAGCAAATGACGATTTGACACATTGAGAGATGCTGTGAAGGCTACGAGCCCATAAAATCCCGTGGATTAACCCACATTCATTCAAATACTTGCGTGTGATGTTCCTCACTACTACACATTTTTCTTTAACTATAATTCAAAAAGATTCAATTCAAAAGACTTTATTTCCGTTAAAAAACATACAAATATATACATGTGATAAAGTACAGACAGTTTAAAAAAATACAAATTTTGAGCATTGTGTTAAATTAATTTAAACAAACTGTGAAAATAAGTAGAAGGAAAAGGGAGCACCTGTAGGAAGCTTATGTTAGCTTCTTGATTCAGGCGTCCAAATGAATAAAATAATTACACAGATATAATAACATAATACTGAGTATTGCGCATGTATTTGTTCTACCCCTCCCTCCCCACCCCCACCCCCCATTACTACCTCCCCCTCCCCTTCTTTCTCTCTTATGGTAATTTACAAATTATATTTTATTTTAAAATAGGTATTAAACTAAAACAAATTATAGGGATAATTGATATATTTTAAGATTTTTCTTGAATGAGTTTAAGTAAACATATTGAGTGAGAGAGGATAGAAGAGAATTCCATACTGTGGGCCCTGTATACCTTACCGATTGTTGCATGTACTGTTTATCAATATTCCAAATGTGCAACTTTAGACTATTTCGAGTATTATATTTATGAATTTTAGAGTTAGTTTGGAACATAGTGGCAAAAGATGATGGTGCATTACCTTTAATACATTTGAATACAAACACAGCATTTTGATATTTATTTAGGCTATCAATATTGAGGGTATTTAACTGTCTAAATAAAGGTTTAGAATGGGCCAAATAATGAGAGTTTGTACAATATCGTAGACAACGCTTCTGAAGTAAAAATAAGGGTTTTAACTTAGAATGACTTGTATTTGCCCACACGATGTTACCATATGACAAATAAGAGAGAATGAGTGAATTATAAATCATAAACAATACATTTCCTGGTAAATAATACTTTAGCTTTGACAATAATCCTGTAGTTTTACTAATCTTTGTAGAGATCATGGCAATATCGGATTTCCAAGACAATGTTTCATCTATGAGAATACCTAAAAATTGAATATTTGAGACTTTTTCAATAATTGTTTGATCAATATTTAATGATGGAACTTGATTTTTCAATTCTCTTTTGTTGCACTGAGCTGTTCTAAAAAGAATACATTTGGTTTTGTCTAAATTATGCGATAGTTTATTTACCTTTAACCACAGAGATACATTCTTCATGTGTTCATTAAACTGGTCTACCAGTGAGTATAAGTTATTATGGCTTAAGAACAAAGAGGTGTCATCAGCAAATTTTAAGGAATGAGAAGAGTTGCATATGTCATAAAAGGAAAAATAGGGGGCCTAAATTTGACCCTTGAGGAATTCCAGATTTAATTAGTAATTTGGTAGAACTGTATCCATTATATTCAGTAAATTGGTACCTTTGTGAAAAATAACTCTTAATCCAATTCAATGCAATACCTCTGATACCATAATTAAATAATTTCTTAAAGAGAATGGAAAAATCAATGGTATCAAACGCCTTACTCAGGTCCATAAAGACACCAAATATAAACTGTTTTCAATACAAGGCATTAACACTTATATAATGAACAGATATTAAAGCATGGTCAGTAGAATAATGGGTTCGAAATCCAAATTGATTATCATGTAATATATGGTGTTTAGATACAAAATTGTTTATACGATCATAAAGTAATCTCTCCATGATTTTTGAGAAGCATGACAAAAGTGACATAGGACGATAATTACCAATAGTGTGCTTATCCCCTTTTTAAAGATTGGGATAATTTTGGATACTTTTAGTTGTGAGGGTACTATTCCCATTTGAAGAGAGAGATTAAAAAACATAAGCTAAAGGTTTTGTAATAACATATCTGACATACTTAACAATACCTGACTAATATCATCCCATCAACACGACTTTCCATTTTTAAATGAGTACACTATTTTCAAAATTTCGTCTTCATTAATAGGTTTCAGAAATAAACTTTCCCTTATCGGAGGTATCATAAAAGAGGAGAAATTTACATCTTTACAAGTAGTTGCATCAATGGAAGAAGCTAGTTTTGGTCCAATATTGTTAAAATAATCGTTAAAAACACTGGATATCAATTGCGGATCATTTAGTGTTCTTCCGTCGTGTATGAAGTGTTGTGGTAAGATGGGTTTTCGTTTTTTAAATATACTATTAATCAATCGCCATGTTTTCTTGAGGTCAGTTCTACAATCATTAAACCTTTGATAAAAATACATTTTTTTTGCCTTTCTCAATTCAGATGACACTTTGTTTCTAATCTTCTTATATTTTTCTTCATTTTCATATGTAGGATTACAACAAAACCTTTTATAAAGTTTGTTCTTCAATCTTATTTTTGTCAACAAGTTTAATGATACCCATAACTTTTTGTTTTTATTTTTCTTATTACTCCTAACAAAAGTGAAAGATTCATTATATTGCCTTTGAAAGTTGGAGAAAAAAAATTCATAGGCAACATTGGGATCTTTACTTCTATAAACATCTGTCCATTCTTCAGAAGATAACTTGCAGAAAAATGACTTCTTCGTGTTATCATTGATTTGTCTTATTCTTTTTCCCTTATCATACATGTACTCATAACATCTTTGAGCACTATTTACATGTAGTACTACAAAAACTGGCAAGTGGTCTGATACATCAGAGTATATGAAACCAGCATTTACATTTGAAGTATAAGAATTAATAAAAATATTGTCTATAAGTGATGCAGTAGTTTTTGTAAGTCTGGTTGGTTTGTTGATCATAGGTGTTAAACCATTAGCATATACGTTGTTCAAAAAAGTATTAATCCTTGTATCACTAGAGGACTTCAGGAGGTCTAAATTGAAGTCACCCATTATATATAGATGCTTATTTTCTTTAGTTAAACATTGTAAAATATCATCAAAATAGGTATTAAAGTCAACTACACTTGAGCTCGGTGGCCTATATATAACCAATATTACAATATTTTTTCCACGAGACACTGTGATTTCAATTGCAAAACACTCTTGAGTAGTTGTTATAACATTTAAATCATTTCGTATTAAAAAACGTACTACAGACAAGAAAACCTAATCCCCCTCCTCGACATGTTTTTTCGGTCTAAATGTATAAACTCATAACCTTGAATACTAAATAAAGGTAGACTATGGTCTGATATCCACGTTCCAGTTAACCCAACCACAGAAAAAGGGTAATTTAAAGAATTGATTAATTGTTCAACATCACATGAGTTTTTATTTAAGCTTCGACAGTTGATGTGAAGCAAGCTAAAATCTTGACGACCATCTTTATAATACTTATGAGTAAAATCTTCTGGAAGTATATACTGACATTCCTGACGTAGTTGATCAAAATTTACATCTGGATCCCGTTCATTGTTGGTATCTTCTTCGGTTATATTTAGAGATTGGGCAATGTGTGAAATTATTTCGACTTTGTTAAACTCATGACTAACAGGAAGCACATTCTCTTTAAGTTCAACACCATCAGTAATTTTCTTTTTAAGTGGTCTGTCGTCTTCGACAGATCACCTATTGATTTCGTCAGAATTTTCTTTCTTATTATTATTTCTTTATTTATTAATTTTTATTTATTTCTCCGCACGTTTTTGTGTATAAGATAACTCCAGATTGATTTTGTCAATTTCTTTCAATTTTGGCACAGTCACAGGTCATTGTCATAAGACGTGACAGGAAAATTTGCAAGGTCATCAAGTCTTCATGACGTCATCCAGGCGCCATTTTTTTTTTTGTACTTTCAACTCATGATCATATCTTCATAATGGAAAGTCATTTCTCATTCATATTTATCATGATCAAGGTCAATATCCATCCGGTCAATTTCAGGTCAAAAAACATGCGCGCATGCGTACGTCCGCGCGTTAGCGTGCGCGCAAAATGTCAAAATGCTGCAAATCGTCTCAAATTCATTTTGCATACGTTTTAAGCCATTTTAAGCATTTCGCAAAAAAAAACGCCTTTTGCGCGTACTGAACTTTTGCAAAAAAGAATCGCCAAATTTTCTCTGTCATCATATTTGGCACATTTTTCCAAGCATTTTGATACCTTGTTCACCTTTGGTGACCAGCAGTGACGTAATGGGGGGAGGGGGGGGGGTGGTGGGGCGAGTTTTTCCCTCCCTCCTCCGCAAGCGGAAGCTTTGACGTTTCATTAAATTATTAGAGAAATGAGACGATTCGTTGTACCGTTCTCGTCTCTTAATCCTTGTCTAAATTCAGTTCCCCACCCCGCCCTTACCTATCGCGAAGCGCGGAAGCTTTTATATTTCATTAAATTATTAGAGAAAAAAGACGATCATTGTACCGTTCTCGACTCTTAATTCTCGTCTGAACTCAGTTCCCCCCTTACGCGTGATACACGAAAACTTTTATATTTCATTAAATTATTAGAGAAAGAAGATGATCATTGTACCGTTCTTGACTGTTGTCTGAAATCAATTCCCCCCCCCCCTCCCGCGCGAAGCGTTGAAGCTTTTACGTTTCATTTAATTATGAGAGAAAGAAGATGTTGTACCGTTCTCGACTCTTAATTCTTGTCGGAACTCAGTTTCCCCCTCCTGCACGGTTTTACCGTTCTCGACACTTAATCCTTGATTAAATTCATCTCCCCCCCCCCTGCCGCGCGAAAGCTTTGACGTTTCATAGAATTATTAGAGAAAGAAGACAATTCGAGGTACCGTTTTAGACTCTTAATCCTAGTCTGAATTCAGTTCCCCCCTCCCTCCCGCGCGAAGTGTGGAAGCTTTGAGGTTTCATTAAATTATTATAGAGAAAGAAGACGATTCGTAATACTTGTCTGAATTTCAAAAATGTTCTTTATCTGCTCCTTTTTTCCCCACGTCCTCTTCCTTTTTTCTCCTCTCTTTTTGTTTTTTGGGCCGGCGTTCTTGGGGAACCTCCCCCACCGAGGGGATTTAGCCATTTGATTACGGTCAGATGAACATACTTTTATACTTATTTATTTTGTGACAATGGCAGGACAGTAATTGGCGTGAGGTCCAGCGGGCGGAGCCCCCAGAAGCCCAGGGGTTTTAGGCATTAAATTACCGTCAGATTAGCATCCAGGGGTCCGCCTTAGGGCCCTAGGCGGGGTACAGGGGGCAGAGCCCCGGAAGCTGAGGGGTTTTTAATAGGCATTTAATCACGGTCAGATGAGCATACTTTTAAACCTTATCATTTTGTGACACTGGCAGTTAACTATTCTTTTTTTCTTGCTCTCTTTCTTCCTATTTCTCTTTAATATAATTTTTCAAAATAAGTTGGGGGAAGGAACTCGAGGCTTCCGATCCCCGCCGTTTTGCGGGCCCTGACATGTAGGCAACTCAAAAAAGCATATTTCTTGCCTGACTGCAAATTTTCCAAAAACCGCATGAAAAAGTATAATTTACTAAAAAGTGAGGAAAAATTTCGGAAATTATGTCATTTCAGCATTATTTGTAAATCAATGTTATGCAATTAAACATAAACCACGTTTGAATGTTATTTTCCCCAAGTCCCCCCTCACCTATCAGTACGCCAGTGCCGCCCCCCATCTACACTTTGTTTGCGGGAAAAATTGCAAATGATCTCCCCTACCTTTCTTCTTTTTTTTTCTTTCTTTCCCTTTCTCTCCTCTTTCCCTTCCCTTCCTTCTCTCTCTCTTTTAGGTTTGCTGGGGGTAGGGGAGGCAAGGGCCTTTCGGCCCACACTCGATCCAAATGTTGTTGGCGGGATTAACCGCAACTGATCTCCCCTTCTTTTCACCCTTTTTCTTTTCTTCTTTCTCTTTTTTGTTCCTTTTTCCTTTTCCCTTCCTTCTTTTTTTTTTTTTTTTTAGCAGGGGCGGGGGCGGGGGAGGGGAGGCAAGGACCATTTGCCCCCCTCTTGATCACTCTTGATCTTGTTGGCGGGAACATTGCAACTGATATCCCCTTTCTTTTCTTTTCTTCTTCCTCTTTTTTCCTTCCCTTTATCTGCCCTTTTCCTTTTTTCTTTTCCTTTCCTTCCTTTTTTTTTTAATGGGGGCGGGGAGGCAACAGCCTGCGACGCAAGGCCCTTTCGCCCCCGGTCTCCTTCTTCCCCTTTTCTTTTCTTCTTTCTTTCCCTTTCTCTCCCTTTTCCCTTTCCCTTCTTTTCCTTCTCTCTCTTTTTCGGGGGGGGGGGGGGAGGGGGGGGGGGTTAGGGCAAGGCACGCTCGACCCACCCCTGGATCCGCGCCTGAGAGACAGAGAGGGGGGAGGGGACCAAGCAAGGAACCATCTCTGTTGAATTCACCATAATACCTTCATTGTTACTACTATTATTGCTTGCTAGTGTAATGTTTATTGAAAAGTAATAAATATGTTGACTTTTATATCAAACTTTTTAATTATATTTTGTCTTTTTAATAAGCATCAATAACGAAGTTTGTAGAAAAGTTGAACCGGTGTGTGAGTGAATGTTGATTGGGTATGTCTTGTTGCTGTCTTAATTGGATAATAAATGATTATGAAGGTGACACATTTATTTTGAACTAAAGAAGGGCATATTATGTGAAAGAATGTGACTTTCCTTAAATCTAAATTTGTGTGGATGTGATAACAACTATTATAGATGGCAAATATGCCGGTGAATACATTTTTCCAGACTGGTATAGACAATATAAGATAATTTCGATTTGTTTTGGCAAAATGTAAAAAAAAAAAACACATGAAAAAGCATGTGCTCCCCTACATCTTTTCAGCAAGACTTAACGAATACATAAATGTGTGTCTGATTAAGTAAAATGGCAATTAATTTTTATTTGTAATTTAACGACAGTTATGCAAGACTTGTTAACATTTAAAAACTGAATTCCATACAAAAAAAGAAATGGATCTTATTTTTTATTTCAATAAATAAACGACTGATATGCAAGACTAGCTAAACACCTATATTTGACATTTTTTTGATTATTTCATTGTGTTTCTTTTTATTTACTGATTTTATTCTTATAAACGCCTGATCTGCAAGACTACGCAAAACGTAGTTACAATTTTGATTATTTCAATTTATAAAACGACATTTCTTTTCCTTAAACTTTTTAAACGACTTATGTGAAAGATTAGTCGACGCACCCTTTCGAGAAAAGACCCCCCTCTTTTCTCGAAAAGGGTGTGTTAAGACGGTACTCCGTTCTCAACGCACCCTTTCGAGAAAAGCGGGGGGCCTTTTATCGAATGGGTGCGTTGAACTCGCCGCACCGCACCCTTTCGATGTAAGCCCTCCCTCCCTACGTTTTCTGAAAAACGTGACGGCCGTGGCCTCCCCAAAAACCGTACGGACTAAAAAATACGCACGGCGGGTTGTGACCAACGCTTAAATGAACAATGCCAGACATTTTAAGTCGTTGGAAGGAGCTCGCCAGACGGGGTCTATTCGCCATTCATAAGGACCGTTATTCATAAAGACTTAAGGTTCATCGATGGCGTATCCTTTGTGTGTTTTACGGGGGGGGGGGCGGTAGTAGCATTGCCATCAAGAGGCTGATCTTTCATGACCCTAACCCTCAGCGAAGGAAGGAAGCGTGAGAGAGGGGCTTTCTAGGGACTTAAGTTAGACTTAGATACCATATTCAACCTTTTAGTAACTGTATAATATCGCACGATAATTTCCATTATAAGTAAGTAGTGATATTTCCAAGATTTAAGCCAAATAAGGTACGATTTTATGACCGTAAGGCATGATACGAATGGTGGCGTCACTGTATTATGCCTTTTTAAAAGTACATTTTTATTTTTTTTAGCTTTGATGATTATATAATCTAGCTAATATATTTCCCCCCTCCAGCGGTCACAAAAAAAGGAAAACATAACACACACATAATCCTGTTGTAGTTTTTCCTCCTTGTGGGAAATCTTAACCCCCCCCTAACTCAGAGTCAAACTTAAAGAAACCACCTCAGAAGCCCCCCCCCTTCCGAAAATAAATATAAATTTCCGATATCTGAATGTTCGAATCGTCATCATATAGGCATTGGCGGAGGGGGGGGGGGGGGGGGGGGGGGTAGGGAGGGCTTGGGATAATTTATATTTCATAATTCAAATTTGATTGATTAAATTCTCTTTTTTGATTTTTTTGTTGTTGTTTTGTTTGGGGGGGGGGGTATAACATTGGATAACAAATTAAAAAATATATAGTGTAACATAGATATGCTATAAATTGAGTGTAAGAGTAAAGATGACAATGACCAGGATTGACAACAATTAACCTGCTACTGCATGTCTCTTTTGGAATATAATACAGGATAAGAATAAATTAACTTTCTGGTAATACTTTTTAGACTTAGTTTTCTTTCTTTCTCTTTGTTTTTAAATAAAACGGAAAAAGAAAAAAAGAAAGATTGATAACATATGACAATAAGACAATATATATATATAAATATGAGCAACACAATTATTTCAATAATAACCATCAACTGTCTTTATAAACATCAAATCATTAATTCAATTTGTCTTTCACTGCATCCTCTTGACGTTAGTATTTTCGCAAATACAACAAAAAATTAAGTGAGTCTGGGAAATGACTACATGTTCATTTGTACGTGCACTGTGTATCTAGCAGGAGGTTCTCGCCTGTGACATCAGAGCTTGTAAAATATATATTTACTATACAGTATGTTGTTAATAGAGATATTTGCTTTGCTATTATCAGATGGTAGATATGCCGATGTACTTGGACATCTGCAGACATGTCATCCGGTGGTAAACATAGCAAGGTTATACTTAGCATTGAATGTTTTCAAAAAAACATTATTAATTTGTATTTTTACAATTGAATTCAAACTTTTCGCCAGATGACTGTAATACAAGTATTAACACATATACCAAACTTTCCTCAACTGTGCATTATAAATACACATTCTTGTATATCATCGTATTAGGGATGTATGGTAGTGTTGTCAGCCGTGATAATGTTGATCCAAATTATAAGCAGAAGAAAAAATATCCTACTAAATATATGGGATTATTTTTTACTGTGTGGTTTATCTGACGGAGGCGATTGTGTAGCTCACGGGGGCGAATCGCCCATCGCCCCGTGTATTTTTATCCTTGGTGGTTTGTGTCAAATAACTCGAGTCCTTAATATTACATTTTCCATCTCCAAAAAGCAGGTGGAATGACAGGAATAGATTTCCCTCAGCAGATAGAAACAGCGCAAGGGCCCTCAGGAGGACAGACCATGCCACAAGAGCCTACATCAACCATTGACCAACCTGTTCTAGACGACGAGTCCTCCAAGAACGAAGGTAATGTGGCGAGTGGAGTTATGGACCAACATTCTGAAGAATTGTCATACCACATCACTGCTGACCTAGATAGCACATGCGACTCCATATCCTCCGGTAAGAAGCCTACCAAGGGTATCCTTAGCAATCTATTTTGCCTTAAAACAATTGTCTTATAAGAATGTGATACTTGTTTCATTTCAATCATACAGTTTTCGATAGAGAACTCCAAAACAATCACGTACACATGGCACTGTATCGTCAAAACGCATTGTTATGGTAAGGGTATGATCGTTTATGTGGTCAAAGATAAATATGAAAACAGCACAAATGTACACATTGTTGTTGACTTAATTTTTCACCTGGCCTTAACTGAGACATCAGCAAATGATGTTCTGTTTCTGTACCTAATTAAAATTAAACACGTTTTCGCCGTCAAGAAAATTACCCACTATTTAATTGAGCCGTAGACACGAAGGAACGAGGAAGGGAGCTAAGCGAAAACAATAAAGGAGTCCCACAACGGGCCCATTATCTTCTGTAAAATTGACGACAAAAGTTTCAGAAGTACATGGTACGGAGAAGGAATTGACAATAAAAATGATACCTTCTCCCTCAAAACATTAGGTGACCTGTATACAAGCATTATCTTGTGTTAGGTCCATAATTATATCATCATTATTCTTTTACTGCAACTAAAAGTTGCATTTTAAATACAATTACAACTATGGACATATATATAACGCCGGTAACAATAATGTACACAAAGAAACCATAGAGTAGGATACATCAACTATATGAATAACAATGATAACTCATGATACAATATTGCCTAATGATTGCGGCACACTTACGCACTCACCGCACCTTCATCTGTTTAGGTTTGCGCATATGGGTGTGTTTGGCCTGAGGATGGATGGAGGATGGGTAGGATCATGGTGCCGATGGTGATTATGATGACAGTGATGTTGATACCTCAGTCACACTAACGAGACTGTCACCAGACCGAAGACAAAACGAACGTACGATGACATTACTCCCCATGGCTAAAAATAAGTCGGTTTGGGTGGTGATGATCATTGTATTACTCTTGAAAACATGCTAGTCAAATAGGTTATACAATCTTTTACAGGTAAGAAAATGAACAAACTTAGTACATCCTACCACCCTTTTTTCAGTAAGCAAGAAAGTCCACTGGGATTTTTTGACAGACAGTCCTGAAGAACTTACAATTCGAGACAATGAAGTAGTCATATCATGCGGCATCAGATTCTCGCCTTCTGGAGCCAAGCTCAGTGAAACTATCAAGGTCACATTGGACCATAATGCACATTTCATTCATCCAAGACGTGCAGAGATCGTCTTCTACACCCGCAACAAAGGTATGTGGCATTTACCTTGGGTACCCGACAAAAGCTCCGGCGACAACAATTGTCCCGTGCTGTATTTCTTCAAAGTTATTGGCATATGATTATGGTAGCAATTGAGTTCCAGGTCAGGTCTAAGGTTCGAGATGGGGTTAGGTGTTGTGTTAATTCCATGGTTAAAGTGAAGGATTCGTGCATCTTGATGCAGAGCATTATTGTCGCAGGAGCACGTATCATCAGACATTAATTTACCGCAGCTCAAATGCCTTTTTCATCTAACAAACAAATTTGAAAAATTTGAAATTTAATACTGAATATAAGTAAAATTATCTTTAAATGTCAATATAGTTAAAGTGCATTTTTATCTTCAGCTTCCTTTCTTATTTGATTTTTGTTTAATTCATTAAACTTAGTGATAACTTATTTATGGACAAAAAGATGATCCTATTGGACCATTGGGCATATGCCCCCTCACGCACCCCTCTCCTTCCCCCTCCCCTAAAGAAAATAATAGGAGGAATAGGAAGAAGAAAAGCAATTGGCTGATGGCCCTTGTTCTACTCCATAGTGAAAGTTGCTGTATATCTATTTGCTCTCTCTCAAAAGTTTGTTGAATTATATAAATAGATTCACCAATAATATAGCATTAATCCAACAAAATCCATTGGCGTACAAGTTTCTTGTAAACCGAATATTTATGTTACTAATCTCGTTGTTATAGACTCAACAACTTTTGTGAGAATTCCTGCATCCACCGACAGTTGTCCACGTTGTGTCGTCAGATCAAAGGACTTGGATCTCTACGTAGATCATTTCAGCGATTGGTGGATTGTCGCCTTAATCACTCGGTACTTCGTTGGAAAGAGGGTCGAGTGCACGCCATATGTACGACCACCTGTCACGAAAGGATTCACGCATTTAGTGCTACTCTGCATATATGACGACCTCAAGGATGTTATTAAGGTGAGACAGAGATAAGGGCATTGGGCCGTTGTATATAATTTTGGATGAGGGGGGAGGGGGAGAGGTATTTAATGGGTAGTGTGTCGGAGCAAATATTCCAGCGAGTAAGTAGAAAATTAACCTACATGCCATTAAAAGGACTTGGTAGCATTGTAATAAACGATTAGGGAAAATGGTGCTAAGGTAATGACTTCAATTGCTAGATGTACAATTAGAGATAATCTGACAGTTTGAGTGAAAACAGACCATTATTAACGATAAAAAATTGGGAAAAACTGATCAGATTGATACCTTCATTCTCCCAACTATATTAATGTAATCTAATGACATTTTAGGTGACTGTACATTGTAAGTCTTCACAAAGCAATGAATTAGCTCTATATACCATTCCAGACATTTACGTGTTGAAAGATTTTTAAAAGCCTGTCTTTTGTCTCGTTTTTATGAAAAAACGGTTGGGAAAATTAAAAAATGTTTGGGAAAATTTACTGTTAATCACTGTTAGAGGGTGTTGCACAGTGACGCCTTCCTAGAAAACCATTAATTTGTGGTTAAAAAAAAAATCAGGATTTTTTTGCATGTTAGAGGGTTAGTACAGTAGAAGGAAGATAATAAGTAACATTTCATATAAAAACTACCGGTACGCAATTTTTTAAGAGATAAAGAGATTTTCGCATTTGCCGCCAGATATTCTACAAGATTTTGTATTTATAAATAAAGCAAGAAAATAAATGAATTAGAGAACAAGAAAAAATCATTCCCCCTAAAGTTCTCTGAAAAGAAGGAAAGTTAATACATTTCTGGCTATTGTTAGTGATATTATGATGTCTGAATTAGTTGCTGTTGGTGTGGGGGGGGGGGGGGGGTAGGGACACATTTGCCTTTTTGTTACTTAAAGGCTAAGTCCACTGCCAAAATAATTTGCTTGTTATAGATTCAGAAAAACAAGATAAACAGAGCAAACAAAATTTGAGTAAAATAGAATAACTTATAAGAAAGTTATGATTTGTTTTCAAGTATGAAAAAATATGGAACTTAAAAATCATAACACAAATTGCCAATTTGGTTATCAGTTTGTGACGTCATTGTCTCACTATTTATCAATTGCTTTATACATTTTATCCCATTATTTCCCTTTTTATACCCCATCACTTGACTTCCCCATGCCTTTGCCTAGGTTATATGATTTGTATCATATTGCATGCATAACATTTAACAAAATCTTTTATGAAATTTGAAGAATTGATGATATATTCTGAACATTGTTTATTAATAATTATTGACTGTTATATAAATAATTTATCAAAATTCACCCTTTTTCATGATTTAACTGAAAAAAAAACTTACTCTATATAAGTGCATCCACACAAAAACATACTACTATCAATATAACTTGGAGGCGGGTGTGAGGAAATAACAATTTTAGGGGGAAAATTCTAAATTTATATTATCAATATAAAGAAAACAATTAGCTGATAGTGAGGCAATGACGTCACAGACTAATGAGTGAGTTGCTAATTTTTCTTGTGATTGTCAGAGTTTTTCATGTCTTGTTATTAGTTCAAACTTTTTTTGATTGGTTTGTCTGATTTTTCTGCTTCTGTTGAAAGTAAGTTACTTTTGGAGTGGACTTGCCCTTTAATATGTAACATATATCCTAGAATTTAAAAAAGAACAATATATATTTGTGCATAGCTATATATATATATATATATATATAGATGTAGGAGTTGGAAGGTTACAATTTATTGGTACGAGTTATACAGACTGTTTCGCCAGAAGGCTCATCAGTAACTAAATACATAATACAATCATGGCGAAGTTAAAAATACTCATGTGCAGTCAGGCAAGAATACAAAAGAGACACAAATAATACCCAAGTAAGGGTGAACGAAATAATACAATAGTGGAATTAAGTGGTTTAAGGGTAAGGGGAAAGGTCATGGTGGTACGGGGGGGGGGGGGAGGGTTTAACCATATTCAGAGAGTAGAAACTTTCTCTTATGTTTACATGTGGAAATGAGTTCGGTTATAGAATTTAGGATGGTGGCTTTCTCAGCAGTGATGATTAGGCACTTTTCCCATAGGCAGAGATTGCAGCGATTTGTTCTGGGTGAGTATGGTTGGGCGTGCCGGATGATTCTCCATGATATTGTGTAGGTGTCCCGTCGTCTTTCAGCATCCATGTGTGTTTGCTTAGCTCGGTCTGGTATCTCTTTTCTAGGTGGGTGAAGCTTGCTTTGTGAGTTGCATATCTGGCTTTGAAGGAGGTGATGTGAGTCCAATAGAGTTTCTAATCGTTGGGGGTCACAACCTTGGCTTCATAGACGATATTTTTGGTTGTGCATTTTCCTGGGAGGGGGCAGTCGTCTTTCTTTCTGCAGTTGCAGGTTTTTGGGTCTCGGTTGAGGTTGTGGTTGATGACTCTTTTGTTGTAGACCTTTATTGGTTTATTTATTTATTTATTTATTATTTTTATTTATTAGTCTTGTTTTAGTAGGTTGGCTCCATCAGCAGTTAAATATTGTTTTCCGTGGAGGCCCTACAACATAAATACAAAATTAACAAACATATTGATAACAAACAATCCAAATCGAAACAAAATGAATTAAGTTACAACATTTTCGAACAAAAGAAATGAAACAAACACAACACAATGGACCAGTTCAATGATTTAAATTATTATAGCGCCAAAACAAAAGAGTAAATGAAGAATTTGATGGCGCATTTTTTAAAAAATTAGGTAAAGTATTCGAGAGAGCCGCATCATCAAATGAAAAACTTTGTTTCCCCATCTGGGTTTTTATTTTGGGTAAATTAATCCTGCGTTTTGTGCACTGCTATATTATCCATGCAGCTGTAGCTGATCTTCAGTGTGTTCCTATTGCATATTTTGTGTAGTTGGTGTCCCTTTGGGAAGTGCTGGTCTACGAGAGCAAGGAACCTTCTGTCAATATTCGTCTTCGCGTGCTTGCTATATGGGGGGTTGAACCAGGTTATGTTGCGTTTCCGTTTGTGATGCTCCTTGTTGTTGATGTCACTGGTCTTGGGTGTGTAGGTTAAGTTGGTGTTGTGGCCGGCATCACGGAGTGCTTTTTCATACTCCGGTTTCGCCTCGTTGAATACCTCTGCGTTGCTGGAGATCGTGGATAGGCGGGTTTGTATGGAGTGCGGAATCTTCTTGGTGACGGTTGGCGGGTGGTTGGATTCTACATGGACGTACAGCTGGGTACTACCAGGCTTCGAAAATGGTTTGTGTTCTTTGCTATTGAGATCGAACGTGACATCTTGGAAGTCTACGACGGTAGAGTTAGCACTGGCTGTCACCTGGAGGCCTATCTTTTTGAATTTCTCACATAGCTTCTTTTTTATGGTCTCTGCTGCTCTTGCTGGCTTGTGGACGATAGCTAGACCATCTTCCCTGTAGAGCCCGATGTTTTCCTTGGGCAATTTACTTTTGATCTCATCCAAGATGAACGAGCCTACGAGCTCGCATGTTTCCGCGCCATCGTATGATCCCATTGTGACATCGAAAAGATCATCAGCTGCAGCCTTTTGCCAGGACATGTTACCATGGAAGAGGAGGGTGTTCTTGGCTTGGAAGATGATTTCTGCTTCGGATTGGATTGTGGTGGTGAACCTCTTGGCGAAATGGATGGCTTTTTGCAGGAGTTGTCGGTCGATGCCAGGGGTAGAAATTCACAATGTCGAAAGAGATGAACGTGGAGTTGGGTCTGGTTTCAACACCCTTGAACCAATCTATAACTGCGGTGGAATTTTTCCATTGGTTGACATTCGTAGCTGCTATCACCTCGGTGTTGATTCTTTCTAGTATTTTCTTGGAGATGATGCCGACTTCACTTTTTCTTGGATTGATGAGTCTACATGTCGGGTGGCTTCGGAAGTTTTGCTTGTGATCTTTTAACGTTACATATGCGGGCTTAGGAGCTAGTACTTGCATTCTATCTGAGAGATCAAGGTTGTCGGCGATCTTTCTTGCTTCTATGTTGGTGGGGTTTTCTAATCGCTGATCTGACCTCTTGTATGCAGCTGTGACGCTGTCTTTCATCAGCTTTTCGTACTGCTGCGGGGTGACATTGTAGTAGTTACTCGTCTTGTCAGCTGGTACAAGGATGTTCTTTTCATTTCGGATTCTGTTCACATCTTTCTTGAGTTCGTTCTGGAGGGGGGGGGGGGAGCTCACTCTGCGGAATTTAACCTCTTCAATCAGCCTCAACAAGTCGCCTTCGAAGTCTTTCAGCTGTGGGATGAAGGGTGGGGATCTGGAGCTTTTGAATCCATATTCTTCTTTGTGGTCATGCTTTGACTCTGGATTCAAGAAGAAGAACGCTCTCCAACGAAGTCTTTTCGTGAAGGTTTCGACTTTCTCTATCAGTCTCTTAATGTACTCACTGTTAGACGACACAGGTATATTCTTCATGCTGTATTTAAAGCTAAACTTATCCATTCTCTCAGGTTGCAGAAAACAGTGCTCGACAAAGGGAGCAATATATAAGCAAGTTTAGTGAAACTGCAATTTCTGACAGTGCTCAACTGTAGGAGCAAATGTAGATATAGGAGTTGGAAGGTTACACTTTATTGGTACGAGTAACACAGACTGTTTCACCAGAAGGCTCATCAGTAACTAAATACTAGTGCTGTAGCCGAACCGCCGAAACGAACGGAAGTTTGCCGAACATGGCACTTCCGAACCGAACCGAACGCAAAGTCCTGGTTAGGATGTTCGGCAGAAAAATGTTAACGTCTTCGCAAGCTAATAAACTTGTCATTTTGTATCTAATTTTCATGTCATAATTGCTTATTTTATATTTACTTTTTTCCCATTTTCCGCCTTTGTGATTTATGCCTATCCAGTGGTGGGCGCAACTTTTACTGGCGCCATTTGAATCCCAAATCCTGACCACGCTACGTCCCGATCGCAAGCTATAAACAAGAATACATGTGCGTGATCAAAACAAGTTCAGCTCAAACCCATTTAACAAAAAAATTAATATAGCAATTGTAACAATATCGGACAAATTTTATAATATAAAAAATTAAATAAATATATATTATATTATGGTATTTAGTTATTCAGGAAAAATAGGGATTTTATATTTTTCCTATTGAAAATAAAAACTTATAAAAAACAGTTATTAACGAGCCTGAATCGCTATTCAAGATGGCAGCTTTCATGCCTCTAGCATTAGACAACAACCGTCTTGAAATCTTGAAAAAATATCATTTAATGACAAATTGAAAACATGATTCTTTTTAAAATTGAAAATAAAACACAAAAGACGGAAATACGAATGTAAGTAGTACTTTTCTTCACAAATAATTACGTTTAGAGCAGTTTTTTAATGTGAAATTCGTGCTGGTCGGAAGCACTGTTTTTCAGCAGGAGTGGGCAGAAGTCCTTCGTGCTGGTCGGGCCTGGCCGGCCGGCCCGCCCAGTGCTTGTTATTATGTTACCAATGCAGAGTGCATTGTTAGGGGTGGGTAAAACCATATATATATATATATATATATATAGCTCTCTCTCTTTCTTTATTTATATGTCTATGTATGTAAATACAGTGCGTCCCAGAAAAAACGAAACCGAGAATTATCAATGTTTTATTATAACTTAATCAAATTTATAACCGATAAATGACACATATTTGGAAAGCTTAGATTCTCCTCTTTCATTTGATGCAACTAACATGATGCATATCTGATGCATGGGTGATTAAAATGAATTTGAAGAGAGGAAACCAAAAAGTAATTTGGCGGACGTTATCTGAATTTCAAAGAAAAAGAAAATCACATTTCTAGAAAGCTGAGTTTTTGCCCTTTCATTTGACACCTCAGTCAGGAAATATGAGCTAGGAATAACAAAGTGCTGTTTGTTTAAATAGTGCTTGCATTTCCATAATTTTATCAAACGAATGCGTTTTCACTGGCTGCCTGCTGTATGCCTAGGTCACATATATAAACCGGGCCCCGTACGATTTTCCCTACCCGGCGGCTTGCCGTGGATTTAGAGACCGTACGGGAACCGTCCGATTTTCATTTCTACGGCATGCGTGGTCACATATTCTGCGGAGCCCGGGAGATGCCCGGAGAAAATTGATCGAGTGAAATGCAAGGCGCCCGTTAGGGTGCCGGCAGGGTGCTGGCCGAGTGCCGGCCGGTAACCTTAAGGGCTCCGTCCGACGAGCAGGTGTACCGATAGCTCCAGGAAGGTGTCCTGCCGGGGCCCGACCGGGGTCCTCAAGGCGCCAGGCCGGGTACCGTGCGGTGCACTGAACTACAGAGTGAGTCAGAAAAAATGTCCCACTTTTTAAAAGTTGTATTGTTTGAAGTATGTATATTTAATCATGGGTTTCATGATATATCTTGATAAATTTAGGTACCATTTTCATTTGAATCTCTGCATGTATCATTGAATATCAGACAATCTTTACAGGACTGCCAGATCTCACTTGCGCCAAGTGTCTTACTGTCGTTAGTATTGGCAACGTGAACACAATGAGCGGAGCCGGATCACTTCACATTCTGACATTAATCCTCTGCTTTGTCCAGGCCGGAGCGTTCACTTGTTTCATCATCCCATCCTACACCACTGATGATTGGCATAGGGTCAACTCTGACTTAAAGGATCTGATCACACCTTTACATCATGATTTATGTCAAGGTGACATCACTACTACAGAAGCAGCTGATGGCTTCAATAGTATCGTCTTTGATTACTACTCTTCTCAGCCTGATTTCGTCGGCAACAGAAACTCGGAATCCTACATCGCGCATGATCCGAAGACCCTTTCAGACGCAATGAAAAAAAAAAGCCCCCCCCCCCCGACGGAAAGCGTATGGTAAAAACACCACCGAAGAAGATAGGAGGAACTTCAGGGACGCAGTAAAAGCAGTATCTTTTCTGGAGAAAAAAAATGTGATAGCAGAAAAGCAGAAAAAGATTCACAATACCAGGAAAAACGGTATCGTAGAGACTTCTGGAGCTTTTCGAAAAGCGGTATGTAATGGAACTCTGGACAAGGACTCTACGAAACCTTCTTTCACAAAAGAGACGGCAGACTTGCATTGGACTTTAATCAGTTACACTGGTTTCCTTATGTATCCGTAAATGAACCCACTAAAAGTGAATTCAATCTAAATCCAATTACACCGAAGCAAGTTAAATCAGTTCTTCAGATGAAAAAAGCATCTTCGGCCCCTGGTCCAGATTGCTTAATGTATGGGTTGTTACGTAATGTACCTTGTATTCACCATTGTCTAGCTACTTTGTATTCTTGTATACTATTTGAAAGTAATGATCCATCCGATAATTGGTTAGTCTCTCGTGTTTCCCTTATACACAAAGACGGAGATAATCCCCTGCCTCAAAATTTCAGAATTATCTCACTCACTTCATGCGTGAGCAAAGTATTTCACCAAATGTTGGCGAACTGGTAGGTTGAATACCTCGTAGAGAACAAGTTTGTTGATAAATGTTATAAATATATGGTATAAATGGGTGCATAGAACACAATCAAATAGTTTAAGATATTATTGTAGATAGCCGGTAAAGAAAACGTACCGTCCACATATTAACCTTTTTTTGATATAGCCGATGCCTTTGGTAGTGTCAGCCACGATATCAGAAAGATTCCATTTTACCTTGGCAATGAAACTAGTATTAGAACACTCAGAGAAAAACCTCATCGTTTCCTCGGGGCCGAAATTTGCTTTAGTGGTAAAACATCTGAAGTTTTCCAATACGTCTACAGTGAAATAAAAACAAAGCTAGAAAGAATAGATCGATCATTGGTTAGACCTAAATTTAAGGTGGCTATATATACCAGATACATGCAACCACCTGTTCGATTTCTTTAACAGTTCATTCCCTCCGCAACACCAACTTAGACGAACTCGACCTTCTAGACGGTTCGTCAAAAAGTGGCTGGGAATCCCATCCCGTGGGGGAATGTTGCCTTAGTACATAGGACACAAGGAACTCCTTGGTGAACCACGCGATGGATTGTACTCTCGAAAGAGAATCACGATGGTCACAGAAGACCTCGTATATTGTTCAATGTCAACTAAATCTTAATAGAGTAGAGGATACGGTAGATGTTAATAATAGTTCATGGAAAGTAGTGAAGAAGAGTGTCAAAAATGTGTTAGAAGATGATGCATCAACGTACTGGGAAAAGTCTGTTGAACCATTGCTTTGCCAAGGCCAGTTTGTGAAACTACTGACTCTGGAAGACGAAAACCTCACATGGAAATCCATAATGTACAATCTTCCTAAGAGGGTATTAAGCTTTGTAACCAACTCATGTATTGACTCTTTGCCATCATACGCAAATCTTTTCAGTTGTTGGAAAAGACTGACAAAAATTTAAGTGCCCCTTTTGCCCACTTACAACTGGCACCCTTCACCACATCCTAGCAAACTGTTCAACATTTCTTGAAAGATACGAATGGAGGCACAATAATATTCTTAGGTATATTTATCGAACTGTGAAAGAGTCCCTCCCTCACGAACAAGTTTATGCCGATATTCAGGGTTTCACCATTGCGGGCGAAACCATCCCATCCCATATTTATGTAACTTCTCAACGCCCAGATCTCGTCGTTATTTGGGAATCAATGAAAGAAATGCTAATGATCGAACTAACAGTGCCGTTTGAGACAAACACCAATGCTGCTCACACGAGAAAGCTCGACCGGTACAAAGAACTTGTGGCCGAAGTAAGAAACAATGGTTACATTGTGACATACCATGCTATTGAGATAGGAGCAAGGGGGCAAATAAATAGAGACAACACAAATCGGCTATAGTGGGTACTCAGGAAATGTTCAGTCCCTCTTCGCCCGAATAGTTTCTTTCAGAACATAGGTAAGTACGCAGTTGTGTCATCCTTTGTCATATTCAATGCAAGAAAAGAAGCCATACTCCAAACCAAAGACTGGTCAACATCTCCACATTGGTGCAATACAACATGCTTGACCCGCATTCTGTCATCGCTTTCAGATGGACAACCCAGGCTGGTGAAGAAGTCATTTACAGACATCAACATTCAACAAATCGAGAGAGGGGCGGAGAAGCTGCGACCATATTTCCAGCCAGGGGACATTGAGGCTTGGAGGTCACTTTGTGAGCTCCTAACCTTAGAGGAAGAGGAATGTGAAGGTAAAAAGATTCATGCTGATGTTTGTCACAAGTTTTAGATTTCAGGGAGGGGAGAGGGGATCTTTGTCCCTCCTTCGAACAGGATGACACAAAAATCGCTGCCACTGTTGGAGGATATACATTCGCAGTGCGCAACAACACAGATTGCGATATTTCTAGTTGCATGTGTATTTTGTATACTACTTAATTTATTTGATTAATTTTTATGGATTTATATCTGATATTTATTAATGCACTATATAGTGAACAGTAAACCTATGTTATTAATTTCCTTGAATACATGCCCTTCTTTATTCATCTACAGAAGACGATGCAACAGTGAGGTGGCCCATTTACGACTTGCTGCTAGCGGTCAGTCAACCAGTGAATGCTCCACAGCAGGAAGTGCATGCTGACATCACAGAGGATTAACCATACAGACAGGTATTTCTCTATCATGCAGAAATAAACAAGGATATTATCACATGAACACCTAGCTTAATACTGTTAAAGTTTCATTTTTCAATTATAGAATACTATTATACTATAGAAGGGCTCAACTTCATTATTACATTGGTTCTTATGCAACCTAAAACACATTCCACTTTTGCAACCTCAAATGTTGATTTGTGGGCCACTGAACCCCTAAAAAATGCAAGAAGGAATGCATTAGGAACAATACTAATCTTAGTTCAAGAAATTACAGATCTCCAATGTAAATACAGAATGAAAACAAAAACCTCAATATATGGCACTGTTGAAGGCATTATGTCTTTGTGTTGTCCTTTTGTTAACGCAATAACTTTAGACCAGATTAGGAGAGCATAAACAAACTTGGTATGTATGGCTACGGTATGTCATGATGATATGATTAAGTTTTGGGGTAGATAGATAATTGGTCAAAGTTCATGAAACAATTATATGATAGAACCGAAAGAGATATCTCAATTAAATTGGGTATCTTTAAATGCAGGTTAAAGTTGAAGGGAACTGGTAGCATTGTTGAAGGTTGATGACAAAAAATGCTTAATTTTCATATGAAATGTTACTTGTTATATTCCTACTACTGTACAAACCCTCTAACATGCAAAGATTCCTGAAAAATCCACAAACCACAACCATATGCTTTTCTTTGAAAGTGGGATATGTAAAATCACCCTGTCAATTTTCAAATTGTTTTTACTTGTAAATATGACATAAAACATTGCTTTCAAAATCGTTCATGACTCAAATGTTTAAAATGGTATAAAGAGTCTATACATTGCTTTGTAACAATTTGCATTAACCTAGATTTTTAGTTTTATTAAAGTAATGTAGTTGGCAGAATTTATCAATAAATCAGATCAGTTTTCACTAAAACTCAGATTGTCTTCGATTGTACAGCTAGCATTGAATTCACTACCTTATTAGCAGTATTTTTCATTCATCTAAACAATGTTACCATGTCCCTTTAAAATTAATATACAGGGAATGTTTAATCATGACAAGTCTGAGGCAATTAATGTGTCATATATGGGAAACCCGTTATCTCAACTGAACGTAGTTGATTTTTTCTACAAGTTGTAACTACCTTCCGATTATTTAAAGAAACATGTATGGATACTTGGTTTATGCATGTCTGTTTGCTCAGGTTCATCTTGGACCCAAAGGGAGGAAAGAGAGGAGGACAGAAATATGGGAGGGAGATATGGTGGCCACCTACCTCGAGGCGTATAGCACACACTGGCCACAGATAGGACGTGTGGACAAGGTCACAGAGGATGGCCTTGTACTAGAATGGTTTACAGGGACATTGACAACAAAATGGAAGAAGATGAGGGTTGCTGTCACAGGACTGCGTGGCCGGAAGCAGGTTTGGGTTGAGACCATTCCAAGGGATAGTGTAATTCTCCTTCCTTTCACTCTGACCGCTGGAGACAAACTGCCACTTCAGATAGTGAATGGGTTGAGGGAGAAACATTGGGATTATTTTGAGTAGGTTTCTGCTTTATTTTGAGGGGTATTAGATCTAGTTAAAGCTCTTCTATAGTGTTGGGTCCCCCACAAATTTGATGGCGATAATCCACATAGTGTGCGTACTGACATAGGGGTTTTATTTAACACACAATTCTGCAAGGATTTTCAAGACAATAGTTGTTGTGAAGAAAAATAATAGAAATAAAGGAATTTTAGTTTTTCTATTGTAAGCATAAAACTCAAATTCATTTTTTCTTCAATAATCAGATTCTTTAGACAGATTTGTTATAAAATAATCACTATGATGATATTGATTTCATTATTGCTACAGAAAAGGTGAACTTTAGTACATTAAATTTGAGGTACATGTGTGTAACATAATAATTTGCTTGCCTTGAAACTGCACTGAAATATTTTATTTGGCTCAAGTTTTTTTTATCTAGTATATATTAGAGCAGAGACAGATTTATTCCTTGTCAACTGTTAATTTAAAACAACATTTTTCCTGTATGAGTATTAATTTATCTCCAATTTTTTTGCACGTGGGATGTAGCTTTTAAAGATACTTGGAATGTATACTTCTACAGAAAGAAAAACATTTGCGAAAATCAGTGATGTCAGTTTACAGGTTGCTTTTAAAGATAATACAACGTGTTAGCATGGGGTCATGGATTCGGTTAAAAAGTATATATTTGAAGCATTTATGATCGTTATCACAGTCCAAAACAAGGCTAAATTGCTTAAAATCTAAATTATAATCTGATTATGCTGTATAGTGTCATATGTAGATCAATATCACTTTGGCTTTAAAACAATGATTTTTTAACTATATACTGGATAGAATTTACAATTTTGTTACTGTATCAAGGATTCTACATGACATCTGAAAGCATGTTGGTTAACATAACTCTTAGACCATTTAGTGCCCTGTAGGTTGGTATAACGCTTATACCATTTAGTGCCCTGTAGGTTGGTATAATGCTTATACCATTTAGTGCCCTGTAGGATGGTATAACGCTTATACAATTTAGTGCCCTGTAGGTTGGTATAACGCTTTTACCATTTAGTGCCCTGTAGATTGGTATAACGCTTATACCATTTAGTGCCCTGTAGATTGGTATAACGCTTATAACATTTAATGCCCTGTAGATTGGTATAACGCTTATACCATTTAGTGCCCTGTAGAATGGTATCATCTATTTTATTCATTATCATTTTGATAAGGAATGAATATGATATTTGTAAATATGTTACCTGTCAATTGGTGATTTAAACAATAAAATAAAAATCAAATGCATCCCTGTATGAATACAATTTTCTGGTTTGTTTTAATTGCTTTGTGTTTTAAGATGAGGTACATGGTAAGAGGATGAATGGATGGTCATGAAGAGAGGTTGAGAGAAATATCATTTTGTTCTTGCAAAAGATAGGAAATAGAAAGGAACATTTTGTTTCTACCAATTAATAACAGAGATTTGTGACTTCATGGTTAATAAAAGATTAAACAAACAAGGATTAAATAGCATTTTCTGTATTTTTTACAGTCCAGAAATGAAGAAATAGTCCAGAATGGAAAAATTTCTTGTTAGTGGAAGGGTGTGGAATACCTTGACCTCTAATTAACACTCCATTCTCTTCAACGCTTCTTCTCTCTCTTCTTCCTCTTCTTCTTTGCCTTATTTCTTCTCCTTCTTCTTTTTCTTCTTCTTCGTCCTCTTCTTCTCCCTCTCTTTTATTCTTCCTTAACTTTTCTTCCTCGCCTACCTCTCCAACCTCCGCCTCCTTTACTCCATCTGCTTGCCTTTTCTCCCCTCTTCTCTCTTTACCCCCCCTACTTTCCCCTTTTCTTCCACTCCGTCCATTCCAAGTGGAATGACTTGTTTTCACTCATTTACACTTTATCTCCAACCTATAATGTACCCTCTACTTTCCCATCTCTTTCACGTTTTTCTTACATCGTTTCCTACTCCGAGCCTTTACCCACATGCTCAGAAAGTCATAATCCCCTTAATTTTTGTTGTATAATTTAATTTTTATTGCCAACCTATGCATGATTAATGCAGGCACGATTAATGATTGTTACTACCGGTATACATGATTGATATAGGAATGTAATGTATATTGATTAATGATTATAATTGTAACTATACATGATTAATATATAATTATTATGCATGATTGATATATATTTGTAACCAGTAGCGTACGCAGGATTTTTCAAGGGGGGGGGGGTTAACATTTTAAAATCGGGCCGAAATTTTCGCAACGACTCAGCCAGCCGTTGAATAAATTTATTAAAAAAAAAAAAAAGGGGGGGGGGGGTTCTTAAAAAATACACACATAACAAAAAAAAGGGTGGAGGTTTAACCCCCACCCCCCCCCCCCCCCCCTGCGTACGCGCCTGTTTGTAATTGTAATGCATTATTGTTTGTTTATGTTTTATATGTTGTGCGACCTGCCATGGTTTCGGAAAGGGCACATGGATCTGGTATTGAATGTAAACATGTATTTCTTTTATATGAAATAAAGGCATGATTTAACAAACTATTTATACCAAAAAAGAGAGAGAGAGGGAGAGACATTGAGAGGGGAGGTCTTCTTTACCATACATTATATTTTGCTCCAACAGAAAACAAACGAAAAAACGAAGGAGTACAGATCGCTCCATCCGCCCCAGCAAATGTTCGTGGAATGGAGGTGTGGCGATATCAATATCGAGTTGTTCGATTGCTCAAAGGAAAATGAAGAGAGCATTGGCCAAAAGGTATTTTTTATATTTCAAAGCTAGGGATATATGGATGCAATTTGCATTCTGACTATTGAAATATTTTTTATTCATAACAGGTGGATGAAATGATTTATAAGGAGGCATTTGACAAAGATTTGTGCATCGAATTTAATAAATTACAGAAATGGTCAATCGTAAGGATTTGTTTTGATTTAGATACTACAAGAAATGCTCTTTCAAGCCAAAAAAAAAGCCCTATATCACTGACCTACTTTGAGATAATTGCCATCCAAATTCGCAGTTTTCACGAAAATTGCAAAATAACGTCAACTTGCTCAAGAATTTGTTCACGTCAACGCGAAGTTATCACCAAAATGATGAATTTACTAACAACCAGTTTAATGCTGCAGTGCTTTGAACGCACATAAAATGGTTTCTAAATATGACCGCATTGGAATGCCCTTTCAAATGATACCAAATATGGTATATGTTCTATAGTAAATTTAAGTAAATTGCATTTGAACAAAGGTCACAGTACGAAATCTGCTGGGTTCCCATCCAATCATAACATGTATCGGCTTTAATGTCATTTTGTCAGAACCCTTTTTTCCCCCCTTTCCAATCTTGTTTTTTTCCTTGAAATTTTGCGAACCTATTCTAGGTGGCCAAACGTAGGGCATTTCGAAGACGGAATAAAAAAATATGTCAAGGGGACCATTTTGGACGCCATTTGAAACCCTTCATATTTATGTTAGTATGGAAGGTCAATTGGGCCAAATTTCACCCAAATCGCATTCGTTTTGAACGCAGTGCTTGCGAGTCCTAATCTAGGTCCCTTCCTCGATCCTGATTTCCTTCAAACATCGTAGGCATAATCTCCGGCATCTAATCAAGGTCACCTGAACCTTCGTTCCTCAAAATCCCTCAAGCGTAACCGTCCAGGCGCCATTTTGTCCCACAACAACTACAGGTCCAATCACAATTGTTCTTGGCCAAAACTCAATGCTCATATATTTTTGTAATGTTATTGTCAAATTTATTTGAAATATTTACTAGCCCTTTCGCCTACTTCCATTCATTTGATACGAAAAACTTTTGATATCTTATAATATCCGATTTCATTTTTCGGAATAAAAAGTGTATGTTACTTATTTCCTTCACTTTCTTTAAGAAAATGCATTGCAACGTAATTACGCACATTTTCCCTTTCTATCTCTTTCTCGCCTTTTTATTTTCAATTCTTTATACCTCGGTATGATTATGCGATTTATATACATGTACCAGTTAAAAGTATTCTTGTATCATTCAGAGTGTGTGGTGATGTTTTAATGAAAAAATGAACTTGAATTTCTTTGAATTCCTTCTTCTTTTAAAATAGATACTATGTAAAAGGGATATGAACCTCGTTGAAATTAAACAATTCTCCTTCAAAGTGAAGCCACTCGAGTCAGAGGCGAGCCAAAGGTTCCTCGAATTCACCTTGGATCAAACAGAGTCTCCCTCTTACCCTACCCTGATTCAATTCGAATGGTCATATGATGGTACGTATGATGGAGGGATGGCAAGTTACACACTTTGATCTGAAAGTTTAAAAGTCTTCTAATTCCGTAATTTTAAGATAATATCTTGTGGAACTTGGTTAACTTCAGAGAGAATTGCGACTGACAAATGTCAATAAAGTACATGTTTTATTTGAAGTAACTTACTATGCCCCTGGTTAAAAGTTGTTTAACGTAATCAAGGGTCATAAGCTACCCACATAATTCTTAATTTTGCGGATGACTATTAAATATGAATTTCACCTCAATTTTAAACTATTGATGATCAAAATGTTTAAGAAAGGAAAGATATATTTTGACGGGTTAACCTTTTAATGCTGCCCAATTGGCTAATTTTAATAGGGTCCTAGGATTAACAGATATGTATAAATCATACTTTATTTTGGCCATATAATGATGAAAAAAGTATTTAAAAAATAAATGTTTAATTATGACAACCAAAACATAATATTTACAGACATCTTTTTTTAGCATAAATAATCTTTATAAGCATATAACAAGAGAAATTCAGCGTTAGCCTTCACGTAAAGCCCGTGGTGAATGACAAAATATCGACTATGATGAATAAGGCATATACAGTATACAAAAGTAAATTTCAGTGAGGTACAAGGTATTTCAAACATAATCATAAAATTATACATTTATTTAAAGCTCAAGATTTATGTGTCATGTGACACATTCCTACTTCTTCTACAGTTAATACTCTCCTATTTGATATCATTACACAAATAAGAATTAATCTTAACATGAGTGTTTATTTAAAGGAGTAGTGCCAATTTTATAAACAGGATACAGTTATTCACATATTTATACAGCTGTTGATCAGGCATTGGGAAGAGTGCGATGTCTGAAATAATAGAAGGAGAAAAAAGTATCTATTAAAGAATAACAATTACAAATAGTCTTTTAAGTTATATGCAACAATTGCTTTAACACTAGCCTAAAACATTTATCACTATGAACCTATATGTTAATGAATTTACATATTGATATACAGTTTCTTTCTTTTTTATATAAATGTATGACAGCAACAATAATAACAAGAGCGCCAGCAACATCAACAGTGGAAACAATAGCAGCAGGAGGAGTAGCATCCCTTCCCAGGCATGCCAGTTTACAAGCAGCAAGGGTGTCAACGCAATCAGGGTATTTAACCAATCTATAATATATTTGAAAGAGCAGGCTGAGTTCTGGTGAAAATAAAAAGCACTTTGTGAGCTTTCTCAATCTTTGTACGTCAGTTTGGAAAACTATCATAGTAGAAATATCGCCTGAAATGGATTGCTCTTCAAATGCCATTTTATTTGAAATATTACTAGAAATGAAACAAAAAGTTTTGGATCATTTTGTCTGAAGTGCGTGTAATATTCAGCAAGAATTCGTCAATATCGTTAGATTGGTATCATTCCTCAAATCCTCAAAGTATGCACTAATTGGTAAGCATGTATAACACATGATCAACTTTTCCCAATTGCTTCCACACAGTTTCTTTCACATTGCAATATCAAGACAAGTGCTCCACTTAAGTGATAAATGAAATAGGTTATGAACAAGGTTTTCTTTTAACTTTTAATACGTTAACTAATAGAGAGTTATTTCTCTCGCCATATGGCGGAGGTACTCAAGTTAGGCCTACAAAAAAAAGATGTTGTATTGCCCTTTAGCTGCCAAAACATGGGTCGATCGGTCAGATTTTTTTTTTTTTTTTAGACTCCCTCCTTAGTCTGATATTGAATGCTTTAATACATTTTTTCCGAAAAAACAGAAAGAAAAAGGCCTTTTCAAAATTATCAGAAGTGATCCCAAAATTACATACTTCTAATGAGATATAGAAAAAGGTTAATTTCCGGGGAAGTTCACAAACAAAAGAGTATGTTATTTATCTTTATTTTCCAATAGCAATTAAGTGCTAAAAAGGGTAACCTTTTCACGATGAAAACATAGCAGTGAATTTAAACGTACCCGTTTATGCGAAAGCAGGATACCTTTTGCAGATGCGTACTTAGTAGGCTAAAAGATAATGTTACATTTAGTGGCCCTTTCTGTACTTGTTATAATTTATTACGTAAGTAGGCTTATTTTGTGGATACTATTCTTAAAAGTGTGCAAAGTATATAGGCGGTTAAGATCGTCTCCGCTAACAATCGGGAGGTTTCGAGGTACACATTTTCATTCACTTGCCTCTTAATCCAAGGGTTGAGGGTTTGATTCTTATCCCGACACTAAGATCTTTTGACAAGTCATTTATTCATATTTGCCACTCTCAACCCAGGTGCAAATGGGTACCTGGCAATTGTTAGGTAATAATAACAGCGGGCCCTCAGGAAGTGTTAACAGTATTGCAGCTAATGAGGTGACACTAAGTAAACATTTTTTAAAATCATTATCATGATGATGATTATTGCTATTTATTATTTCCATAAATTTATCATCATGTTATTATAATTATTAATATCATGATCATCATCATGCGACATATCTTTGACTATGTAGTGACACCACCGAGTTGCAAAGATCATATTAATCGTTTCATTCCTCAGGGTTGATCTCCAATCAGATGCAATATTAGACAGGCTGTCGATACGCATGCCTGCTGAGAAATACACATCGCTATGCACACATCTTGGTATCGAATACTACGAAGCTGACAAGATCCTAGTTCGAGTTTCCAATGACTACCAGAAAGCTACTAGGTCTTGCTTGGCACAGTGGAAAACAAGGACTGGCGGTAGTATGGCCCAACTGAAGACTGTTCTTCAGAAGACAGATGTCGGAGATCTAGCAAAATATATTGAGTAGGCATACTAGCCCAAGCAACTCAGTTGAAGTAGTGGAAGAAATTAAAACAGAGGCTTAGGTGTGATAATGTATGTGCAATATGATATACTTCAGGCGCACCGGAAGCAGTTTGGGATGGGAGGGGGGGGGGGGGGCAAACATTCCAGGGGGCTCACCTTCCAGTGACGTAATGAGCAAAAACGTCAGGAAGGGGGGGGGGGGTGGCAGAAGAAAAATCTGCATCACCACCACTCTTATACGTTACATGCAGACCCCGCGAAACGTTTTTCAAAGTGGAACGATCAGGTAGAGCGTAAATTGGCGTGGGGTCCAGGGCCTGGGCCTCGGCAGGGGGTCAAGAGGCTGAGCCCCCGGAAACTCAGGATTTTTAGGCATTAAATTACGGTCAGATAAGCATATTTAGATACCTTATTTGTGAAACTGGCAGGTCACTAATTGGGGGAGAGTCCAGGGAGCAGAGCCCCCGGAAGCTCAGGGGTTTTAGGTATTTAATTACGGTCAGATGAGCATCCAGGGGCCGCCTTAGGGCTCTTGGTGGGGTTCAGAGGGCAGAGCCCCCAGAAGCTCAAGGGTTTTAGGTATTTAATTACGGTCAGATGAGCATCCAGGGGCCCGCCATGCATGAAGTCTTTCGTTTACGGCTGATTGTCTACGAAATGGAGTTAAGTCTTTTGTCAACTCTGTTGCTACGGCAGGCACCCAGTGAAAACGAATTCGTTTCATAAAATTATGGAAATGCAAGCATTACTTCAAACTAACAGAACTTTGTCATTCCTTGCTCATTTTTCCTGATTGAGGTGTCATATGAAAGGATAGAACCTCAACTTTCTAGAAATGTGAATTTTTCTTCGAAATTCAGATACCGCCCGCCAAATGACTTTTTGGTTTCCTTCCTTCAAATTGCTTTTAATCACTCATGCGTGACATATGCATCATCTGAGTAGCATCACATGAAAGAGGAGACTCTAAGCTTTCCAAATATGTATCATTCATTAATTATAGTTGTGATTAAGTTATGATAAAACATTGATACTTCTCGGTTTCGTTTTTTCTAGGACGCACTGTATATATATATATATATATATGCTTTATGATTACCAACTTCTCCTACGAGATGACCCCGACAATAAGACCCTATTTCAAACTCTTGGGAGAGAGTGAGTATAGGATGATATATAATTTTTTTTACAATACTAAATTCCATCAAGATTAATAATATTGTTAAACAAAAACAAACACTCCCATTCTCTATATTCCTGTTCTTAACATGTATGATGAAATGACAGGTGGTATGTATTATTATGATGTGTTTGTTCTGTAATTATCTATCTTGTTTCAAGACAACCCACTTCAGCCTTTACTTTTCGTTTGGTCTGTTCCCTTTATTGTATTTGCTTTTTTCTTTTGGTTTGGCTATTTAAGGTAAATGAATCTTTATTTTTCGTGTCTGAACCTTTATGCGTGTATACATAGACTTAAATAACTATTACATATATGTGTAAAGTGTTGTACACTAATTATGATCTACAATAAGAGTCTTCATGAGGCTGGGTTTCATAGAACTCAACTAAGAACAACTTATTCTATTTATTAGATGTATGTGAAGCCGCATTACGATCTTTGGTAGCAATAACCATGGGCATATGATATAGGTCTTTTGTTGAACATACATGTAGATATAAATTGATATCATATCACAATCCCTCTTCTCAATGAAAACTTAATTTCATATTTAGATGCATACTGTTTAAATATCTTTTTAAAATTGTTTGCTTAAGAACATTAATCTTTGTGCTAATATGAACTTACAAATTCTTCCCTTTCTTTGTTTGTTTTGTTTTTGTTTTTTTCACCAAAAACAATTTGAAAATTCTATCACATTTGTTTTTTCATTTGAATGCGAATTATTTGCTTATTTATCTAAAATGTTTTTGATCAGACTTCAGTTATCATCTTGCTTTATAATGCAATAAACTTGAATAATAAACAAAACATGACATATTCAATATGTCTCTTTAAATCTAACTACTCAAAACATTGTAAACATTGTTCAAGAAAGCAAAAGACAAAAATTATTTGAATTATCTCCAACCGTATCAATGTTTTACATATTGTATCTCTCTGGTTTCTTAATAGTACGACCTGATCTGGTGGTGTATGGTTGGTGGTGATTCGATGGTGTGTCTGGTTTGCTTTTTTTGTTCTGTTTGTGCATTCTGTTGGTCGTGTACATCATTGTGTTTATCACTATATGCATGTTGACGGTTTTGTTCCATGCTGTCCCTCTCCTGGGTTGGTTTGACGTGCCTACGATTTTGTCGTAGAATGTGACCTGATGACGTCTGTACTTCATATGACCTTCGTTCTTGTCTCCTGTTTGTGATTTTTCCTCTGTCCCATCTTCCAGTCTCTTGATTCTGGACTCTGACTTCTTGTCCTTTGTGTAGTGGGGGAAGTGTGCTTGTCATCAAAGTATTTTTTTTGGTCATCCTGCCTGGTCTGCAGTCTCTGGTAGATGTCATCTTTTTGGGGTGACTGGTTCCGAATTCTGGTCAGTATGTTGGTTTGGATCTTTCTCCCCAGTAACAGCTCCGCTGGAGATGGTAGATGGCTGTCCAATGGAGTGGCTCTTAGGCATTGCAATGCCTTGTTGACGCCTATGTTATCTCTCTTGGCTTTCTTCATGGTGTTCTTGACAGTTTGTACTTGTCTCTCTATAAATCCATTGGATTGTGGATATCTCGGGCTGGAGGTTATATGTTGGAAATTCCAGTCTCTGGCAAACTCTACGAATATGGCACTATTGTATTGAGGTCCATTGTCGCTCATTAGTCTCTCGGGGGTTCCTTGTTCAGGGAAGATTTCCTTAAGCAGTCAGATGACAGCACTACTTGTTGCTTGCTGTAGTAACTGCTTTACAATTGGATACTTTGAGTATACGTCAGCAACAAGAAGGTATTTTCTTCCATCAAGTGTGAAGAGGTCCGTTGTGACAAATTGCCAAGGTCTGATAGGAATTTCATGTGGTTGCAGAGTCTCTGATGGCAGGGAGTTCCCATAATCTTCACATACAGAACATTTCTGTACCATCATCTCGATCTCCTGATTTATGCCATTCCAGAAGATACAGCTCTTTGCTCTCAGTTGGCATTTGATGATGCCTTGATGTCCCTCATGTAGCTTGTTTAGGTATTCATTTGTTAGGCATTTGGGGATGACAATTCTTGAACCTTTCAGGATAATCCCGTCTTCAATGGACATCTCGTCCCTGTATGGCCAATACTTGATCAGGCTTTTGTCAAGTTTCCGCCTTTCTTCTGGCCATCCCTCTAGGATTACATCTCTCAGGATGCAAAGTTCACAGTCTTCTGATGTTGCGGTGCGAATCTCCTGTAGCTTCTTGTCTGAGAACATTACAAAGTCAACTTTCATGTGCATTTCAGGAGACTCAGGAGGCAGAGGATTGAGTCTTGACATGGCATCAGACAGAAGCATCTCCTTTCCAGGTTTATATTTCACTGCCATGTCATACCCTTGGAGTCTGAGTAGTAGTATTTGTAGTCTTGGGGTGCAGCTCCAAGGTTCTTGAGAGTGATCATCTCTAGTGGTTTCTGATCTGGGAGGATAGTGAAACTTCTGCCGAAGACGAACGTGTGAAATTTTTCACATGCGTATATAACTGCCAGCATCTCCCTATCGATGTTGGCGTATCGCTGCTCGGGTGAGGGACTTTGAGGCAAACACTATTGGTCTCCCTTCCTGTGTGAGGGCTGCTCCAACGCCTTCCATCGATGCGTCTACTTCTAGGACAACAGGTTTCTTTGGATCAAAGTAAGCAAGTGTGGTCTCCTTGCAGATCATATCTTTGATGGTTTCAAAGACCTTCTGATGGGATTCAGTCCAGCTATATTTCAAATCTTTCTCCACAAGTTCCCGAAGTGGTGCAGTCAGTGAGGCAAGTCTTGGAATGAATGGTGACATGTAGGTCACAATGCCTAGGAACTCTTGGAGTTCTGTCACGTTCTGTGGTGCGTTCAGGGCTGATATGGCTGCTGTCTTCTGTGGGTCTGGTTGTACTCCATCTTTGCTGAAGACAAGGCCATAGAATCTCACTTGGTCTTGCTTGATGTGGCATTTGTTCCAGTTCAGAACGAGTCCATGCTCCTTTGCGACGCGCATCAGATTGTGTAAGTTGGCGTCATGTTCCACTGCCGTCTTTCCTACTACTGATATGTCATCGGCCATTCCAATGACTCCAGGACATTTCTCTAGTATTTGGTTCATTCGTTGCTGGAACAAGTCCTGAGAAACGCACAAGCCAAAGGGTAGTCTTTTGAAACAGTAACGACCAAAAGGACTATTGATGGTCGTCAAATGGCTTGTTTCTTCATCCAGCTGTATAGCCCAATATCCATGTCTGGCATCCAGGGTACTGAACACTGTTGCTCCTTCAAACTGGTGCCGGACTTCTTCAATGGCTGGCATCGGCATATGGCTTCTCTTGATTGCCTTATTCAAGTCTTTTGGGTCAAGGCAAATTCTCCATCTTCCATTGGGCTTCTGGGTGTATGCCAAGCTTGACACCCAGTCTGTTGGCTTAGTGACAATTTCTATCACTTCAAGACTCTCCATCTCATCAAGTTCTTTCTTGATGTCATCCTGTATGCCTATTGGGCATCGTCGAGCTGCATGTATTACAGGAGCCGCATCTTTGTCGATCACGATGTGGTATTTCCCATCAAATCTGTCGGAATACAAAGTCTTCAAATGTTCCCTGTCTTTGATGGGACCATCATGGCTCTCCATCAGGCTGCAATTCAAGACTACTAATCCAAGATCCAGGCACAACTCAAGTCCAAGGATGGCCGGTCTGTCCTGGTGGTTACAGCTCAGTCTATGTACGCCCCGTCCCTGCCCCCCCCCCCAACTCGGAGAACGGACGGACTCCATGCATGTCACCAAAATGTCCGGTAAAGGGGTACTTTTCGTGAGACAAAGTCCGGCCCGAGAATTGTAAAAAAAAAAGGGGTGATTTAACTTTTCACTCGGAGATTTCTTTAAAAAAGGGGTGTTTTTTCTTTTTTTTTCTCAGCTCTTTGGACTCCTGAGAAATTATTCCGAATTTAGGGGGGGGGGGGGGTACATTGAGCATTTTTCAAAATGCGAAAATGCGAAAAGCCCGCGAAAGGGGGGTTCGGAAATGTTGGCAGTCCTCAGATAGGGGGTGCTTTCAAAAAGAAGGAACAAGCATATGCGTACCCTAAATAACACCGAGTTGGGGTGGGGGGCGGGATGTACGCCTACTTGTGGAATAACGCTCTTTTCATCATAGCCCGTTATCGTTATCGGTGTTTTTCTCAGCTTTCCTGTGATAGGTTCCCCATTAGGGTCTATGCAATCAGGGTACATCTTCTGATAAATGCGTAATGGAAGAATGTTCCCTTCAGATCCTGTGTCTACTTTGGCTTTTAGAGTCACTGGTCCTCTTCCGATCTCAACTCCGATCACAGCAAAAGCTTCATTCTTTCTGATCTGGTCTACAGATATGGTCTCAAACCGCATTTCATCCATTTCTTCTGTTTCTTCCTCTTCTTTCATCTCATGGAGTCTCTTTGATCTCTGTGCTTGCGACCTTTACGGATATGTCTTTGCAGCTTCTTGTTTCCTGTGCCACTGCTGTTTAGATTCTTGTTCCTGTTTCTTCAGTCGGCAGCACTTCTCCCAGTGATTCATTTTTATCACAGTTTTTGCATTTGGTGCCATAAGCAGGGCACTTCAGTCCACAGAATGAGCACTGTTTCTTCCTTTGGATATGTTGCTTCGTGATATCAACGTTGACGGCTTGACCATGAAGGAGTCTCATATCCACCTCAGTTGCCTCCTGGGTTCTGGCGATGTCCAAAGCTGTATTTAACGTCAGTTTCTCATCCTTGACCAACAATGTTTGCTGTACCTTCTTGCTTGAGGTGCCAATGACGATCTGGTCTATGAGGCGACCTTCAAGTTCAATTTCCGCAAACTTTCATTTTTGTGCTTGTATTTTGCATCTGGCCATGAGGTCGTCTATGGTTTCGGCTGGTTCCTGTGCGAACTTCTGCAGCTGAAATCCTGCCAGACGGAAATTGGTCTTTGGTTCGAAATGTTTTATGAAAGCTTCGAAGGCCTCAGCTGGGGTCTTGAAGTCGTTTCCCCAGGATTTGTGAATCTGTATTCCCTCCTGGCCCAGCCACAACAGGATGTATGTACATTTCTCTTGGTCAGATTTCTTACTAAGCGGCCCTGAAAATATAAGCTCACACTAGTATTGAAAATTTCTAAATTCAGTAGGTAAATCTTTGGATGTCCAATTCATGCAGGGATCGTTGATACCTGTCATCTCACCCATGTTTTTTTGTGTGTGTGTGTGTGTGTGTGACTTTTGTAAACAGCCAATAAAATCTAATATAGCCTAGAAGTCTATGTCACATACAAAAAACAACTACTACTACTAGTAATATTCAGCCTTACATAAAGGAGTAAGGTCAAATAGTAGTGTGCCTTATCCTGATATACACATAGGAGTAGGGTTACATCAAAATGCACACCCTATCCTGTGTGTTATCAATAATACTGCAATGAGACAAAATATCTATGGCATTCGTTATACTATATACTGCATCGCAAAAACATCATCAATAATACAATTCCAAAGCAATTTATTCTTTTGCCGGTCCAACTATTTCATAAACTGAGTCTCATTGTAAATAGGCCGGTCCTTCAACCATGGATTTACTCACATTAAATGATCTTGGTCAGGTTGGTGATTCAACTATTCTATTCAAACATGGGCAAATAATGAATCCAGCAAAGCGTCTATTATTTCAAAAATGTTGAATCTTGATTAAAAATCTAGTGTCTCTCAGTTCAAGTTCATATAGGCCTACCTTATTCCTCGGAGATCTGTATTCCCAGGTTTCATTCTCATATATGTAGGTGTCCCAGCCCAGGTCGAAAATCCCATAGAGACCAATAGAGACCATTATAAAAATTATCTTGGTCTCTAATGGTTTCTGTTGGACCCATAGAATTGAATCCAATAGAGACCATTCAAATCATCAGAAACCAATAGAAACCAATAGAAACCAATATAAATAGAAACCAATAGGACCAATAGAAACCAGTAGGACCAATAGAAACTAATACGACCAATATAAACCAATACGACCAATATAAACGAATACGACCAATATAAACCAATAGGACCAATAGAAACCAATAGGACCAGTAGCCATCAATGCACACCATTACACAGCACCCATGATTGCCAGCAACACACGACAGTATCACTCAAAGAAGTTGCTGGCTATCCCATCCCGCACCCAGCTCTACCAGAACTCATTTTCCCCTCGGACAGTAACTGCGTGGAATGCACTTTCAAAGATCACTCTTGACGCTACTTCACTGGAGGGCTTCAAGGGAGCGCTTCCACCCAGCAGCTAGACCAAGAACTAGATAGTTAATTCCTCAGCACTTTACATCCTGACTTATGGATCCTGCTGAGTATCGTCGTAGAAGTAGAAGTAGAAGGACCGATAGGACCAATAGGACCAATAGAAAACCAATGAGACCCATAGAACCCAATGGGACCAATATAAACCAATATGACCAATAGAATTAAGAAACATAGAAACCAATAGAAACCAACAGCTAAATATATATCATGCATATTCATGATTACTTTACACGTTTTCACAGAAAGATACATTTATCATAATTTGTTAAGTAACTTATGACAATGCACATCAATTTTGTGATTTTTATTTTCTTTCGGCAATTACGGACCAATAGATTATTTGTCTGACCATGTTACAATTACATTCACGTCCTAGCAATAGATATATTAATTATAATAATTACTAACCAAGAAAAATTCTGTATGTTTATTATATAGAATAGTACAACCCTTTAGTTAGATCAGTAAATGATATTCTTAAACTCACTTCAAAATTGTGATGGAGTTGAGACTTGAGACTTGAATATACCTTTTTGGTGGACAATTGCTAAAATCGATTTTTGATTTATCATTATTGACTTACCAATGGAAGCCAATGGACTATTGAACCACTAGGGAATTCAGAATATGGGACCATGGGTGTCGATCCCGGGGGGGTGGGGGGATATATCCCCCCAATATTTCAGGTGGGGGGGGGGATGGCCTGTACACAGTGGCGGATCCAGCCGGCGGGAAGAGGGGGGGGGGGGCCCAATCCGTGAGAATATATTAGTTGCGAATCAGCCACCGGTGAATAAGCGGGGAGGGGGGGGGGGGGGGGGGGTAGGAGGCACTTTTTTTTTGGGTCCAATTTTTCAGGAAATATTTTGCGCCGACTCAGTCAGCCGTTTGAATAAGCGGAGGGGGAGGGGGGGGGGTGAGACCACTAGTTTTTCCCCCACCTAATTCGTGAGAATTTTTTTTTAAAATTCTATTTTTGTTGACCCGTCAGCCCCCCCCCCCCTGGATCCGCGCCTGCAGAGGATCCAGACGGCATCAAGGGGGGGGGGGGAACCAAATCTTAATACAAAATGTATTGCCGACTCAGCCGGCCGGCGAATAAGTAGGGGGGGGGGGCGCTTTTGTTTTTTGTTTTATAAAGGTTAACTTTACGTTATTATCCTATTTTTTTTATCGTTTTGGGGGGCTAGGGGCGGGGGCTGGGCCGGAATAATCGCTACGTGGATCCGCCCCCCCCCAATAATTCACCATCAAAACAACAAAAATGAAGAGAAAAATTAATGACGAGAGCCCGATAAGAGTAGTTAATGGTTATTACTCGCAAGATGACCATCGATATACACATTTTGTTATCTCATTTTCATAATACATGTACATACATAATATACGAAGTAAATGAGACAACCGTAAATGAGACAAGAATAAATTGAATTCTCGTTCATACGGCTTCATCAGGAATTGATGAATTTATTCAATTTGTTTAATCAACAGCATCATAGAAATGCAGTGCGCCGAATGCAACGACGCAGCGTTAAAAAGCAACGAGCTAAATGTTAAGCGCGAAGCGCAAAAGTAGCAATCTGCAATGCACATCAGTCAAATCCTGGACAGTGTAAACATCTAGATGAACTCTGTGACGAATTCGTAATGAGATCGGAGACAAGGAGTTCGCGCGGGAGCGGGGAAACTGAATTCATACAAGGATTTAGAGAACGGTACAACGAATCGTCTTCTTTCTCTAATAATTTAATGAAACGTCAAAGCTTACCGCCCTTCACGCGGTAGGGGGGGGGGGCTGAATTCAGACAAGGATTAAGAGTCGAGAATGGTACAACGGATCGTTTTCTTTCTCTAATAATTTAATGAAATGTCAAAGCTTCCGCGCTTCGCGCGGGAGCGGGGAAACTGTATTCAAACAAGGATTAAGAGTCGAGAATGGTACATCGAATCGTCTTTTTTTAAAATAATTTAATAAAACGTCAGAGCTTCCGCACTACGCGCGAAAGAGGGGGAATTACTTGATTCAAACAAGGATTAAGAGTCAACAACGGTCCAACGAACCGTTTTCTTTCTCTAATAATTTAATGAAACGTCAAAGCTTCCGCGCTTCGCGCGAAGGGGGGGGGGGGGAGGGGCACTAAATTCAGACAAGGATTAAGAGTCGATAATGGTGCATCGAATCGTCCTCTTTCTTTAATAATGTAAGGAAACGTCAGAGCTTCCACGCTTCGCGCGAGAGGGGGGGGGGGGGAACTGAATTCAAACAAGGATTAAGAGTAGAGAATGGTCCAACGAATCGTCTTCTTTCTCTAATAATTTAATGAAACGTCAAAGCTTCCGCGCTTCGCGGGGAGTGGAAAACTACTCCTCCCTGCACCCAACCCCCTAGGGAGCTTGCTTCGCGTGCTCACTACCGTCCCCTAAAATGAAATCCTGACTACTAGGGGCTAGATATCCCATCCCCAAATAAAAACAAAAACACATGTAGTTCTCACGGCATTTTTTAACTTTAATTTTGTTCCACTATATAGACCTTATCAGACCTCCTTACCCATCACCACCACCATCGCCCTCACCCTCAACAGATATAAGACAATAAATGTTTGTTTCATATTTGGATTGCATTACCTCTTTGTAGGCTTGACATGACGCGAAAACCTTCGAAGGTCCGAAAGCGTTCAAGCCCCCCTATTCCCCGAAATTAAACATAATTCCTATTATGAAAAGCGACCCTCATTCCTTATTGAATAGCGACCATCATTTCCTGCCATTGGCTGCCATTCACAAATTATCATAATAAAATAAATAATTAAATAAATAGATAAATGAATAAGTATTATATTATCTGTATGTACCATCAAAGAATAATATCGAGCTTTTTCGAGAACTTTTTTTGTAAATTTGTTTTATACAGTGCGTCCCAGAAAAAACGAAACCGAGAAGTATCGATGTTCTATCATAACTTAATCACAGCTATAATTAATGAATGATACATATTTGGAAAGCTTATAGTCTCTTCTTTTTCATGTGATGTTATTCAAATGATGCAAATTTCACGCATGAGTGATTAAAAGCAACTTGAAGGAAGGAAACCAAAAAGATATTTGGTGGGCGGTATCTGAATTTCGAAGAAAAATTTCTAGAAAGTTGAGTTTCTGTCCTTTAATATGACACCTCAATCAGGAAAAATGAGAGAGGAATAACAAAGTCCTGTTTGTTTAAAGTAGTGCTTGCATTTCCATAATTTTATTAAACGAATTCGTTTTCACTGGCTGTCTGCCGTATCAATAAACGAAATTAACAAAAAACTTAACTCCGTTTCGTTGAAAATCAGCCGTAGACGAGAGTCTTCATGCATGGCTGATTTTTCAACGAAACGGAGTTAATTTAATCTTTTGTAAAATCTGCTTTTTGCTACGGCAGGCACCCAGTGAAAACGAATTCGTTTGTTAAAATTATGATAATGTAAGGGCTACTTTAAACAAACAGAACTTTGTTATTCCTCGCTCATTTTTCCTGATTCAGGTGTCATATGAAAGGGCAGAAACTCAACTTTCTAGAAATGGGAATTTTTCTTCGAAATTCAGATACCGCCCGCCAAATGTCTTTTTGATTTCCTTTCTTCAAATTGCTTTTAATCACTCATGCGTAAAATATGGATCATCTGAGTAGCATTAACTGAAAGAGAAGACTCTAAGCTTTCCAAATATGTATCATTCATTAATTATGGTTGTGATTAAGTAATGATAAAACATCGATATTTCTCGGTTTCGTTTTGTCTGGGACGCACTGTATATGTATTTCACATTACTCATTTTCTATGATGTGAGCCATTACAACAAAAAATTGCACACATGTATACATATTATCATAATGAAATGATAAAATGTTGTATAAATAATAAATGTAAATGTTCACTCAGATCTATCAAGAACACTAGGCCTATCTGTTGTTTGTGCATTCAGTTGTAATACCCTGTCTGCATTATTTGGAAAAAAGGGAATGGACAGTGTTGAGAATTAGGTGCTCAGAAGTTTCCATAAGGAGCAAGAGAATAATGATAATGATAATGTTGATTATAATGATGATGATAGTGATGATGATTAGGATGATGATAAAGGTTATGATGATGGTGATGCTGATTATAAGATGTGAGCCATTACAACAAAAAATTGCACACATGTATACATATTATCATAATGAAATGATAAAATGTTGTATAAATAATAAATGTAAATGTTCACTCAGATCTATCAAGAACACTAGGCCTATCTGTTGTTTGTGCATTCAGTTGTAATACCCTGTCTGCATTATTTGGAAAAAAGGGAATGGACAGTGTTGAGAATTAGGTGCTCAGAAGTTTCCATTAGGAGCAAGAGAATAATGATGATGATAATGTTGATTATAATGATGATGATAGTGATGATGATTAGGATGATGATAAAGATGATAATGGTTATGATGATGGTGATGCTGATTATAATGATGATAATAGTAATGATTAGGATGATGATAATTATGAAAATAATGATGGTGATGATGATGATGATAAAGACGATAATGATGATTATTATGATGATTATGATGATGATAATGATGATGATGATGATGATGGTGATGATGATGATGATGATTATAATGATGATGATGATTATGATGATGATAATAATAAAAATGATGATGATGACGATGGTAATGATAATGATGATGATTTCGATGATGATGTTGCAAATGATGATCATATCCATAAAAATAATAGTTACAATAATAATAATGATAACAACAATTATGATGATGATAATGATGATGATGATGATGATAATGATGACCTGCGTGTCACATAGGACCTTGTATGACCCTTTCACCTGCAAGTACATGCCGTACTTGTCCTCCTAACGTCAAGAATGTTTTGATGCACTAGTCCGTATCAGGACAATTACCCCCTGGGCAATCACCCCCGGAAAATTACCCCCCGGAAAACTACCCTCCAAGGACAATTACCCCCCGGAAAACTACCCCCCGGAGAATTACCCCCCGAGGACAACTACCCCCGAGGACAATTACCCCCGAGGACAACTACCCCCAGGACAATTACCCCCCGAGGACAACTACCCCCGAGGACAATTACCCCCAAAGGACAACTACCACCCGAGGACAACTACCCCCCGAGGACAACTACCCCCCGAGGACAATTACCCCCCTCGAAACACCATTACCCCCTAGGACAATCACACCCAGGGAATTTGCAACACTGTGACGTATAATGCGAGCTCCTATTCAAATTGCTATTTAAAGAAAATGTCATGAACTTTCATTTTCTTAGTTATTTATGACGGAATAGATTTGTTTCGCACAGGAGTTGTGTTTAAACATGTTTGCAATAATTATATTTATATTCGGAGCTCATATTTAAAGCCCTCGTACCAATCTGCCAAATCTTTTTGCTTGACGTACATGTATCCTCCTAGGAGGAACTTTCACCTACCCCTCTCGCTCTGTATCCATTCCATCTTTGTGAAGTTTGACTTAATATGCCACGTGTATTGAATCAAATTAAATTGCCAGAAGACGCATGGATCAAATCAAAGTACGGAATTTACATTTCTTAGAAATTTAACAATACATTGCGCGCAGATGAGTACGCGTTAATACAGCTAGTCTCCCCCAAAATGGCCCAACAAAGAAATTAGGATGCAAGATATCATTATTTATGCATCCTCTGTAACTTTTCTAATCAGCTGATCGTATATTTGTCTTACTTGTACTTGTAGAGATAATCCCGATGGCAGCTATCATACAGCTAAACTTTTCTATAATAATAATACGCTAAGGCTCCGCGGGGGGCGCGACGTCTTGGCGAGCCTTTGTATTCTCCTGTTTTTTAATGAGATCGCCGACCCAAGTTGGTGCGGCTATCTCCTCCTGAACCCTCCCCTCGGGGTACCCGTGCCCGCGGTGCCATCGTCCGCGGGAGAGTCTACTCTGTGGAATTGGCTATACTCCGACCGAGGTCCTCCTCCGTGTCGACGTCCAGGGCGAAAACAGACGCGACATGCATAATGCAGGATATGCGTGACGACAGAGATACCTCATGGATATTCAACATGACATCCGTAGACACACGACCGATGACTATCCACTCACAGGTCGGGATTACCCGAGTAAAGCATCTTTCTATAGGATATCCTTTGTAGTAGCTGCACAAGCAACAGAGATACACACGAAGCTTCCCGTCCACGTCCAAACTTAGAGACCTATTTCCATCATTATTGCCGCGATTTTTATATAGTTTTCGTGAATGGAGGTATGAAATCAAAGCTTATTTTGTGATTATAACGGTTAATGTATACTACATTTTGATTATCATTTTCAAAAGGAAAGTTTTCACAAGAAAACCATTGGACTGACAGTTCTGTCGCAAGCTGCCTTCAGTCCTCACACATACAGAACACACAGTGCAGTGTAACACCGGCACCACGCACCGCAGGCGTCTGAGGCCTGCGGCGTCGGTGTTCGAGCTGTCTGGAGTTACGCTGAAGTGTGTGTGAGTTCAGCTGAGCTGAGCTCGAGTTGAAGACATTTGACACTTTGAAATTGTTATCTGTTGGTTTGCATCATTATTGCCGCGATTTCAATATAGTTTCGTGAGTAGATTTACGAAACCTGAGCTTAGAATTAGTAAAAGTATTACTAATGTCTACGTTTTTAAACGACTGTCTGATTTTCTTGTGAAAATTTTACTTTGAAAAATGATTATCGAAATTCATGGTCAGAAATAATCACAATCTAGGGTCTATTAATTATGTTACAGTTCTTGCATCAAATCAATGCATGAAAACTTAGATATTGAACTAGAAAAACGTTTTTTTTTTTAAAATAGGCAATTAGACCTAGATCTATGAAGTATTAAGCCTGAAACCTTCGCCTACTAAACAAATCTCAACAAAGTGTAGGCCTATCCTTTTATGAATTAATGAAAAAGTAGCCCCAGAAAAAAGAGCCCCGAAAGTTGAAAAAGTAGCCCCCGAAAATTTCCCAAAAATTTGAAATGGAGCCCCCGAAATGAAAAAACTTAATTTTTTGCCTGCGCCCCCCCTCTAGAATCCCGCGGATTTCCGCGGGTCCTGAATTGAGTGAATATATAATATAGGCGTGGGGTCCACGGGTTTCAAGAGGCCATAAACCCCCAAAAGCTCGGGGGTTACGTTCTTCAAAGTTGGGGGGGGGGGGGGGGGGGAGAGATCAGATCACGGCGAGTTGAGTGTATATACAATATAGGCGTGGGGTCCACGGGTTTCAAGGGGCCATAAACCCCCGAAAGCTTGGGGGGTTTAGGCGTTTAATTAGGGTCAGATGAGCATATTTTTAATACTTTATTTGTGACACTTGCGGGTCACTAATTGGCGTGGGGTCAATACGTAGAGTTGCGTAGTGTTGCGTACCAACTACGCTGGCCTACGTTACTATATGCTGAGGGACGGAAAGAGGTACGCAAGATGAACGAAAACAATTCAACATGTTTAATATTTTTCGCGTAGTTTCGGCGTAGAAACTTGACGCAGAAAGTACGCCTTTTTACGCAACACTACGCTACTTGACTACGCAACAGTACGCTACCCTACGCCAGATCGTCAAAGCAGTAAAAGCTTTCTACACAGTAAGCAACCATAACCAAACCTGTACGCCAGCCTACGCATAACCTACGCAGGGACTATTTTCCCATTAATACGCAGCCTAATTTCTGCGTAGTCGGTACGCCACACTATGGAACTCTACGCAGTTCCAGTGGCTTATAGAATAACTACAGGTACAGTTGGATCGTTTTTTAATTTTTATATAAGGCCAAATTAAAAAAAAAACATGTTTAGCGTCCTTTTTTTTTTGAAAAATGGGAAGGAGGAGGCCCTTTTTTTTTTTTTTTTTTTCTTTCAAAATGGCCGCTCCGTACATTTTCCCTGACACTCTGGCTATTTTTCAAGATGGCGGCCGACAATTTTTTTTTTTCTTTTTTAAAATCAGAAATACATTTTAGCAGTGCTTTTCATTTTTTTTTCTTTCAAAAAAAAAAAAAAAAAAAAAAAAAAAAAAAAAAATAGGAGGCGGCCCCCAAAAAGGAAGCAGGCGGGGACGCTGTTTTTTTTTCTTAAAAAAAAAAAAATCAAAAAAAATTCAAAAAAATTTCAAAAAAAAAAAAAATAGGAGGCGGCCCCCAAAAAGGAAGCGGGCGGGGACGCTAAACATGTATATTTTTATAATGGCCTGAATGGCAAATAAAGTTCTTGGTGGTTTTAATTTAGGCAGTCTCTATATATCTATTTACACCCCCCGCCCCCCTCTAGAATCCCGCGGATTTCCACGGGTCCTGCTAGTGTATGTATAATGCGCCCTCATCCATGATCTTTTCCAAAATAAAGGTTCTCTTCATGTTTATAAATATAATGTAATATATATATATATATATATATACATTAATACATTACAACATTTTTTGGCAAACATTGATTTTGTGAAAAACAAATATCAGAAACGGGTAGAGTATTTATTTTCATGAGAAAATAAAATGTAAACAAAAATAAAATGTCTTTCTTCCTCGCTCGCTGACAATATTTTGTGAATATATATCTTTTATTTCGGCATTACATTGTTACCACACTCATTACAATTATAAACATGATAAATCAAGGCAACGAGAGGCCCGAATATCTTCATATTCATGTATCAAGGTCATGACCGAATATATCACTTTATATTAGTGTACATTCTGCGGTGAGGCGCCCGCATACCTTAAATTTGTTCTAGTGTGTTGATTACAACATTATGTTTTACCACTTTGGAAATGTCTTGTCCTTTTTTTTCTTGCTCGTTCACTAAATCAAGAAACAAATGTGCCCATACGTGTGTACATAGCTCTTGACGAGTGCCAGAGTGATCAAAATAAATAGTTTGTGAAGAATTTAAGATTGGGCGAAACCTTTCATTTCTTAAGAGGGCACTGTGTTTAACAAAATTTGAAATAACGCTGCTCAAGAGAAATCCTTCGTAGAAAACAGCAACCACAGTGGTTTTGCATACATTATAGTTAAAGAAAAATGTGTAGTAATGAGGAACATCACGCGCAAGTATTTGAACGAATGTGGGTTCATCCACGGGTTTATATGGGCTCGTAGCCTTCACAGCATCTCTCAATGTGTCAAATCGTCATTTGCTATTGAATCCTGATTGTCCTCGGGGGGGGGGGGGGGGGTAATTCCTCAGGGGGTAGTTTTCCGGGGGGGGGGGGGGTAATTGTCCTTGGGGGGGTAGTTGTCCTCGGGGGGTATTTTTCCCGGGGGTAATTGTCCTTGGGGGTAATTGTCCTCGGGGGTAATTGTCCTCGGGGGTAGTTGTCCTCGGGGGGTAATTGTCCTCGGGGGTAGTTGTCCTCGGGGGTAGTTGTCCTCGGGGGGTAAATTTCCGGGGGGTAATTGTCCTCGGGGAGTAATTCTCTGGGGGGTAATTCTCCGGGGGGTAATTGTCCTTGGGTGGTAATTGTCTCCGTGGGGTAATTCTCCAGGGGGGGGGGGGGGTAATTTTCCGGGGGGTAATTTTCCGGGGGGTGATTGCCCAGGGGGTAATTGTCCTAGAACCGCACTAGTCTTGTAGTCACAGACCCAGGGTAGAATACTGTTTGCATATGCATGTAAAATGCCACTCTTGAGACCAACAATATTTGGACCTGTGAGCACTGGCCAGATAACAGCCGCCGAGTGGGGCAGTACCCCTAACAATACACTGCTACACTAGTTTTAAATGAATTTCTTTTTCGTCTTGCTAAATTACTGAGACTTACAAAATCGGCAGGCTAAATAGGTTTGTCCCTGTGTGACTGTTATCTATATAGTCATGAAAGGAAGAACAAAAAAACCCAGGCATTTTGCTACTGTTGATCTCGGATGGAGACTCCTACACTTAATGGAGGAGTCATACGATGAAGGTGAGGAAAGGGGAGAAGAGGGAGAACAAAATAGAAGAAGAACAAGGAGAAGAACAACAACAACAAAAAAGAGGAGAGAAGCTGAAGAAGAAGATTGAATCTCCAAAAAAAGAAGAAAATAAGGACTTTGAAATTTCGCTTAAACTACGACGTAATTCATGTTACAAAATGCAAAAACAAGACTTATGCACATAGCTACCTACACTGCACCACAATATTAACACGCGCTCCACATACAACGGGTTAATTGCTGAAAACAGAGGGCGCTAAACTTATACCCCAATCAGATAAACAAAACCGAAACCAGACCGGCACCAGACCGAACTAACTCTCCCATTACCTACTAATGACCAAAAGTCGATAGGCTTTACGTCGGTGGTGTGACTCAGGAATTACGATTGCGAAGCTGCAATTCTGTGACATTTCACCTTATGCGAGTGTATAATGTACGTGCCAAGTATAAACGCCTCGAACTTTGAGTATTTCCCGCTTCCTGAGTATGCCCGTCAAATGACATTCCCCTATTTTATTGAACAGGTACATGGCACCATGACGATCCTACTTCGAAGATAGCTCGACGTCGGGTACGAAAGTCAGTGAGCATGGAGCGAACTGTGGAAACCTAAGTGGTCCTCGACCAGTCCATGATTGAATACCACAAGAACGAGGACATCAAGACCTATATGCTCACCATCATGAATCTGGTAGCTATCACTCAATTTGATTTAATGAGTTCTGTTAAAATTGCTATCTAATATATTGAAGCATAAATTGGTAACAATTTGTAAATAAACAGTATCGACAAAATAATTCTTCCAGAGATAATACGGCGGTTCATCGTTCAAGTTTGTGAATTATGCATGAAAGTGATGACATAAAAAAAAATATGTAAGATCCGAGCAAACATAAAAGGGGTGAAAACACCTTGAAAGATACATGTAAAAAAATCCAATGCGCATTCCTTTTTTGTAATTTTTAAAAATGAGATAAAGAGATAGGCCGATGGGCGATGGTATAAACATTTTCAGAAATCGTCCTCCTTTTTTCGTCGCGTACTGATACACTGATAGTAAGTCTAACTTTCAACAACTTTGTGGATTAAAAATAAATCGCTCAATGTTTTTGTTTTGTTTTGTTGCGTACACAGGTGGGTAAGTTTTACCGTGATCCGAACATAGGGAACTTGGTGAACATCGCCCTCGTGCGTCTGATCGTCTTAGAAGATCAACAGGTGAATCATATTTTTTAAGAGAGAGAGAGAAAGAGAGAAAGAGAGAGAGATTGAGAGAGAGAGAGAGAAGGTGGGGGGTGGGTGGGTTGATTTGCAATATTACCACTCAATGTATTCACATTATTCTTCGTAACCTGTATCTTTGTTCCATTTTCTTCCTCTTTTTATTATTTGTTGACAGATTTTTTTTAAATGACGATCTAGAATCCTAGTGTCAGTCAGTTTGATGAGTAAATGTAATTACCGTTGACCTTTGTGAACTTTCTATCGTTTGCTGTATTATGTTTAATTTGTTTGTATTTCATGTTATTATGTTCATCATGTTTATTGTAAATGTCTATTTCAACTTCAACTCAGCAGTCAGTTCTTAGTTTAGACATTTAATATCATATACATTACTTCTTTTATTATAGGACGACCTGGAGATCTCTAACAACGCAGACGACACATTGAATAGCTTCTGCGCATAGCAAGACACATTGAACCCGGAAGGAGATGAGCAACACAATCACCATGACAACGCAATACTTCTTAACAGGTAAGATCAATCCCTTCAGGTTAATAAGTATGGATAAAGCAGAACAAATATTAGTAAATTACACATCCGACTATTTCTCTCACTTTCCAATCATCTCTTCTTTTTGTTCTCCCTCTCTCTCTCCTTCCCTCTATAATATGATTATGTACACCTGTATTTATTGATTCTCTTGAGTGATTCTCTTTATGTTTCTGACACCTTACAGTTCCCTGCCTACATTTACCATATCTTCTTTTGCCTATTTACCCTCTTCTGATCGTGAATACAACATAACAAATTCAATTGTTGTCCGAATAGTCTCAAGTAGGCCTAACTAGAGACTACACACAGCTTCAAAGTTGTATTCATTTTCGAATAATGATTTTATTCAGTTTTATATGAAATTTAGATATAAGGTTCTTCTTCTTTGCGTGCCATGTCCTGAGACGTTGTCGACCATGGAATGCCATAACTCTCTGTCTCGTATTCTATGAAGTAATTTATTCTCCCCGAGATCAATTCCACTTTCAGAAATTCCACTCCTTAAGCTACTTCTCCTGAGAATCCTCCTTCTACCCCTACTCCTCCTCCCCTTTATTCTTCCAGTCAGTGCAAGATTTTCCGAACCATTCTTTCGAATAACATGACCCAATAGGCTCAGCTGTCGACCTCTTATATTGTTCAGAAGCTTTCGTCTTGTTCCTGCCATGGCAGTAGCATTAGATACTCTTTCTATCCATGAAATTCTAAGCATCTTTCTCAATTATGATACATTTATAATCATTGAATTTTCTTTGAAGGAAGGACCTGTGCCGGGGTTCTGATATCTGCTTCACGTTAGGCTTGGCTCACGTGTCTGGCATGTGTAATAGGAAGCGAAGCTGTAGCATCAACGAAGACAACGGCCTTGCTGTTGGGTTCACCGTGGCGCACGAGATGGGACACAAGTAAGAATAAGCTTAAATCAGTGTCATATCAAGCTGAATGACTCCCGGGGCAAACTACATTAGAACCCCTTGCTCAAATGTATCAATTAAAGCAATGTTATTATTTTTGTTGAAATTTGAACCCGTTAAAACCCCAATTTACGGAGTACCAAATAACAAGATCCAGAAGAAACACATGCGAGAGAGTAACGTGACCAAACTTCAGAAATTGTTGGCAAATGAGACTTTAACAAAACAATATAACGCATTTCGGCATGACTGAAGGTGCATATATTCTTTAAAGACCCTAAAATCTATTGGTTTTCTTTCCCTTTCTCTGTCTCTCTTTATCTATTTTGTGCGCCTTTTAAGTACCACCCTGGGCACTTCCCCCGCCTCTGCACTCCCTAAATACACCTCGGTTTAAAACCATCTCACCCTATACGATCCAACCAAGATCAGATTGTCAACGAAATCACTATATAATCAAATATTAAAAATGTAGGCATGTTAACTATTCTTGCTTTCAACTTAATATTTAGCAGAATTTCAGTCTGCAGATAGTTACATTTTGAGGGAGAAGCCTCATATGTTGTCGTTACGGTAACATAAAACAAAACTTCACAACATTTTCTTATTGTTTGCCCTCATATAGCTTTGGCATGCAGCACGACGGCATTGATAACCCATGCTCGTTTGACGATGATCCGAGTGGCCCATATGTGATGTCTTCACGGGTTCCTAGTGGTCTTACACCCACAGCATGGTCTTCCTGCAGCAGAGAATACATCACTCGTTTCCTAGAGTAAGTACAATTGTGGTGGCAGCGGTAGGATCATGGGGCCATTTTGGCTGCAATATTTTGAATCAAATCAAATCACAAATGGACAGCGGTCCATAATTTTGATGTCTTCTCGGGTTCGAAGTGGTCTTACAAATTAAATGGTTTACTGTACCAGTGAGTACATTCCAGCAAGAAGACAATTATAATGGTGGCAGCAGTGGGATTGCGAGGCCATTAGGGCTTAAGATTGATTCATATGAAATGATATGATCGGTTCTAGGACACCTACCCCTAGGGCAACCACCCCCTAGGAAGACTACTCCTATAGGACAACTACCCCTACGACAACTACCCCCGGACAACTACCGTCTGGGGGGTAGGTGTGCTAGAGGATGGTTGTCGTAGGGGGTTAGTTGTCTGAGGGGGTAGTTGTCGGGGGGGGGGGGGGGGGGGTAGTTGTCCCTGGGAGTAGTCTTCCTAGAGGGTGGTTGCCCTAGGGGTAGTTGTCCTAGGGGCAGGCGCGTAGCCACGGGGGGGGGGGGGGGCACGGGGGGGGGGGGCACGTGCCCCCCCTAAAATTTCCAGGATCGGTTGAAATTTTGTAGACCCCTTTTTTTGACCTCGATCGATTACATGTATGTGCCCCCCCCAAACATCAAACTCTGGCTACGCGCCTGCCTAGGGGGCAGTCGTCCTAGGGGGTAGTTGACTGAGGGTGGTTATCCGGGAGGGGGGGGGGGGTGTCCAGAGGATAGGTGTCCGGATACGGATATGATCATATGAATAGGTCCATTCCTAATGTCTTGGAGGTTTTTTAGTGGTCTTACACCCACTTCATGGTTTACCTGTACCAAAGAATGCAGTAGAGTAATATAATTATGGTTGAAGCAATGAAAGTGTAAGGCCTGTTCATATGTGATGTCCTCATGAATTTCTAGTGGTCTTACATTCACCACATGATCTACCGACAGCATAGAGTATATCACTTGATATTTAGAGTACATTGGCTACAGCGGTGGGATGGAAGGAAATTCTGACTCTGAACGGCTTGACTGAAGAACTTTTTTTTTTTACCCTAAAAAAAAGAATATACGATTTAGAGATTGCTTCAACTAAAAATACCCAATATTTAAAACAAAGCAATGGCAACTAGAATACCAAATTACTCACATTTCTTACAAAAAGATGATAGTTAATTAGTGATTGGAATTTGTTCTGAATCATGTCGTGAAAATTCAATATTATTTGCACGTACACTTATGATTTCTGCAGTAGTGGCGGGGTAGCTGCCTGGAGGATATGCCTTCATCAACACCTTACGACTATCCGAAGGTTCTACCGGGTGTCATATACTCGGCAGACCACCAATGCTGTCTACAGTATGGACCAAATGCAACTGCCAGTCCCATGTTTGAAGTAAGAATCTTTGCGATTATCTTACACACATCACAAAGAAAAGGACAAATTTCAACTACCACTCTGTGATGGATAAATAAGAGGAGCGAGGCAGACAAATAATCAAGAAGTCGATCGGTTTTGGAATATTTGAAAAAATTGGGCAGGGATTATAAAAATAAATCTTTAGCTTTTTGTCAAGTATTTTAGCGAGAAATTCCAATGTATTGGATAATGTTTAAAATTGAGTTCATGAGCATGACTACAGCATTTTCCATTGATTTAATAACCCAACAATCTTAAGCGTTGATTTCTACTTTAAATCATGTCCCTCCTTTTATTTGAAATCTTTCTTTTCCTTCTTCACTAATTCTCTCCTCACTTCATTCCTTTCTTTTTTCTATCTGTATCTATCTTTTAACTTTCCCTCTTTGTTTTCCAACTTTCATTTTTCATCTCTTTCTATAAACTCTAATTGCTTATACTCCATCACTCCACTCCGCTTGAGTCCAGTCTGATCTCTGTACTACCCTGTGGTGTAGCGTAGGAGTCATGAGGAGATCACGCATGACAGCAGCTGCACAGGGCTCTCGGTGTGGGAAAGACAAGGTTGGTACCGTTAAAAAAAGATAAAGGGTCACCTTCAAACATCTAGTGGTGTAATCTCACACAATAAGGCCAGAAGTCACAAAGGAAGGTTGTCGTAGGGGCTAGTTGTCGTAGGGGGAGTTGTCCAGAGGGAAGTTGTCCGGAGGAAGTTGTTGTAGGGGGTAGTTGTCCGGGGGCATTGTCCTAGGGGTAGTTGTCTGGGGGTAGTTGTCCCGGGGATATTCATCCTAGAGGGTGGTTGTCCTAGAGGATAGTTGACTGGGGGTGGTTATCTGGGGGGATGGATGTCCAGGGGGTAGGTGCCCTAGAACCCCTAGCTAGACATTTAATAGGGGCCTCCAGAAATGTCTAAGCCATGGGGAGCTTAGAACAGTTTATCCACGGGCTGTCAGATATTTCGGCTTGAGGCCCCGTTAATAAGTGTTCTGAGGGCCGGTTATAGGTTGAGTTGGCCTGGTTATGGGGCTTTCACATATACACTCCGGGGCCCGTACGGCGAGTAAAAACAGACATTTTGGGAATTTTCGGCCGGTGTCCGGCCGGCTACCGTAAAGATCCTACGGGCGCCGGGACAGTTTTTGAAGCCGTACGGGCGCCGTGGTGCTGAGTCGGCTGCTCCCAATTCTCCCGGCGTTTTTATCCGACCGTTAGGTCGTAGAGAGCCCGTGAAGGGCCCGCAGGGCACCTTACGGGTCCCGGCGGGCTCCGGACGGTGTCCGGACGGGCCCCTCATGATTTTGGGGGTCAATTCTCATGAAAAATCTTAACGGGAACCTTGAGGTGCGGATTTCAGAGGACACATAGTTCAGTGCACCGCACGGGACCCGGCCGGGCGCCTTAATGACCCCGGCCGGTTCCCGGCAGGGCACCTTGAGGACCCCGGCCGGGTCCCGGCAGGGCACCTTCCGGGAGCCACGGGTGCACCTGCTCATCGGACGGAGCACGTAAGCTTACCGGCCGGCATCCTTACGGGCGCCTTGCATTTCACTCGACCAATTTTCACCGGGCACCTCCCGGGCGCCGCAGAATATGTGACCACACATGCCGTAGAAAAGAAAATCGGAAGGTTCCCGTACGGTCTCTAAATCCACGGCATGCCGCAGGGTAGGGAAAATCGTACGGGGCCCGGTTTATATGTGACCTAGGCATTACAACGGAATTCCCCAACCGAATTTCAATTCCAGTCCGTCCCCGCATGAATGCTTCATTATGCTTTGGATTCATAATGCTATGCTAGATCTTGCAATAACTAATGCAAATTTATAAAACAAAGGTGAGGTCAGTAGATATAGGGTCGTCCCCCAAAATTGATAAAGATTGTGAGAACAATATGATTTTAAAAATCCGTTATTGAACACTCGAGTACATGTCACATTCACAAACAGTCTCGACCGATTTGATCCTGAAATCCCTACCTCGACCTGCCGTCATAGTTAAAAATGCTTGGTTTGGCTTGTTTTATTCACGGCCTTAAAACATTCCATTTACAAAGATAGACATAAACAAATATTTATATAAAAAGAATATGACTGAATTACTTTCTTCAAAGTCATTAATGCAATGGCCTAGATCCTGTCAGAGCCAATGACATTATGTATTATTGTTCTTAAAGATATCTCTTCTTTATTGTGTTCAGTGGTGTATATCTGGATAGTGTATCGATATCGATGAACATCCCGTGGTCATCGATGGCGGATGGGGTCCATGGAGCGAGTACTTTGAGTGTTCCCTGACGTGTGGACGGGCCGTCAAGTCTAAAGAGAGACATTGTAACAACCCAAGGTATTCTCCGACTTTTCCGATCACCATCTACATTTTCTTTAAAGCTGAAGGTTGATGAAAAAATTGCGTAATTTTTGTATGAAATGTTATTATATATATTCCTCCTACTGTACTAACCCTCTAACATGCAACAAATTCTGAAAAATTTCTCAAACCGCAAAGATATTTATGGTTTTCTTTGAAGGTGTCACTGTGCGACAACTTATAACAGTAAATTCCCCACCGTTTTTCCATGAAAATAAGACATAAGATAGGAAAATGTCTGGAATGGTTTATAGAGCCAATTCATTGCTTTGTGGCGATTTACATTCACATAAAATGTAACTAAAATGTAATAATGTAGTAGGGAACATTAAGGAATCGATCATATATGTTTTTCCCAATTTTTATCACTATATTGTCCGTTTTCACTCAAACTTTCAGATAATCTTTAATTGCACATTTAGCATTGAAGTCGATAGCTTAGCACCATTTTCTCTCATCTCAACAATGTTACCAAGTCCCTTTAACGACGTTGTAGTACAGTATATAGTTTACAAAGAAATATCACAATGGAGTAAAATAGGTCGAAATGCATGTGCACTTGACAGAGCTCCAATCTTAGAATGATTGATGTACAAACGTTCTATGTGCAAAATGCTAAAGATCATGATGGATATACACAATTTTAGATATCGCTGAGTTATGGTCGTAATCTGATCAGTGGTCGTAGCTTAGATCGTAACATGGGCTTACTATACTTCGTGCAGCAATTTTCGTGCTGCAGAAAAACTGAACTGCAAACTAAAAACAGCTTCCATGAGCGTTTTGACCAAACGTTTCGTCTGGGGCGCTGGAGGATAATGACCATGTCATATTCCTGCGGATCGGTGTTCCTTCACTATTAAACACAACTGCGGCGACAGCTAGCGAGTCCCCAGTCGAATCATTCCGGATAAAGTTTTACGAATACCAACTCAGAGAAATTTTTTTTTTTTTTTTTTTTTACCATTGCTCCTGTAGTCCATCTCATGGAGGAAGATACTGTGTTGGTGAGAGAAAGAAGTATACCATGTGTAAGCTTCAGGTACGTATACTATTAACTTAAATCGACTAATTTTGAAAAACAACTATAGATGGAAGCATGACAAAATATAGGGTTCAGAAACATCGATTTATGTACCTTGGTCCTAGATAAGACGTTCATTCATTCAGGCAGTAATGTAATCAATCGGTGCAGAGAAGGGCAAGTACAAGGCTTTGGTCATTTGTTGCCCTGTACGTCACCAAGTGCTATAAAGTTCTGAACATAATTATACTGACTTCAAATGTATCTGGTCTGATTAAAGCTCTAGTATTGCTATTACGACAATGATCATATGTTCTAACATCTTATATCATCTGGTCTGTGACGTACGGGACACACTATAGCTTTGACTTACACTATTATGATACAGATGGAAAATATTTATGTTATAGTTTAGATATGTATGAGTGGTAGAACCAATGGGATGGAGCACCTCTCAGATGTCTCATAGTTGTGACATGAACATTTCGTATAGGAGGAATAACAATTAATAGGACCCCTGGTTGCTAATGTTCGTTTTCTATTTCTTGTTGTAATTATACATATGTTTTGTGTATTCAATGTCACTTACAAATAAAAAACACTCATCGAAATCATGGATTTGCCGGTACGGGTACAACGGTGCCTTCACCAGTTGTCGCTCGCCTCTTTATATAATTATTACAAATACACTGTTGCTCATAACGGTGGAATATTTTTTTTTATCCCAATTTATGGAATTATTTTAAAAATAATTTTAAAATACTAGATCTAGATAATAGTATACAGTCTCAGATTTTATTGAATAATAATTTGCCAATATGTGTTTTGCGTGACTGCTAAAGCATGTATATTATGCTACTATGTTTATTAACTAGGGGACCTATGCCCTTAAGTCATAAATGACAGTAATGAGGATTAATGCCTCACAAAAGGGCACTAATATAGCACATCGACACGGTGTTGATCCTGGGGCCTCACAGTTACGAGGCCATTGCTTTGTCACTGAACCATGACTGTACGCAGCGGGGGCTATGGTAGGGGGCAGTTTCCATAAATTAAAAAAAAAACAGAAAATGCAATAAATTTTCAATAATTTATTGCATTCTACCCGGTCCCCAACATAAAAAAATCTTCTGTGTGCCCATGCCTTGAGCCATAATAAATGGCCGTCCAGAGGATTTTTTTATGTTGGGGACCGGGGTAGAATGCAATAAATTATTGAATATTTATTGCATTTTCTGTTTTTTTTTAAATTTATGGAAACTGCCCCCTACCCTAGCCCCCGCTGCGTACAGTCATGGTTCAGTGTGACAAAGCAATGGCCTCGTAACTGTGAGGCCCCAGGATCAACACCGTGTCGATGTGCTATATCAGAGCCCTTTTGTGAGGCATTAATCCTCATTACTGTCATTTATGACTTAAGGGCATAGGTCCCCTAGTTGATAAACATAGTAGCATAATATACATGCTTTAGCAGTCACGCAAAACACATATTGGCAAATTATTATTCAATAAAATCTGAGACTGTATACTATTATCTAGATCTAGTATTTTAAGATTATTTTTAAAATAATTCCATAAATTGGGATAAAAAAAAATATTCCACCGTTATGAGCAACAGTGTATAATAGACACCAAATTGTTTCATCCTTATCTCGACTTTCAAAGTAAAACATGTATGTGGCTTTGATTCCGTGAAATATAAGTCATTGTTGCTTTTATTTTTTTAGGATTGCGTTCATGAATCTGTGTTCGTGCCATGCAGTGCAGCACCTATGATACAATCCAATCGAATGGTACCCAACTCGCATGGATTCCAGTCGATGTCAAAGGTGCGTGGCGTAGTGGTTCATTCACTTCAAAGTTGATGGTTCGAATCTCCCCCCCCCCCCCCAGGGATGGTTTGAGACTAAAATTCGGTTGGGAAATTTTGATGCAACCAGCCCATTCACTCTTCCTTCAAAGAAGCTTGGCGCCTACTAACTGTGTCTAATACCACAAGTCAACTGGCTATAAAACTGAGTGGCCCATGGCCAAAATTTCACCTCAAATTCCTTTCACTCACAATGGCCCCTGAACATCAGCACAATGTCCCTTGGCCAGGGTTAATCTACATTTCCACTGTTAGACAAAGGTGTAATAAGTGGGGACTTTTCTTGGGAAATATAGATATTGATTTTTTTTTGAGGGGGGGGGGGGGGGGGGAGGGAGGTGATGTGACCGAGTGGCTTGAATCATGAAACAAGTGTGGAGAATTCCTCCTTAAAATGTAGTAGAAGTATCTTCTACACGGAATGTATGAAAATATGTAATTTTACTTTCGCCCTTTTCTTCCATTTCTGACAGTGTTTCTTTCTGTATTTTCCTTTGTCTTTTCATTCTTTTCTTATAGGCTAATATAAATGATAAACAATCTTTTTCTCATTATATTTTTGGTAGATAAACCTTGTGAATTGTTTTGCAGACGTCGTGATCAAGCATTGATAAAGAAGAAGTCAGTTCACGTGACCAATGGAACTCCTTGTACTTGCTTCTCACGTGATATCTGCATTGACGGTATATGTCAGGTATGAGTTCCTTTTTTTCGAAGGTTCATAGTTCCGAAAGTTCATTAATTCAAAGGTTCATATCCCCCCCCCCAAAAAAAAAAAACACAAACAAACGAGATAGGGTTCATAATACCGAAACCCTCTATCGTTTTTCGGAAATACTTACCTTCGAAATTATGAACCAAATTTAATATTCGGAAAAATGAACCTTCGGAATAATGAACCCTTGTTTATTTTCGGAATTATGAATAATAAATGGAATACATCGAACAGGAGATATAGAAAGGGGGGGGGGTGCATCAAAGGCACTTTTCCCCGTCCTAATACATGAAAACTACTTTTACAATAATTTCATTTTATGTTAATGGAGAATATATTTAAATTTGCAGTATCTCTGTATTTAAGTATTATATGAAGCCCATATTTTGAATATAGCATAGCCATACGGAACCCCAATCATACTGAAGAACAAACATATTTTTTAGTGATTGGTACCTTTTAAAAATACCCTTTTCCCCCCAGATGGTTGGTTGTGATAATGTTGTCAGCTCAGGGGAGGTGGAGGACCGATGCGGTGTATGCCGCGGGGATGGGTCATCCTGCCTTACAATTCAGGATAGTTTCAACACGAAGTATGGACGAGGTTTGTACGATTCGCTATATCTAACCAAATTATTCAAATGGAACGATTCATACATCTATGTCTCCTTTTTGTTATATTGCATACAATGTATGATTACCTACATTTTAATTCAACAACGCGATAGCAACTTCTTATGAAAAATAAACCTTAGACAGTTTCGCTGGCCTTGTACGTCAACTACATTGCAAAGACGTAATATGTAATCTGAACATGATTGCTATGAAATATACAATAGGTCATTGAATTTACCCCTTGATTTGATTTTTTTCTCGAATGTAGTTGCCATCGGGTTTTGGTGAGTGGGACCTTATTGTACACAAACAAAATGCTTGAGAATTGAGAACAGCCATTTTATTAGGAGAAGACTTTAATTCATTTTATCCAAGCAATAATTTCATCACCAAAAAAAAAAAAAAAAAAAAAATCACCAAACAAATTATATTAACCCTCAATGCAAGGGTTAAGGGTTCGAATCACATACAGGCACCAACGTAAATTGGCAAGACATTTATCCACTTTTGCCACTCTCTACCCAGGTGTAAACAGGTACCTGGCAGTGCTGGGGTAATAGGAATTGCAGGGTCCCACATGAAGAGCAGTATTAATAATGATGTTGCTACCCTGGGTAAATAAGACCCAAATTATAATTGTAGTTTATATTATTGTAGGTTATGTGGAAATCACCGTCATCCCTGCCGGTGCATCGTGTTGGATGAATTGGTCTCTTCCCAAAACTACCTGGCCATCAGCAATGCTTCAGGACATGACCTGCTAAACATGGATTGGTATATTGATTGGAGCGGATAGTATCAGGCAGCAGGGACCATTATCAGCTACGAGAGGATAGACAATAAAGAACGAGTGGAGATCCTTGGTCCCATCAGCGAACCACTGCACATCTATGTAAAAAGAGACTTCTCTGGAATATTATAATGGGATGGCGTTTCATGATAAACGGAAGAGGTTTTCTGATTATTTACAAGCACGGATAAAAGCAATACTAAACAAGACAAACAAACTCTCACTTTTTGAAATTTGTTAAGTAGTTTTGAAATGTGCATTCACAAGACAAAAAAGAAAAAGGCTTCAAGAAACATTTTCAATGGATTTGACATTCCTCATCAGTAATATATGTACCCGCCTGACAGGTTGAAAAGAAATATCTCTGTCGGTAAAAATGGTTGCAGTGTATTAAAAAAAATATTTATGCTTGCTTGATTTAATGTGGTAGATGTGCTGATCAACTGTTTTATAGTTTGCTTTGTCAGGTATTGATTTCAATAATATTTACCCAGTGTTACATTGAACACAACATGTACGTCGTACCAGAAAATATGTGATAATATTTTCACTCTCCCCTTTTCCAGCTCATATTTCAACGAGCTCAGAACCCTTGCATAACATACAAGTATACCATTCCGCGAGAAGGGAACCAGACTGCTGTCATGCCGCAGTTCTTCTCCTGGGTCTTTACCGATTGGTCCCCGTGTTCTGCATCCTGTGGCATTGGTAAGGTGTCCTTTATAGGGCTACCGAACCGACAGGTTAGGCAGATTCATAAACAACGAAGCGATGAAAGGTTATCAGAATTCTCGCCAACCTCGTACAGCCTTGGACCCTGTTTGATACAACTTCTTATAAATAACAAATGTGAAATCTCAATGACGAATTTGCTCTCAGCCAATCAAATGCAATGATTTCAGTAACTAACACTTTTTTATTGCACCCGTTTTTAGGTTTTATGACATGTTGGACTGACCATTGGTGTCATTATTAAAGCACGCGCGACTGAGGGTCGAAATCTGGTTCTGGTTATTGTTTAGGGAAGCCAAAGCCATAGGGTAGACAAATAACGTTAATTCATCACGAGCGGTGGCCAAAAGCTGACTTCTTATTCATTGCAAAGTAATTGAAGATACAAGTGAAATACGAATATATACTTTTCGACTGATAGATCGCACCCATGTCAGGTATTCTTTGTAAAGTAATGCAGATACTGTTGTTGTTGTTGTTGTTGTTGTTCTCTCTCTCTCTCTCTCTCTCGTATCTAAGCGCATAGAGACAATTTTGTAATAAGCACTATATAAGAATTGAACATTATTATTATTATTATTATTATGTTGTATGCTAGCTGGTTTTGGCCTACCTGAACGATTGAATTACAACAGCTCAGTGATACATGATATATTATCATCATTCTGCATTATTGTTACATGCTTTAATTGAATTTGTATATATGTTTGTCCTTTTTTTTGCGAAATCAGGTTATCAGCGTTCGAGTGTGATCTGCAAAGAGTTGATAGCCGGCTTGGTTGATGACCGATACTGTGAAGGCATGAAACCAGACGATATGCAGCAGACATGCAATGAACAACAGTGCCCTGCCACGTGAGTTTGTTTTTACCCAGTTGGATAATTCAGCAAAACCTTTCATTTTCTTCAGCTATTGAATAAAATCTGGATTATCCGTGATGCAGTGTGCATTCCATTTAGCGCGAAGGCAAGGCTACGTCCATGTGAGGCCCTTCGGCCTATATAATGTTGCAGTTAGTAACATTTCGTGTTCCCACCATATTTTATCTGCCGATGACATTTTCAACAATCCCCAAACGGTATGGATGATTATAATGTCTTATAATGGACAAAATGTTGTTTTGGAAGACCACTTGATTCCTTCTGTTAGTACTCCCAAATCCTCTGATGCTCTCTGTAACGGACATAAATTTCAAAACTGCACTGCAGTTATCAAAAGCGTGTCCAGGTTCCCACAAAATAGTTCTTGACTAATTCGTGTTGCTACAGATCGTGGGAAGGGCCTTGGCAACACTGCACAGGAAGCTGTGGAGAGGAGGGGCACAGGCAGCGATGCGTCTTCTGCATACGTGGTTCCACTAACGGCGAACAGACTGTCCTCGATGACGTCGACTGCCTTAGTCAGGGCCAGGAGAAACCCGTCACTGAGACAACATGTGAGGTTGACCTTCACTGTGAATCCAATGACAACTGGCAAACAGGCGAATGGTCGCAGGTTAGTGCGTGAAGATGATCGTGAAACAGAACTGCAAAATACGCTTAATAATTTTTTGTTATGATATTGGAGGAATAATAATGTACATTCAATTTGATCTAACGTGAATTTTCGGGTTGTAGAAAAGAAGTCCACCTGTCGACAGCTCTTGAATATTGCAAAAACAGGGAGAACCAATTAACAAGGAAAAACATTTGAAAACGAAAGATTTGTTTTGTCTTCTGCAAATTGCTCGAATAATTTTGTTAGATAAGGTTATTTAGCAAATGCAAGTATGAAAGGGTTTCAGAATGAATGAAAGACAACAAGATTAATTTTGATGGAGTAATATCGATATGTTTCTAAAAGGATTTGTGATATCTACCACTACCCCTACTGAACATTCATACTATACATACCATACCATATATATGAACTATGTATTCCTATATATTTTCCCAAAAGTGTTCCGTTTCGTGTGGCGGTGGGTGGCATACCAGGTCTGTAATCTGCACGAACGCCATCAAACCTTGCGATATTGCAGGAAAGCCCAGCGACCGAAGACCGTGCTTCTTAGATCAATAGGGGGTTTTCGTTTGTCACGTCGACATAGTCGACGTCTAATATGTGACATCATTTCCGCGATCTGCGCATGCGTCGGGTCGTCTGGCGTCGTCAGGCCACATTTGCGAACCCGTTCATCGATGATTTGAGGTTCGTCAGAAAACTAGTGACCCGTCGTCAGAATTACGTCATCTTGCTACATCGCAGCGTAAATCAGAAAGTAAAAACAGAAAGAGAAAGTGATAGAATGATTAAAAAAACAAAGAATAACATAAGAAAAGGTGATAGAAGGAAGAAACAAAGAATAACATAAGGAAAGACAGAAAACAAAGTGATAGAATGATAAAAACAAAGAATAACATAAGAGAATATGATAGAAGGAAAAAACAAAGGCTAACATAAGGAAAGACAGAAAGAGAAGGTGGAAGAAGGAAAAAAACAAAGAATAACATAAGGAAAGACTGAAGAGAAAGTGTAAGAAGAAAAAAACAAAGAATAACGTAAGGAAAGACAGAAAGAGAAGGTGAAAGAAGGAAAAAACAAAGAATAACATAAGGAAAGACAGAAAGAGAAGGTGAAAGAAGGAAAAAAAAAAGAATAACATAAGGAAAGACAGAAAGAGAAGGTGAAAGAAGGGAAAAACAAAGAACAACATAAGGAAAGACAGAAAGAGAAAGTGAAGGAAGGAAAAAAAACAAAGAATAACATAAGGAAAGACAGAAGGAGAAGTGAAAGAAGGAAAAAACAAAGAATAACATAAGGAAAGACAGAAAGAGAAGGTGAAAGAAGGAAAAAAAACAAAGAATAACATAAGGAAAGACAGAAAGAGAAGGTGAAAGAAGGGAAAAAACAAAGAATAACATAAAGAAAGACAGAAAGAGAAAGTAAAAGAAGGAAAAAACAAAGAATACCATAAGGAAAGACAGAAAGAGAAGGTGAAAGAAGGAAAAAAACAAAGAATAACATAAGGAAAGACAGAAAGAGAAGGTGAAAGAAGGAAAAAACAAAGAATAACATAAGGAAAGACTGAAGAGAAAGTGAAAGAAGGAAAAAACAAAGAATAACATAAGGAAATACAAAAAGAGAAAGTGGTAGGATGATAAAAACAAAGAATAACTTAAGAGAAGATGATAGAAGGAAGAAACAAAGAATAATATGAGGAAAGATAGAAAGAAAAATGATAGAATGATAACAACAACAATAACATTAGGAAAGACAGAAAGAGAAAATGATAAAAAATAGACAATGGAAAGATAGAAGAGAAGATGGAAGAAGGAAAAACAAAGAATATCATAAGAAAAATAGAGAGAGTATAATAGAATAATAAACGAAGAACAAAATAAGAAGTGAAAGAAGGAGAAATTGAATATAAGCGCGTGCGGGGGCCATTACGTCATCGTGTAGAGAACGTGTGTCGACTTAAAACGAAAAGGGTTATAAGGTAGTGAACAGGACGGGTGTCTGACGTCAATTCGCATCGTTAGAGGACGTGAACGCCGTCCTCGTCCACACAAACGAAAAGCCCCTAATACCCTAGGAGACAGGACTTCTACAACGCTGTGCCAGAGGCTCCTGAAAGCCGCTCCTACGCAGACGAATCTTCACTAGACCAATCATCAGCGAGCGTGTCCGCTAGCAGTGACTATCCGGCGAATTTCGGCGAGTGGGAGAAGAAAATTGCCATCCAGAAACACAAATCGGCGGCTAATAGCACCCGCCTTTACCACCTGAAGAAGCGCCTCATAAACCTAACTACGAATTGAACATTACTACCCATGACATTGATGTCATAGAAAAAGAGCGCAAGGATTCTACAATAAACCAACTTCCTGTTGTGCCAGATTCTCCATATGTAAATTTTATCTTATTCCCATCTGCCCTGAACGACAAGCATCCATCGGCTTCAGATACTGCTACTCGTCTGCAACATCAGTCTCAAGAGCCTTCGTTTGGGTGGTCAAAACAACCGTGGCAGCCGGTAGGTCCTGACCTTAAAAGCTTTTTTATTTGTAATTCTAAGCATTTTGACAGGGGCTTTCATGAACACAGACAAGGTGTCAGAGACAAGTGATGGTTATGCCGCAGAGTATAAAACTTGTATTTAAAGCGAAGGTTGAGTTCTGGGAAGAGATGAAAATAATTTGTGAGCGTTATCATTGTATTATGCAAGTGTGGGAGAACATCAGATACAAAATGTTCTGTGACGGGACGGATTTTTATGCCATATGTTCGTGTGGTCCCATATACATCAGTCTTGTAACTTGGGCATTTGTCCTCGAGGTATTATTTACAATGCATATGACTGTTATAATCATATATTAATTGCTCTAGTTGCTTACTAGCAAGCATTTATGCTTTCTTAGCAGTCAGGTAAAATAACCTCCACTGCCACTACAACTACCCTAATCATTGATAACCAAAATGTAAGCAAAATAAGAGAAGACGGAGAAACACCGTTCTCTTTATATGACGACGCACTCGTCAACTATCGTCAGTGACCTGCATTCAACCATTCACCAACAAACTAGCTGACGTTGCAGCTTTCTCCTCTACTGCTCCCAAACTCTGGAAAACGCTCCCACCTAACTTAAATAATCACCAACTTTAGAACAATTCACAGAGTTTGAAGCCATATCAATTCTGAAACCATTGCCCCATTGCACAAAACTTACCATCGATGGTAATTTTGCCATTAATGGTAACTACCATAGAAACCTTAATTTTGACTGGCTGTTGAGTCCCGTTACCATGGTAGTTGCCATTGATGGCAAAGTTACCATGAATGGTAAGTTTTATGCAACGGGGCCTATATGCATTCATTAAACTCACACTGTCACTGTTTGGCAGTTTTTTAAATATATTTTTACTAGAACGCTGACCCAGGGATGGCATATCTTGACGCCTTGTTTCCAGTGATAAAAAAAAAGCGAAATAATAAATCCCATCTATTACTCTTGCTATTAATTAAATGTTTTGTGCATAAGGGTTTGTGGATAGTACAATTTTAATATAAATATATTAATTTTCTGTTAACAGTTTGCAGGAATACTCTCAGCACCACCATGTGTTTGATGATCGTCCAATCAGGAAGCTGCTCTCAAACACACTTTCGTGAAAGATGCTGCAGAACCTGCGCCGAAGTCAGATAGCGTTTCCTTTTGCGCATGTAATCTGTTGAACTTTGGACAGTACTGAATGCTATATGTCACCTACCGCTCAACCTAGTTAGATAAAAGCGTCAATATGAAAATGACAGCTGAGAAATTTGACTCAACTGATCCAAGACCTTTTGCAAAACATTATTTTCAGTTGTAAATTATTTTTTATGTTTAATCCTTACCCGTTCAAACCTTTGATTTGTTTATATATACTGTTCTTGAGAATTAAAAAAATAAATGTATTATACTGTTGTTGAGAATTACGTATTTGAACTACAATGCCGCTGTACTGATTTCCTGTGTCAAGTGACAGAGTTTTCCGCGAGATAATAATACACCCCCACCCTCATAAAGCCCACACAAATCACATGCACATACACAAGCACATATATACTTTTTTTCAATAGTTTTTTTTGTATTGATTCCAAACAATACAAATTAATTTTTAGAAATAAAGTACAGTTGTTTTTCCTTGACATGAATTCAAAACATTTATATTACATAAATTGTACAATTGATGAAAAAACTAAAATGAAATCAGTTGTAACATAAAACAAATAACCCCATCCAACCAAACACACTACTAACCCTCTCCCCATCATGCGACACACACATCACCCGACCACACTTCCACCACACACTGTTCCTAGCCCCCTCATAATCCCCAAATTGGAGCGACGGACAAACAGAAACAATCTACATTTAAAACAAAATCATTTAAACGAGGCTACAATAGCCACAATAGTCCAGTATTCAAAGTTCATGAAAACTTTACTTGTTCCCACTTCTGTAAATGTAAGGCCAATTTACCTGCCCTCCCTGCGATATTCTTTTCTTCTTCCCTAAATTCTAACGGTTGTTTTTGAAACTCCCCCAAAGACAATATTACGGACTTTCCCCTGCATCTATATATCCAATATTTCAATGCAAAAATAATTGTATTAAACATTTTAATCGTGGGGAGTTACCGGCAACCCTAAATGAATATCTATCCAGTCGATAGACCTTAATTCCTTTAGCACAAAATTAGCTTTTGCCATAATATTTGAACATGTACACACTCCCAAAACAAGTGTAAATATTTTCTATCTTTTGCTTACAAAATGAGCACAAGTTATCTACAACAAAGCCGAATCTGAATAAATGTTCTCTAGTATATATTGCTCCATGAAGCAGTTTATACCGAATTTCTCTTAGTCCGTAACAAGAGTAACTTTCCTAGGCCTACTAAATATCTCCCTACATACCTTATTTGAAAAAAAAATCTGAAAATTCCCGTCCATCATGAATCTTCAAGACAAATAAATTTTGTAACTTCTCTATAAAATATTCATAAACCTTCCTCGATAATACATCTCTGAAAAGCTTCACAGTACTGTTAAACTGCATTAAAATATCATACTCTTTTACATCAACTAAACTCCAGTTATCCTTTTTTCCGCTTCTCAAAATAGCTTCCCCAATATTCCATACTCTCTCTCTCTAAGTGCCATATCGATTGACTTTGGCGATCATGCTGTTCCACAACCCTCGGTTCCTAGCCTTCTGTATTAGTACCACTCCCAGTTTTTTCACTCCTCTTTCTTCCAACAATTTCTGCAGACTGTCCATCCAAAGAATCCTCCTTCTTCCCCTACCCCTTCTTCCCACAATTTTCCCTGTCAAGGCAAGATTCTCTAGGCCTTCTTTACGTGTAATGTGACCCATGAACTTCAACTGCCTAATCAACATCTCACGTATCATTTTCCTTTGCACTCCAGCTCGTGTAAGATCTTACTCATTACTAACTCTGTCAGTCCAGGGGATTTTCATCATTCTTCTAAAAACCACATTTCGCAACTTTCCAAACGCTTTTTAGTATCAGAGGCTAAAGTCCACGTTTCACTACCATACATAATTACTGGGTATATGTAACAATTCAATACTCTTATTGTGGTCTTCATACTCATTGTTCGATTTGTCAGAATTTTGCCTAGCTTTGAAAATGCAGATTTCGCGAGAACTATCCTTCTCTTGATCTCTGTCTCACATCTGGCATCCTCGGTGATCATGCTGTCGAGGTAGTTAAATGAGGAGACTTGTTTAATAATCTGTTCTTTCAGTTTCAAGTTACATTTTGGACTGCTCTTCTTAGAGACCACCAGGCACTTTGTCTTGGTATAGTTGATCTCTAGTCCCATTCTCTCACTTTCTTTTACAACTACATTCAGGAGTCTCTGGAGATCTTTCTCTGATTCAGAAAATAAATGTATTCCATACATCAACAATTTTGTTTCCTTTTAACCCCAAATTTTGAAAATGAGATATTGCCCGCATGCCATTTTCAGCAAAAATATCTTGAATTAAAATGATATTGCGTGTACACAACTCCTCATCAAAAATCAATTTGTTTTTCAATAAGAAATCTTTATTGTTAAAAATAATTGGATTGATTTTTAAGTCAAAATTCCTACAACCTTCTAACTCTTCCCATATGCTTTGATCATTACTAAATAGAACTTAGGTACTTTGAAACTGAATAACTTGGAATCATAGTTACACAAAAAAAAATAAATCTACCCCCTACCAGGCGCGTACGCAGGATTTTTTCAAGGGGGGGGGGGGGGGGGGTTTAACCGAAAATTTCGCAACGACTCAGCCAGCCGCTGAATAAGCGGGGGGGGGGGGGGGGGGGAAGAGGTCATTTTTTTTTGAGGGGGGGTCCCAAAAAATCGCAACGACTCAGTCGACCGCTGAATAAGGGGGGGGGGGGGGGGGGGGGGGGGGGGGGGGTAAGGGGACACTTTTTTTTTTTTTTTGGTCTCGAAATTTGAAAATTTGACATTTTGTTCCGTTAGGGGGGGGGGGGGTAAGGTCAGCTTTTTAGGTCAACCATGGGAATTTATTTTTTTTAAATATAAAAAAAAAAAAAAAAAAAAAAAAAAATCCAAAGGGGGGGGGGGGGGGTTTTAGAGAAATTTAGGGGGGGTTTACACACACAAAATTACCAAAGGGGGGGGGGTTTAACCCCCCAAACACCCCCCCTGTGTACGCGCCTGCCCCCTATCATCTTGAAGCAGAAATCAAAGTATAGCTTCCACCTCATAGATTTTTCTCCGTACAATAGTCTTTTCACCCACATACACGCACGCCGCAGCCTCTCACACACACGCACCAACACGCTCCCTCACACAGAGACAAATATGTTTGAATGATAGAAAATCCATACTAATTAACTGTATGATATTGTATGGTCGCATGTTGTTCGTATTGTTTCACGAGGCATTTGATTGGTATTTATAGACCTTGGCTTCTTTAGATTTTGCCTCCCCAGTGATTCTTGAGTATACACGTGAAGATAAGTTATATATGATTGGATTAAAAGTTGTCTACCGTGTCAAAAACCTTAAACTTTATGTTTGTTATTTTGTATAAACAAAATAAATCGTCTATACTGTTCTTATTGAATGAAAAAAAATTTGGTTATGTTAATCCATTAAACGTTAACCGAACCATTAGGAACGTCATGATCGTAAAATAGAATTAATTTGTCACACCCGCACTAACGCGCACATCCACCTTCGTACATGTCCATAATTACAGGTATATAAATGTAATTGTATATCTTACATAACTTCATTCTTTAGTCTTTCCAACTTTTCAATTGCTGGTGTAAATAACGTATTTTTAGATTACATCATCATCTTTGTAATAAGTTCATTTGTATGAACTCGGGAAAATAAGAGAAACAAAAGGGCGTAAGTTTGAAATAAATCGGACAAACAATAGAAAGTTAATAATGTTTTAAATATGTGATTACTAATTCTTAGCGAATCTGAAATTGGCAATTCGGTCAGTGAGTTGTAACATAGCCGTGGATAACTTCCCAGTTTGTCAGTGTACAAAAATATTATTCATTTTTGTTTTCTCCTTGTGCCCTCTCTCTCTAGGGGCTCTACTCAAATATATTATGGATGTCACATTGTTAAAGGTCCTCTGAAAAGAAAAGATCCTCGTTATTCATGTATTTTGAAGAAAGAAATTGCACTTTAATCCTCTTGTGTATTGAAACAGATGAGAAAGTTGCCCTACACTGCGTCACAGTGACATTTCCAATTCAGTCAATTCGAAGTACCAAATATACGTATAGTGATTACAACTTTTAAAAAATCTATTATTTTCTTATTATTTGTCCGTTTTCATTCAATATTTCACAAGTCTACCTTTCTGATTTTCGAATTTCTTTGAGTGTATTGGTCTATTGTTTGGATTTTCAGTTAACAATGGAAGGTTTAATAATGGACTTGAAGCAGCTAGTCCAAAACGGGGGGACAGGTAGAGTCAAAGTATCATCCCGATCTTTACCGACATCTGAAATATCGAACATGAGCACTTTCATTCTCTTTCGTTGTTCTCACGAGACTTCAGCAGACGTCTCGATTACATGTCCCTTAGAAACAAAATATTAACATGATTAATCTCAGGTCTCTGTCAACTTGACGAACTCGACCAATATCTTTGAAATGATGCAGGTTTGTAGAATAAATCAACGTCCACAACGAGAACGTAAACCATTGAAGTGTATTTATTGATACGACGAACACATAACGATGATGAAAATACAACTATTATGGGCAGGGCGTTCGTGACCTACTTGTAACTTCACAATATTAACGGCGCCAAACGTAACGAAAGACACCGCTCCCATTAGTGTACAAAATGTTAACCTATGTTGGTTATTACCACTACTAGTACTACCTTATACATCTATCTGATAGATGTATATCATATCGGATATGATATTGGCTATTGCTGCCTGCAAATACCAGAGCAGAGCATTAATCTATTCACACTAAAAGAAAAACGGTAAACAAACAAACAAAGGAGTTAAAGAAATCATTACTAAAGAAGTCATGAACGTGATTGATATGTTAAAGTTTTCGCAGAAGTTATGAATATTACAGTTTAAAAGCGTTACCAATATATACATCCCTTTTGGAAGATATACAGAGAAACAAACAAATCAACGAACCAACCAACAAAGAAAGTTGATTTATTAAATGAAAAATTACAGAAGGTCTGTAAAATATCTCATATAGAATATGTATAACATTGCCATTTACCGTAGTTCCCATTCATTACAAAAACATAATTTTAACTTTCGAGTAAAGCCTATACCAATGAAACGATTTTCAGTGGAATTTGTAATTTGCTTAAACAAATTATATAGAACGCAATCGCAAACACCCTTAAGAATTCAACTTGTAGGCAATTTTAAATACCCAATAATACATACATACATATTTATATTTATATAGCGCCTTTACTTAAACATGCTCAAGACGCTTTACATTAGTAAAAAAAAAAACACATAATAATTATGTACTCTCCAACTGCATTACACTCTAAAAATAACAATTACAAAGAAAACAAATGAGTTTTTAGATTTCTCTTAAATGATGCGACTGAGGTGCAGGAACGAATGCTTAATGGGAGACTATTCCAAATAGTGGGACCAGAAAAAAAATTGTTTACCCTTCTTCGAATTGATGCGGGGGATTTGCAGTAGAAGGGGGTCTGACCTTGAACGTAATGAATATCTTGATCGCTGAATGGGACAAAACAGACTAGAAATATAGGATGGGATAAGGTTATACATGGATCTATAAACAAATAGTGAAACTGTATACATTATTCTCTTATGAGCATGTAACCAGTTAAGTTGTTTAAACAAGGGAGACACATGATCATATTTTCTTGCAGTTGAAACAATAAGGGCTGCACGATTCTGGATTCAAGAGAGAATTGGCATTATCAAGACGGCTTAAAACAAGAGAGCGAATAACATGATGGCATGCCTCATCAGTTAATATCCTTCTGACCCTAGATATGTTATACACAGTGAGGTAACCTGTTGAGACATGGTCGAAGAAGAGTCAAGTACAATACCCAAAGTTCTGACTGATTCAGAGGGCTCAACCAAATCATCGCCAAGTAACAAATGAACATGATCCGGTAAATAATGTCTAAGTCTAGAAGAAATAATCAAAAGAGACTCTGTTTTTGTTCATTCATGAGTAATTTGTTCTTTATCATCCATACATTAACTTTACTAAAACATTTCTCTATCAATAATATTGCATTTTGGAAACTACTTGAAGATTTGGGGTTAAATGAATAATACAACTGAACATCGTCAGCATATAAATGAAATTCAACACCGTTATTCCTCAAGATATCACCAAATGGTCTCAAGTACATCGTAAATAACAGAGGCCCCAATATGGAACCTTGAGGAACACCATATTTCAGACTAAGTTAATGAGACAATTGATTACAAATGGATACTGCAAATGATCGACCCTCTAAGTATGATTGAAACCAGTCAAGTACTGTACCAGACAAAAAGAAATAATGACTATGGAAATCATGTTCGGATTATTTATGTCACATAAATTTCCCACAATTTCACTAAGTGATACATTAGACTATATGAAATGCCTTGATTTCTCGGAAGTCTGTTATAGTCAATCACCAACTGTATTATACGGGGTATAGTTACATCAGTCTGGAGTACTCATATCGTCTTCATCATAATTATATACGACAGTCAAGATGAAAATTTAGTGATTACACTGGCATTTGATGGTGCAGCCTTCGGTAGGAAAGGGTGGTGGATGTCCCGTTTGAGTAAGAGGTTAGGACAGAGGTAGAGAAAGAGAGCGCATGGAAAAAAAGGGGGGGGGGGGCGGGTGTCATTCTCATGGAAACAGGAGTAATTAATTTTGGAGATGAAAGAGGAGTCAGAGTTATTGTTTAAGATTATAGAGATTTCCGAAAAATTATCTTTATTCCAGAAAAATTGGTAATAAGCATGAACCTCACAAGAATCATATTTGTATTGTATACATTTTCCAACACGTATACATGTACTTGTCTCTGCTTTGCCATCGTGTATAGATAACAATCAAGCTACACGTATTTACCAAAAATCTTGGTGGTATTTAATGAAACAAAAATCATGCATGAACTGATACCATAACTAGTACCATCAGCACGATAAAAGCATCATTCTCTTACTAGACTTCCATTGCCAGACGAAAAGACTTCTCCAAGGTAGGCCTATGAATCCACTATCTCATCCACGTACTTCTACCTGCCTAGCGTCTTAAAAACATACGTGATAAACTTGGCTATTTGAGTGTGCACGTTCTTTAAGAAGCTGGGTTCGTCCTGTAGGGCAGCTTCGTGGTATTTTTCGTAGCAACCGAGAAGCCAGAAAACCAGTCGATTTTTCGTTTCAACATCAAAGAGAGATTGTCTGCAAGATTCACTGCTGTACTGGAAGACAGAAACTTCTCTGGTCTTTGCGATATCGCTTATGATGCGTATGCTATCTGCAAATAATAAAACGGGAAGAAATGTTGAATGTGCCGTGACGGGTAAGGATAGTGGCGTTTTCTCTATTATGAAAAGGAATATCTCCATAGAAAAATGGGACTAGAAGACGAGATATATAGTCCCATACAGTTGTAGCGAAAAGCATATAGAATGTAAAATATCAGTAAAATAAAAAAAAGAAATGTATAAAACAGAAGCTGTAGTTGAGTCAGAGATTGAATAATAGGTTAACTCACCTGCATGCTTATGGTCAGAAGGAGTATTCGTCGGAGCGGGCATCAACATGGCTACATTCTGAGGTGCCACTAAAGAGTAGTTAGATTGAGATAAGTGATTATTAGACCCTTGTTACAAGTAAATTCAATGTATAAAATTGTAATACCCTATTGGAGAAGATCATTCGAATATACATTACAAATCTTAACAAGTTTGTGAACGTTTCAGAATTTGTTTATAAACGAATAAGAGCTTGTTTTTTTAAATGTGGATGTTATTAAAACAATAGATCCTTCTAAATACTAATGCAATTCTATAGAACAAGTTTTCACTACACACATGTAGGTATGTCGACTCAATATAGAGGTGCGCTCATCAAGTCATTATTTACAGATTGAGAGCTCACTGGAACGTGCAAAGTTAAAGTCTTCCGTATCTGGACAATAACCCCCCCCCCCCGTAAAAATCTCCCCCAAGGACAACAACACCCCGGAATATTACCCCCCCCGGAAAATTACCCCCTAGGACGATTAAAAAAAAAAAAAAATCAGAGTGCACTTCCCCTTTAATGAAAAGGGGGAGGGGGAGGGGATGTCGTCATCGGGGGTGGTTGTTCTTGGTTGTCCTTGGGGGGGGGGGGGGGGGTAACTGTCTGATGGGGGTTATTTTCAGGAGTGGAGGTAACTGTCCTTGGGCGCTAGTCTTCCATTACGTTGTAACTTAAGAGAATCATAATTGCGAAAGTTTGATATAAATCGGAAAAATAATAAGGAAGTTATTAATGTATGAAATATGAAATCACCAAGTATCAAATTGGTCAATGGATCAGTCATGGCAATATGGATTGTGATTTATTCTCCCGTGTAGTACAATATAATCTATTTCTGTTTCTTCTTCTAAGCGCCTTCGTTTTTGGGGCATTACTCAAAATACATACTTTTGCGTATAAAATTCACGAAATGATTGTGACAAGAATTAATCTTGATATATAAATTTTGCATTATCTCAGACTCGGATTAATCAAATGACCCTTCTGATTGATTAGTAAAATTCTAAGAAGATATAAACTTAATATATTAATAATATACTGTAAAATCACCACCATTAATGAAAAGAGGCAAGAGCAATTTTCCTACTTTGTGGGCAACATTGTATTATGAAAACCATATCATTTTGTCCTCTCAAAGAAAAAGATCCTTCGAAATGTTGTAGATTTAAATTGTTAATATCATTTTGTTTGCCAACTTGGAAGACTTTTGTCAGGCATTACATCACGGTGACATTACCGATTCTGACATTTTGAAATTCCCATATGTAATGAAATTAGCCTACATCTAAAATTGTAACACCTACCCATCTCTTCTCGGCATTTCTGGTAAAAATTCAAGGCGAGCTTCTTGAATTTATCCGAGCTGTAAGAAGCAGCTTCCTGTAATGATCCCAAGTCCACAAGAATAGCTTCAAACAAGTGCCAGTTGCCTGTCAGCTCTCTTAAGTCTTTAATCGACATGATTGTCTTTCCGGGAAGTTGTCGTTGTAGATCAAGCCGCAATTGTTCTGGTTGATTTGCTGAAGGAAGGGTGATCAAGGCTATGGGGTAGGTTGTGTTGATCACTTTGTCTTGGGTGGCATATCCCTTAGGTAAGGTGTCATCTTTCCACGAGGCCTGTGAAACTTGTGCGGTGTCTGGAGAACATGCGCCAAGTTGTGACGTACGAGTAGGCACCATCGGAAGGTTAGCATCTTTCATACCGAGGGATAATGTGCCTGTCATTAAAGTTGGGTTGTTAATAGGTTGTTTCGGAGCAAAGTCTGAACAAAGACCACCCCTTAAAAGGTCATCAGGAGAACCATTATCAAACAAAATTGCTGAGGCATTTGTCAGGCGGTCAACCTCTGTCTGGGGCATGGAACGGGTGTCAGTAGAACTCAGAGTAGAATAAACCATACTTTGCTCTCCTCTGGTAACACAACCAGAAGCAGGAATGCTTTGTGGATTATGACCAGTCCCGATTCTATCTATTTTATCAGCAGAGGGCGTCGTGGTCAGAGTTGAAAGTGCCTTATCTTCAGGCATGGGTAGAGGATGATCTGGTACCTTCCCGAGGAATTCGGTGAGTCGTGAGAGGTCTTCAGGTCGCATTTCAGCTAGATTGTTGCATTGGATGACGCATTCAGAGCACTGGAAGGTGGTTGGCTGGGACTTCTTGAAGACCATCATCAGTGCCATCTTGGTGTTAGAATTAAAGCTCGTCATGGAGTGAACAACAACTGCAACACGGTCAGGTCCTGTGAAAATATACATATAAAGTCTATTAATTATTCTAAACTCATATTTATAGATACATAAATACATGTATATTAATGACGTCATGATCCCCTGATAGATCACAGAAAATAGAGATGGTAACTTTGTGGTGGCTTTAAACATAAAGTAAAAAATAAAGCTTATCTACCTGACATATAGATTTTCCTCGCATGTTCAATTAATTAAATAAATTGAAGAAAAAAAAGAAATAACGAGTTCAAAACGGCATAATTCTAGAATTACAATAAACTACTCCGCGAAATCAATTGTCAATTTGTCAATGGGTGAAGAGCGCCCTCTTTCTTCTACTGTTTGTGGAGATCCAGTCTCATGCAATCCCCAGGGACCCCTAGGCTAGCGTTTGGTGAAACCGTCATAAGTACAAGTTCACCGACATCACATTGAAAGGCGTGTCTAACTTAACAGACGCATTTCAATAGGATGTCGGTGAACTTGTACTTATGACGGTTTCGTGAGACGCTGCCCAGGTGAACTAATTCATGGTGTTCATGTACGTACGAGATCATGGATAATGGCGAATGTCCTATTCTTCTATTTTTGCAATACTTTGGCACGATTCTCTTCAATTTCACTTGTTCCAAAAATGATAAGCATATAAACCGTATTTGGAATTTTTTAAGCTGTAGGTTGTTAAAAGAGTGCATTTGTATATTAACTGTAAGAAGTAGTGAAATTTTGCATCGGTCTCACTCTCCTTTCATTCCTGTTTCTTCCTTTCTGAGTTGAGAAATCGGGGTCCACTCGCTATTCATAAGGACCGCTATTCATTAGGACACCTATTCACAAGGACCGCTATTTGTAAGGACCGCTATTCATAAGGACCGCTATCTATATAAGGACCACTATTCATAAGGACCGCCATTCATAATTTAAGAAAACAGTAATTATTCCTAAGGGACCGCTATTCATAATCGAAGGGGGTCGCTATTCATAATAGGAGAAGCGGGTCGCTATTCATAATACAAAATCGGGGTCGTTATTCATAGGGTCCTGTTCATAATACAATACATTTATGAATAGAGGTCCTTAAGAGTAATGAACCCCAAATATAAATTATGAATAGCGCCCCTGATTCATTTTTATGAATAGCGAACCCGATTTCGTAATATGAATAGCGGTCCTTATTAGTTACGACTCTCATTTTGAATTATGAATAGCGACCCTCATCTCACGTTATGAATAGCGATCCTTATGAATAACGGTTCTAATGCCTTCATGAATAGTAACCCCTTTCCGTTTTATGAATAGCGGTCTTTACGAATAGCGAGGTTCCCCGAGAAATCTTAGTAACCCTTTAGCACCTACGCGTAAATTACAGAATGTGCATGCACTTAAATAGATTGAGATCTTTTCCTGTTGAAATAATTTTCAATTAGCATTGTAGACAAACTTCAACAAATTCAAAAAATTCAAACCGAGGTGCCCGCCTCGTCGATAATGCACCTTGCTTCTCATCAGGTAAAGAAATATACAAATTTTGATTTGGGAATCACTTGCTCAGAAGACATTTTATAATATTGCAATTCTGATGTATAAGATTATGACAAACCAAGTACCGTCTTATTTGAGTGACAAATATTCACACAAAAAAACATGTATGATACACGACAAAGTAATCTTTATGTTAATATTAGCCATCCGAAAACTAAGTCTGGGAAACGTACATTTTTTAAAAGAGTTGCACACATATGGAATTCACTTAATAAGGACATTTAGAGGGCTCCTACTATTCAGTAGTATACTTTAAAGTAGAATTACGGCGTTTTTTAAAAGGACTTTGTCCCATTTGCAGGCCAACAAAATGAAAAGGTTAAATTCCAACGACATTTGAATGACAATGCTTTAATATTTAGAACTTCCCTCAAAATGGAAAGGTTTGAAAATGGCTTTTTTGGGAGAAAATAAGGACAATTAATTGTCGAATCGACATAAGTGATTGCTTTCTTTCCTTTTTTGCTACACACTATTTTATGAATTATTTATATATATACATATGTACAATTACATGTCATAACGAATCACCTAAGTAATAGTCTGATTTTCAGACCCTTTTACCGAATGGCCGTACGTTTTGTGCTGCACAAAGATTCAATCAGTTTAATTTTGGCCATCACAACTTTTTACAAGTAAATTCTTTATGTAAACAAATGTTCATGTACCTGTTACAGCTCATTTTATGTATTTTATTACCAAAGAAAAAAATTATGTCAGCCAGTCACTCAATAGTGTCTGACAGTGAAGTCTAGAAGTAAACGGGTTTCCTTGCATAGTTTGAATACTATAGGACACTGCCAAGGTTCGAATTTCACAGATAGGACATTAATGACATTAAATTAATATTTAAGAGCATCAACAATTTATTGTTTTATATTTTCCTCTCCTCCCCCTCTCTCTCTGTCTCTTTCTTTCCCCTCTCGCTCTACCTTTTATATCTTTCTTGTTATAAGTTTTGTAGAAGTACATGCATCTATTTTACATTCAAAAATATAAATCACTGTACACATTATGGTCATGGCATGGCAAGGTATACTAATTTTGAGTTCTAATTATTCGAACATATTCTTCTAATTGCCATTTTTACTCTGTTTATTACAGTAATTTCCAGTTTTATGTCATGATCTGATCACAGTTGATTATATTTGATATACTGTTTTTTTAATTAAAAAAAAAAGATTTATATGTTCTGTTTTATACTTAATTTAGTATTATATATATATATATATATATATATATATATATATATATATATATTAATAGCGTGAACTTGTATAACCTATATATTTCTTTACCTATGATTGTTTTTTAAAAAATACTTGTACAGTGTGTGTATATTTTAGAATTTGTTGTAATATGTTCTTACATGTATGTACGGCCCCATTGTAAATAAACCAAGAAGCTGAACTGGGCTTTTACCTACTTAAAGGTAAAGACCAGTAGTGGATAATGCCCCAATTTCAAAAAAATGAAATGGAAGCTCTTATGACCAATAATGTGAAAGAATATGTTTTGACTAATACATGATGATAACAATTTTGCCGGGAAACCGTCTACTAATTGATATATTTGGTAAATTAGTTTATCTATTGGGATGTGATAACACGTGTCGCGCACGTGTGCGTAGTCCCATATACATCTTTCTGTGTACGGTGCTTGTTACTTTACCGAGACTGGGCCAAATTTCTTATCATTTTGATGATTCCAGAACCTTGCAGTACACACCAATACGCTGGATCATTAACCTTTTCTGATCGATTTCACAACGTTTCTTTTACAATGCAATCGCATGACCAGAACTGATCTTTATCTTTAAATAAATTAATCAAATCAAATCAAAATAAAAGCAGCTTATTGCATTTTGAAATTGAATCATTGAATCCTACTCTAGAATCATTAAATTCATTGTCTTTATCTTTCTGAAATAACAAGCCGTCATACATATTGCATATTAGCCATTCTCAAACACTAATACCCAACGATCGATTGAGAACGCGTCATAAGCGCTGCCATTTTATTGAATTGCTCTTGCCTCTCAGTAATCCGTTTTACGGTATAAGCTCTTTGTAAAACATTGTTTTTATTGCAGATTCTAAATGGACTGTATCAAAAGATACCACACACACACACACACACACCACCCCCACACACACAAATCGCACAAGGCCCCATACTACTGTTACAACGCTCGTGTATCCTGGAGCAAGAAAAGATGTAAGCCGAAATAAATGATCATCATTCTGCTTCTGGCGCCTCGGGTTCGAACCCAATAACGTCTATAAATTCAAGATCGTCTCAGATCTTAAAATCGTAGCCTAGCTGACTTTCCCTTAAAAAACCTCACCTCTCTCACCCACAGTCACCCTGCCGAACGAAAGCCCAATACACACACTCACGCACCCCCTATTCCCCACCAGTGGCGTACGCAGGATTTTTTCAAGGGGGGGGGGGGGGCGTTAAACATTTTCAAATCGGGCCAAAAATTTCGCAACGACTCAGCCAGACGCTGAATAAGCGGGGGGGGGGGGGGGGGGGGGGGTCTCGAAATTTGAAAATTTAACATTTTGTTCCGTAGGGGGGGGGGGGGGTAAGGTCAAAAATACACAAATAAAAAAACTAAAGGGGGGGGGGGTTAACCCACCCGCGCCTCCTGCGTACGCGCCTGTTCCCCACTCACACATGAAACATGGCGGAGAGGAAATGACAGTTTCTGTACTCTGTACACATTTCGATTTCTTTCTGTGGTTAATAATGACATTTGTTTTGGTCATAGTCTTAGCTGACGCATTGAATTCCGAGTGCGATAAAATATACGTCACTATTTACATCAACCCATGTTAATATGAAACATATATCTGAACTATAATCACTCAGAATGACTCACCATATATCCACTTGAGTTGGGGTAGGAGCTTGCGGTACTTGGCGTCTGCTACGTCAGTGATGGAGTTACGACCTTGTGAAATTGAATGCAACAGAACGACGGCATCGTAGGTCTCTCCAGGCTGGAAGGACTGTAAGTCTTGTTGGGTGAGTTTCACAAAGACGCATCTGAAATCATAATTCTCGCGCTTGATTTGTTCAATTAACTTATCTGTCGAGCTTTCCGTCGACACGGAGAGAAAAGCGATGACAATTTTGTTCCCGCTCGCCATGATGAACTTCTGCCCGTCGTAGGCTACAAAGCTTGACCCGCAGTTTAATAAGAATTCAATGCGGATAGCTTGCTAGCTGAAGCATCTTTTGCGCCGCATTGACGTCATAATGTTGAACGAGGGTAACTTGAAAGTTTATAATACGATGTAGGAGCTTGAAAAACCCACTGCCTTGCCATTGTGTACAAATAATGTCAAGTCTGTATGGGCGGTGCTCAAGTATCGAGCATGCGCAGTAATATGTCTGCAAAGGCCAGCAGTTCAGGAATGGCTTCATAGCACAAAGTCTTGTTGATTATATGCAGGCACGTAGCCAGAGTTTGATGTTTAGGGGGTCGGGGGGGGGGGGGGGGCACATACATGTAATCGATCGAGGTAAAAAAAAAGGTGTCTAAAAAAGTTGAACCGATCCTGGATTTTTTTTTGTTTTTTTTTGGGGGGGGGGCCTTCACCCCCCCTCCCCCGCCGTGCACCACTCCAAGGCTACGTGCCTGGTTATAAATAATAATATTCATTTGTAAAGCGCAATAACTATGTGGATATATTCTATTGCGCTGCAAGAGCTCGTAAATGCTGTGCTATACATACTATATGAACAAGTGAGTTTTCAGTTTTGATTTAAAATTATCTAGTGATGGGGCTTTCCTTATTTCTAGTGGTAATTTATTCCATAATCTAGGGGCAGCACAGAGAAATAACCGGTCCCCGAGGGTTACTTTGGTTTTATATGGGGGTATTTGCAACAAAAATGTGTCTTGTGTACTACGAAGGTTACGACCATGAGTTTGAGACTTGATGTGCAACAATTCAGTAACGTAACTAGGAGTTTGACCATTTAGAGCTTTGTAGACTATCATTAATATTTTAAATGTAATTATATGGGGCCTTTCTTGCATGGCAACAAAATCTATTTGGAAATTAAGTTATTTTCTACTTATGATTGCACAATGTAGTTTGGAAAAACAAAGAAAGAGGACAAAATATACAGTTCCTCATTCTACTCTCAACAATAGGCCATTTTCGTAATGTAACCAAATTTAATGCATAGGTCTTTGTGAAGTGCCTCAATACAAATTATTTAATTCACCTGATAGGAATAATAGTATTTCAATAGTCAGAATGCAACTGCATTTATTAAGTGTTGCTAGTGTTGATTTTAAAAAAGAGCTCCATACCCCCCCTCCCCGTTGACCCCAAACAAAATTGTGCCCACCACCCACAACCCCCCCCCCCCCCCCCCCCCCCGCTTATTCGGCCGGTCGACTGAGTCCTCGCTAAATATGTTCTCACGAAGTGGCCAGCTCTTGGGCCCTCGCCCTCACCGCCGGCTGGATCCGCCCCCGTAATAACTTATTGCCTATATGAGAACCTACCCCACATCATTGGCGTAGCATTCAATGATGGGATGGGGCAGTGTTGTTCCTTTTTCTCCGCTCTCTGTGCCACTAAATCTAAACATAGGCTACTTAATAACATTCACTTTGCTAATTTGCAATACAAAATTGCTCCTAAAAGACAATAAACTCGGCAAACCCCAAATTTCTTACCTAAAAGGGATCCGGTAACTTTGTCTCAGATTCTGAAACAAAATTCTGGATTTAGCTCATGATGCAATGATAATTATAAACCTTTAGGTCAGTCAGGAACCCCATGACTTTTACAAGCCGATCGCCTGTCTGATTATCAAGATATTTATGATTGGAATTACAAATTTTGAAAACCGTTTGCCTGACGGTTTTCATAACACTACAGTCTATTGGGGAAAATGAGTATGGTAAAACCGGTCACTCAAAGATTTTTACTTTTTTGAGGCACTTCTTGATCATTTTGATGCGCAATTTTTTTAGGGCTTCAATATTACACCATATCACAGCCACTGATAACACGTAGGGCCGTGTATCTTAGATTTAACATTGTTAAACGATCCCTTTAAGGCATGGGAGGATCCGGGGGGGGGGGGTGTTGATTAAAAAGAAATAGAGCTCCATAACCCCCCCCCCCCACCCCGTTGAGCCGAAACCAAATTAGTCCAGGTAATTCCCAAGGTGTACATTGTTAATTTTAAAAGTGATAAATTCGAACAAATGTTGAAGTCACTAAGTTACAATTTTAATGCTGACCCTATTCTCTATTTTCTTCCATCTGTTATATTAATAGCGCTATTTATGACATCAAATCGGGTTTTGCTGGGCTCAATCTCTTTGTTGATTTTCTGCACCGTCGCCAAGGTAAGTTATAAATAATTTGTCTTTTTTTAAAATATAATGTAATACTAACATTTTCTTTTTGACAAATAGAAATGAAGTCACAAAAATCTTTTCCACTACGGCTCAAATTGTTATCTCATAAAATGAGAATCTAGTTTTAAAGCTTAATTTTCTAGTGGTAAATAATTATTTAAAAATAAATATGCATGAAGACAGTTGAATTACGTAACTTAAAAATACTATGTCCCTTTTGCAGCCAACATCAAGTTCTGTAGAACTTTGCAGGAATTATGAATATGTCATGTATGTCCTATATGTGAATTTTAAACGTTATCAATGTCCTAATATTCACATTATGCAAGGAAACCTGTTTACTTTCTAGACTTCATTGTCAGACACTATTGAGTGACTGACTGGCTTTTTTCTTCTTTCGTAATAACATACATAAAATGAGCTGTAAAAGGTACATGAGCATTTGTCTACATCAATAACCCACTTCTTATAATGGCCAATATTAAACTGATTGAATCTTTGAGCAGCATAAAACGTACGACCATTCGATACAATGGTCTGAAAATCAGACTATTAATTACTAGCTCTATAGCTCTTAAGTCGATTCGACAACTAATAGTCGTTATTTTCCCACTTAAAGACATTTCCAAGCCCTACTTCTTTTAGGGAAGTTCTAAATTAGTATTTACTTTCAAATGCCGTCGGAATTTTGCCTTTCATTTGTTTGACCTGCAAATGGGACATTTAAGCACCTTTAAGGCTACGAAAAGAGCCATAACCAAATAAAAATGAACATTAAGTATGTCTATCATTTTTTCATCACTAAAATGTATCCATGTTTCGTATCATATTTATGTTCTTTGTAAACTTTGTCTGAGCCTTTATTTTACATGTGAGCGAAACATATATCCCTGTTGAACTAAATTATAGTTTCAGTATTGTTCTAATATGACGTAGGGTCCATAAACTGAAAATATATTAGGTGCGAAATGTACAACAACTTAAGGAATGTTTAACTCCTCTGGTTGTGTTAATAGATCTTTTAGTCTTTTTTTCTCGTCTTGTGATTATGTATATTGCAGGGTGTTACCCTATTGCCGTCATCACTCACGTTGACGTAGCCGAGCGAAACGACATCGACATCCTGATCGCTGTTTCTCCGGGTCTCAGGGATCGCCGATATCTACGAGGTCGCTAATATTACCAACGATACGACAAAACTAGATGAGCAGTACCAACTGAATTTTCTGACCCTGATAGAGAGATGCATCCCCATTGGAGATGATACAGCTGTCTTCAAGCACTACCAACGCGTGGAGCTGAAGAAGAAGGCGGAGATGGCGAAGATGGGTCTGACAGAGAAACCAGTGCCAACAGCAAAGGTATCACGTCAAGAGGTTCAAAGCGTCAGCAAAGACGGAAAAGAGTCAGGAGTGGGAAATGGTGGAGGGGGAAGAAGAGAGGTCGAACAACTCAAGAATGACCTTGAGAAGAGAAGAATAGAGCTGGGATTCCAGGAGCAGGATCATAAGATGAAGATGGAGTTGAAGATGCAGCAACATGATCTTCAGATGGAGTTTGAGAAGCAGCAGCATGATCTTCAGATGGAGCGACAGAAGCTAGAGTCCCGCGAGATGCAACTTCAGGAAGAAGAGCGGGAACGTCGGTTCCAAGAACAGTTGCGAAAAATAGAGACTGACAAACGTGAAGATCTCACGCGCATCATGGAGGCCAACAGATCTTATGGTCCTCGTTTTCATGCAGAATTTCACCTTCATAGCTGTCCCACAGTGATCAATTAATTATATATATACTGCGTCGATTGTATGACACATACTTTGCAATTCATTCATTCGTTCATTGTTTTTCCCTTCATAGACAGGGCACTCTTAACAGCAAAAAATGGTTTCCGTAGGGTCTACCGACATTTGCTTCTCGATCAATTTTCTTACACTAATTTGAATTCAACCTGGACCCAACATTACAAGTTAACATAACCCTCACCGCAATCCTGACCTATAACATGATTAGCAACCCCCAACACTAAAGCAGTGGCAGATTCAGGGTGGGGGCATGTTTGCCCGGGCCCCCACCTGGCAAAAAAGGATGTAACGAAAATTTTACCTTAACAAGAAAAGTGAAGACGGTCCCCAGCCCCCTTGGAAAAAGGAAAATAAAAAAAAGTAAAAAAAGATGGTAACCACAATTTTACCTTGTTTTTATTTCATCACGGGGAGGTGGTGTTGGGTAAAAAAAAGTGCTCACTATCCTCCCACCCCCCCCCCGTTGAGCAAAAAAAAAGGTTTTTATTTTTAGTGATCATTCCCTTCCCCCTGCTTATGCGCTGGTAAATATTTTCTCAAGAATTGGGCCCCCTCCATCGCCGCCGGATGGATCCTTCCCTGACACTAAGCCAGTATCTTTGATGAAGCTCCGCTCTGAGCAAATGTCTCTTGATTAATTAATGTTGAAACACTTTAATTTTTTTGATACATATCGTTTTTTTTTTAAAGGTTATACTCCCAAAGCTTCGTCTTTCCGAAGGTTAGTTTTAAGACTCTACATGTTCATGACATCAAAAATGAAATAGAGTTCGCAATTCCGAAAATAAAAAAAAGTGTTCATATTTCCTTAAATGTGATAGATCCTGTATCGTTTTTTTAGAATAACGAACCTTATATCTCAATTAAAAAAAAAAAAAAAAAACGCTTCGCAATTATAAACTCTATTTCATTTTCGGAAACACGAACCTTCAGGAAAACCCCAAAGACACATTTATTATATTTATACGACGTTGTATAATGAATTATTAAGATAAATTTTCGACTACTCTAAATGGGCTATGAATGAAAGATAAGTAGTTCATGAATCCAGTGAGAGATGGCTTATTTAGCAAGTTGTTGCGAGACTCTTTGTTTCTTCGAGATGCAGTAAAATCAAAGCTAATGTCCAGTGAATTAGAACTGGAAGATGACTAAGACTTTAACACACAAGATCGCCCCGTATAACAATGTGTGAAATGTTGTATTTCTAGTATATCATATCTAGAGTTGACCTATTCAACAATAATTTCAGTGCTTCTTCGCCAACCTTTTAACATATGTTAAGAAAATCAATTAAGATTAATAAAAAAAACGTCAATAGGTCCAGCAGGCCGTTTGAAAATTCAAATTTCCGGCTGTTTATTTTGAATGGGATGGTCAGGACCCCATTTGATTGGTATTTATTTCAGTATAAATTAAATGTACATACATTTACGTACACTAGTACAGATGGGCTTTGAAATCAAGCTCAAAAGCTGGATTAATTGTCCCTCCCACCTCAACTAAAACATACGGTGAACGTTATTTTACCACGCCTCTTAGTTTTATGGAATGAACTTCCAGACTCCATGAGAAATCACAATGATTAAAACAAGTTTAAGATTTATCTTAAAACTATTTATTCAATGTTAAAAGTGTACACCAGTCAACTCGGTGTACAGCACTCCATGTACCCTTTTTGCTTTTAGGTGAATTTTCTAATTTGTATGAATTTTTTGTAATTCTTTCCTTTCTATTTAAAGCGCATAAGGACATGCTTTCCCGTTATGTGTTATGCGCTATTAAAGAACTGAATATTAATATTATTATTATCTGTAGATGACGTGTAAGTGAACTTTTGGGGTTTTGTGCGAAGCTAACCATTGTTTTCCCATTCGCAAATTATGAAATTTGGTTGACATGGTTTATGTATTCATACATGTAATGTATCCATTTTGAGCTATCGTGTATTAGTTAAAGAGCAGTTGAATGTAACAATATGTATATCCGTGCGTTAAGCTATATCAGATTATTAAATGAACGTAGTTCAATCATTTTTCCCCTTTCATTTGAATACGTGGTTATCATCTATTCTTCATTATATTTTCATTACAGTTTTTAAAATATTTTTTTAAAATTAATTTGAAATTTCATTCACCTATTTCTTGTAAATCAGTGATCAGGATGATTCTTGAATGATCAGTTATTTCATGGGATTTCAATTAATTTGTATTTTACCTGTTTATATGCTTGTGTATTTATCTATTTGTTTTTGATGCTGCATGTTATTTGTTTTATTCTTACCAAACAGGGCCTCTTGGAAGACCACCAAATTGGAGATATGTGCTACCCTGTATAAATATCGGAAAAAAAAATATAAATAAATACATTATTATTATTATATCAACAATTTAAAAGATTACTATCCAACACCAATTTTCTAAATTTCCCCAAACTTATCACCTCTCTTCTTACATGTCCAATACAGTTGATAAGAATATATATACAAAGGAGCAAGTGAGAAAGAGGTGAGAGCGGGCAGAGAGAGAGAAGGAGAGGAGAAAGGAGAGAGAGAGAGAGAGAGAGAGAGAAGGATAAAAGAGAGGGAGAGAGTAGAGAAAAGGAAATAGAGAGCACACGAGAGAGAAAGCGAGAGAGAGAGAGAGAGATAGAGAGGGAAAGGGAGGTAATAAGAATAAAGCGAGAGGAGAGGTAAAGAAAAAGATAGAGATAGAGAAAGAGGTGGTAAATAATAGTCCCACTCTAATTTTCTTAACACTTTTCCACAATTCCTAAGCCTTGGCACAGCCTAGATCTATCAGGCTTTAGTACATATAGCTTACTGCAGTCCTGTAGTTCAGACACAGTTAAGCACAACGATTGATAAGCTTTCTGCATGCAAAATGTGGTGTTGTTTTTCTTTGGGGGGAGGGCAGCTAAAATGTATTCATCACTACCCTGTCTCCTCAAAAATACCCCACTGACGATTTCTTGAGAAATTGATTGATGTCATCAGTCATAAAGAGCGGGAAAGTTTTGTAGAGCGTCATGCTTGATGGAAACCCATGGAGAAACGCATATAAGAGAGTAGACAGGATCATCATATTAGGTAAAGTGTGGTTATTCCATGGACGTAATAATAGAATGATTTTAATCAATGATTATCGATGAAAGTTCGTTTCTTTTCATTTTCTTTTGTTGAGCAAAATAACCCATTAACAGCCCCTGAAGCAGTGGCGTTGGCAGGTCCCAAATTCTATGTGTGTGGGGGTTGGTGATCAATAAAAACAATAAAGTTATATGCATGCCCAGACATAGACGCAGACACGCAAACACACATACACACACGCACACTCACCACACACCACACACACACACACGCACACACACACACACATATCAAGCACAAGTGTGGTGTGTGTTTGTCTGCACGGGACGTTTGGATAGTCATGAAAATTAACATGCAAGCATACAATAGGATAAGCTCATCATATAAACATGTACATAGAAACTCTGGGGTCCACAACCTCGAAAGGGTTTTTGTCAACTTTACCCTTATAATGTAGCCTACGCTACCTGCGTACATTTCGTTCCACAATATTATACCAGGGAGGTGGTAGAGAGGAGTAGAATCAAGCCGCTCTCCTTTGACCCCATGCTCCAAGCCGCCGAATGGTTATGCGCTGATCTGCAATTGTTGACCAGGCGGAAAGATAAAAAGCGCATGAAATACCAGGATTTAGAATTCCTACATCAGAAAATACTATCTCAGCAAATGTTCGCTGTCCCTTTCAATGATTTCTCATCAATTGTTGAATGTGTAATGAGTTGAACAAGCGAACACAAACTTTTGTAATGTTATACTTTTTCCAACTGCTAAAAAACAAAAAGCAGGCGAAAGCACGCATTAGCAAACAATTCCAGGTCTTGGCGTAGATTGGCTTTCTACTCGGGTTCGAAACCAAGTCGATGCGTTTGTGCCATTTGGTTGAGCATTAAAGGGATAGCACTATTTTTTTATTTTTTTGCTCCCGAAATTTTAAAATCGCGCCGGCCGAAAAGGCCCTCAGTCGCTTTTATAACTATTACCTCTACTAATATCAATGCTCTTATAACTAACTTATAACAAGCATTGTTCATCATAATTGCTATACTTTCGCTCTGCTTCCATCGGCACCCACCTGGGGGTGGGGGAGGGGAAGGTGATTGAACTCCCTATTCCCAAACATAAATGTATAGGGTGCATACCCCCTCCCACCCTATTTCCCCGTTTTCTATCCGCCCCTGCAATGGAAAAGAAAATAATATGGAAGTGATAAAGTGTATGCGTATGAAATGATACAAAATGAGTGATAGTGTTGGAATCAAAATAGAGCTTGATATTTGGGTTCCCACTGCCGATCAAACCAACCCAACCAAGCCCAATCAAGCCCGATCACCCATTTTTCCCCGACCAATCCCGACCCATGCCTAAACACAAGCTCTTCCCAACCGCTATTCGACCATTGACGACCCACATTCGACCATTCACGACTCCTGCGCGACGTATAGTCGACCACAACTTCGATCTCTTCTCGATCATTCCGATCTAAATACAACCCCAACGCGATCCCTACTAGACCAACTAGACGTACACCCGATCTCTACACAACCTCGACCCTAGCAGATCGACCTGTTCGAACAGGGATGACTCGTGAATTGAGTGGTTGCACAAAATATTATCGTCAGCTGATGGTACAGCACTCATTTTTTGATCAGCGTTAAGTTCTCTCAGACACTCAAGAGATGTAAATCGAACAGTTACAGTTGTGGGCATTGGCAGATCCAGGGGGGGGGGGGGGTGCCCGCGAAACCGGCCCCCCTGGCAACAAAAACAAAGAACGTGTGCTAAAGAAAGCAACGAAAAAGTCTTCCTCCCCCAAGCCACTAAACGAAATATCTGACGACGTATGTTCAAATTTCCGTCCCCCCCCCAAGGCTCATCTGACCGTGATTTAATGCCTTAAAACCACTTAGCTTCCGGGGACTCTGCCCCCTGGATTTCACGTAGGGCCCAAAGTCAGGCACTCGAATCTCATCTGAAAGTAATTTAATGCTTAAACCCCCTGACGCCAATTATGGCCTGCCAGTGTCATAAATAAGGTACAAATATGTTCACCTCACCGTAATTAATGCCTATTCCCCCTGAGCTTCTGAGGGCTGCACCCCTTGACCCCCGCCGAGAAACATTCAGCGGGGCCTGCATGTAAGAGTGGGGTGATGGGGATTTTTTGTCTACCCCCCCCCCCAAAAAAAAAAGAGAAGGTTTTTGCCACTGCCGGTTCACAATTACGTACTAATATTTGGCTCGCATAATTTCAAATTGGCCCCCCCTAAGAGATCCTGGATCCGCGCCTGCATGTCGCTGTCACATGTTATTACCATTTCTAGAAGCGATTAACTTAACTAGTATCATATACCGGTACTAAGAAAATGTGATTAGATTGTGTCCTTGCTTGAGTTGCGATCGAAGATCGAGTGCGGTCGAGAAGTGCTCGGGATGTGATCGAGAAGTCATCGAGAAGTGAGCGGGTTCGGTCGAGTAACTGTTTAGGGGCAGACATCTTCCGATTGTGAAGTGGTTGAGTTGTTGATCGAGTTAATCGGAACCAATCGTGTAGAAGTTGTGTATAAATCGAGATGATCGGGTGGTGATCGGCGGAAAAAATCCACCCCGACCAAAACTAGACCTCTATACGATCGATTCCGATCAGCTCAACTTCTACTCGACCAATACACGATCGCTGTACGATCGCTTGCCTTCTCGACCCCTACACGATATTTTTTGACATGCCAAAAATGTCGTGTATGAAGCCAGATCGATAGCGACCAAGGTAGACCGACCCCGATCAAGGTACCGACCCCGCGCCCTTGTCGACCGAGCCCAACCAGCCAAAATAGCTTAATCGGGCTTGGTCGGGTTGGTTTGATCGGCGGTGGGAACCTACCATAATTGTCGCTTTAGAACAAGAAAATACTGGCCCATAAATCAAATCTGAATTTCCTGAAATCTCTATAATAGTGTTTGTTATCTGAAACCAGGGGCGTACGCAGGGGGGGGGGGGGGGGGGGGGGGGGGGGTTTTCGGGGTTCAAACCCCCCCCCCCCCTTTGGTCTTTTTTTTTTTTTTTTTTATTATGTAAACCCCCCTTTGTTTTTGTTTTTTTTGTTTTATTATTCAAAAAAAAAAAAAAAAACAATTATACCCACGGCTAACCTAAATAAGTCCTTCCCCCAACGACAAAAAATGTCAAATTTTGAAAATTTCGAGACCCCCCCAAAAAAAAAATGGGTCCGCTTACCCCCCCCCCCCCCCCCCCCCCCCCCCTACTGAGCGACTTTTTCGGCTGGCTGAGTCGTTGCGATTTTTTTTTACCTCCAAAAAAAAAAAAAAAAAGTGTCCCCCCCCCCCCCCCCCCGCCCCCCCCCCCCCCCCCCCCCCCCCCCCCACTGAGCGACTTTTCGGCCGGCGCGATTTTCAAATTTTCGGGAGCAAAATATTTTAAAACCCCCCCCTTGGAAAAATCCTGCGTACGCCCCTGTCTGAAACATATTAGTCCAATTAGAAATTAGTGTTTAAATTTTTTTTCAAATTTGACTGTAGTTTGTTGGAAAATTGTTACAGAGTATCTGGCTGTAATCCACAAACGCAAGATTTCACGCAAAGAAGAATATTACAACGTTGTCCCATTTACAAATACCTTTTTTAAAACTGTCATTTAGACAATGGCTCTTTTGATAGGATAGAATGAAAATGCTAAGGGAATTTCAGTAAATAATCAAGTAGAAACTAGCTCTTTATTAGCAGATGCTTGTGTTTGATTTTTGGATGGATCAGACAAATCTTTTGACAATCTTTTTGAAATAATTGCAAAGAATTGGCTTACATTCAGGATGCAAAAATAATCTTACGAAATCAGAAGCTATTTGAATTGTTTCTAAAAGAGGACTTTGGGGAAAACATAGTAGTTGCTTTTGTTTATTTCAATAAAACATAAAAAAATGAATAAACACATACCGCAATTTAATGAAAGTAACTATTGTGAACCTAAGTCACCACCGGCCCATTAACTTACATTCTATTCGTGTGTCGTAAGACTAGATTGCATCACACACACAAAAGTGTTTTTTCCCAATATGATATTATATGTACAGCGTAAGTAGATGTGTCGTGGTGGGGGGGGGGGGGGGTGATGAAGGCTGTTGTGCTTTTTGGTATTGATGAAAGTTCAATGCTTCATTTTCTATTGAAGAGTAAATTAAATAGAGAAATAACCTATTGACAGCCCCTGAAGCAGTGGCTTTGGCAGGTCCCAAATTGTATGTGTGTGGGGGTGGATGATTTATAAGAATGCAATATAATGATATACATGCCCAGACACAAACACAGACTGACAAAACGCACACATATCATACACAAGTGTGTGCGTGTTTGAGTACACGGGACGTTTGTATAGTCATGATTAATTAACATGGAAGCATACAATAGGATAGGCCTAATCAAAAATACATGTATATAGAAACTCTGGGGTCCCCACGTCGAAAGGATTTTGTGAACTTTACCCTTAAAGGTAGCTACGCTTACTTCCCGCCACATAGACCTACCATTATATACAACTCTCTCTCTCTCTCTTTCTATATCTGTCTCTTTGGACAGTGCTCTGCTGTTTGGCAAGTTTTAAGCATGAACACTCAGTTATTTTCTCTCTTTAGCTGTTTTTTTCCATCTTTTGGTATGTATCATTTGCCTTGAAACCCCCCCCCCCTTTTGAGTTTTTTTTTTTTTAAATTTAAATTACAAAACAATTATGCCAATGGCTGACCTAAAAAAGGTGACCTTACCCCCGCCCCAACGGAACAAAATGTAAAATTGTCAAATTTCGAGAACCCCCCGCCCCCCCCAAAAAAGTGTCCTCTCACCCCCCCCCCCCCCCGCTAATTCAGCGGCTGGCTGAGTCGTTGCGATTTTTTTTGGGACCAAAAAAAAAAAAAAGTGTCCTCTTACCCCCCCCCCCCCCTCCCCCCTCCCCCTTATTCAGCGGCTGGCTGAGTCGTTACGAAATTTTTGGCCCAATTTTAAACCCCCCCCCCCCCTTGAAAAAATCCTGCGAACGCCACTGCCTCTTTGTAGGCTACATGACGTGAAACCTTCAAGGTCCGACAGTGCTCAAACCCCTATTCCCACAAACATAACACAATTTTAAAGTGCCCCCCCCCCCTTCTCGTGGCAGAAACTAAGCTCATGGTTCAGTACAACTCCGTTTGTTTTCGGTGTTTAGGAAAGTTTTGGGAAATCAAGATTGTGGATAAATCAAGTTGGGTTAATTAATATGATTCATTGGTTACAATTGAGGAGCTTCTAGGTGCCTGGATATGGCTAAAGGCTTTTTAATGTGTAGGTTCATACGTCCTACTAAAAGCTACTTTCTACAAAAAACATTATTGTCGTACAAACAATTACTAGTTTCTAAAATAGCAAATTCGATCCTTAAATGGCTATAAGAATGGGCCTGCCTGTTCTACTTAATGTCTCAGTGGCGTAGCCAGGATAAACTCAGTCGGGGACAGGATGGTGGGGCAAGATTTCCCACAAAGGGGGACAATTACGATAGGATTATATGTGTGTCATGTTTTCCTTTTTTTTACATCACAGGAGCGGGAGGAAATATATCACTTAGATTAAGGGGATGTCTATATATAATTATCAAAGCTACAAAGTAAATATACTTTTAAAAAGACATAATACAGGGGACGCCAGCGTTCGCATAATGCCTTATACCCCCTTCACATACACGGATTTTCCTTACGAGTGAAGGGGGTATTACGGTCACAAATCGTATCTTACTTGGCTTAAAATCTTGAAAATTTAAACTTCCATACTTATATGAAAAATATATCGTGTAATTGTAAATATTTATGAAAAGCTTGAATATGGTATATAACTCCTTCGTTCGTTCTTGGCTCTTTTGATCAAGAAAGTTATGTAAAGTTCCTTAATTAATTTAAATTAACTTAAATTAAGTTCTTCCATCGCCCGATTGCTGCAATGGCCGTTTCATTAACAAGGGCAAGGTCTTCAACTGTGCAACCCGTTCCGCCGCACTGCAAGATGTGGTCCATCGTCTGTAATTTGACCTTACACCGCCCCATTCTTGTCCGCATTCGATTTAGGCATTGCCACTCCGGCCACTTCAGGTTAAGTCCTTTGATGAGTACGGGCTTGGCTGATGGTGGAGGATTCTGTTCAGGTGGTGGGACAGAATCGAGGAAGCTGTGTCGGGATACAAGGCGTTTGTGGGGTTGTAAGTAGCCGTATAACAGGCAGGTGTTAGTGCGTCTTTGGTATATAACTTATATCCCTATAACCCCGTCTCTGTCGCTTCCTTCCTTTGCTAAGGGTTAGGGACATGATATATCAGCCCCTTGATGGCAACGCTCCTACACCCCTCCGTTCCCGTGAAACCCACACAGGCTACCGAGTCACTTTAATGCACATCCATCATAAGTCCTTTCTTTGAAAAAAAAAAAAAAAAAAAAAAAAGGAAAAAGAAAAAAAAAGAAAGAAAGAAAGAAAGAAAAGAAAAGAAAAGATAAGAAAAGAAAAGAAAAGAAAAGAAAAGATAAGAAAAGAAAAGAAAAGAAAAGAAAAGAAAAGAAAAGAAAAAAGGAAAAAAAAAAAAAAAACTAGACATGTAATACTTGTTTGGAACAAGTATAGGTGGGCTGGTCAACTCAAATTTGAGACAAAATAGAGCAAAAATAAGCGACATACTGCTTACAAATTCTTAAAAAACAATATCATGTAGATTCATAACGTGAACTAAGTTCACCTTCTATAGGCATAACAGAAGATAGGTACCCCTATATAGGAAGTGTTAATTGGCATTTCCGGTTAATTAGTTAATCCTTCCGGTTAATTAGTTAATCCTTCCGGTGACTTCCGGTAAACAATAGGGGAGTGTTAATGAGTTAATTGGGGTGTCCTTCCGGCGGAAGTTACGTAATGAGGGTACATCCCCTGGAGGAAGTTCTTTTGTTTACATCATTCATTCATTCATGGAGAGGTGGAGGATGGACGTGTGTAGGGTACGAGGGACAAGGACCAAATGACCAAACAATGGGCCACCCGGCATGTATGTTGAATGTGTGTGTTACCGACCAATGAGAATGCGAGGATTTTTTTAGAAAGGAAGTGACCCAAAGTTGGTACTTGTTTGTGATTGGACGAGAGAAAATGGTGAACCTATGGGCAAGTATCATATGACATCTAACTGTCGTTGAGTCAACATCGCTTTGTTTTTGTTGTAATACTGGCCAGATTCTATAATGTACCATGATTTCTACATGTGATTTAATGCACAAGCTTCGGGCATGTACATGCCTGGAAGAAGTATCGAGTTTTCGTGAGGAATATTATGAAGACCTTGAACCAGAACAACATGCTTTGGTATTTGCAAGGTCATCCTACTTTTTGAGTTTGCAGGACTTGGAAGATGGTAAGTGCTAATCATATTTATTTATTTATTTTCATATTCATAATTGAATAATTTTGTAGTGTTACCATATCGGGTTTGCATCTGGAATTCAAGAAGGAGATTAAGCATCGAAAATCTATAATAGGCAACGATGTGACATAATGAGTGTTTTTTTTTGTTCAATGCAAATTAAATAATGATTGATATCTCCATTTGAAACATAAACTCACGTGTAAGCAAAAAAAAAAAAAAGATTTATAAAGTATTATAAAGTATACGTTCAAATTATAAATTTAATTAAATTATTCAATTATACTTGTAGGGATTACCGATGATGATTTAGTGGATGTGTTCGTCGAGAACCAACAGCCCCTCTCCCCCTAGCAACGCAGCACCAGCAAGGTCTTCCACATGACGCAGCTACTCCATGGCAACCAAATTTTGATGACGGTTAGTGTATACTTCATTTATATATACATCAATGCAAAGGATCATTGGATGAATGTTCATTTTTTTTTTTCATGTATGAAGACAACACAATACATTGTAGCGGTTGAATGAAACTTTTTATCCGTTCTTATATATCTTTTTTTTTTTTTTTTTTTTTTTTTTTTTTTTTTTTTTTTTTTTTTTTTATCTCATAGGCATTTCCGATGACCATTTAATGGAGATGGACATCAATACAAATAAGCCATGTGACGCAACATCAGTACCTGGCCCCTCTAACCGCCAACCAGCAGCAACAGCAGTGGCTGGACCCTCCCGCCATCCAGCATCAGCAGTGGCCGGACCCTCCCGACAACCACCAGCAGTGGCTGGACCTTCCCGTCAACCAAGAGCAGTGGCCGGACCCTCCCGACAACCACCATCAGTAGCCGGACCCTCCCACAGTCAACCAAGAGCAGCAGCAGTAGCCGGACCCTCGTCTTTTCATGTTGGGGGATCTAAGAAACGTGTTGTAGATGCACCGCCTGCAAGAGAACCCAATCTCCCTACTCATCACGTGACCAAAGTGAGTCAAAAACATGTACGCAAATACAATGCTAATGTAACTGATTACACCGTTTCTTTCCAACCCATAGAAAATAACGGTCCCATGATAGAAATGATGCCACGCGTAAATGAGATGTTTGAAAATATCATTGAAGAGATGGTTGAGGGGGTAAATGATAGAGATTTTGTTAGGATTGTTTTCAATTCCCCACAATTAGATAGACCCGTTAGTATGCCATTTGTAAGGAGGGATCAAATGAATCACGAAGCATTTGCAACCAAACTTGAGAATACTATTCAATCGAATGATAAGGTAAGCTTGGACGAAACAGTCTCTTTCAACATATTACACATGGCTATGCCAAATGGTGGTGGTTCCAATGTGAAGTGCTTAACCATCGAAGAGACATTGTCCAGAAAAAGATGCATCATCAGGATGAAGAATAAAGATAACATGTGTTGTCCAAGGGCTATCGTAACTGGCATTGCCCGGATTGAAAAACACCCTAATTTTGAGTCGATCAAACGTGGTTACAAACAGCAAAGGGAATATGCCATGGAGCTGTATAAACAGGCCAAACTTCCAGACTATACCAAATGTGGCATCGAAGAGATTAAACTCTTCGAAAAGACGGAATTCATGGCCGGTTTCAGGGTGGTGGTTGTTTCAAAAGAGCACTTAAACTTCATTACGTATGCTGGCCCCGAAGACAGGCAGCATACCATTTATCTGTATGTTCATGACAATCACTTTGATCTCATTACATCAATGGCCGCCTTCTACAACAAGTCATATTTTTGCCACGAGTGTTTGGTAGGATACGACAAGAAACTCAGACACGACTGCATTTTCCGCTGCAAACTTTGCAAGGGAGATGACTGCCCCGCCTCCAATGACCCCGATTCCTACAAATGCATTAGCACCTGACTTGATGTACAAAGAGCATTAGCGCCTTTACACCTTCTTATTTTGTTTTCTTTAAACAAAAAAACTTTTTTATCATTACGTTTTTTCTTTTTTCTTTTAAAAGTTTCATAATATTATTATTTTTTTTTTTTTTTTTTTTTTTTTTTTTTTTGGTAGATCATTTTGCACGAACCGATCATTTTTTTGTCCACTTTGAAGACTTGATTCTTTAAAGATGTCATTTCTTTTTCTTTAAAAAAGGTGTATAACATTTTCTTTATTAGATAATTTTGCACGAACCGATCTTTTTTGTTTCCACTTTGAAGACTTGATGCAAACAAAAAAGTGTTTACGCCTGTACGCTTTTTTTCTTAATTTATATTAACATTTTTTTTTGTGTGCGTGTGTGTGTTAACTTTCTGTCAAGATGATATTTCTTTATCTTTAAAAAAGTTTTATAACTTTTTCTTTACTGATAAGTTTGCACGAACCGATCTTTTTTCCACTTTAAAGACTTGATGCAAAAAAGTCTTAACGCCTGTACGCTTTTTTAATTTGTTTTAACATTTGTTTTTTGTTTTTTGTTTAAATTTCTGTCAAGATGTTATTTCTTTATCTTTAAAAAAGTTTTAAAACTTTTTCTTTAAAAGATAATTTTGCACGAACCGATCTTTTTTTTTTCCACTTTGAAGACTTCATGCAAAAAGATGTTAACGCCTGTACGCTTTTTTAATTTGTTTTAACATTTCATTTTTTTTGTGGTTGGTCATTTTGCACGAACGGATCATTTTTTTTTCCACTTTGATTCTCTCAAGACATTATTTCTTTTTCTTTTAAATAAGTTTTATACTTTTTTTTTTTTTTAAAGATCATTGTTGCACGAACCAATCTTTTTTTTTCCTTCCACTTTGAAGATTAGATAGAAAAAAAAAGTGTTAACGCCTGTACGCTTTTTTACAAATTTGTTTTAAATTGTTTTGATTTAACTTTCTGTCAAGACGTTATTTCTTTTTCTTTATAAGATTATTTTGCAAAACTCGATCATTCCCCCCCCCCCACCCCTTTGAAGACTTGATGTACAAAAAAGCATCAACGTCTGTACACTTTCTTTATTCTTATTTTTATTTTTTTAAACTTTCTGTCATTACGTTATTCTTTTCTTTAACATTTTGTATAATTTGTTGGATCATTTTGTACGAATCGATATGTTTAACCCTATTTAAAGACTTGATGCAAAAAAGTATTAATACCTGTACATTTTCTTACTTTATTTAATTTTTTTTTACTTTACGTCAAGGGCGTTATTCCTTGTTTCTATACAGACTCGACATGAATTTTTCTCTCGTAATAATGTACAAGTTCCGACAAGATTGAGAACAACTTTTATATGGTTGCATGTTTAAGAAACGATTTGTATATATATATTTTTTTTTGTCAATTTTTTTTTTAATGCACTGGACGGCCCTTTCAATATCGAATAATGATCTTCCAAGGGGGCCCTGTCTTTATAGTTCAAATGCATTTATAATGAAAAAAACATATTATATAAATTATAATACAATAGAAACAAGAATAAAGTACAAAAACATTCAAAACTAAGATTTAGAACAATGACACAGCATAACTCCCCAAAAAAGGTTTACAAAATATGACAATACTGTCATACAATATCAATATAAATATGAATCAAAAGACAGAAATCGTTTCTCAGAGGGCATTCACAATACTTATCTGTTCATATTACATCTTCAATGATAATAAAGATAATTTACTTGTACGTAAATCAGGCGATAGGGTACTCCACATGAGTGAACCTTAGTAGTGAAGGGATCTTGTAAAACAATCAGTTGTAGGTCTTGTGATTAAGAGTAGGGAATGTTCCGCATGTCTCGTATAAATGAACACTGGTACAAAATTCTCGGAATAATAATTGTTTTCAGCTCCGAAGGTATACATTTTGTTGTGTGTGGATTATATGCATATTATAGACAAAATGTGGTACTCCATTCTCCGACAAACCGATTGCCAAGAATTTTCAGATAACATAAAAAAAACATGAGGTGTAGAAATCTGCGTTAAATACAAGTCTTGCATAGTTGGGGTTTGAAATGTTTGAACTCTTGTTATGTTACATATTGCACCCGGCACCTCGCCACAGTATTTTCACAGTAGTTAATGTACGATTTACAAAAGAAAAGAGAAGAATATTATTATAGGTCATTAATAAAACACGTTTGGGACAAGAGATATCGATTGTGTCTGATAAAACCAATAGTTATTGGCAATGCAGTACATGATCTATAAATGCGACATTTCCAAAGTAGGGAAGACTTAATGATCAATACAAGTCCTGATTTATATTCGTGTTTCACTTGTTCGAGAAATGATGATATTACTGCTTCAAAGGCTGTAAAATCAGATCAATGCAGATTGTTACTAATATTCGATATTCTAGCAAGTAGTAACTGTTTGCTTCGGCAGTTTAGATGACAAGGGGGGGGGGGTGGGGGTATCAATGATGATGATTATTACAAGTGGAATCTCGAAGGATAATAACATTTGAAGTAGATTGTAAAGGTTTTTTTTTCTCCTTTAAATTGGAGTTCTGCTTTAGAATAGAAGTCAGTTGAAGAACTAGGTGTTCGATAAACAATAGCAATTAAACGAAATTGTGGATATTTAAATCTTCCTTCAAACCTTAACATTTCAAGGTTCTCATGTTTTAAATCATGTTTGCAGTTGTAAATCAAATTCTAATTTCTAGTTAATATAACAAGCAACAACACTACCTGATATATTGTTATCTTTTCTTACAAGATTGTAACTACTTAAATCAAGCTCAGAATCAAGGCTTCTTGCAAGTCAAGTTTATCAAAAGGATTGTTAAACAAATGGTTTATGTGGTTAAATTCCCATCTAGTGCTATGTATATGTAAGTGAGCTATTGTAAAAAAAAACCTTTCTATCAAAATCCAGATTTCCCGGCGAAACATTTTATTTTAGTTTGTTTAGTTTATCATTATCATAAAACAACAAGAATATCTACAGCATCATGTGAGTTAAAAGGCATATATTCCTTCACCATTAACCATACACTACTATCATCACGATCCGCGACATGAAGGTAGCCATGATTCATTGATAATGTCAAAAACGTTGTGATTGGATAAGTATCTCGAGTCAAGTGATACAAATGTATTTATGTTTTTCTCCGTTTTTCAAATAATGACATTATCACAATACGGTATTCCACAAGCAACAGTCAATTAGATCATTTGTTTCATCAACGCAACACTATCAATGAATCATGGCTACCTTCATGTCGCGGATCGTGATGATAGTAGTGTATGGTTAATGGTGAAGGAATATATGCCTTTTAACTCACATGATGCTGTAGATATTCTTGTTGTTTTATGATAATGATAAACTAAACAAACTAAAATAAAATGTTTCGCCGGGAAATCTGGATTTTGATAGAAAGGTTTTTTTTTACAATAGCTCACTTACATATACATAGCACTAGATGGGAATTTAACCACATAAACCATTTGTTTAACAATCCTTTTGATAAACTTGACTTGCAAGAAGCCTTGATTCTGAGCTTGATTTAAGTAGTTACAATCTTGTAAGAAAAGATAACAATATATCAGGTAGTGTTGTTGCTTGTTATATTAACTAGAAATTAGAATTTGATTTACAACTGCAAACATGATTTAAAACATGAGAACCTTGAAATGTTAAGGTTTGAAGGAAGATTTAAATATCCACAATTTCGTTTAATTGCTATTGTTTATCGAACACCTAGTTCTTCAACTGACTTCTATTCTAAAGCAGAACTCCAATTTAAAGGAGAAAAAAAAACCTTTACAATCTACTTCAAATGTTATTATCCTTCGAGATTCCACTTGTAATAATCATCATCATTGATACCCCCACCCCCCCCCCCCTTGTCATCTAAACTGCCGAAGCAAACAGTTACTACTTGCTAGAATATCGAATATTAGTAACAATCTGCATTGATCTGATTTTACAGCCTTTGAAGCAGTAATATCATCATTTCTCGAACAAGTGAAACACGAATATAAATCAGGACTTGTATTGATCATTAAGTCTTCCCTACTTTGGAAATGTCGCATTTATAGATCATGTACTGCATTGCCAATAACTATTGGTTTTATCAGACACAATCGATATCTCTTGTCCCAAACGTGTTTTATTAATGACCTATAATAATATTCTTCTCTTTTCTTTTGTAAATCGTACATTAACTACTGTGAAAATACTGTGGCGAGGTGCCGGGTGCAATATGTAACATAACAAGAGTTCAAACATTTCAAACCCCAACTATGCAAGACTTGTATTTAACGCAGATTTCTACACCTCATGTTTTTTTTATGTTATCTGAAAATTCTTGGCAATCGGTTTGTCGGAGAATGGAGTACCACATTTTGTCTATAATATGCATATAATCCACACACAACAAAATGTATACCTTCGGAGCTGAAAACAATTATTATTCCGAGAATTTTGTACCAGTGTTCATTTATACGAGACATGCGGAACATTCCCTACTCTTAATCACAAGACCTACAACTGATTGTTTTACAAGATCCCTTCACTACTAAGGTTCACTCATGTGGAGTACCCTATCGCCTGATTTACGTACAAGTAAATTATCTTTATTATCATTGAAGATGTAATATGAACAGATAAGTATTGTGAATGCCCTCTGAGAAACGATTTCTGTCTTTTGATTCATATTTATATTGATATTGTATGACAGTATTGTCATATTTTGTAAACCTTTTTTGGGGAGTTATGCTGTGTCATTGTTCTAAATCTTAGTTTTGAATGTTTTTGTACTTTATTCTTGTTTCTATTGTATTATAATTTATATAATATGTTTTTTTCATTATAAATGCATTTGAACTATAAAGACAGGGCCCCCTTGGAAGATCATTATTCGATATTGAAAGGGCCGTCCAGTGCATTAAAAAAAAAATTGACAAAAAAAAATATATATATACAAATCGTTTCTTAAACATGCAACCATATAAAAGTTGTTCTCAATCTTGTCGGAACTTGTACATTATTACGAGAGAAAAATTCATGTCGAGTCTGTATAGAAACAAGGAATAACGCCCTTGACGTAAAGTAAAAAAAAATTAAATAAAGTAAGAAAATGTACAGGTATTAATACTTTTTTGCATCAAGTCTTTAAATAGGGTTAAACATATCGATTCGTACAAAATGATCCAACAAATTATACAAAATGTTAAAGAAAAGAATAACGTAATGACAGAAAGTTTAAAAAAATAAAAATAAGAATAAAGAAAGTGTACAGACGTTGATGCTTTTTTGTACATCAAGTCTTCAAAGGGGTGGGGGGGGGGGGGAATGATCGAGTTTTGCAAAATAATCTTATAAAGAAAAAGAAATAACGTCTTGACAGAAAGTTAAATCAAAACAATTTAAAACAAATTTGTAAAAAAGCGTACAGGCGTTAACACTTTTTTTTTCTATCTAATCTTCAAAGTGGAAGGAAAAAAAAAGATTGGTTCGTGCAACAATGATCTTTAAAAAAAAAAAAAAAGTATAAAACTTATTTAAAAGAAAAAGAAATAATGTCTTGAGAGAATCAAAGTGGAAAAAAAAATGATCCGTTCGTGCAAAATGACCAACCACAAAAAAAATGAAATGTTAAAACAAATTAAAAAAGCGTACAGGCGTTAACATCTTTTTGCATGAAGTCTTCAAAGTGGAAAAAAAAAAAGATCGGTTCGTGCAAAATTATCTTTTAAAGAAAAAGTTTTAAAACTTTTTTAAAGATAAAGAAATAACATCTTGACAGAAATTTAAACAAAAAACAAAAAACAAATGTTAAAACAAATTAAAAAAGCGTACAGGCGTTAAGACTTTTTTGCATCAAGTCTTTAAAGTGGAAAAAAAGATCGGTTCGTGCAAACTTATCAGTAAAGAAAAAGTTATAAAACTTTTTTAAAGATAAAGAAATATCATCTTGACAGAAAGTTAACACACACACGCACACAAAAAAAAATGTTAATATAAATTAAGAAAAAAAGCGTACAGGCGTAAACACTTTTTTGTTTGCATCAAGTCTTCAAAGTGGAAACAAAAAAGATCGGTTCGTGCAAAATTATCTAATAAAGAAAATGTTATACACCTTTTTTAAAGAAAAAGAAATGACATCTTTAAAGAATCAAGTCTTCAAAGTGGACAAAAAAATGATCGGTTCGTGCAAAATGATCTACCAAAAAAAAAAAAAAAAATAAAAAAAAAAAAAAAAAATAATAATATTATGAAACTTTTAAAAGAAAAAAGAAAAAACGTAATGATAAAAAAGTTTTTTTGTTTAAAGAAAACAAAATAAGAAGGTGTAAAGGCGCTAATGCTCTTTGTACATCAAGTCAGGTGCTAATGCATTTGTAGGAATCGGGGTCATTGGAGGCGGGGCAGTCATCTCCCTTGCAAAGTTTGCAGCGGAAAATGCAGTCGTGTCTGAGTTTCTTGTCGTATCCTACCAAACACTCGTGGCAAAAATATGACTTGTTGTAGAAGGCGGCCATTGATGTAATGAGATCAAAGTGATTGTCATGAACATACAGATAAATGGTATGCTGCCTGTCTTCGGGGCCAGCATACGTAATGAAGTTTAAGTGCTCTTTTGAAACAACCACCACCCTGAAACCGGCCATGAATTCCGTCTTTTCGAAGAGTTTAATCTCTTCGATGCCACATTTGGTATAGTCTGGAAGTTTGGCCTGTTTATACAGCTCCATGGCATATTCCCTTTGCTGTTTGTAACCACGTTTGATCGACTCAAAATTAGGGTGTTTTTCAATCCGGGCAATGCCAGTTACGATAGCCCTTGGACAACACATGTTATCTTTATTCTTCATCCTGATGATGCATCTTTTTCTGGACAATGTCTCTTCGATGGTTAAGCACTTCACATTGGAACCACCACCATTTGGCATAGCCATGTGTAATATGTTGAAAGAGACTGTTTCGTCCAAGCTTACCTTATCATTCGATTGAATAGTATTCTCAAGTTTGGTTGCAAATGCTTCGTGATTCATTTGATCCCTCCTTACAAATGGCATACTAACGGGTCTATCTAATTGTGGGGAATTGAAAACAATCCTAACAAAATCTCTATCATTTACCCCCTCAACCATCTCTTCAATGATATTTTCAAACATCTCATTTACGCGTGGCATCATTTCTATCATGGGACCGTTATTTTCTATGGGTTGGAAAGAAACGGTGTAATCAGTTACATTAGCATTGTATTTGCGTACATGTTTTTGACTCACTTTGGTCACGTGATGAGTAGGGAGATTGGGTTCTCTTGCAGGCGGTGCATCTACAACACGTTTCTTAGATCCCCCAACATGAAAAGACGAGGGTCCGGCTACTGCTGCTGCTCTTGGTTGACTGTGGGAGGGTCCGGCTACTGATGGTGGTTGTCGGGAGGGTCCGGCCACTGCTCTTGGTTGACGGGAAGGTCCAGCCACTGCTGGTGGTTGTCGGGAGGGTCCGGCCACTGCTGATGCTGGATGGCGGGAGGGTCCAGCCACTGCTGTTGCTGCTGGTTGGCGGTTAGAGGGGCCAGGTACTGATGTTGCGTCACATGGCTTATTTGTATTGATGTCCATCTCCATTAAATGGTCATCGGAAATGCCTATGAGATAAAAAAAAAAAAAAAAAAAAAAAAAAAAAAAAAAAAAAAAAAAAAAAAAAAGATATATAAGAACGGATAAAAAGTTTCATTCAACCGCTACAATGTATTGTGTTGTCTTCATACATGAAAAAAAAAAAAATGAACATTCATCCAATGATCCTTTGCATTGATGTATATATAAATGAAGTATACACTAACCGTCATCAAAATTTGGTTGCCATGGAGTAGCTGCGTCATGTGGAAGACCTTGCTGGTGCTGCGTTGCTAGGGGGAGAGGGGGCTGTTGGTTCTCGACGAACACATCCACTAAATCATCATCGGTAATCCCTACAAGTATAATTGAATAATTTAATTAAATTTATAATTTGAACGTATACTTTATAATACTTTATAAATCTTTTTTTTTTTTTTGCTTACACGTGAGTTTATGTTTCAAATGGAGATATCAATCATTATTTAATTTGCATTGAACAAAAAAAAACACTCATTATGTCACATCGTTGCCTATTATAGATTTTCGATGCTTAATCTCCTTCTTGAATTCCAGATGCAAACCCGATATGGTAACACTACAAAATTATTCAATTATGAATATGAAAATAAATAAATAAATATGATTAGCACTTACCATCTTCCAAGTCCTGCAAACTCAAAAAGTAGGATGACCTTGCAAATACCAAAGCATGTTGTTCTGGTTCAAGGTCTTCATAATATTCCTCACGAAAACTCGATACTTCTTCCAGGCATGTACATGCCCGAAGCTTGTGCATTAAATCACATGTAGAAATCATGGTACATTATAGAATCTGGCCAGTATTACAACAAAAACAAAGCGATGTTGACTCAACGACAGTTAGATGTCATATGATACTTGCCCATAGGTTCACCATTTTCTCTCGTCCAATCACAAACAAGTACCAACTTTGGGTCACTTCCTTTCTAAAAAAATCCTCGCATTCTCATTGGTCGGTAACACACACATTCAACATACATGCCGGGTGGCCCATTGTTTGGTCATTTGGTCCTTGTCCCTCGTACCCTACACACGTCCATCCTCCACCTCTCCATGAATGAATGAATGATGTAAACAAAAGAACTTCCTCCAGGGGATGTACCCTCATTACGTAACTTCCGCCGGAAGGACACCCCAATTAACTCATTAACACTCCCCTATTGTTTACCGGAAGTCACCGGAAGGATTAACTAATTAACCGGAAGGATTAACTAATTAACCGGAAATGCCAATTAACACTTCCTATATAGGGGTACCTATCTTCTCATAACACGCAAATTATGAAGTTTTTGACATGAGGCCTTTAATCAAAATTTTAACTATGATGACGTCATCAAAATGAAAAATGATTATTACTGCGCTTGTAGAGAATTGTCTTAGCTACAACATATCGAAATTTTGAAGAAAAATGATCAATATTTACAGAGATACAATCAATTTTACATAAATATGCTGACGTCATAATATGCAAATTCGTATTTTGAGTTCCAAGGCCATTGTGATGATGTCACGATACACTTTATGGCCAAATGAGACATGAAATCATATTTCCGACTCATACTCTATCTAAATATGAAAAAAAATTGAGGATCCCGGTGCATTCCAAAGAGCTATAACGGATTTTGTATAGGCATGTTTTTGCCCATATATGCTATGTATTAAAAGAGCTCGCGCGCACTGACATTTATCTTGAATTTACGCTCATCTTGTTCATAATGGTCATAAAGAGATAAACATGGTATCAAATTCCTTGAAAAAATATGAGAAATATCATGAAAGAAAAAAAAATGGCGATTCTATGTTTTGTAATGGTGTTACGCGCGAAAACGCGCGCGCATGCTCGTACGCGCGATTTTTTATAAAATGCTTAAAATGTCCTGAAACGTATGCAAAATAAATTTGAGACGATTTTGAGCATTTAAACATTTTGCGCGCGCACTGACGCGCGGACGTACGCGCACGCGCGCGTTTTTTGACCTGAAATTGACCGGACGGATATTGACCTTGATCATGATAAATATGAATGAGAAATTACTTTTGGTTATGAAGATATGAACAAGAGTTGATTTTCAGAAAATTTCACAAAATGGCGCCTAGATGACGTCATCAGTCAAGGTCAAGGTTTTAAACCTTACCGTGTTTTCTCCATATGCCTATACATATGTGTGCCAAATTTCAAGTTATTTGATTTAGCCATTTTCAAGTTATCTTGTTAACAAAAAAGTGGTTAGAAATAAAATAAATAAATAATAATAAAGGCAATTTTAACAAAATTATAAGGTGGTCTGTATAGATACAGCCCACCTGAAAATCGATTTCAAATTTGATCTATTTTATATAAATTACATGTAGTATTTACAAAGAGTACACACTTTACAATGAACAGTTACTATTCTACTATGCATAATAATATTTTAAGACTCTATGGGTACATACGATAATATGCATACCATGCCATACTTGCTCTAAATAATGAGCTACCTCTCGCGCCCGTCGTCCACACTATAACTTAAGGTGACATAGTGCCGCACGTCTCACCAATGGGCAATTATTACCCCTCTTTTTTTCTTCGGTCTGGCCCTGAGGGGTAGAAAAATACCCCTCTACGCGTATACAGGCGCGTACAGCAGGATTTTGGGTCATTTTGAAAAAGTACCCCTTTTCTTGAAAATAGCCCCAAATGGACGTTTTTGAACCCCTTAATCCGGCACCGCGCGGACCGCGTCCAATTAACGCCCCCCCCCCTTTATACGCGTTTTCATGGTCACGCATGCTACAGTATATATTTGACTGAGACCCCCGGAATGATACCCGCTTTGTGCCCATTGCCGGGCTCATTGTACGATACCTGAGAAGGTAAAATGACTTGTTGATGAACGTGTGAAATGAATTAAAGGTGTCATTGTTCGTAGCGTCGTCACAATTTTGTTGTACTCTACAATAAAGCAGAGTTCTCATGGTTACGACTTTCTGTTGATGCAGGACTAATTGGCAACCCGAACCCTAATGTATTCAGATGTATATCTCATAACAAACCATGCACGTACCTTCAATAGGTTTCTCCCTTTGTAAATTTCAATAGGGCTTCTCGTGATAAGCCTTGCAGTCTTTCTGTTGCAACTGTGTACTGCCCTTTTGTTGAAATGTACTTGAACTCTTTATTATAATAGGATGCTGCATCCCATCTCTCTCTCTCTCTCTCTCTCTCTCTCCCTCTCCTCCTCCTTCCTGTTCTTTCACCTTTTATCCTTCTTTCTTGTAAATCCTATTTTCTTCATTTTTCTCTCTCTGTCCTTACTCTAAACTCGTTATCCCTCTCTTTTCATTCATGAATACTTATTTGATATTTTTACTTAAAGGGGACCGATAGCTTTACAAGCTCTGTTTCTGTTATTAATTCATGGGTTCCTACATTTTTTTCTCAAATTAAGATGCTATTAAGAGTGAATATATTTTCTGCAATTCTTTGATAATGTTGCACTAAAGAATTATGTACATCATTTAATATTTGCAACATTATTATTGTACCTATTTCTTATAATGCACTGCTTCGTTTTGTTTGTTTGTTTATGTAATATGAGAAAGTGGAAATAAATTTGAAACTATGAACCATTGAATCGTAGCGGAAAGCCCCAAAACTCTTAATTTCGGGGCCTTGGCGTAGACTGACTTTCTACTGTCATATTGACCTTACACCGCCCCATTATCGTCCACATTCGATTTAGGCATTGCCATTCCGGCCACTTCAGGTTAAGTCCTTGAGTACGGGCATGGCTGATGGTGGAGGATTCTGTTCAGGTGGTGGGACAGAATCGAGGAAGCTGTGTCAGGATACAAGGCGTTTGTGGGGTTGTAACTAGCCGTATTACAGGCAGGTGTTAGTGCGTCTTTGGTATATAACTTAAATCCCCACAACCCCCTCTCTGTCGCTTCCTTCCATTGCTAAGGGTTAGAGACATGATATATTAGCCCCTTGAAGGCAACCCTCTTACACCCCCTCCGCCCCCGTGAAACCCACACAGGCTACGCCATCTAAGAACTACTTGGACGACATTTTCGGTAATGTGTACTTGTTTCAACGACATACTGCATGGGGGGGGGGGGGGATGGGCCGAATGGTGCAGCGTGGTCGGACTGATTGGGGGGGGGGGGGGGTCTGGATGAGTGGTCGCGTACATTATTGGGGCACGCCTTTTTTCTTTATTTGTTCAGAAGTATATATGTTCAATAAATGTTTTCTACAAATATTTGGGGCCATGTGGCGTCCCCCCGCACTTACGCCACAGCCATGGGTGTGTCTCCTTTCCATTATTTTTCTTTCTAAGTATAATTTTGCCTATTGCTCATTTAATTTTCATTTTGTAATGAATAGCGACCCTCATCCCGTAATATGAATAGCGAGTTTTTTTGTACCGATTCTCTTCTCGTATTATGAAAAGCGCCCCTCTTCTCGTATTATGAATAGTGACTCTCTTCTCGTATTATGGATATCGACCCTCTTCTCGTATTATGAATAGCGACCCTCATTTCGCATTATGAATAGCGACCATCTTCTCGTATTATGAATAGCGACCCTCTTCTCCTGTTATGAATAGCGACCATCTCATTGCATTGTGAATAGCGACCCTCTCCTCGTATTATGAACAGCGACCGTGTACTCGTATCATGAAAATCGATTTACGCCACAGCCATGGGTGTGTCTCCTTTCCATTATTTTTCTTTCTAAGTATAATTTTGCCTATTGCTCATTTAATTTTCATTTTGTAATGAATAGCGACCCTCATCCCATAATATGAATAGCGAGTTTTTTTGTACCGATTCTCTTCTCGTATTATGAAAAGCGCCCCTCTTCTCGTATTATGAATAGTGACTCTCTTCTCGTATTATGGATATCGACCCTCTTCTCGTATTATGAATAGCGACCCTCATTTCGTATTATGAATAGCGACCATCTTCTCGTATTATGAATAGCGACCCTCTTCTCCTGTTATGAATAGCGACCATCTCATTGCATTGTGAATAGCGACCCTCTCCTCGTATTATGAACAGCGACCGTGTACTCGTATCATGAAAATCGATTTACGCCACAGCCATGGGTGTGTCTCCTTTCCATTATTTTTCTTTCTAAGTATAATTTTGCCTATTGCTCATTTAATTTTCATTTTGTAATGAATAGCGACCCTCATCCCATAATATGAATAGCGAGTTTTTTTGTACCGATTCTCTTCTCGTATTATGAAAAGCGCCCCTCTTCTCGTATTATGAATAGTGACTCTCTTCTCGTATTATGGATATCGACCCTCTTCTCGTATTATGAATAGCGACCCTCATTTCGTATTATGAATAGCGACCATCTTCTCGTATTATGAATAGCGACCCTCTTCTCCTGTTATGAATAGCGACCATCTCATTGCATTGTGAATAGCGACCCTCTCCTCGTATTATGAACAGCGACCGTGTACTCGTATCATGAAAATCGACATGAACAATGTTATCGAGTCACTTTAATGCACATTCTTCATAAGTTATTTCTTTGAAAGAAAAAAATTCGATTTAAAATTTGATCTATTTTATATAAAGTAAATGTAGTGTTTACAAAGAGTACACAATCTCAAATGAACAGTTACTATTCTACTATGCATAATAATATTTTAAGACTCTATAAGTGCATACGAAATGCATACCATGCCAAACTAGCTCTAAATAATAAGCTACCTCTCGCGGCCGTCGCCCACACTATAACTAAAGGTGACAGAGTGCCGCACGTCTCGCCAATGGGCAATTATTACCCCTTCTTTTTTCCTCGGTCTGGCCCTGAGGGGTAGAAAATACCCCTTTCCAAATGGACGTTTTTGAACCCCTTAATCCGGCACCGCGAGGAACGCGTCCAATTAAACCCCCTCCCCTTTATACGCGTTTTCATGGTCACGCATGGTTACAGTTTATATTTGACTGAGACCCCCGGAATGATACCCGCTTTGTGCCCATTGCCGGGCTCATTGTACGATACCTGAAAAGGTAAAATGACTTGTTGATGAACGTGTGAAATGAATTAAAGGTGTCATTGTTCGTAGCGTCGTCACAATTTTGTTGTACTCTACAATAAAGCAGAGTTCTTTTTGTTGATGCAGGACTTGGCAACCCGAACCCTAATGTATTCAGATGTATATCTCATAACAAACCATGCACGTACCTTCAATAGGTTTCTCCCTTTGTAAATTTCAATAGGACTTCTCGTGATAAGCCTGGCAGTCTTTCTGTTGCAACTGTGTACTGCCCTTTTGATGAAATGTACTTGAACTCTTTATTATAATAGGATGCTGCTCCCATTCGATTTAGAGGGCCATATATGCAACCCATAGTAAGCCACTACCTCTTAATTAGGGACAATCTGTTAATAAACTTATTGTTAAACTTTAAGAAAATGTAAAAAAAGAGCCGAGATTTACGCATTGTAATCGTAATATGTTGGTTGTAATTGATCTTGAGTTCTTTCATCATAAAAACATCATAAAAAACACAGTGTACTAGTTAAAGAGAAACATTTACAATAAAATATAACAAAAAGAAAATTGTCATACGAATGTGGAGACAGCTAGGAAATCCAAAGGTTTTATTGGTGCTGACACCGAAACAGTAATACAGTATAATATTTTTGTTTAAAAAAAGTGATTACCAAAAAAAAAACTAATAAACAAAAACATAACACCTAACCGTGTACAGAATCAACCTTTATTTAAATCGTTGGATTATAAAGGATTCATGTCTCCTTTAAAAAAGATTAATTGATGGACTAGATTTTAAATCATTGGGTATAGTATTCCAAAATTGTGGCCCTTTAACAAATATTGAGTTTTTATTTATATTTAGTCTTATTTTATATAGATGAATATTCGAGTACTATATGAATGCAATGCAGAATCAAGGCAAAATGTGGTATAAAATTGTTAAAACATAAAACATAAATACATAAATATTGCGAAATTTGAAAAGTTGACATTTTGTTCCGTTGAAGGGGGGGGGGGGGGTGGGGGAAAGGTCACCTTTTTGGGATCAGCCATTGGCATAATTTTTTTTTAATTAAAAAAAAAAAAAACTCAAAAGGGGGGGGGGTTTCCAAAAAAACATATACAAAACATACACATACAAAACTCAGGGGGGGGGGGGTTTAACCCCCAACCCCCCCCCCCCCTGCGTATGCGCCTGACCTCCATACTCAAAGGAGTCCTGACTATGTCTCAAAAGTTCTCCAACAATTGAATTTTCAGGGGAGGATGATGATACCTCGTTAAACAAAATATGGCTTCAGATGAACCTGGGAAGTCCCACTTCAGTGACATGACTGACTATGCCTTAAAAATTCTCCTACATTTAAATTTACGGGGGAGGCCGAGGGTAATGATAATTCGTAAGAAACATATGGCTTCAGATGAAACTTGGAATTATCATTATTTTATTTGGCAAATCAAGCCACACAAATACAATGATATAACAAACATGAATTGAGATAGAAGCAACAGAGAGCATATATAAATATTGCAATAGCAGGTGCATTCGGTCGAGCTGCCCGGGTATGGAAAAGGTTAACAAAATAACTGTGATCCGCAGACCTTCCTCCCACAACCGACCAGATGCACCCGATATTGATTCCACCTCAGTCACGTGACTAGGGGGTTGGACTATGCAGATTAACTCCGCCTCTGGGCTGCAGTTTGCTATCCTTCATTATGGGATGTCGCACATTTTATAAAATGCTGATGAGCCCTGGATATGAGATCACGACCTAGCTTTCAATTCGCCAGCGGTTGAGTGCAGTCAGACATACTTTCTCAGCTTCAACTAAACTTGGATCCTTCCAGTTTCCATCCGTATAGTGAAGTCCAGTTCTATCCGTAGCTAACCAAAATGTCGTACGAACCTATCTTAAGCGGTAGCGAGCTGACAGAAGGGATAACTGAGCTACGGGAAGAAGTGCAGACATATGAGCCAGGCAAAGCATCAAAACCTGCAAAAAGGGTGGAATTTCCGGAAAAACTGTACATAGGTAACAATCAAACAAATTTAATATCCAAATTCTACTTGAGGTTGAACAAGCGGTATACAGATCTACCATAGCAAATCAGGCGCGAATCTACGTGGGGGAAGGCGGCAGGAGGGGAGGGGGGGGGGGCGGTGATTTTTAGCCCCTTATAACGCTCAACTCGCTCCTGTTTCCTTTATTATTTTCTTTTCGTGTTCGTGCATTTTTTGATAACAGGAATTATTACAGATTAGAGATATTTGTCATTGTCCGTAGACCCTAAAATTACCGATGTTAGTGCCTTTAATACGAAGAAAGCATTTCTATCGATTACATTATTTTGATCTTTACACAGTGCTGAAATAATAATCAATATCATTCCAGATTTCTATAGAACATCCATCACTATATTTAATAGCTCCCGGATACTTGTATAAGTTTTCGATGTCAGACATATTTACATCGGCATATTTTCATTCTCATTTTCATCATCATCATTATCATCAATATCATCACCATCACCAGGTTTTTCTTCTTTTAACATCTACCCCCTCTCCGTCCCCATTGAGTGCTATCACGCTTTTAAAGCATTTGCTTGTTGTAATAACCCTTCTTCTTCTGCATATTTCTTGATTAATAATTCTAGCTATTGTGTTATCAATTATATTTTGTTTTAATGTCATCATTTATTATTATTATGCTGTATACACGTTATAAAAACTTAAATTTTGTATATGTTGCATTGCTGAAATGTAATGTGATTTGTATGTTGCAGAAGAAAACAAATTTAATAAAATAAAATAATAGAAAACAGAATATAGACTGGAAAGGTGTGTAATATAAAATTATTTGACCTACGCTTACTGAAAGTATAAGCCCTAGGAAGCCTTGTGGTCCAAAAACTACATATCAATCCACATCCGGTTAATATATGTTATATTAGATAATAGTCTTGATTACATTTTCATGTTTAAATGTATTTTATATTGAAATTGAAAATACACTCACATATTTCTTTTAAAAGATCAAGGATAATTCTTGGATGATCAGTTATTTCACGAGGATACCAATTAATTTGTATTATAACTGTTTATATGCTTGTGCATTTATCTTTTTTGTTTTTTCAACTTGCTCTTGATGCGGAATCTGATTACAGTATATGTTTTTTTTCAAGTTAACAGCTAAAACCAAAGTTGTTATATTTTTTCGTAGTAAAGTTTGAAACATTCCTATTTTGAAAAATTGATGATAATATTGTAGAAGTTGTTGATTACTACGTCTCTCTTGGAACTACTTTTAACTACACAACAAATTTCGTAAAGCACATATTAAGCAATTCAATCAAGCTAGACGAGCAATGTATAGTCTAGTATCTAAAACTTACCAATTGCACTTACCTATTGATATCCTCTTGAAATTATTTGATCAACTTGTGATGCCTATTCTGCTATGGAAGTGAGATATGGAGGTTTTAAGTGCTACATGATCTTGAAATTGTCCATATGAAATTTTGTTAGCAAGCCCTTTCTGTGAGCAAAACAACTGCAACTTGTATGGTACTTGGTGAATTGGGGAGGCTTAAACTTGAGAAATATATCGAAAGCAGAATGATAAACTCCTGGTGTAGGATTGTACAGAGTGGACAAGATAAATTTTCTAATAAGGTGTATATTATCTTAAAATTACTCTTTGAAAAAAAAGTCTATCATGCACTTTGGTTTAAAAAAATGAAACATACTCAGGACAATATGGGGAAGTCTAACTTGGAATTTCGTGAAAATACTAGTTGTGATTAGGTCAAACAAACTGTGGAACTTCGATCGAAAGATTCTTATGCCCAGTATTGGTATGCTTGTTTATACGATAATTCGCATGGCGTTAACTATCGAATCTTCAAACATTCTTTCTTTATTTATTTATAGTTTGAGTAAGGAACTCCTTTGAATTTTTTTATAGGGTTTTGCACACCTCGGGCTGAAAAAAAAAATCCACGTACAATTCGTTCTGACTGCAAATCATTCTAAAGTTTGGGATTTTTCAAATAAGCTGTTTGAAATATCGAAAGGAAATATATAAAGTCAAAATAGTTCCTGAAAGAGGATGGCAACGGATATCGGTACTTGTGCTGTGCAGCAAATGTACACTTCTCAAATTGAGGATAATAACAGGTTAGCGATACCTTCAGCATGTATAAAAGAATAGTTCCGTGACAGAAAATGTCTGTACTGGTCTACGGGATTTCGCCTCAGCAACGTTTTCGCCGATAACTGAAATAAGCAATGATTTCATAGTACCGTTGCGTTCGCTGGTGCCTTCATCAGTTGCTCAGTACCGTCTAAACTACTACTGTATTGCGAATTTGGTAGTTCTATATTTCTTAGGTGCCGATTGTACGTGAGAAATCAAGTACCAATATTAATGATGAGAAACAGTTCAACAAAAAGGACAACAGTTTAAAATGAAACGCATTTGAAACAATTTAATTTTCTCTATTTGTCTTCCTTTTTAATTTAATGATGGTCTCAAGATACCAATTTATATCTATCAACAAAATCATAATTAAACAAAGTTATGCGACAATTATTTTTGAGACTTTTTTTGACACCTCAAAAATGAAGAATTCTAAAAAATAGTGACTACACGACATATATCTAATAGTGAGAAGCTCAACATTACCATTGAGGAAAGTGGATGGAATCAATGCTGTCTATACGACCCCCTCCCCCACTCCGGGGTTAAAGGGACCGCAAGCGTCGTTCCCAAAATATCCGGCAAAACCTTTTTACGCAACAAAGTCCAGCCCGAAAATTGCATAAAAAGGGGGTGTATTTGACTTTTCACCCGTAGATTTCAGTAAAAGTCTTTCGTATACGGCTGATTGTCAACGAAACGGAGTTAAGCTTTTTTTCAACTCTGTTTGTTGAAACGGCAGGCAGCCAGTGGAAACGAATTCGTTTGATAACATTATGGAAATGCAAGCACTACTTTAAACAAACAGAACTTTGTCTTTCCTTGCTCATTTTTCCTGATTGAGGTGTCATATTAAAGGGCAGAAACTCAACTCTCTAGAAATGTGATTTTCTCTTTGAAATTCAGATACCGTAAGCCAACTGACTTTTTGGTTTCCTCTCTTCAAATCCATTTTAATCACTTATACGTGAGATATGCATTATATGAGTTGCATCAAATGAAAAAGGAGGATCTAACCCTTCCAGATATGTGTAATATATCAAATATAATTGTGATTGAGTTATGATAAAATATCGATAAATCTCGGTTTCGTTTTTTCTGGGACGCACTGTATAATTATTTAATAAAATGTATAACAACCTGTCAACTTCAGTTGTATGGTGATGATACTGTTCTATATTTCTCAAATCCCTCTATAGATAGATTTGAATTAGGTTTGAACTCAGACTTAGAAAATATGTATTACTGGATGTGCCAAAACATTATGAGTGTCAACTGCCAAAAAACAGTTTGTATGCTCATTGGAAGCAACCACTTGACATCTAAAAAGAATGTCCTCCGAGTTTCATTGAATAACATCTCCATTAAGTTCATCATGTCAAGTACCTTGGCGTTTTAGTTGATGAAAATTTAAACTGGAATTTACTTATAGACAATATGTTGAAGAAAATTGGTCAAATGGTAGGCTTTCCAGGAAGACTAAGGTGATTCCTGAGTGGATCGGTACTGAAATTAATATATAGCTCACTGATCCTTCCGTATTTTGATTATGGTGATGAAATTTACAGTGCAGCTTGCAGGAAATATACAGATCGCCTCCAAAGATTACAAAATAGGGCAGGCCGTATTATACTTAAAATAAAACCAAATTCTCATGTCTCTGTTTTGGAAATGCATAACGCGCTTAATTGGCAACTCTTGGAAAAAAGAAAGAAATCATCATTCCCTTGTTCTTATGTATAAAATTATGAATAATCTAACCCCGAGTATTTAAGAAATGAATTTGAGTTGAAAACCCATTCCCATCATTCCTGAATTGGAGCTAAAATAAAATTACCCAAACCGGGAACAGATTACATCAAAACATCATTCAAGTATAGAAACGCAAAGGCCTACAACACACTTCCTCCTTATATCAAATCGTCCCCTAGTGTTAATACATTCAAATCTAAGATTGCAGAACTGTAGCACATGGTCCCCCTCCTTTTCTTGTTATGATTACTTGTTTTTTATGAAATGTATTTTTTCCTTCTTCTTTTTTTTTGGACAATTTATTTACTGTTGTTCAGACATGGACCCCACGGAAGACCAGCTTTCCCATGGCGGGTAAGCTGAATGTGGGCTATCCACCGTCTTTCATGCATTTTATTATGTTTTTAAACGAAAATAAATACTACTACTACTGCAACTACTTTTTGTGTTTTGTTTACATGTATGTGTAAATGTAGTGTTACCACCTTTAAACAGATTGGCTCATTTAAATAATTTTTCTTTTGGGCAAATTTCAATTTAAAAACACACGAAAATGCAAAACAAATATTGTCACTATTTTACTCCTTTTTATTGGGGGGGGGGGGGGGAGGGGGTTAAATGCGCTACTTTGATTAAAGACGGCATAAAATCACCTAAATATAAGATTGGATTTATTATTGTGCTTGAATTAGGTATATGCGATCTGGAAGCGTCATGGTGTAATGGTTCTGACTCTCGCCTTTCAATCATACACTGTCGCTCATATAGTTGGATTATTTTTGTTTACCCCAATTTATGAAATTATTTTGACAATGATTTATTCCTAATATATCTAGATAATAGTATACATTCTCAGATTTTATTGAATAATAATTGGCCAGTGTTTATTTTGCGTGACTGCTGAAGCATGTGTATGCTACTATGCTTATTAACTAGGGGACCTACGCCCTTAAAGGTACTATGTCCTATTTGCAGGACAATAAATGAAAAAAGTTAAATCCAACTGCATTTGAAAGATAATACTAATTTAGAGCTTCCCTAAAAAAGGTGGGGCTTGAAAATGTCTTCAAGTGGGAAAATAACGACTATTAGTTGTCAAATCGACTTTAGGGCTATAGAGCCCAAAAGTAATAGTCTTGATTTTCAGACAATTGTACCGAATGGTCATACATTTTATGCTGCGCAAAGATTCAATCAGTTCAATCTTGGCCATCAGAAGAAGTGGGTTATTGATGTAGACAAATGCTCATGTACCCTTTACAACTCTTTTAATGTATGTTATTACCAAAGAAGTAAAAAAGCCAGTCAGTCACTCAATAGTGTCTGACAGTGAAGTCTAGCAAGTAAACGGGTTTCCTTACATAATTTGAATATGAGGACACTGCTAACGTTTAAATTTCACAGATAGGACATACATGACATATTCATAATTCTTGCAAAGTTCTACAGAATCTGAGGTTGGCTGCAAAAGGAACATAGTACCTTTAAGTCATAAATGACAGTAATTAGGATTAATGTCCCACGAAAGGGCACTAATATAGCACATCGACACGGTTTTGATCATGGGTCGTTTTCGCTGTGGCAATCATCACACTCCCAGGAGAATAACGTTATGTACGCTCTGAATTTTTCAATCACTTGGGGATGAGTTTCATTAATTGTTTGTATGCCCTGCCTTTTATTCAGACATAAAATTATTGCTCGATAACTAGTCTATTGAAAGACCGAATCTGAAAATGGATCAGCTTTTTAACTCTAAAAATGTACAAAGCAATTAAACTTATCAAAATTCGGTCGAAAAATAACGCTTCGTTTTCATTAATTTAAATATGTGCACATAACATGTTATGAAATCAATATTATCTTTACGTTTTTTTGTTTGGTTTTAGGCCTATTCATGTTATTAAATTTATATCAAGAATATTTTCAGTAATTCATTAATCCGAATAACAATTAACTGGTGCAAGTGACTTTGTTTTTCAATGGCTTTCATTAATTTTTTATCAATTATCGTTGTAATAACCTTGATCGTTTAACAAAAACAAATTATTATTATCATTATTATCATTATTATTATAAATAATATTAGTATTATTAGTATTATTATTGCAATGACGAATATCGTCATTGCTTTGTTTTCGTTCACATTCTGCCTCATTAATATTCTTCTTCTTCTTGTTTACTTTGTTATCGTCAGGAAATCGCATTCGTTTTGCACGTAGTGTTTGTTATTCCTAGTTAGGTACTTTCCTCATGTCCTTCAAATTTCGTAGGCATAATCTCTAGCATCTCATCAAGGTCACTACATTCTTCGATTTTCGAAATCACTCATGCCCGTCCAGGCGCCATTTTGTCCGTTTGTGGTCCATTTTAAGGCCTTTCTTTCTTCCTTCCTATCTCCACAATCCTAGATCCTACAAACTTCTAACAAATTCATCTGGATATTCCAAGAGATGATCTTTCATCTACGACGCATAACCTGACCTTTAAAATGCCATCTTCGTACTCAAAATACCGACTCCGTCAAAAATCTTTAAAATTCTTGAAAAATGGACCCCTAAAAATCTAAAATTGCAATAACTTTCTTTTACCAATTCCGTTTTGTCTCTTTCTTTTTGCAATATTTTCATCTCATAATTGCACATAGCCATGCTGAATTTCACGCTCCAATGAATATCCAAAAAATAAATAGCGCCCTCTAAAATTCTGGGAATTGGCTTTCTTTCTGTGGCCACATCTCTATTGTGTTTTGGCAAACCCGTACCCTTTTTTGGATTTAGATACTTGAACATATGCCCTTTCCAGCCATATACAAAATTATATACCCTAACGCTGACCAAATTTGAGAAAATTGCCCTACAAATTCGCCATTTTCAAGAAAATTGCGAAATAACTTCAACTTGCTCTAAAATGACGATCTTTAACCGACATCAATGAAACTTGGCAGACACATGTATCCATCATATACGTGACAACTTTCTGCTACGTTTGGTAGAATTCGATGACGTCAGCGCAAAGGTATCGCCAAAAATGATGACTTTACTATGCATTACGTAACAGCCCGTTAAATGCGCGCAATACATTGCACGCAGATGGCAATGGTGTCAAACTGACCGCAATGAAGCGTTCTTTTGAACGATACCAAATACGTTATTACAGAAATATTTGAGTAAATTTCGTTTGAACAAGGGTTACTATACAAATTATGCAGACCTATCGCCCAATTATAACACGTATTGGCTAAGACGTCATTTTTCGGACTGCTTTTCGCCCCCTTCCCGTCCCTTTTTTTCCCTTGAAATTTATTAAAGATTATTAAAGACGCCATTTCAAACTCTGCATGATTATGTTAGTATGGGCGGCTGTTTGTGCCACAGCACGCGTCACCACATGTTCATCATGCACCAAATCCCATTGGTTTTGCACAGAGTGCTTGCGAGCCCTTTCTAGGTCCTTTCCCCTATTCCAATTCCCTTCAAACTTCGTAAACATAGTCTCTAGCATCCCTTCAAGGTCACTGTATTCTTCGTTCTCCGGAATTTGTCATGCGTGACCGTCCAGGCGCCATTTTGTCCATTTCGGGCCGTTTTGGTGGCTTTTCTTTCGCCCTACCTATCTCCACTATCACAGAAGCTACATACTTCTTAAAAATTGTTCTGGATAGTCCGTGAGAAGCTCTTTCGTGAAACACGTGCGTCATTGCACGCAAATCGTTGTGACACGATTGCATGTCTAGTTATTATAATTATTGTTATAATTATTATCATCACATTTTTTCTCACTATTGTCGATAATGATATTTGTATTGATTAACATTAATTCGATTTAAATTGTATATTGTACAGCGTTAAAGTCCCATGTTTACCCGAATGTGGGTGACATGAGAATAAATTGTCATTGTCATTGATACTGCGTTAGAAAATCATATGCCTGCCAATCAAGGCCTCCAAAAAATTGGAATGGATCGTCCAAGGTTATCAGCATGTTATCACTATTCTGTTGGGTCGTGTCTAATCCCGTTGTTTGTGGCTGGGCTGTAATATTTTCACATTCGTCCGTACATTTTTTTTCTCGAATATTAGGGCTCTTTGGCCGGACAGGATGCGGAAAGACGTCATTGATTAATTCACTCAAATTTGCTACCCATGGAAAACTGCGAAGAGCAAAATGGCTCCAGGTTGCAGGCCAGGAGAAGGCTGGCGGGCACACCATGTTCAGAAAGCTAGCTGATATTACCAAGAAGATTTTTGTGATTGACAACCGAGGTCTTGATGAACCAAATACTGAAAAAGCGATTGCCGACCTAGCTGCACAATTGGGTAAGGACGATTTACAGAGAGAGACTGAGAGAGAGAGAGAGAGAAAAAGAAAGAGAACTGAAGGCAGAGGCTGCGGAGCGACTTCAAAAAAAAAAAAAAAAAAGGGGGGGGGGACAAAAATAGGCACCTTTAAAGGAATAACTCAAAGCGAAAATATACAATTTTTTAATCATTGGTATATACCCTTATATTGTGATGGTCTGAAAATTCATTTGCTAGCGAGGAAAAATTCTAAGATTTGTGAGGTCGCAGTGCGAAAAATTACATCTTATAAAGAAGAAAACCCCTATCCTGATGGGGGTATAAGCACACTCTCATAACGGGAGACTGAAAAGACCTTTGATATAAAGTAACATAATTATAGCATCTATAAACGCGAGCGAATTTTGAAGAAACTGCTCTTTAGTCGCTTGAAATTAAGGGGAAAAGAGGACACTTATCGAATGGGATAGGACACTTATTAGAAAAGAATAGGAGCACGTGTCAAAGTACAAAGGCTCATTGTCAGAGGTGAAAATGGGGCTCTTCTTACATCTGAAAAAAGAGGCACTCAACAGAGATGAAAAAGGCATTCATAAGAAGTGAAAAGGGGCATTTTTGAAAACGGGATATGTTCATTATCAGAAAGGAAAAGGGACACGTATCATTGTTACGAGGGTAATTATCAGAGGTGAAAAGGGACACTTGTCGCATCTGAAAAGAGGCACTGACCATATATGGAAAGAGGCACTCGTGAGAATTAAAAAGGGGCACTAATACTAAAGGAAAAGTTTAAAAGATATCTGAGTTAAAAAGGAGTAGTTATTGAAAGGGAAAGGGCATATTTTCCTGTTTTCCCCCGTCATTTATAAATAATACATACATGAGAAACAAATAATAATATTGATAACAAAGAAAAACACATGAATTATACTTATATCACAAAATTAATTATACTTTAAAAAAAAAAACATAATCTACATTTTTTGCCAGAGGTGATACTTTTCAACTATGCCCTCCATAATTATCTTTAAATAAATTTCGAATATGTTTGTAAAATAACATTTTGTTTTTTGCGTATATAAAATATAAGAAGCTAAAATAATTAATAGATTTTACAAACTACATATTTTGAATTTATATGCACACATTGCTTGCCTACAGTTATATCACTGTATTCATTTTTTTCATTGTCAAACAAGACCTTGTTCCAAAATATTTTTGAGTAATCACAATTCAATTCAATTCAACCTTCAAAATACATATACAATAATTCTTGGCAATATAAAAAACACATATGGGGTTTGGAGCCCCTAAAGAAGTTTGAATACAAAAGTGTCGTTGGGGGCACCAATCATGACATATATATCGAGAAATTAACAATAAAAACATTGACGGGTAAACAAATATATACAAGAAAAAGATTATAAAGACCTATATGTGAGCATAAGACATTTACAGCAAAGCACCAGCATTGAACGCACACAGGACACGGCGTCAAGCGATACTGCGTCCCTATATGCGCTCCTAGCTGGTGCTTTACAGTATTACAAAACATAACAAAGCATGTGCAGCAAATTATTCATTATTTAATTGGGCGTTTTTTTTATACTACAAGAAAAATTCATTCTTCAAGAGTTTTTTAAATGTATCAAAAGTTTTACCTAGTTTAATATCATTGTCTAGGTAATGCCATAACTTAATTCCATTACAACGTAAGGAAATTTGAATGATTTGTAGTTTTGGGAAGAAATTGACGAAAATCTGCGTATTGACGGTTGAGATATGAGTGATGGGAGGCATTTGGCCTAAAAAGAGCATTGAAAATATCTGGCAAGACAATCGTATGATGATGATACATAAAGTTGTAATAATAATAATAATAATACATAAGATTTATAAGGCGCCAAATCCACTTGACAGTCAATTGCTCAAGGCGCAGCTGTTGCAAAAGATGAAATACATGATACAATATATACAAAGGTGCAATAGGAAAGGTACAGGCATGAGAGGTAATGTTAATCAATTATAAGCTAAATTAAACAGATATTTCTTAAGATTTTTTTAAAAACACTTTAGCAGAACTGCTATTCTTAATCCATTGAGGGAGAGTATTCCATAATGAAGGCCCAGCATGAGCGAAGGTTCGCTCCCTCCACTTTTTTTAACCCTAGGAGTAACACTTAAGCCAGAGTTTTGAGAACGTAGCTGTCTAGACGGAAAGTAATGCTTGATCAAGCCGATGTTGTGCTGCGGAGCAGAGCCATGTATACAGTGAAATAATAGCAAAATAATCTTGAAAACAACACGTTCTTCTACGGGCAACCAATGGAGTGATTTGGGGACTGGTGTGATGTGACTGTACTTGTTGGACAGGGTCAAAACACGAGCAGCAGCATTATGTAATTTTTGTAATTTTGCGAGTAGGTTGTGAGGCGAACCAAACAAAGTATATATAAGTACAAGATCAGAGATTTTCAATGCTTGACATTCAAAGAAACTGTTACAAACTGTTCTTATTGCTTTTTTCTGAGTAACAAAAAAGTCTATTCAAGTGTGTTAAATGTATTCCCCAAATCATACAATGGTAAGTGAGATAAGCGAAATCAATGTGTTATATAATGAAATCATAACATGTCTAGGTAAAGTAAATTTAAGTATGCGGATCATAAAATAAATGATAATAATTTTCTGTGCATTTGCACTTCAAACAATAATCATATTCAGATTTTTCGAAACGACATAGATCTTATTTGAATGCTATTACTTATAGAGTAGTTTGTGATTAAACTGTTTCATTTTCCATATAGTTGCCTACGATAATTTTCATCCAAAACATAATCCCAATAAATTTGAACATTTTGATTTAAAAATGTTCTTATACCTTATATATAATCTGTGACATTCTAATTTTTGTAACCGATATATTATGACATACTTTTGGTGTCAATTCAAAATAATGAAGACGTCTGTTTTTTATGAACAAAAGCCAGTTTCACATTTTTTTTCCTGTCACGAGGTATACACTTCTAAAGTAATTTAACCTCACATAAATAATTATTTGTATTACAAAGTAATTCTTTTGCCCGATTTATATCCACATCCCCTTTGGCGTCTATGATGTCCCCATCAAATAATATTCCAGATTTCAGCCAGTGTCTCCATCACAAATATATTGTTTTCTTTTGATATATGTGTTTCCCCAAGACAAGTACATTAAAATATTAGTGACCTCATTACATGATTTATTTACACATTGCGTTGAAATTTTTGCTTTGGCGAAATACCATGTTGATACAATAAAGGTATATCTTTTAAAAATTTTAAATCATCGTTTTTAAAGAAACTCATATTGAGCACTGAAAAGTTAGGACCAAAATAGTTCAAATAAAATTATTGAAGAATCTTCCATCTAAAATTATAATCTTTATTTTCCATTAACTTATGGAGCCAATTTACTTTTAAGGCAAAACTTTGCAAAACAAAATCTGGCAAATTAAAAACTCCTTTATGAGTTGACCCGATTATAGCTTTACTATTTAAGCTATCTAAACCATTCCATACAATATTGTAAATGAGTTTTTCAATTTGTTTATTTTTAAAATCAATATTTGGAAAAACTAACATATTTGACAATACAAGTTATTTCGATACATTTATTTACCAAAGTATGTCAACGTTCTACATTTCCACTGTTTAATTTGGCTTTCAATATGTTCTACCTTTTCCTTTCATGTTTTTTCATAAGCTAGTTTCATGTTCTTACTAAAATCATGGACATGCTAAAATAAACCCCGAGTGTTTTTACAAACTGATTAGACCATGTGATTTATTTATAGTGCTCCACATTGAATTCACCAAAATGAAAACCTTTTGATTTTGATATATTTAAAGTAGGTCCTGCTACTCAACCAAAACTTTTAATTTTACGCATGGCATTTGTCAAAGAAATTGCAACGAAAATTGTTGTGTCATCTGCTAACAAGCTAATCTTTACTTGTCATGAATACCAGGCATACCTCCTGATCCCGGTAATTGAACTCCTTGAATAGCTTCTTCTGATCTAATCTCAATTGCTAATATTTCGATGACAACTAAAAACAATAAAGCAGACACTGGACCTTGCCGAAGACCTCTATGCAGAGAAAAAAAAAATTGATTGCCTATTATCAAGAATACAACATTGATTTGCGTCAAGAGATTTTATATATCCAATAAATATACTACCAAAATTAAATTTATCAAGAATTTTATAAAGAAAATCCAAATTTATTTGATCGAAAGACTCCTCTAGATCTAAAAAGATAACAGCTCCAGAATTTTGCCTTCTTTAAAATAATATATTACATCATCGATCAAACGAATATTGTTCCCAATAAAACGTCCTGTAAGATATGCCTGATCTGAATCAATAGAAAAATTTAACACTTAGTTTTCAACCTTCCTGCTAAAACAGATACATATATTTTATAATCAGTATTGATAAGACTTATCGGCCTCCAAATTGAAAGATTTTCTTTTTTTTCTCGCATTTCTTATATAAAAGGGTTATGACAGCTCTAGTTTGTGAAATCTGTAAATTTCCTACTAACAATTATGTTTTGAATAACTTTAACAGAATATGTTTCAAATTAATCCAAAAAAATTGGTAAAACTCAAAAGTCAAACCGTCTGAACCTGGACTTTTTCCCTTTTTAGTCCCATTTAGGGCGTCATTACATTCTGTATTAAAGTATCATTTCTGAATCCAAGTATCTCTTGTTTTTCATCTAATACATTATCAACCTTAATGCGTTTAAGATAATCATTCACTTCATTCTCTTTTACTCTACACACACAGAGAAATAAAAGGTGTTCTTGAGGAGTAAAACGAAATTGGAAAAATAGGGCGCCCCCTATTACACCTTTTAGTAAAACACGGAAATACTCAAGGGTGTACAGAAAAGTCATTTGAGGGGTGTAATTTTACATCCTATTTTAGTCAGACGAGCTCTAATTGGTCAATATATTTTTCTGTTGTAAGTGCATATGCGCATGCGCTACAGCAATGGCGCATTGTGTCGACATAGGTACTGCCAAATGAAGGAAAATGAGCATAATTTACATATTTTAGTCATGTTGGGGGAATTATCATGTTTCATTTTGGCATATTATTTGTGTGAAAGTTATCTGATCAAGAATACGGGGCTGTACCGAAGGTTATATTTGATAATTTAATGAAAGTGTTGTTTTATTAACTAGTACATAACTGCCTTCTTATACGTGCAACTAAAGGGAAGATGTGAGGGAAGGCAGGATTGTGTATTTAAATTTTCCCACTACATTTGATCCGAAACGTCCATCCAGGCCAGCCTCACCTCCATATTCTGGTCTAATTACTTTAGAGCAGTGAAACGTGGACAAAAGTGTGAGAATAAGTGACTGTTAGGTGATTACGAAGCATGGATGATTGATTGCTCGACGGATGGTCAATTGGTTGATGCTGTGCATAAGAAGGATGTAGATTTACTCCCCACAGGGTGTGGAATCGATCATATAGGGTATAAAATTCTACCCCACGTGTGTAAATTTGAACCCATTTTTCATGAAAATGGAAACAAAAGGTGTTAATTAAGCACCATTGGGTGCAAATATCACTCCTTAAAGTGAGTAAAATCATAACCTTGGGGGTACAAATGTACACCTTCTTGTGGGGTGTCACTTATGCAACAAGCATTTACTCCCTATAGGGAGCGAACTTACACCTGTTTTTCTCTGTGTTCAGCCGAATCCAAACGATAAAAATATTCAACTTCAGCTACTGCTAAACTTTAATTCGTCACTTTGACGAATTAGGTGATACGTATGTTCATGTGTAACTTAATGAAGAACGCATTTTCACGATTTCATCTTTCGTTATAAAACACTTCTCCCATTATGGTCTATCCATGAGTCAAGTTTCAACTGTGTAGGGCAGAGGGAAACAGAGCAAGAGAATAAGAGGGAGGCAAGCAAGGGTGTCGATTTGTATCCGTGGTTGGGGGAGGGGGGGATGATAGGTGCCAAAATATTTCCGGCAATGGATCAAAGCAACCAAGAGGTAGAAGCCTGTGGCAGGTTGCATCCCCTCCCCAAGCGCTTAGCCAGGATTTTTTTTTTTTTTTGGGGGGGGGGGGCGATAGTGAGCACGCGAATCACTTACAGAGCGCGCTCCCTAGGAGTTTGGTTGCAGGGAGGGGGCAGTTTCCTCCTCCCCCGCGAAGCGCGGAAGCTTTGACGTTTCATTAATTTATTAGAGAAAGAAGACGATTGGATGTTCCATTCTCGACTCTTAATCCCTGTTCGAATCAAGTTCCCTTTCCTCCGCGCGTAGCGCGGAAGCTCTGAAGTTTCACTAGATTATTAAAGAAAGGAGACGATTCGATGTACCATTCTCGACTCTTAATCCTCGTCTGAATTCAGTTCCCCCCCCCTTTCGCGCGAAGCGCGTAAGCTTTCACGTTTCATTTAATTAATATAGAGAGAAAACGATTCGTTGTCTCGTGTCCTTGTCTGAATTCAGTTTCCCCGCGCGGAAGCTTTGCATTTCAATAAATTATTACTCTTAATCCTTGTCGGAATTCATTTTCGCCTATCCCGTGCGAAGCGCGGAAGCTTTACCGTTTCATTAAATTATTAGAAAAGGAAGACGATTCGTTGTATCATCAGTTTTCCCACATGATGTACGTATGGAACGTTCGTTCGCAAATCTTTGCATGCACAGCCTGAGTGGTGGGTATCATGTTATCTCCCGGCAGTGCTTGTCGCAATACCTTCTGGAAAGGAATTGTATACTACTGTTAGTGACTATACAAAATATATGCTCTTCCTGGCTATTTGGGAATGTGTCAGTTTGCAACAGAAATGTAGAAACGCGAATTTTGTTGAAAATCATGTGATATCACGAACATTTATAATCACATGGTTGGATGTTATTTTTTTTTTTTTTTTTTAATTTTTAATTTTTAATTATTTTTTTTTAATTTTTTTTTAATATTTTTTTATTTATTTTTATTTATTTATTTATTTATTTATTTATTTATTTATTTATTTATTTTTTTTTTGGGGGGGGGGGGGGGCTAGCGCCTCCAAGCCACCCTCACCAGTACGCCAGTGACATAGACCTACATCAGCTTTTTAATAAAACAAAAATAAGATGTGACAGTAAACTTTCTCCAAGAATGCAAAATGTTTCATGAAATATCAGTAGGTAAAATGAGTGAAAAAAATAAAAATAAAGATACAATGACATGAATTTTAAAAAGGGTGAACGGAAACAACATAGCAACTAGAGAACTATCTTATAATTCATACTAATATCCGAAAATCTTTCTCTTTGTCTCCGTTCTAATCACGATTTCGTCACAGAGTTCATCTATGTTTACACTGTCCAGAATTGTTTAATGTGCATTAATTGCAGATTGCTACTTTTGCGCTTCGCGCTTTACATTTAGCTCGTTGCTTTTTAACGCTGTGGCTTTGCATTTGGCGCACTGCATTTCTATGATGCTGTTGATTGAACAAATTGAATAACTTCATCAATTCCTGATGACGCCGTATGAGCGAGAATTCAATTTATTCTTGTCTCATATACGGTTGTCTCATTTACTTCGTATATATATATATATATGAATTATGAAAATGAGATAGCAAACTGTGTATATTGATGGTCATCTTGCGAGTAATAACCATTAACTACTTTCATCGGGCTCTCATTATTTTTTCTCTTCATTTTTGTTTTTTGATGGTGAATTATTGGGGGGGGGGGAGGGGGATGATTGTACAGCCCACCCCCTACCTGAAATATTGGGGGGGGGGATATACCCCCCCCATCCCCCCGGGATCGACACCCATGAAGGCAAGGCAAGAGAGAGAGAGAGAGTGAAAGAGTAGAGAGAGAGAGATGCAGACACAGACCAAAAAAGGAGAGAGGCAGACGTGAGAGGAGAAGGAGACAGAGCAATAGAGAGGAGAGAGAGAGATGCAATTGAGAACAATGCCTTCCATATTTCTAGCATAAATAAGCTCTTGTGAATACTGATCATGAAAGTGTTGCCGATAACGATTATGTTCATGAATACGATGATGACGATATCAAAATGATGACTATGATTAAAAGTGGCACAGCGCCCCCTTCAGGTTTTCGAAAGAGGATTAAACTGTTTACCTACACTAAACAAGCACAAAACACTTTTTTTTAATAAATATTAAAAAATGTACGAAGTGATTTATTTAGTCCTGATTTCATATAAAATATTAGTAAGATATTAAAATTGTGCCCATCCATAGCACAACATCTATGATGTTAAATCTAGAAACTATTGTTAGTATGCATGGCAGTCAGCCGCTCAAAATACACGGGGGCGATGGGCGATTCGCCCCTGTGAGCTACATAATCGCCTCCGTCAGGTTGCTCACGGGGGCGATTGAAAAATTAAAAATCGCCCCCGTGGAATTATAAAATAAAGATTATCTTTTTTGTTATAACTTTAACACAATATTGAGTTTCAATTTTCAAACCTTAAACCAATGAAATGGAACTTAGATTAGAGTGCAAGATTTCTCGCTCGAATTTGTCGGTGTCTAGAGAGTAAAGGCCGCCATTATTGTAAAGAAATTTACGCTTATTCGCCGGAGGATGGCGGTATATATCCCATCTCTATGAGTATTACCGATACAAACAACGGAAGCTCGCAGTGCAGTGCGGCCGTCAGCAATGGCTATACTGCGCAGTTAGTACCGGTACGTATGCACGCTGCCGCCCCATATCTTCTGGAGCTGGAGGCGATCGCGCACGGGCTGAAACATGGTTATGGAGAAGTTTTTCGTTGTGAAAAGCGTGAATCCTCTGAAATCTGGTCATTAAAAAAGACCAGCAAAATGAACCTCGACCAGTAAATCAATATTGAGAAGAATCGGAAGACGTTGTGGAAGGATATGGTAACATGGGCGGAGTCACGGGGGGGGGGCAGGGTTAGGTGTTAACCCCCCCCCCCCCCTTGGGCTGCCAAGTGTAAATGTGATGTGCATAGAAAAACGCCATTATGTGTCCAGACCCACACAGTATTAGTAGATGTAAGTAGATGCCAGGAAAACATCACTTACGGGGGTTCAAAATAGCACCAAAAAAAAAAAAAAAAAAATCATGGACGATGCTCTGCATTTGGGTCATATCCCCCCCCCCCCCTTAGCAAAAAGCTAGATCCGCCCCTGGGTAAAGCCGTTAAATAAAGAAAAAATGTGAAGGTTGCTCCGAATAATGAGGAGTAAATAATGTGCAGAACGGGAAGAAATCGAGAGAATGTCATCACGGGATGAAAGTCAGTAACAGCTATGTAGGCCTAACTTGTAAATATGTAAGAGGGAAAATGCTGACTTAAATAAATGATAATGATGAAATCGCTAAGAATTGAGGAGTAACATGGGTACTAATGTAATGAAAATTTGTATAAAAAAAGAGCCCCCCCGTGAGTACTAAAAGAGCCCCCTTGAGAAGGCTCACGGGGGCTCTTTTTTTTTTGAAGAGCCCCCATGGGCAAAAAATTAATTTGAGCCTTGATGGCAGTGAATGGAAATTGCCTCGAATTTCCTTCGATTAAATTGTTATACATATAAATGAGACGAGCTGAGATGATGCAGAGAGAAAGGGGAGAGAGTAGAGAAAGAGAGAGAGGCAGAGACAGAAGGAGACAGAGCCAGAGAGGAAGAGGGAATGGGAACCAGTGAGAGGGAGAGGGCGAAAGTGTAAGAGAGAGAGGGAAAGAACAAGAGAGATGCAGATGAGAGACCAAAAGAAGGAGAGGGGCAGAACAAGACTGGGTGAAGGGAGACAGAGTAAGAGAGAAAAGAGAGAGAGAGAGAGAGAGGGGGGAAAGATGCCTTCAATATTTCTAGCATAAATAGCTAGGCTCTTGAATTACGATCATGACAGTGTGCCGAAACTGCCGATGATGATGTAATGGTAATGTTCATGAATACGATAATGACGATATTGATGATGATGATTTTTTTAATATGTTTTTTAAAAATCATTTTAGCCTTTATTCAGATCTTCATAATGATACAAAATGATAAATAGGAACACAATTGTTCTTATAGTATAAACATACATGTATATAGTACATTGTCTCATACATTATAAACACAGACATATTTAATAAAGTACACATTCAAGACAAGTGTACAGAATGTGCTCCAATTCCTTTAAAAAGGAAAAGGTGACGGTAATACTTGGATACAACATTATACAAAGGAACAATTCTTACAACGTAATAAGCAAATTGATTAGTCAATATAAATTAAGCAATCTGAACAAAGATTTTCTTATATAAACAAAAAGTATAAGGTGAAGGTGCTGCTTCATAATCTATGATAACAACATTTGTTATATTTACATATAATGATATGGTGCATTTTTCATTATAACTATATAAGGTTCTTGTATCAGTGGAGGTCTTTAAATATACCGTTATTTAAAAAAAATATATATATAAAATATAAAAAACAAGCAAACACGATAGCAGGTAAGTGTCCGGATCGATGAGAAAGTGAGGGAGTGAACAGGAAACAGGAATTACAATATATATACAATCAGTTCCCCTGCCTTAAGGGGTAAAATTTTTCCATTTTTGATAATGTATTGGCAGTTTGTCCTTTAATTTTGCTTTTTCATGTTCAACTTTTTTTGAGTTCTCTACAGCCTTACATATTTCTTTACTAGTTGGGAACTTTCCTTTTTTACGATTACTGTAAATCATATATTTGACCAAAATCAATACATGATTTAACAATATATTATCTTTCATATTTTTTTCTGAAACCAAGCAACACATCAATCCATTGCATATTAAGAAACTGAAACATCTTTAAACTGTTTCCCATATCATTCCATATTCTGGACCCTTCAGAACATTAAAAGAAGATATGACGATAGGTTTCTACTTCTTTTCTACAAAAGGAACATAAATTTGACTGTGTTAATCCAAAAAGATACAATTTATCATTACAAAAGATGATGTTATGTAAAAGGTTATACTGAAATTCCCTTAACTTCCCATCTAGAGTGGAAAATCTGGGGATTGAGAAACATGTTGTAGTTTCCGACTTATCTAGATTTAAAGCTATTACCTCTGGATGTTTAAAAGCAAATGCATCTTGCATTATAGCAATAAAAATGTTATAGAGCATTTTGGAAGAGACAGACTCAAAAGAATACACTGTTTTGTTAATGATAAAGTTAATGTTGGAAAGATCAACAGTGTCATTTAGAGTATCATCTCTCCCTCTGCAAATTCTCTTAATCTTCCAGGCAGCTGGCAATTTGGTGTATAGATCATTAAGAAAAAACAGATCGTCTACATTAAGACCTTTCCTTATGAAATAGTCCCCTGATCTCATATCACCTTCTGCGTCCGTCAAATGTTTAACTTGAAAAATGTTCACATTAAATAATTTTACATTAAAAGGAATTATCCTACCTTCAATAAATGTATTGTTAAAGATAATTTGATTTTCATTATGTGTTTCTTTTACAATATATTCCTTCTCTTTTAGATAATTCCAGATGTTCAAAAAATCCAAGTATATATTGGGTGCCTTAATATTGATTGTTTTGGGATTATAATTGCAAAGAAATATCACCTTTCCTCCTACCGTTCTGAATATATATTCGAAAAATTGTTTCATGTCATTATTGCCACCAAGCAGTTTCTTAATCCACACTACACGCTGTGCATAGATCATGTACTTAAAATTCAACATTTTCAAACCCCCTTTATCATAGTTCAAATATAAAATATTTCTTTTTATCTTATCCTGTCCATTCCATATAAAATTAAAACATATCTTTTCATCTTCCTTGAAAACACTTGGTGGTACCGAAATTATAGAAGACACATAAAGTAATTTAGAGATTGCAAAAACTTTAACTAATTGAATTTTCCCAAAAAGTGTTAAATCCCGTTGCTTCCACCACCCTAACAATCTTTTTATTTTGCTCAGTATTTCCTTATAATTCATTTCTTCTTTAACATTAATATCCAAAGAAAGGTATATTCCAAGAACTTTTACCAGAGAAACCATCTTACCTAATGTTATACCGGTCAAATTTTCATTACTGTGACCAGAAGAACCAAGCTTCATAATTTGTGTTTTGTCCCTATTCATTTTTAATCCAAGATTTTCATGTCTTCTGTGTCTTTCAAACAAATTGAACAGTCGTCCGCATACATTACTATCTTCGTCTGTATATTGCCTATCAAAATACCTTTTAATTTTTGTTCATTGCGAATAACCACTGCTAATGTTTCTATGATTAACAAGAACAAATCTGGACTTAAGGAATCTCCTTGTCTTACTCCCCTGCCTATTTCAAAATAGCCTGTGGAAAAGCCCCCATTCATGACACAGCTAACTACATTTTTGTACAATACATTCTATCCATCTACAAAAATATGGGCCGAAACCATATTTTTTCAGTAAGAAATTCATATATGAGTGTGAGACAGTGTCAAAAGCTTTCTCGAAATCAACTGTTACTAGAAAACCCTGTACCTTGTATACCTGTGTGTAAAATATGATGTCGTCAATAATTCTCACCGCTTCTCCTATATTCCTACCAGGCAAAAATCCAACTAGATCTGTGTGGTGCGCCTAGCAGGATGACCCCCACAGTAGCTCTGTTAATTACTTGTGTTTTACGAGCTAAAGTTACATCTTCACTAATCTTTGCTACAATAGATGATTAGTAGATGTTTGAGGAACACGCTGGACAGTTTTCTGGACATTTTAGTGCTTAAAGTGATATGTTTGAAGAAGTTTGATTTATATCACTATCCAAGCACTTTCCCACATGTGCAAATCTGTGTAGGGCTGCAACATTAGCTTCACAGCTAGGACAACATATTAATGATCGCTCAACTATGTCAACAATAGACTGTCATCATCTTAACAGTGTTTCTTTGGCATGGACCTAGGCCACAATGGAGGCAGCCCTATTCATCAGCATTCTTACCATTGTGTTTGGTTTGACCGTGTGGAATGGACTTAACCTAGCATTGAAAATGACAGTCACTGCTCAAAATGGGGGTAGAATAGCTTATTGCAGAGATGATCTACTGAATTCGAATCCCCATGGAAGAGAAGTTGGTTTACTGTTGCAAGAACCTATCAGTCTCCAATTGAGTCACTCGCACATTATTCGACAAAGAAGACAGAGAATTCATCGTGGGAAACGTGGAGGTGTTCGGAAGCAGCGAAAAATTGAAGTTTGCTCCTCAGGCTCTACTGCGTTAGAAGGGAGCAGATCTACGATCTCCGAGGCTTCAATTGGCAGATGCAGAAATTATTCTAACCTGGTGAATGTACCTCTTAAGAATAACGATAAACTGAATGTTCATTTATGGAACTGCAACTCTGTGAGGAATAAAACAATCCTCTTGTGTGAACATATGACTGATAATAACGTCGATGTTATGTTTCTCACTGAAACATGGTTGCGGAGTGATGATCCTGTTATCATCAAGGAGTGCACACCGGCTGGATATTCTTTCCTGAATGTCGCAAGAGGCAGGGACGATGCTCATGGTAGGATTGCAGTCATCTACAAAACTGTATTGAAATTATCAGCTTTCAAAATCCCATCACCCTATTCCACGTTTGAAATAGCTGCCGTCACTGATCCATCGAAGTCAGTGTGTTATGCTGTTATCTACAGGCCACCACCATCCGCTAAGAATGGCTTCAAGACACAGGATTTTCTTCTTGAGTTTGAAGAACTTGTAGGCGAGCTCACTACACACACATGGAAGCTTCTGCTCCTTGGGGATTTCAACGTTCATGTGGACAGACCAGATAAACCGGATGTTGCAGCTTTTCTGCAAATAATTGAGGCTGCAGGACTTCAACAGCATGTTTCCGCCCCGACTCATAAGTATGGTCACACGTTAGATTTAGTCATTACGAGGTCTGATGACTCACTTTTGATGGACTGTCAAGCACATGACAAACTGTACTCCGATCACTTCGTCGTCAGCTGCACTGTTGATATAGCAAAACCTCAACAGGTTACCTCAACATCTTTATGCCGCAACTTTCGTGATTTGGACAAGGCTTCGTTCATTACTCGTCTTAAAGAAGCCCTTTCGGACTTTCCGTTTGATGGTGATGTTGATGATCAAGTCGAGTTTTACAACAAAGCTACTTTGGAAACTCTTGATCAACTGTGTCCTCCAACTAAGCGTGTCCACCGTTTCCGTAGTCATCCACCATGGTACACGAGTGAGATTCACCTAGCAAGACGTACACGGCGAACGTGTGAAAGGCGCTGGAGAAAGTCACCGACTGATGATAATCGCCGACAATACCTGCTCAGATTTATGTCGTCTCTAACCTAATCCGCAAAGAAAAATCATCGTACTATTCAGAAGAACTATCAGGTGCAGATGTGAAGAAGGTGCTCCACGTTTTAAATTCACTTCTCAACCGGTCACCTACGGTCCTACCATCTAGCTCAGCATTACCTGAAAGATTTGCAAACTTCTTCGAGGAGAAGGTAATAAAGATCAGATCGAGTCTTTCATCTGGGAACTCAGCAACTACGAACGAGTCGACAGAAGGGACTGTGGATACTTTGATGTCTTCATCCAGCCTATCTGTATTTGACACTGTTGATACTGAAAGGGTCAACAAGATAATTCGCTCTTCGCCAAACAAGTCCTGCTTGTTAGACCCTATACCGACCTGGCTCTTGAAAGAGAGCATCAACACGCTTCTCCCATTTATCACTTCAATAGTGCAAACGTCTCTGAGCAGTGGCGTCTTCCCTGCAGCGCTGAAGGAAGCAATTGTTACACCACTGATCAAGAAGTTGAATCTTGATCGTGATAGTCTGAAAAACTATAGACCTGTCTCAAATGTACCTTTTCTGTCTAAAGTCATCGAGAAGGCTGCATTGTCCCAAATTTCAGACTACCTTGATGAAAGTGATCTGTATGTGGAGAACCAGTCAGCATACCGACGTGGGCACAGTACTGAGACTGCTCTTTTAAAGGTACAAGATGACATTTTGAGAGCGATGGACAGCAAACTGGCGACGTTCATTGTTTTCTTGGACCTGTCTGCTGCATTCGACTCAGTTGACCATGAGATTCTCCTCCGGCGTCTTACCAACAAATTTGGATTTACTGGAAGCGTAATTTCATGGCTTGACTCCTACCTGTCAGATCGAAGCGTCAGGATGAAGATTGCCAACGACTTCTCACAACCTAGAAAACTAAAGTTCGGAGTTCCCCAAGGTTCCGTTGTTGGACCGCAACTTTTCAGTTTGTACACAAATCCTATTGCAGATATCATCGAACGACGTCCACGGATTCAACACCACAGCTATGCTGATGATGTTCAACTCTACATATCTGCTGACCCAAAGGACAGTGATGCTGTTAGATCTGCCCTTGTCTCACTCTCTTTGTGTGTCAACGACCTTCAGCAATGGATGCAGCGCAATATGCTTAAGTTGAACTGCGAAAAGACTGAATTTCTTGTTGCTGTGAGTCCTCACTTCAGTCATCTGGTGTCTGACATTACCCTCGCAATTGGTGATGCAGACATCGAGCCCTCAACAACTGTCAGGAGCCTTGGTGTGGTGTTAGATTCTTCACTGAGAATGAATCACCATGTGTCATCACTTTCTAGTACGCTCCACTTCCATCTATCTAATATTGCTCGGATCAGACCCTACCTAGACAAGTCCGCGTGTGAGCATGCTGTACGTGCTCTCGTCACATCTAGGACTGATTATTCCAATTCTCTTCTATGTAATATTTCTATGTCAAATATCAATCGCCTGCAACGAGCTCAGAACCGAGCAACAAAGTTGGTGTTCCGCGCTAAAAAGCATGACCATGCCTCCCCCTTCCTTCGTCAGCTCCATTGGCTTCCAATAGAAAAGCGAATCACATACAAAATTCTCACAATGACCTACAAGTGCATCCATAAAATGGCTCCCTCCTATCTCCAAAACCTTCTCTCATTACATCAACCAGGAAGGCATGGTCTGAGATCTGGCAACGACCCAACCTTGCTCTCGGTTCCCAGGAGTCGTACACGCTTTGGGGATCGATCTTTTTCTGTTTCCGCACCACGTCTCTGGAACAATCTCCTTCAGGCTGTACGATCTTCTCCTTCTCTCGCTATCTTTCAACGTTCCTTGAAAACCTTTCTCTTTAATAGTTGAATTTATATATTTTTGTGTACGTAATTTTATTGTTTGCTATCAATGTCAATTAAGTAATGTAATGTTTTAAAGCGCTGTGATACATATGTATGTCTGTAAGAGCGCTATATAAATGCCAATATTATTATTATTACATATATCACCTCTTCCAATACATTCTTTATTTTTTCCGCCAACACTTTAGACAAAAGTTTATAATCCACATTAAGGAGGGTAATTGGTCTGTAATTGCGAATATATATAAAGGGTTTTTATCTTCTTTTTTTAATACCGTTATTACACCCTGTTTCTGTGTGGTGGACAATTCACCCTTGTCAAAGGAGGCATTGAAGGAGTCCAAAACAAGGTTCCCTATATCAGGCCAAAAAATGCGATAAAATTCCACTGACAAACCATGATGACCATGATTAAAAGTGGTATAGCGCCCCCTTCAGGTATTCGATTGAGGATTGTTATATATGATAACTCACATGTCACCTATGATAGAATTGACTATGATAACGTCATGATAATGTTATATAGTCTACATAAATCTTGTGGAAACTTTTCTCAGAAACAACATACTCAAAAATCAACAAATCCAAGCAGAAATAACGGCGATATCGCTCACAAAAGACAGGATTGTAGAATCCAGATTTGAGAAAAAGTCATCTCTCATAGGGAATACACGCAAAAAGTAATGGATTAAAGGTAAAGACCAGCTAAGGAAAGGCCCCCCCCCTCAAAAAACGAAATGGAAGTTCTTATTACCAATCATGTGAAACAATATGTGTTGACTAATACGTGATCATACAAATTTTGCCGAGAAAACGCCCACTAATTGATATTTTTGGAAAATTATTATATCTATTTGGACCTGATAGATATAACGCACGTGTCGCGCACGTGTTGCGTAGTCCCATATACATATTTCTGTGTACAGTGCTTGTAAATTTACCAAGACTGGGTCAAATTTCTTATCATCTTGATGATTCCAGAACCTTGCAGTACACACCAATACTTATATGCTAGATGATCAACCTTTTCTGATCGATTCCACAACGTTTCTTTCACAATGCAATCGCATGACCAGAACTGGTCTTTATCTTTAAGTGTAAATAGGGTAATAATAAAGTAAATATTGTTGTTTATTACATTATTTGCGATTCTACGTGTTTTAACCCATAGCCTGCCATGAGGCTGCACGCACGCTACCTATTGAGTGCCATGTGCGTGCAAGGGCGCATTCATAGTAGCAGTTATAGTTCATGCTCATTGGGCTGTGCTGTGTGTTTTGCACTCGCCATTCATAGAACCATCGCGTTAATCAGATTATCTCCAAAACAACCTGGCACAGTGGGGATTAGCCCTGTGGCGCAATAAGAGTTAATAATCAAAGGAGATGGTAAGTGAAAGGTCAAAAAGAAAAAAAAGTGAAGAAAAAAATTGTTGGAGACGCCCGGACTCGAACCAGGGATCTCAAGGTCGGAAGTCAAGTGCGTTACCGATATACCAAAACATTTCCCATAGCGATAAAACGTAAACGGAAAATGGAATTCTCAAATCCCATTTTGCAAGTGAAATATGAGTATGATCCCGGCATCTGATCGAAAAATAGTTCAGACAGCTTATTGTCTGAGCTTCAACATACTCGAAACTCAACATAAACAAAGCTGAAACAACTGAGATATTGCTCGCGAAAGACGGGGATGTAGAATTCAGTTTTGACAAAAAGTCATGTCCAATAGGGAATACACGCAAAATGTGAAAAATTGACATGCCTCCTTTAATCGCAAAAATACGCCATGATGCCATGAAAAATCATGAACACTGCATTCATAGAGAATTGTCTCAGCTAGGACATATCAAAATTTGGAAGAAAAATATCAATATTTACAGAGATACAATAAATTTTCCAAAAATATGCTAACGTCATAATATGCAAATCGAAATTTTGAGTTCGGAGGCCATTATGATGACGTCATAAGTTAATTAGATTTTTCTGATAAATATCATCTTGCAAATGTGAGTTATTCGGTTTCCAGATGCCTTTGCTTCTTTGTGGGGCCTTAAACTTGATTTTTTAAATACACCGCATTATGGTCTGACATAAAGCGACCTAAAATGACTATATCTTTAGAAAAATCATTCAACCATTCGGATAACAGGACGAAGTCAATTCGAGACTGTACAAAGCATGGATTAGATTGTTCACGTGTAAATTCCCTTGCTCTATGGTTTCTAAATCTCCATATATCAATTAAGATTTTTTAAAGAGATTTGGTTACGCAAAAAGATCACCATTACCAATTTTGACTATTCCTCAATTTTTGTCCCTTTTACAATTCAGGACCGTGTTAAAATCACCGGCTAAGACAACCCCTTCTTTTGGAAGTACATGAAATAAATGAAAACATTCTTGGAAAAAAGCCCTTCTGTGGCTTAATACATTTGGGGCATATAAATTGATAAACCAGATAGTTTAACCTGCACAAGATACTTTTATTCCATTCAACCTGCCATTCTCAAATGGAGCAATTTATCCTGAACATCAATAGCCTTGTTGCGGAGTAAAATACTTGTTCCACAACTTTGCGAAGTGCCTACTGAATGAAAGGCACGACGTGACCAATCGTATTTATCATGTTTCCTCATAATGTCATCTGTGAAGTAGGTCTCCTGAAGAAATATGATATGCGCATCAATATACTTTGTCCATCTATATACACTGTTGGTCATAATGGTGGAATAATTATTTTTTACCCCCAATTTATGGAATTATTTTGACAACGATTTATTCCTAATAGATCTAGATAATAGTATACATTCTCAGATTTTATTGAATAATAATTTGTGAGTGTTTGTTTTGCGTGACTGCTAAAGCATGTGTGTGCTACTTTGCTAATCAACTAGTCATAACTGACAGTAATGAGGATTGGTGCCTCACAAAAGGGCACTAATATAGCTGATCGACACGATTTTGATCCTGGGGGCTCACAGTAACGAGGCCATTGCTTATCCAATGAATCATGAATGTACGCAGCGAGAGCTAGGGTACGTCGCCGCCCCCACAAATACAAAAACAAAAACAAAGAAAATGCAATACATTATAAAGAATTCATTGCATTTTCCCCCGGTCCCAACAGAAAAAGTTCCTCTGTAGGGCCATGCATTAAGGTTCAAGGCATGCCCACATGATTTATACTATTATCTAGATCTATTAGGAATACATAATTGTCACAATCATTCCATAAATTGGGGTAAACAAAAATTATTCCACCATATTATGACAAACAGTGTATTTTCAATCGTTATTTTGTTCTGTTTCTCAGCCCTTGCCAGTTTAGCGAGAGTATGCTGAAGGGGCACTTCGTACAAAAGAAAAAGGGGCACTTGTCAAAGCAAAAGGGGCACCTCTTAAGCAGGGCTCCAACTTTAATAGCCGAGTTGTATTAGCAAGTTATGGCGAATCATGGCGAGTTGTGGTAAGTTGCCTCAAAGAGGCACTCGAAATAACTCGCGAAAAGCTCTTCTTGTAACTCGCGACCGTATCGTTATTGCTCGACGTAACTCTCTACAACATTCCTCGACTCTCCTCGAAGTCGCGAGCAGTTCAACATTTGTTAACATGTTCAAAATTTTTACTGACTCGTTGTTACTAGAGATGAAATCGCTTTCACTCGCAATATACTCGCATTGCTCGTAACAAGCTCGCACTTAAACTTTATAAAAAGAGCCCCTTTTTACATAGTAAAAGGGGCAAGTGCCCCTATTAATTTGTAAATGTGCCCCTTCCTCTGTTCACCTCTTATAATTTCATTTCGGTTCAATTCAATTCAAGGTCTATTAAAAACATGAGCCGCAGCCCCATTGCTGAAATGGTCATGTGTCCAATTAAAAGACTTATTACATATTTCAAACATAAAATACAGTTACAATTAATTTGTCAATATTGAAATATGTATAATTAATATGGTAAGATTGCGTGGGCAGCACAAATTGGAACACGGAGAGGAGAAACATGAAGAATAGAAGTAAGATAGAAAGATGTAAAAGTACATGAACATTAATAATACGAATTACATACATGTACTTTTAAAGAGTCATTAAGACAATATACGAATATAATTTTTTTTTGTCATCACATTGTTGACGTTTGATATTGCAATTATTTATCCTTTTTGCTTAGAAAAATGATATAAAAAAACTACAATTATGGCATTCCTTTGACAAGTGCCCCTTTTCATTCACATATCTCAAGTTAGACCATGTTCTCAAATCCAATATCCTTTGCATATTGCCCCCTCCTTGGCATGGTCACCCCTTTTATTTGACAAGTGCCCCTTTTCCTTCGACAAGTTCCTATTTTCCTTCGCAATAAATGTCCATTTTCAATTATCATAATTGCCCCTTTTACCTCTGATAATTTGCCCTAATTTAGATTTTAGAGGTGCCTATTTTACTTTGACAAGTGCCCCTCTTCCTAATGATAAGTACCCCTATTAAAATAAAGCCCTTTCTCCTTCTCATAAACGCCCCTTTTCATCTCTGGTAAATTGACCCTGTTCAGGTACGAGAAGATACTCCTTTTCCCTTCAGATAAGTTTTTTTTTTTTTTTTTTCCTAAAAATCATCATAAAAACAATAATACAATATAACACAATCAAAGAATTATGTAACTATAATAGAATGATAAAACGGTTAGATAGTCCATTGACCTAATGGCTCTGTTCTTCCATGGAGCACTGATAAGTACCCCCTTCACTTCCGATAAATGCCCCTATTAAAATCTGGTCGGTACCCCTTTTCTTTCAACTAATGCAAATTTTCTTGTATTGTAAGTGCCCCTTTCCATTTCCATAAGAGCCCCTTTTGATATCTGGTCATTGTCCTTTTTCAGGTGCGATACATGCCTTTTTTCACGTCTGATAATTTCCCTTTTAACAATGATACATGCCCCTTTTCCTTTCTGATAAAGGCCTTATCCCTTTTCCTCTCTTCTAAATGCCCCTTCTCAATCAGATCGGAGACCCTTTTCGGTCGACAAATGCACATTTCCTATTTTCATGAGTGCCTATTCTTCATCCCTGGTTAGTGCCTCTTTTTAAAGGTCTAAAACGTGCCCAATTTTCACCTCTGATAATTACTCTTTGTACTTTGACACGAGTTACTTTTCTTTTCTGACATATGTCCCCTTTTCCTCTCATCATTAAACGCGCCCCTAATTTCAAGCTACTAACAGCACCTCCTCCTAAAGTTTGCTCGCTCCGCTCGCTTGCATTTATAGATGATATACTTATGTTACTTATCAAAGGTCTTTTCAGTCTTCCGTTATGAGAATTTGCATATAATCCCATCAGGATTGGGTTTTTTGCTCTTTATAAGATGTAATTTTTTCGTACTGCGACCTCACAAATCTTTAAAAAATGCCCTCACTTCATTCGCTCGGTCGCAAATAAATTTGAGGACCATCACACTTAACTGCAAAGTATGATGCTTAAACAATATCTTGTATTATGTACAAAGTGAAACAAATATTGAAATCATCCCTGATAATGCAATCACTAAAGGGTATATACCAATGTCTAAAACATATTTTCACTTTGAGATTTCCCTTTGAAGGTGCCCTTTTTTCTTGGTGCCCCCATCCCCTCTAACTTTGGGAGTCGCTTGGCAGCCCCTGGTCAAAATGATGCATTTCCCGCCCCTTGATCGCATATGACTCATAGAAAACTCTTATCGCTCGTTAGTAGTATAGATCGGTACAAGTCGTACGCAAGACATCGCATCTCATACCGAGCTCGCGTGACTCGTAATGCGCTCGGTTCACTCGTACATTCGTCGTAGGAAACTCGATAATGCGTCGTATGATAATTCATGCAAATACCATACAAATGAGTAAATTTCAAGCGAGTTCACGCGACTTTACGCGAGTTCAAGCTCGCGCCAGCTCGCCACAACTCGAGGCTCCAACTCGGCTAATTACTATGAACATGACTGACAAAGAAAGCGGACAAAATATACAGTTCGTCAGGTAGACAAAAGGAACATCCCTTCCCTGCTATTATGTAAAAATGTGTAGAACAGGTGTCACATGCATATTCACTTTTTACATAATAGCAGTGAAGGGATGTTCCATTGTCTACCTGAGGAACTGTATATTTTGTCCGCTTTCTTTGTCAGTCATGTTCAAAGTGTTATAAGTGTGAGCCCTGCTTAGATTTGAATAGGGCAATTACCAGAGCATATGGAAACGTTTGCCTGGATTTGTCTCATAAAAGAAGTTTACAACAAACTGGCTCCATCGGGCAGGTAGTTCATTATGTGAATGTATAAATTAACTATGACACATTGAGGGGAGTGGCACTTTACATGTTGTGCGGAAATAGTATTTCTTTGATTTACTTATTGAATGAAAATCTAAAAACTAAATGAAATTTGCGTTCTAACAATTGAAATACAAAGACTAATAGCAGGTGAATGAAATGCTTCAACACCGCAAACACCTGGGACGGAAGCATTCATAAATTTGAATACATTTAGTTGATAAACGACTCCGCATAATTATGGACGTTTAGTGGATAAGAAAGCAGTGGATTCTGTGAACACATCAAGAACTCATTTAGCAGAATGTCGGTTTGTTTGTTTGTTTATTTACTTCCAGATTAGCATAGCTGTTTTACAGCATGTCCGTACATGGTACATTAAAAACGGTACGTAAATGAAATTTGGCGCGGTTGGAAAATGCATCTTTCTACCCTGCGAATTTAATGGTACAATCCAGTACATCAAAACAGTAAAATGGCTCTTATTTGAAAATTACTCATTCAATAAATCCCAAAACTTCAGTGATATCAGAAAGAAAAAAAAACGATACAAGACGCCTATTTAACGATGATGACGTCATGAGAACCTGTTTATTTGCGCGTGCATCCGGGACTTCAGACGCTGAAGTATATTTGTCAAGCTTTGATGTCTCCTTTATTCTGACAAAAATATATAATCAATTAAAACAAGTTTGATACCAGAAGTAAGCTAATGATTAGTTTATTTATTAGCCGCTCACCCCTAAACCGCCTGACCACAGTGGTACGAGTGAGAGCTTGCGAGAGCGGCCGAAGTTGATTGAAAGTAGCTAGTTTGCTCTTCTCCAAGGCAAAACGAGACGACATTGTGCTAGATTTGTATGTTTTTTCCGACAAAAGTACAGAAAAATTACTTTTTTGGGGGGAGGGGGGGGGGGGGGAGGGGGGAGGGGGGAGGGGGTACATTTTGAAAGGTTAGCCAATTGCCTTCCGGGCACCCCAATGCTTGAAAGAAACACATTTTTAAAGAAAATTTCACCTTTTCATGCAAAAATGCATTTTTGTTCTATGCACGTAGGTCAGATTGAGCGGATGAAACAACGTTTCCATATGTGAAGGGGGCGCTTATCAAAAGTGAAAAGGGGCACTTCTCGTACCTGAAAAGGGGCACTTACTTGAGATTAAAAAGGGCGGCACATATGAGAATGGAAAAAGGACACTTATTGCAAAGGAAAAAAGGAACTTGTCGAAGATAAGAGGGTACGTATCAAAATAAAAGGGGCACTTATCAGAGGTTGAAAGGGGAAGGGGCACTTTACAAAATTAATAAGGGCACTTCCCTTTGTGAAAAGGAGCATTTGGGGGGTACCTATAAAAGTGGGGGAGCACTGTGCCCCTCTGCCCACCGGGAGCGCCGCCTCTGATTGAAGGTATCAAACCGAGTCCGCATCGACTCCAAACAGACCAGCTCTTGACCATTCAGGGTTATTTCATTTATTTGTTTGTTCGGTCTGTGGGGGACAACTTCTTAAACCGATGCATTTCATTGATATCTTTATTTCATGTTCGTACATTCATGTGCATCAATCGAATCTTCCTAATTTTACTTTTCTAAGAGAATCACACGTTGTTGATGCGGGTGAATCAAAATGAAGGTGAATTATAATGAAGGGGCCGCCCCAATTTTGGTAACTTTTGATCATTGATTGCTTTCCCTAGCTTTCCCTCTACCCCCTCCCATCCCCTCCCCCTCACCTCCCCTCGTTTATGTGTGCATTTATTTGTGCTTCCACTACTCAGATGGAAAACGAGGATTCACTGATATTGTCGAGTGGCAGGGCGCTAGTGATGGGAATGATAGCAATGATCTAGAGGATGAAGACCTGGATCTTAGCAAACCTGATCTCAACAAGGGCTATCCAATTGGCTGTGCTGTCTTTGTTTTTAGGTGAGCAAATGGCGTGTTTCCATTTACTGTACCACTTTTCTGACCCATCTGAACCGCTATGATCTGACCCACATTTTCCCTATTCATTTTCTACACAGAGGCATTTTCATGAGACAGTTATTCTGACCGGCTTTTTTGGCTAGTGAATATTCATGACATCATGCAAATTATTGTTCATCAACTATTATGAAATAATTATGATATTTTGAAATCCTACCCAAACTCATTGTTTTTCTCATTATTTTATACAGCTTAAATGACTGGCGTGGCAGTCTAAGGGCAAGCATTCCTCGGCGATTAGTCATAGCCGAGTTGATCGTATTTTTCGCGCGACGAAAAGATGACGGCGCTCGTGAATATACCAGTTCGTAGTTACAATCTGAGCATGCGTGGATTGATCTGCGCATGCGCAGATAAAGGTCGCTTGAACAAAATTGTAAAACCCACTGAGACTAATACTGGATACTTGCTCACGAAAGTTATGTAATCATTTTTCATGCATGCACCTGTGATGCATTCTGTTTCATTGAAACAGCAGTTTCTTTAATCATTTTTCTTGATCTGTTTTTTAAATGTTGTTTGAAACTTGAAGACACCGTAATATGAGTTTTTTGCAGACACATTACGTTCCAGAGAAAGTGAGAGTACGAGTATTCCGGTGGGACGGAAAGTCCCCAAATTTGTCCTTTTACGTAGAGTTTACCGCCGCCCATAGAGTAAGTTTAAATCATGAAATACTCAATACTTGTTTAATGAAGGATAAATATGTGTAGATTAATTTAATGTTGAGAAATAAACTGTGCAAGATTTTGTGTCAACGTGTCAGATTAATTTGGTATGTGCGTACAGTTTCAAATAGGGCATTGTGCGCACTGTTAAGACTTTACGTCTATCGGTCAAGTGAAAGTTGTTGTTTATTTCGAAAAGCCGTAAATTCAGTGGAAATTGTAATTTAACGCAGAGACACAAAGTATTGCACAGATATAGTTAGAAGTGAGTGTAAATGGAGTGAGATATTTGATTATAGCTTATTTACATAAAAATGATGAAAACCAAGATTGGTTTTAAGAGTAAGAGTTAATTTCACCATGCATGAAATCTGGCTTGCAAAAAGTAGGTCACTGCTATTAGGGTCATTCACAAAGTGAAGTGTCTAGGACCTGATATTTAGTTTGTAAAAATACTGCATGCATATTGAACTTTGGTTGCTCATATGAACAAAGAACTTGGTTTATTTGGAGAAAGTAAACATGTACGTATAACAGGCAATTTATGCAAGTGTATGAATTAAAAGGTTTAGTCTTGGCAAATTAAAGAATGCCATGCTATTTGTATAAATTCATAAAAGAAAACACTTAATGAGTGCGCATAAATTGTATGCAAATTTCTAAAGAATAATTTGGTAATTTGGTTGTATCAAAAGGAAAGGAGGTTTACAAGTTTGATAAATTCTCATTTTGGCTGATTTTGAAAATCAGCAACAGTTATTTAGCAAGGTGGATTGAATGCAAAGGAAGTCATGTTTGCTTCTGCGCATAATTATTTAGGTCAGTTGTGAAAGCCACTTTGACAGGTGTATGTGACAAGCTATTGGATTAAGGCGTTGCATGTATATGCACATGCTTGTGCTCTGAACATCATGGAGTTAATTTTTGGTTGAGATTTTTGGCAAGACATACAGTGAACCATTCAATGAAATATCTTGTGTGTTACTCTATGACTGAATATCTGAATGCTAACACCGGATTTTCTATCTGTATCTTCTTTTTGATTACAGATTGAATAAAACAGTTATGCAATTTACAAGCGGCGTCCGGTCTCATTTATCGAATGATCCACATTCTATTGAACACAGGTGCAAGTAATCTTTTGAAGAGGGCAAACAAAGAATCACCTCCATGACTGTAGCTGTGATTATTCCAAAAGGCCAAGTTGGATTTATCTATGTTAAAAAGATATGTGGATATTTGGGGTCATATGACCCATGTGCTAGCTACGAACTGGTCAATTGTGCGATGTTAATAATTTGCATAATGTCATGAATATTCACTAGCAAAAAAGCGAATCACAGAAACTGTCCCATTAAATTGCCTCTGTGTAGAAAATGAATAGGAAAAGAGTGGGTCAGATCAAAGTTTGTCTGGTAGGTCAGAAAGAAGTGGTACAGTAAATGGAAACACCCAAGCAAACACGTGACAAAGGGGCTAAATCTTACGTCTGTTGCGCATGATGCGTCATATTTAGAGTCATTACCTGCCAATCCTCTGAAGGGAATTAGCCTATATGTTTGTCATTCCAAAGCAATGTTTGCACTATTCATCCTGCATACAGTAAATAGCCGCATTTACGCTGCAATAAAATAAAATAAAAATCGTCGATTTTTTTCTCACATTCCGGTGTTTCGACGATAGGGACAATGCAGCTACTTAAGCTGTTATCTATTCATCTTATTGTACTGGTATGTAGCCACTCTCTACCAAACTTTCAACTGTCATGTATTACACATACATACATGTACAAGGATCTCCAGACTTTTTCAAACTATCCCACTTTATTGACGAAGTTTTCTGGACTCCCAATCCCATACTACGCTAACGCATCATCATCTTTTCATCTCCAGCTTATGAAATGTGGGGATGTGTGTCCAAATCCTGGCCCAAATGAACATGATGGATCTGTGGATAAGAACATATCTACTAACACACCTACCCGTTCAAACGTTATTCATCACTATGGCCCTGGGTACATGAAGTCTATTAACCAGACATCATGGATCATGACACATGCCACGCTTCCTACAAATGTCAGAAGCCTCATACAAGAACTTGGAATTTCGCAACACGATGAGGGAAGGTCATTGAAACGGAAGAGAACTCGTCGTAAAATACGGGGACTCGGGTAAGCCTCATCAGAACTTGAACTCATCCTTGATCATGCCTCAATCTGCTCATGTAGCAAGGCCCCATGAAATTAACATTCCTGTGGTCATCACGTCCAGGGCACCACGTGCATCTGCCCCCCTGAGCAAACACCCATCACAGCACCTCAGGAAAATCCCAGCAGCCACTAGTCTCCAGGGGAACAAGATTTCTCTAACAAGAGTGGGACTTTGGAACGCTCGATCCCTGATGAATAAAGAAACTGAAGTTTGTGACTTTATCATCTCGGAATGTCTTGACGTCCTAGCTGTCACAGAGTCTTGGCTCAGAGGCGATGGCAGGGACGGTCCTACAATTGCAGACATACAGAATACACTTCGGGACTTCAAACTCCTAAAACTACCCCGAAAAGGAAAGAGAGGTGGTGGTCTCTGTGTAATTTTGCGAAATTCCTTCTCTCCAAAAATGAAGCCACATGTGTTTGACACATTTGAATGCCTTGAGGTAACTCTACGCTCTGGCCAGTCCAATGATCAAAGAAGCCTTTCACTCTTTGTAATCTATAGACCTCCATCATGGTCGCGGGGCCAGTCATTTGGACGTTTCCTGGTGGAGTTCTCAGAACTACTAGAATCGGTCAACTTGCTCATAAATCAGGTGGTTATTTTAGGGGATTTCAACATTCACGTTGACAATAAAACAAATGCAGATGCAAATAACTTTAAAGATCTACTGGAGTCGGCTGGTTTGAGTCAACTCATATCCCAGCCTACTCATATTAAAGGACACACTCTTGACCTGGTCATCATGAGAGAAACTGATCAGTCAATCAGGGACATTGTGGTAACTCAGACTTTGCCATCTGATCACTCGGCGATCATCTTTTCACTCCCCTTCATGAGACCACCAATAACGACTAAAATCGTTCATGCTCGTAAGTTACGTGAACTCGATATTGATCAATTCAAGTTAGATATCACCCAGTCCTTTGAAGCAGTTACTAACCTGGAAGAAATGGACATTGACCAGAAGGTAGATGTTTTCAATAACTCTCTTGCGTCAAATCTTGATCGTCACGCACCAGTCAAGCAAAGGAAAGTGAAACTGCGTCCCTATGCTCCTTGGTACAACCATGAAATCCGGAAGGCTAAACAAGCTCTTCGTGCAAGGGAAAGGCGGTGGAAAAAGACCAGGTGCTCATCTACAACAGTAGTATCTGACGACCTGAAGAAAGCAACGAGAGAATATAACCAGCTAGTCAATAGGTTCAGGAGTCAGCATCTCCACGAACTCATATCCACTAGCAACAGCAAACAACTGTTCAATGTGATTGACAGGATGACAGCTGAAAAGCCTTCTAAATCACTGCCCTCATATCAGTCCGATCACTCAGAAGTTCTCAAAGTTTTTTGACAATAAAATTCATCTATTGAGATCTTCATTTTCTTCGTCTTCCAACATCGCTGAAGTGGAAGTCAGTGACCATCATCTTGATAAGTTTGCGCCAGTTTCCCAAGCAGATGTACTGAAGATCATCAAGTCACATAAAATGAAATCATGTGACTTAGATCCCCTACCAGCACCCATTCTTAGCCAATGTATAGAGCTTCTGGTTCCGGCCATCACGGACATAACCAACGACTCGCTGGAATGTGGAGTTTTCCCTTCAGCACTCAAGTCTGCTTTGATTCATCCCACCCTCAAACGACCATCTTTGGATGCAGAAAATTTGAGAAACTTTAGACCAATCTCAAATTTGCCATTTTTGGGCAAGGTAGTAGAACGAGTAGTCTCAAATCAATTTACTGAATACCTTACTGCAAATTCCCTTCTCGCATCTCGACAGTCTGCCTATCGTAAAAATCACAGCGTGGAAACTGCGTTACTTCGAGTCCAAGACGATATACTTCGTGCTTTGGATACTGGAGATGATGCGATTCTCATACTGTTAGACTTAACATCAGCTTTCGACACTGTCGATCACCGTGTTCTTATATCCAGGTTGGAAACACGTTTTGGCGTCTCTGGAACTGCTGCCAAGTGGTTTAAATCTTACATCACTGGACGATACCAACAAGTGATCATCGATGGCTCACGATCCGATCCTACTCTGCTTAGGTGTGGGGTGCCACAAGGCTCCGTCGTCGGCCCTGTACTTTTTACATGTTATTCGACACCCTTAGAGGACATCATTCATTCCCACGGTTTCTCCTCGATGATATATGCCGACGACACCCAACTATATATTACTGTTAAGTCTGGACAAATTCTTCAAATGTTGCAGAAACTGGAAGATTGTCTACATGCCATTCGCTCCTGGTTGACTGAAAACTTTCTTCTCTTGAACGACAACAAGATGGAAGTGCTCCACCTGTTTTCTCACCGAAGAAGAAATACAATAGAACTCCCTCCGATTCAAATAACAAATGGTTCTGTAAATTCCTCCAAAACAGTTGTTAACTTAGGTGTCACGTTTGATCAAAACCTTTCAATGCGCCCCCATGTAAATAGTATCTGTCGTAAAGCATCCTTCGCCCTGAGAAAAATTGGTAAAATTCGTAAATTCCTTTCCAAGTCATCCACTGAAATCCTCGTCCACGCATTTATCAGTTTACTCCTTGACAGTTGTAATAGCTTGCTCCATGGAATTCCGGAAAAAGATATGGCCAAGCTGCAAAGAATCCAGAACTCTGCAGCACGTCTAGTGTCTCTCACCAAAAAACATGACCATATTACACCAACCCTTAAACAATTGCATTGGCTCCCCATTCAATTTCGCGTCCAGTTCAAAGTTCTTCTTTTAACCTTCAAGTCTCTTCATGGTCATGCCCCAAATTATCTTTCTGAACTGATTCAATTATACACACCCAATAGGCCCCTTCGTTCTGCAAATCAAACTCTCTTGACCGTTAAAAAAGCAAAAACAAAATATTTTGGTGATAGGTCCTTTTCATGCTCTGCTCCACGTCTGTGGAATTCTCTCCCAGCCTCCACTCGTTTCATTTCTGATATTACTTTGTTTAGATCAAAATTAAAAACCTACCTAATGGAAAATGCATATTCTACCTAGCTCTTAAATTGTTACCTAGTTCTTAAATTGTTACCTAGTTCTTATATTGTTACCTTACCTTGTTATCTTATGTTTCATAATTTCACTTTCATTCATTTGTTTTCTTGTCATTACTCTGTTAAGTTTTAATTGTATCAATATTGTAAAGCGCTTTGATATAAATGTTTTATGAAAAGCGCTATATAAGTAAAAGTTATTATTATTATTATTGTTACTATAGTGTATTATTAATTAATTAATGTAGTAACATTTGTACCCATGTTAATTATTTTTCACCAAATATAATTTAAATAATATAAATAATAATCTTCTCAGTTATGATTTGTTCTCATTAAAAAGTTAAGGTGTCGTTATTGATTCAATATTTTTCTTCCAATTAAAGCTTTGTGCATGAAACTTGTACAACTTCAACTGGTACGTCACATTTTTAAGAAAATGGCTGCGCCCATGTCATGCTGAAAGGCATCACATCATGCCAGGAATATCTTCATTTATATATCTCTTGTACATTTTCGTAAGGAATATTGTACATCAAAGGGCAGGAATAAATCTCATTTTTCAGAATACCTACACTTACTCCTTTGATATGCAGGACAGCGACATCGACATTTTTTTTTTACAAGTTGCGCATGCGCACTTTTCACCCAAAAAGCGGAATGAGCAAACCCCTTTTAATATCCCCCTTCTCAAAAATCAGACGTCGTAATCTTTCTTTCTTGATACCTTCCACAGCGCCCGGCATGACATAGACACTAATACTACTGGACTAGCTGAGGTCATTGATTTCCTACATAGCCATCAGGGTAAGATTTTATCCTCCATATTTGTACTTATTCTTCATTCCAATATCCACTCATTTGCCCAAGTTTTGTTCAAGGCCATGTCCAAACTGACATTATGTGTGTATGTGTGTGTGCGTATGCGTGTGTGTGTGTGTGTGTGCGTGTGTTACGAACAACTAATTTTGACTCGTTTGTAAAAACCCAACGTGTAATGTGGGTGAAAAGACTATTGTACGGAGAAAAATCAATGAGCTGGAAGCTATACTTTGATTTCTGCTTCAAGATGGTAAGAGGTAGATTTATTTTCGTGTGTAACTATGATTCCAAGTTATTAAGTTCTAAAGTATCTAAGTTCTTTTTAGGAATGATAAAAGCATGGGAAGAGTTAGAAGGTTGCAGGAATTCTGAAGACAAGAATAATCCAATTATTTTAACAATTAACAATAAAACATTCTTATTATAAAAAAGAAAATGATTTTTGATGAGGATTTGTTTAAATGCAATATAATTTCAGTTCAAGATATTTTTGCTGAAATTGGCATGCGGTCAATATCTCATTTTCAACATTTGGGAATACAAGGAAACAATGGAATACTTGGAAAGCTATTTTGAGACGCGGAACAAAAGGATAACTGGAGTTTAGTGGTTGTAAAAGAGCATAATATTTTAATGCAGTTTAAAGAGATAGTTGACTTCTGATGCAGAGTTTTTGTGAGATAATGAACAATTTAGTGTCAAATTTGAAAGAACATACAGTTTAAATGACAAAATCATCTTTGTTTGATCAAAATTGGTTCAGAGACGGCTGAAATATCCGAATATAACGAATTATAATACTTGTGTACCACTACAAATATTAGATAATTTGAAAAAGCCGTTGAAAAAACGAAATAGCGCCTTTACGTCGTATTTCAGCCAATGCCGATGTTGGCTTTTTTTTGTTGGCATTTTTTTGTTGGTTATATTACGCACCAGCCTGCCCATGTATTGTTATTTTTAAATTGAATAATTGATTAACGGTCACTGTATTTGTGGTGTGAGTGTGTCGTACGTCGCATGGTGTGGGGGGGGGGGGGGGGGGCTAGTAGTGTGTTTGGTTGGATGGGGTTATTTGTTTAATTTTACCACTGATTTCATTTTTTTGGTTCATCAATCGTACAAACTATTGGAGATGTATTGAATCATGTCATGATGAAAAATAACTGTAATTCTAAGAAAGATTTGTATTGTTTTGGAATCAATACAAAAAAATAAATATATATTGACAAAAAGTGTGTGCGCGTATGCGGTGTATGTGTGAATATTACGAACTTACGAAGACAAAAATAACTACGTTGCCTCTGGAGCAGATAGATTACGACCGAGACGTTCTTTTAAAAATCAATCTTTATGAGGCAATTTCAATAGTCTTCTGTGCTACCTTTAGAAATGTGCAAAAAATGTCATCATCATGACATAATCCTTCTATGATCCATGGCTGTGATGCTAAAGGTTATTGAAATCGCCCTTGATTTGATTTCTTGAAAATCGTTATGATTGTGTAGACCATTGAAGAGAAGAATTCATATTAATAATTGGGTTAACACCTTACAAGCGTATTTCGTGAAGGCGAAGTATCAATTACATGCCCATGAGAAAATTGATTCAGCTTGCTTGACATGCACCTCCCTCTGCGCTCTTGGAAGAATCTGATTACGCCACTGGTTCCCCCTCCATCATCACCCAAAAGATAAGATGAAAAAGCCTTTCCTTGCTAAGCATTTCATTAAAAAAGAGAATATTGACTGAATTCTTCTTTAGCATACCGATTAAGTTTCGTTTCGTTTATCTTATTTTAACACGGTGGCATACTAAAGCGAAATATAGGCAGGGGATAATCGGATAAAAAAAAACTAATTCCGGATCGAAGCATCATTTTTCATGAGACAATATTCATTGATTTTAATCAATTTTGTTAAGTATGTGATATTATCTATAATGCTAACATTTTAACATCTGTTCTCTGGTAAATTCACTCCTGTCTCTTGGGAAAACTAGGACGCTACCCGGTGGCTATCATAACTCATGTTGATGTCGCAGAAAAGAACCACGTGGAGGATCTCAAGATTGTCCTGCGGGTCTCTGGAGTAAGCGACATTTTCGAAGTGGCAAACCTGACCACCGAGAAGAAATTACTAGAGGAGCCCTACCAGCACAGTCTGCTCTCTCTCCTAGATCGATGCATGACGGATGGAGATGAGACTTTCATCTTCAAGCATCACCAGCGCCAGGAACAACAGCGCAAGAAGGGGAACGAGGGAAAGCGGGTGGAGAAGAAACGTGAGCAAGAGGAGGAGAGACGTAAGCAAGAGGACGAGATACGTATGCAAGAGGACGAGATACGTACGCAAGAGGAGGAGAGACGTAAGCAAGAGGAGGAGAGACGTAAGCAAGAGGAGGAGAGACGTAAGCAAGAGGACGAGATACGTACGCAAGAGGACGAGATACGTACGCAAGAGGAGGAGAGACGTAAGCAAGAGGAGGAGAGACGTAAGCAAGAGGACGAGATACGTATGCAAGAGGACGAGATACGTACGCAAGAGGACGAGATACGTATGCAAGAGGACGAGATACGTACGCAAGAGGAGGAGAGACGTAAGCAAGAGGAGGAGAGACGTAAGCAAGAGGAGGAGAGACGTAAGCAAGAGGAGGAGAGACGTAAGCAAGAGGAGAACAAACGTAAGCAAGATGAGTGGCGGATAGCAGCAGAATGTCGACAAATGCTTGAGAGAGGGAGCACTGAGAGAGAGAATCAGATAAGAAGGGAATTGGAGGAGCAAAAACGTATGGTTAAGCGGGGATATGAACGGGCTGAGCAGCTGGAGAGAGACAGGCGGGAGCGAGAGAGGGATCAGCGCTATGATGAAGCCATTAAAAGGGCTGAGGTGGAAAAGCATGCGGAGATCCGCCGAATCATGGAAGCTAATAAGAACAACGAAAGTGGTTGTGAAATAATGTAATAAAAGCATATGAAGGGGTGACCAAAGTTCGCGGAGATTTTGACAATATTATAAAATTTGATATTCGATCTATGATTTCTCATATTCTACACAAATTTATTTATTTAAATTATTACCAAATGGACGGCAAAGTTTTGTTCACTACAAATTGGTTCAACTAAAAAATTTATCTTCAAAGGATCCCGGAGATATCGGGATCTTAAAATTCGATTTCGGTTCGGCGTGCGCGCTGCATAAAAAGTCGTAAAAACAACGAGACCTTATTTCGCGCACGGGGGTTTACAGCTGATTTATCAAAAAAATGCGATCCATCAAAAATAAGGTAATATCATAAATTGTAAGGCAAGATATCATACAACCAGTTGTTACCACTTTTTACTTACGATTTTGAGGGTATCTGCTATCAAAATGAAGATATCGAGACCCTTATCGGCAATTTTATAATTTTTCGGAACGGACGCAAATAACTGCAAATTTGCCGATCTTTTGTCAATATTTTCACAATTTCGCACCCAATTTCAAAGACAATTTCTTTTCTGGGTAATTTTATGATCCTCTTTCCATTGGTGATATCAGATTTTCGAAATCCTACCAGTTTTTTTTGGGGAAAGCGAACTTTGGTCAAGCGCGAACTTTGGTCACACCACCATACATGGAATATAATGCCAGTTTTGAGAGAGACGTTAAGGGCTTTTCGTTTGTGTAGACGAGCAAGCGCGTAGCCGGGATTTCATTTTAGGGGGTAGGGCGGTGTAGTGAGCACGCGAAGCGTGCAAATCACTTAAAGAGCGCGCGTATCGCGCACCCTAGGGTGTGGGTGCAGGGAGGGGGAGTTTCCCCCCTCCCCCGCGAAGCGCGGAAGCTTTGAAAGAAGACGATTCGTTGTACCTTTCTCGACTCATAATCCTTGTCTGAATTCAGTCCGCCCCTCCTGGGCATAGCGCGGAAGCTTTGACGTATTATTAGACAAAGAAGACGATTCGTTGTACCTTTCTCGACCCTTAATCCTTATCTGTATTCAGTCCCCCTCACACGCGAAGCGCGGAAGTTTTGACGTTTAATTAATTTATTAGAGAAAGAAGACGATTCGATGTGACGTTCTCGACTCCTTTCCCTTTTTTTTTCTACGTCCTCTTACTTTTTTCTTCTCTTTCTCTCTGTTTTTTTTTTTTTGGGGGGGGGGGGGGGCGACCACCCCTACCGCCCCCTGGCTACGCGCCTATAGACGGGGACAGCGTTCCCGTCCTCTAACGATGCGAATTGGCGTCAGACACCCGTCCTGTTGACTAGTTATAACCCTTTTCGTTTTCAGTCGACGCCCGTTCTCTACGCGATGACGGAATGGCCCCCGCGCGCGTTTATTCAATTTCTCTTTCTGTCTTTCCTTATGTTATTCTTTGTTTCTTCCTTCTATCACCTTCTCTATATGTCTTTCCTAATGTTAATCTTAGTTTCTTCCTTCTATCACCTTCTCTTATGTTATTGTTTTTTTTTTATCATGCTATTACTTTCTCACCTGTCTTTCTTTATGTTATTCTTTGTTTTTTCCTTCTATCACCTCTTCTTATGTAATTCTTTGTTTTTATCGTTCTATCATTTTTCCTACCATTCCTTATGTTATTCTTTGTTTCTCCATCTCTATCTGTCCATTATCTATTATTTGTCATTTTTTTTCTGTCTTTCCTTATGTTATTCTTTGTTCCTTCCCTCTGTCACCTTCTTTTTCTGTCTTTCCTTATGTTGTTGTTTGTTTTTTCCTTCTATCACTTTCTCTTTATGTCTTTCTTTTTGTTATTCTTTGTTTCTTTATTCTATCACCTTCTCTTATGTTGTTCTATGTTTTAATCATTCCATCACCTTCTCTTTCTGTAATTCTATCTCTTCTATCTTTCCATTATCTATTATTTGTCATTTTTTCTTTCTGTCTTTCCCTATGTTATTCTTTGTTCCTTCCCTCTATCACCTTCTTTTTCTGTCTTTCCTTATGTTGTTCTTTGTTTCTTCCTTCTATCACTTTCTCTTTATGTCTTTCCTTTTGTTATTCTTTGTTTCTTTATTCTGTCACCTTCTCTTATGCTATTCTTTGTTTGTATCGTTCTATCATTTTCTTCCTACCATTCCTTATGTTATTCTTTGTTTCTTCCTTCTATCACCTTCTCTTTCTGTCTTTCCTTATGTTGTTCTTTGTTTCTCCCTTCTATTACTTTCTCTTTATGTCTTTCCTCGTGTTAATATTTGTTTCTTCCTTCTATCACCTTCTCTTTCTGTCTTTCCATATGTTATTCTTTGTTTCTTCCTTCTATCGCCTTCTCTTATGTTATTCTTTGTTTTTATCGTTCTATCATTTTCTTCCTACCATTCCTTATTTTATTTTTTAATTTTTTTTAATAAGAATATCACTTTCTCTTTCTGTCTTCTCTTTTTGATTTATGCGGCGATATAGCAAGATGACGTCATTTTGACGACGGGGTTCGAGTTTTCTGACGAAACTCAAATCGTGGATGAACGCGTTCTCAAATTTGGCCTGACGACGTTACACGACCCGACGCATGCGCAAACCGCCGAAATGACGTCACATCTTTTACGTCGTCTATATGGACATGACAAACGAAAACTTGTAAGAACTCCCTTTCCACTCTGTTATATTTCGATAGCTAATTATAAATCATGCCTGGACAAATTAAGCTGACTCACGTTAATTGTCCATGTTTATGTTGCCGGAAAGAAGTGAAAGATTATCACAATGCATTATTATGTGTACATTGTAACACCCGGGCTCATCTGAGATGTTAACGTGTATCTACTAATACGTTTAACTCTAATGCCAATTGGATGTGTAATTTTTGTATTCTTAAAGAACCTCCTCGATACGTCGATGAACCTGATATTTGTTCTCAAAATTCGGATGCGTGTAACTATGAAAGTTTCGATAAATGTTTTGAAAAGCTGAATTCACTCTCTGGTATTAATATTTGCCATTTAAATGTTAGCTCTCTGATGAAGAATTTTGAAGAGATTCGTAATATTTTAACCACATCTAACATGCATATTTTTTTCTTTATATGAAACGCGATTAGATGGTTTTATTTCTAACCCTGAAATATCCATATCAGGTTATAAAATTGTGAGATTAGATAGAAATAAAAATGGTGGTGGAATTATAACTTTTATTAAAGACACCGTACCATTTAGTATACAAAATGAATTCTTTGTTGATGGTTTGGAACTAATGTGCTTGGAGATCTGCTTACCAAAGCAAAAACACTTCTCAATAGTTTATTGGTACAGACCACCAAATTCCCTAAATGCACACTTTGAGAAATTTGAAACTTTGTTACAACTCTTAGAGTCATCCTCTAAAGAATTTATTATCTTTGGGGATCTCAATTGTGATTTATTAAAAAGGCCTATGTCAAGTCAAACGAAAACTCTGAAGCGTTTAAGTGAAGAATATATTGCATCATGTTTGAATGATCATTTTGTAGATTTACCATCTAAACGGAAGGGAACCAAAATATTTGGTGGTAATATGGATCAGTATATTATGACTCAAGTAAACTCAAAATTTAAGTTTAAAGAGATAACAGATAATGAGGTTTTGAAATGTATTCATGATATTGTAAGGAATAAGGCCACTGGCCTCGATCAAATACCAGCCAGTTTCGTAAAAGATTATATAGAATACATTGTTAAACCGCTAACTCATATCATCAGTGCCTCATTAAGAAAGGGGAAATTTCCTGGTGCCTGGAAAAGGGCCCGGGTGACGCCTATTCACAAAGGTGGTGATAGAACTAATCCCTGCAACTATAGGCCAATATCGGTCTAACCTGTGTTATCTAAAGTGCTGGAAAAAACTTGTGTTTAATCAAGTGTATGATTACCTTTCAAAGAATTAACTATTATGGCATAACCAACACGGCTTCCGCCGGAAACATTCGACTTTGACTGCACTCTTATCTCTCACAGAAGATGTTTGTAAAAAATTAGACAATGGGTATGTAGTAGGTATTGCAACGCTGGACTTGGAAAAGGCGTTTGATTTTGTTTCGTTTAAGATTTTGCTTGAAGAGCTAAGATATTATGGTTTTGATCAAAATTCAATATGTTGGTTTCAGGATTATTTCCAGGATAGGGAACAATGCACTTTGGTAGATGGTAACATGTCACAGAGCAGAAAAGTAACAAGCCGAGTGCCCCAAGGAAGTATCCTTGGGCCATTGATGTTTATTATCACTCTGAATGATTTATATAAAACGATCAACAAATGTTCCCTTTCTCTGTATGCTGATGACAATTGCATGTATTTTGCATCAAAAGATCCAAAGATATTAGAGACAGTAATCAATGGTGACTTGAAATCAGCTACGACATGGTTTTCAAATAATGAATTGTTGCTTGACGTTGACAAATGTCAGGTCATGTTAACTGGTTCAAAGTCAAATTTTAGTCGTTTCTGTTATGTTGATATTCGTCTGAATAACACAAAATTACTTAGAATAATGGAATGCAAATATCTTGGGATTTTGCTTGATTGCAATTTCACATGGAACCCACAAATAGACCATGTAAAGAAAAAGGTTTTAAAGACGTATTTGCTCTAAAGCGAATGAGACAATTCACAAATGAAAAGAGAGCATTAATACTGTACAAAACCTTAATTCAGCCTCATTTCTCTTATTGCAGCACGATTTGGATGAACGGTAGAGAACTCGGTTAAAACAACTTCAAACTCTACAAAATAGGTGTTTGAGATCTGTACTTGGAGTGAATAGTAGATATCACACTGAAATTCTTTATAAAACCCTTGAAATTGACATGCTAAAAGAATACTGGGTCAAACAGGCTTTAGTTACTATATTTGAGTTGTTACATAATGTTGGTCCACCTGTTTTATCGTCATTGATCCAATTTAATACTAATATAGGCTATATGTTCCGTTATGCAAATTCACGAATCCCCCTTCCAAGACCTCACACAAATTTTCTTCAACATAGTCCATTATACCACGAATCAAAAGTTGTTAATACCCTACCCAACAATATCAGAATTACAAATGTTTTTAAATCTTAGAACATTGAGATTAGTAAAATTCAAGATATTTGCTCACTTCTTTCATCTCGTAGATAATTTTTTCCTTCTCACTTTGTCACTATTATTCTATTTTGTACCTAAATTTCTGTAAATATGTTCACTTATTATAACTTGCATATTTGTTTGTAAATTGTATTTTCATTGTTTTATATTCATTCAGCTTTTGCTGAATGCGGGCACATTATTGTATTTTGTTTTTAACCGTGGATAAATAAAGTATGCCATACCATACCATACCAATAGCATCGCGATGCGAATCACGAAGATTAGTGAAATTATTATTTCCACACACGCAATTTTTTTTTTTGGATCGTGATGCAAAAATCTACTTTTTAAATCTTACTTTTTTTCCGTAGGTGTAAACGCCCCTTTAGTCTCTAGGCACACACACTAAGTTCACACTTTATCCAAAATCCTAAACCTTCGGGCAGAGCATAGCTCCGTTAGTTTCTGGCTTAAAGGTATTACAAAGTTTTGGTATGGGGACATGAATTTGGTTCAAATTAACATATTGGAAGTATATGGGTTCTTACAATATTCATTGATCGTTGTCGCGGTTGAAATCGAGTCTAAAGTTTTTAAATTATAAATAATAAACTCTTTATGTTGTATAGCTCCTATATAGCTCTATCTATGAAACAATGTTTCTTAATTAAAATCGACCGATTAGCTATTCCCGTTTGGAAATTATAATTCACAACTACATATTCTGAGATTCTCATGGTCGTAGCTAGCATTGTACGGCCATAGGCATTATTCGAAATTTATCAAAATTTACCGGGAGCACCGGTAAATTGTTATATTCAATTTTTCTCGAAAACAGAAGTGTTTTAGGGGCTAATTTTGTTAGTGCTTATAATACATCCACAGGGGCATCCAAATATATACAAATTGTAAGGATTCATTATCCATCCATTTTTCAAAATGTCTCAAAACTTTGTATTACCTTTAAAGACAGGGCATATTGTAGTCTCATAATGCAAACAATTTTATGCAAAACGACTGACAAGAGTTTGTGCCAGCAAACTAGTCTTTGCAGGGAGGGGAAGGTCATTCCAAGGTAAGACCAGGTTGTCCCCAATATTATTGCAAGTCAAAATAAGCTGCGGATAAACACATTGTTTATGAAAAGCTTGTATATAATCATATCGGGATTATACTTCTTACACATGTATTTGATATCAATATTTAACAGGAAGATTATTCTCAATGGATTTCTCTGTTTTCACTGTTTATTATTTTTGTTTGTTCATATGTTGATTGTCTATTTGACTCGTAACTCATATTATATCTTATAGTGAATGTATCCTTACGTGTTTTCAAATGTATTTTGTAAATTTTGGGCAATCCAGCCATTGGTTGCCATTCACAAATTATCACAATTAACAAATTATTAAATAAATAAATAATGGAATAAGTATTATATTATATGTATGTAATATCAAAGTAACATATCGAGCTTCCTGGCGACCTTTTTTGTAACTTTTTTTTGTATATGTATTTCACATTACTCATTTGCTGTGATGAGAGCCATCAATTTTTTTTTGTACGCATGCATACATATTATCATAATGAAAAATTGATAAAATGTTGTATAAATGATAAAAGTAGAAGTTCACTCAGATCTATCAAGAACACTATCTGTTGTTTGTGTAATCAGTTGTAATACCCTGTCTGCATTATTTGGAAAAAAGGAATGGACAGTGTTAAGAATTAGGTGCTCAGAAGTTTCCATAAGGACCAGGATGATAATGATGATGATATTTATAATGATGATAATAGTGATGATGATGATTAGGATGATGATAAAGATGATAATGATTATGATGATGATGATGATGATGATGATGATGATTATAATGATGATAATAGTGGTGATAATTAGGATGATGATAAAGACGATAATGATTATGATGATGATGATGATTATAATGATGATAATAGTGACGATGATTAGGATGATGATAATGATGATAATGATGATGATGGTGGTGATGATGATGATAGTGATGATGATGATGATGATAAACATGACAATGATAATGATTATAATGTTAATGATTATGATGATAATGATGACGATGATGATGATAATGATGGTGGTGGTGATGAATATGATGATGATAACAATAAAAATGATGATGATAATGATAATGATGACGATGGTAATGATAATGATGATGATGGTGATGATAATAAGGATGATCATATTCATGATAACAATAATAACAATAATAATAATAATAATAATAATAATAATAATTATGATGATGATAATGACCTGCGTGTCGCATGTGACCTTGTATGACCCCTTATACCTGCAAATTATGACATGCCGTCCTTGTCCTCCTAAAATCAAGAATATTTGTATGCACTAGTCTTGTATAGTTACAGACCCCGGGTAGAATACTTTTCGCACATGCATGTAAAATGCCACTCTTGAGACCAACAAAAAAGAATGGACCTGTGAATACACTGCTGCACTAGTTTAAAGGCCGGCTGGGGGTAAGAGTATTTTTTTTGGTCCCGAAAATTTGAAAATTTGGTAGACCGATATTTCGTTCAGTTGGGGGGGGGGGGGGTAAGGTCACCCTTCTTCCAAAACACACACATAAAAAAATTGAGGGGGGGTTCGACCCCCAAACGCCCCTCCCCTCCCCCCTGCGTACGCGCCTGGGCACATGGCACCAAAACGACCCCTCTTCGAGGATAGCTCGACGTCGGCTTTCGAAAGTCAGTTAGCATGGAGCAAACTGCGGAAAACTTAGTGAGATGAAGAGATATACACTGTTGGTCATAATGGTGGAATAATTATTTATTTATTAGGACCATGCATTATAGTTCAAGGCATGGCCACGCAGAGGATTTGGGGTAATCGGGGCGAAATGCTACGAATTATTGATAATTTATTGCATTATCTTATTTTTTCGGTATTTGTGGGGGAGGCCCGGTATCCTGGCCCTGCTGCGTACAGTCACGATTACTGTCAGTTATGACTTAAGGACCGTAGTCCCCTAGTTGATTAGCATAGTAGCACTCACATGCTTAAGCAGTAACGCAAAGCAAACACTCACACATTATCATTCAAGAAAATCTGAGAATGTATACTATTATCTAGATCTATTAGAAATAAATCATTCCATAAATTGGGGTAAATTTCAACAACTTTGTGGATTAAAAAAAAAAAAAAAAAAAAAAAATCGCTAAATGTTTTTGTTTTGTTTTGTTGCGTAAACGGGTGGCTAAGTTTTACCGTGATCCGAGCATAGGGAACTTGGTGAACATCGCCCTCGTGCGTCTGATCCTATTAGAAGATCAACAGGTGAATCATGGCTGGAATTCATTCTTTTTAAGAGAGAGAGAGAGAGGGAAAATTTATTCACACCCATCTTCGTAATCTGTATCCTTATTCTATTTTCTTCCTCTTTTTTTATTTTTTGACATATTGAAAAATATTTTAAAAAATAAATGACGATCTAGAATCCTATTGTCAGTCGGTTTGATGAATTAATGTGATTACCATGACCTTTGCAAACTTTCTATCGTTTGCTGTATTATGTTTCATTTGTTTGTATTGCATGCATTATGTTTATCTTGTTTTATTGTAAATGTCTATTTCAACTTCAACTCAGCAGTCAGTTCTCAGTTTAGACATTTAATATCATATACATTACTTATTTCATTATAGGACGACCTGGAGATCTCTAACAACGCAGACGACACATTGAATAGCTTCTGCGCATGGCAAGACACATTGAACCCGGAAGGGGATGAGCAACAAAATCACCATGACAACGCAATACTTCTTACCAGGTGAGCTCAATCCCATTCAGGCTAATAAGTATGGATAAATCAAAAGCAAAAATTAGTAAATTACACATCCGACTATTTCTCTCAATTTCCAATCCTCTCTTCTTTTTGTTCTCTCTCTTTCTCTCTCCCTATATAATATATACATTTAGTGATTCTCTTTTAGTGATTCTGTTTATGTTTCTTACATTTTACTGTTTCCTGTCTCATTCTTTTTCCTTTTGTCTATTTACCCTCTTCTGATCGTGAATGAAACATAACAAAATTCAATTATCATCCGAATAGTTTCAAGTAGGCCCAACTAGAGACTACACACAACTTCAAATTCATATTCATTTTCGAATAGTGATTTTATTCGGTTTTATATGTAATTTAGAAATAAGGTTAAATGGTTGAATGTTACATTAATAATTATTGGATTTTCTTTGAAGGAAGGACCTGTGCCGTGGTTCTGATATCTGCTTCACGTTAGGGTTGGCCCACGTGTCTGGAATGTGTAATAGGTAGCGAAGCTGTAGCATCAACGAAGACAACGGCCTTGCTGTTGGGATCACAGTGGCGCACGAGATGGGACACAAGTAAGAATAAGTGTCAGTGTCATATCTAGCCGAATGACTGCCGGGGCAAACAATACATTTGGACCCCCTGCTCAAATTTATCAATTCAAAATATGAAACAGTCGGGAAGCAAAGCAATGTCATTTATTTGTTTTGAAATTTGAACCCGTTAAAACCCCAATTTATGGAGTACCAAATAACAAGATCAAGAAGAAACCCATGCGAGAGAGTAACGTGACCAAACTTCAGAAATTGTTGGCATATGAGACTTTAACAAAGTATTATAACGCGTTTCGGCACTGACTGGGGGTGCATATATTCTTTAAAGACCCTACATTTTAATGGTTTTCTTTCCCTTTCTCTGTCTCTCTTTATCTATTTTATGCGCCTTTCAAGTACCACCCTGGGCACTTCCCCCGCCTCTGCACTCCCTAAATACACCTCGGGTTAAAACCATCTTACACTGTACGAAATCGCAATATCATCAAATATTAAAAACGTAGGCATGTTAACTATTCCTAATTTCAACTTGATATTTTGCATAATTTCAGTCTGCAGGTAATTAGTTTTTGAGGGAGATGCCTCAATGATTAAGATCACGGTTCTAACAAAAGTATATGCTATCGACTGTGATGATTATGTAATCAGTATTTTGTCGTTACGGTAAAATAAAATAAAAACTTCCCAACAACGTGTTATGGTTTGCCCTCATATAGCTTTGGCATGCAGCACGACGGAATTGATAACCCATGCTCATTTGACGATGACCCGAGTGGCCCATATGTGATGTCTTCACGGGTTCCTAGTGGTCTTACACCCACAGCATGGTCCTCCTGCAGCAGAGAATACATCACTCGTTTCCTAGAGTAAGTACAAATATGGCGGCAGCGGTTGGATCATGGGGGCCATTTTGGCTTCGATATTTTGAATCACATCAAATCAATTATGGACAGCGGTCCATTATTGTGACGTCTTCCCGGGTTCCAAGTGGTCTTACGCCAATTACATGGTTTACTGTACCAGTGAGTAAATTTCAGCAAGAATAAAATTATAATGGTGGCAGCAGTGGGATTTGAGGCCATTCGGGCTTAACATTGCTCATATGATATGATATGATATGATATAATCATTCTTAATGTATTGGAGGTAATCTTACACCCACTTCATGGTTTACCGATACCAGAGAGTACAGCAGAGTATAATTATGGTTGGAGCGATGGAAATGTAAGGCCTGTTCAAATATGATGTCCTCATGAATTTCTAGTGGTCTCACATTCACCACATGATCTACCAGCAGCATAGAGAAGATCATTGCTATTTAGAGTATATTGGCGACAGCGGTGTGATGGAAGGAAAGTCGGACTCTGAACGGCTTGACAGAAGTACCCTTTTTCTTTAAAAGTATGAATATACGATTTAGAGATTGCTTTACCTAAAAATTCCCAATATTTAAAACAAAGCTATGGCATTTAGAATACCAAATTACTCACATTTCTTACAAAAAGATGATTTTGTTAATAAGTAATTGGAATTTGTTCTGAATCATGTCGTGAAAATTCAATATTATTTGCACGTACAATTGATTATGATTTCTGCAGTAGTGGACGGGGTAGCTGCCTGGAGGATATGCCATCATCAACACCTTACAAATATCCGAAGGTTCTACCGGGTGTCATGTACTCGGCAGACCACCAATGTCGTCTACAGTACGGACCGAATGCAACTGCCAGTCCCATGTTTGAAGTAAGAATCTTTGCAATTATCTTTACTTTAATCACAAAGACGAGGAAAAATTTCAACTACCACTCTGTGATGGATAAATAAGAGGAGCTAGGCAGACAAATAATCAAGAAGTCGATCGGTTTTGGAATATTTGAAAAAATTGGGCAGGGATTATAAAAAATAAATCTTTAGCTTTTTGTCAAGTATTTTAGCGAGAAATTCCAATGTATTGGATAATGTTTAAAATTGAGTTCATGAGCATGACTACAGCATTTTCCATTGATTTAATACCCCAACAATCTTAAGCGTTTATTTCTACTTTAAATCATGTCTCTCCTTTTATTTGAAATCTTTCTTTTCCTTCTTCACTAATTCTCTCCTCACTTCATTCCTTTCTTTGTCTATCTGTATCTATCTTTTAACTTTCCCTCTTTATTTTCCAACTTTCATTTTCATCTCTTTCTATAAACTCTAATTGCTTATACTCCATCACTCCACTCCGCTGAGTCCAGTCTGATCTCTGTACTACCCTGTGGTGTAGCGTAGGAGTCATGAGGAGATCACGCATGACAGCAGCTGCACAGGGCTCTCGGTGTGGGAAAGACAAGGTTAGTACCGTTAAAAAAAAAAATAAAGGGTCACCTTCAAACATCTAGTGGTGTAATCTCACACAATAAGGCCCGAAGTCACAAAGGAAGGTTGTCGTAGGGGGTAGTTGTCGTAGGGGGAGTTGTCCAGAGGGTATTCATCCTAGAGGGTGGTTGTCCTAGGGGATAGTTGACTGGGGGTGGTTATCCGGGGGATTGATGTCCAGGGGTAGGTGCCCTAGAACCCCTAGCTAGACATTTAATAGGGGCCTCCAGAAATGTCTAAGCCATGGGGAGCTTAGAACAGTTTCTCCACGGGCTGTCAGATATTACGGCTTGAGGCCCCGTTGATAAGTGTTCTGAGGGCCGGTTATAGGTTGAGTTGGCCTGGTTACAACGGAATTCTCCAACCGAATTTCAGTTCCAGTCCGTCCCTGCATGAATGCTTCATTAATTGTAATATACTTTGGATCCATAATGCTATGCTAGATCTTGCAATAACTAATGCAAATTTATAAAACAAAGGTGAGGTCAGTAGATGTAGGGTCGTCCCCCAAAATTGATAAAGAGTGTAAGAACAATATGATTTTAAAAATTGAACACTCTAGTACATGTCACATTCACAAACAGTCTCGACCGATTTGATCCTGAAATCCCTACCTCGACCTGCCGTCATAGTTACAAATGCTTGGTTTGGCTTGTTTTGTTCACGGCCTAAAAACATTCCATTCACAAATATAGACATAAACGAATATTTATATAAAAAGAATATGACTGAATTGCTTTCTTCAAAGTCATTAATGCAATGGCCTAGATCCTGTCAGGGCCAATGACATTATGTATGATTGTTGTTAAAGATATCTCTTCTTTTATTGTGTTCAGTGGTGTATATCTGGAGAGTGTATCGACATCGATGAACATCCCGTGGTCATCGATGGCGGATGGGGTCCATGGAGCGAGTACTCTGAGTGTTCCCTGACGTGTGGACGGGCCGTCAAGTCTAAAGAGAGACACTGTAACAACCCAAGGTATTCTTTTCTGACTTTTCGGATTGCCATCTCCATTATCTTATAAGATTTTGAAGTACATGTATTACGGTTTATAGCTTCGAAAGAAATATCACGATGGAGAAGAGGTGGTCAAAATTCATGTGCTCTTGACAGAGCTCCAATGATTGATGTACAATCTTTCTATGTGCAACCTGCTGAAGATTATAATGCAGCTACACAATTTTAGATATCGCTGGGTTATGGTCGTAATCTGATCAGTGGTCGTAGCTTAGATCGTAACATGGGCTTACTATACTTCGTGCTGTAGAGAAACTGATCGGCATACTAAAATACAGCTCCAATGGGTGTTTTGAACGAAATCTTCGTCCAGGGCGCCTAGGGGATAATGACCATGTCATATTCCTGCGGATCGGTGTTCCTTCACTATTAAACACAACTGCGGCGACAGCCAGCGAGTCCCCAGACGAATCATTCCGGGTAAAGTTTTACGAATACCAACTCAGAGAAATTAATCTTTTTTTGTTTTACCATTGCTCCTGTAGTCCATCTCATGGAGGAAGATACTGTGTTGGTGAGAGAAAGAAGTATACCATGTGTAAGCTTCAGGTACGTATAGTATTAACTTAAATCGACTAATTTTGAAAAACAACTATAGATGGAAGCATGACAAAATATAGGGTTCAGAAACATCGATTTACGTACCTTGGTCCTAGATAAGACGTTCATTCATTCAGGCAGTAATGTAATCAATCGGTGCAGAGAAGGGCAAGTCTGAGGTTTTGGTCATTTGTTGCCCTGTACGTCACCAAGTGCTATAAAGTTCTGAACATAATTATACTGACTTCAAATGTATCTGGTCTGATTGAAGCTCTAGTATTGCTATTACGACAATGATCATATGTTCTAACATCTTATATCATCTGGTCTGTGACGTACGGGACACACTATAGCTTGGACTTACACTATTATGATACAGATGGAAAATATTTATGTTATAGTTGCAATGTTTAGATATGTATCAGTGGTAGAACCAATGGGATGGAGCACCTCTCAGATGTCTCATAGTTGTGACATGAACATTTCGTATAGGGGGATTAACAATTAATAGGACCCCTGGTTGCTAATGTTCGTTTTCTATTTCTTGTTGTAATTATACATATGTTTTGTGTATTCAATGTCACTTACAAATAAAAAACACTCTTCGAAATCATGGATTTGCCGGTACGGGTACAACGGTGCCTTCACCAGTTGTCGCTCGCCTCTTTATATAATTATTACAAATATAATACACACCAAATTGTTTCATCCTTATCTCGACTTTCAAAGTAAAACATGTATGTGGCTTTGATTCCGTGAAATATAAGTCATTGTTGCTTTTATTTTTTCTAGGATTGCGTTCATGAATCTGTGAGTGTTCGTGCCATGCAGTGTAGCACCTATGATACAATCCAATCGAATGGTACTCAACTCGCATGGATTCCAGTCGATGTCGAAGGTGCGTGGCGTAGTGGTTCATTCACTTCAAAGTTGATGGTTCGAATCCTACCCCCCAGGGATGGTTTGAGACTAAAATTCGGTTGGGAAATTTTGCTGCGACCAGCCCATTCACTTTTCCTTCAAAGAAGCTTGGGGCCTACTAACTGTGTCTAATACCACAAGTCAACTGGCTATAAAACTGAGTGGCTCATGGCAAAAATTTCACCTCAAATTCCTTTCACTCATAATGGCCCCTGAACATCAGCACAATGTCCCTTGGCCAGGGTTAATCTACATTTCCATTGTTAGACAAAGGTGTAATAACATGGGGACTTTTCTTGGGAATTATAGATATTGATTTTTTTAAGGGGGGGGGGGGGTGATGTGACCGAGTGGCTTGAATCATGAAAAAAGTGTGGAGAATTCCTCCTTAAAATGTAGTAGAAGTATCTTCTACACGGAATGTATGAAAATATGTAATTTTACTTTCGCCCTTTTCTTCCTATTCTGACAGTGTGTCTTTCTGTATATATCTTTGTCTTTTCACTCTTTTCTTATAGGCTAATATAAATGATAAACAATCAATTTCTCTTGTTCTATTTTTTTTGTAGATAAACCTTGTGAATTGTTTTGCAGACGTCGTGATCAAGCATTGATAAAGAAGAAGTCAGTTCACGTGACCAATGGAACTCCATGTACTCGCTTCTCACGTGATATCTGCATTGACGGTATATGTCAGGTATGGGTTCCTTTTTTCGAAGGTTCATAGTTCCGAAAGTTCATTAATTCGAAGGTTCATATCCCCCCAAAACACAAACAAACGAGATAGGGTTCATAATACCGAAACCCTGTATCGTTTTTCGGAAATACTTACCTTCGAAATTATGAACCAAATTTAATATTCGGAAGAATGAACCTTCGGAATAATGAACCCTTGTTTATTTTCGGAATCATGAATAATAAATGGAATACATCGAACAGAAGATATAGAAAGGGGGGGGGGGTGCATCAAAGGCACTTTTCCCCGTCCTAATACATGAAAACTACTTTTACAATAATTTCATTTTATGTTAATGGAGAATATATTTAAACTTGCAGTATCTCTGTATTTAAGTATTATATGAAGCTCATATTTTGAATATAGCATAGCCATATGGAACTCCAATCATACTGAAGAACAAATATATTTTTTAGTGATTGGTACCTTTTAAATATACGCTTTCCCCCCCAGATGGTTGGTTGTGATAATGTTGTCAGCTCAGGGGCGGTGGAGGACCGATGCGGTGTATGCCGCGGGGATGGGTCATCCTGCCTTACAATTCAGGATAGTTTCAACACGAAGTATGGACGAGGTTTGTACGATTGGAACGATTCATACATCTATGTCTCATTTTTGTTATATTGCATACAATGTATGATTACCTACATTTTATTTGAACAACGCGATGGCAATTTCTTATGAAAAATAAACCTTAGACAGTTTCACTGATCTTGTACGTCGACTACATTGCAAAGACGTAATATGTAATTTGAACATGATTTCTGTGAAATATACAATAGGGCATTGAATTTGCCCCTTGATTGAATTTTTTTCTCGAATTTAGTTGCCATCGGGTTTTGGTGAGTGGGACCTAATTGTACAAAAAAAAAATGCTTGATAATTGAGAACAGCCATTTTATTAGAAGAAGACCTTAATGTATTTTATCCAAGCAATAATTTCATCACCAAAAAAAAAATAAAATAAAAAAAATCACTAAAAAATTATATCAACCCTCAATGCAAGGGTTAAGGGTTGGAATCACATACCGGCACCAACGTAAATTGGCAAGACATTTATCCACTTTTGCCACTCTCCACCCAGGTGTAAACAGGTACCTGGCAATGCTGGGGTAATAGGAATTGCAGGGTCCCACATGAAGAGCAGTATTAATAATGATGTTGCTACCCTGGGTAAATAAGACCCCAATTATAATTGTAGTTTATATTATTGTAGGTTATGTGGAAATCACCGTCATCCCTGCCGGTGCTAGGAACATCGTGTTGGATGAATTGGTCTCTTCCCAAAACTACCTGGCCATCAGCAATGCTTCAGGACATGACCTGCTAAACATGGATTGGTATATTGATTGGAGCGGAGAGTATCAGGCAGCAGGGACCATTATCAGCTACGAGAGGATAGACAACAAAGAACGAGTGGAGATCCTTGGTCCCATCAGCGAACCACTGCACATCTATGTAAATAGAGCCTTCTCTGGAATATTATATATGGGATGGCGTTTCATGATAAACGGAAGAGGTTTTCTGATTATTTACAAGCACGGATAAAAGCAATACTAAACAAGACAAACAAACTCTCACTTTTTGAAATTTGTTAAGTAGTTTTGAAATGTGCATTAACAAGACAAAAAAGAAAAGGTTTCTAGAATCATTTTTAAATAGGATACCCCATAATTAATATATGTACCCACCTGACAGGTTGAAAAGAAATATCGCTGTCGGTAAAACTGATTTTGGAGTATCAACAAAAATATTTATAATTGTATGATTCATTGGGGTAGATGTGCTGATCAACTGTTTTATAGTTTGCTTTGTCATTGAGTTTTAAAGCAATAACATTTTTTTTTGTCAGGTATTGATTTCAATAATATATACCCATTGTCCCATTAAATTGTTGAACACATCACGTACGTCGTATCAGAAAATATGTGATAATATTTTCCCCTTACCCTTTTCCAGCTCATATTTCAACGAGCTCAGAACCCTGGCATAACATACAAGTATACCATGCCGAGAGAAGGGAACCAGACTGCTGTCATGCCGCAGTTCTTCTCCTGGGTCTTTACCGATTGGTCCCCGTGTTCTGCATCCTGTGGCATTGGTTAGTTATCCTTATCCCTTGTAGCTATGTTCTGTGAAAACTTTTTAAATCTTGTTTAATTTCTTATATGTTATGTGAAAGCTTTATAGTGCTACCAGAGAGTCATCTCCCTGGTGCTACCGAACAGACAGGTTAGACAGATTCATACACAACGAAGCGAGGAGAGCTTATCAAAATTCTCGCCAACCTTGTAGACGAAAAAATTAAAAGAATCTTGCCAATGCAGTTGATTAGTTTGTGGAAAAAGGACAGAGGACAGCCGAAAAGTTTTCATCAAGTCCTTGACTCGAGCTTCTTCATCGGGAAGAGAAGAGAACATGATCATCTTTTTTGTTCATCTCAAGTAACACCTGAGGGAGTCACGCATTTTAGTCCTTAGTCCTTGTTGATTTCACGACGTTCTGGCATTGCTATCTCATTTTCATTATCTTCATAATTTGATCTGGTGAGAAATTTATTTCGTGTTCTCGATGGCATTCTTCCATAGAGGGTTTTTAGCATATAATAATAATGTGGCTCGTACAGACTTGGACCCTGTTTCATAAAACTTCTTATATGTAACAAATGTTAAACCTCAATGACGAATTTGCTCTCAGCCAATCAAATACAATGATTTCAGTAACTTACAATGTTTATTGTTCTCGTTTCTAAGTTTCAAGAAAACAGGGCCCCGGTTATTCACATTTTGGACTGACCATTGATATCACTATTAAAGCAGTAGCGACTAAGGGTCGAAATCTGGTTATCTGGTTATTGTATAGGCAAACCAAAAACCCGATCAGTAGACTAACTTGGTTTTAAATACATTGATTCACGTCGTACGATGGTCCAAACCTAACTCTTTAATTTATTGAAAAACATTATCATGGACCATCTAGAAGAAAACGATGTGCTAGTGGATACACAACATGGATTTAGAACGAAGAGATCCACCGAAACTCAACTTATCTCAACGATCGATGATGTTGCTAGAATACTTGACCGGGGTAACTCGGTACACATAGCCATCTTGGACTTTGCTAAAGCGTTCGACAAGGTTCCACATGAACGACTACTGGAAAAGCTTCACTACTACGGGATTAGACACCATACACATCGGTGGCTTAGGAATTTCTTGACATTCCGAACCCAGAGAGTGACTTGTGAAGGTAGTCCGTCATCAACAAGCAAAGTTCTATCCGGGGTGCCCCAGGGGACAGTGCTCGGGCCGTTACTGTTCCTGATGTATATCAATGACCTTCCAGCCCTGCTGAAAAGCCAGACCAGACTATTCGCAGATGACTGTTTGGTATACAAGGAATTAGAGAACGAGAGGCACACAGACTCCTTACAGGCGGATCTTACATCTCTGGAGTCGTGGCAAGATAGGTGGAACATGAAGTTCAACGCGTCCAAGTGTTCAGTGATGATTATCTCGAATAAGAAAAAACCTCTGACAAGGGATTATATCTTCTGTGGACAATACTTACAACAGACAAGCTCTCATCCTTATCTGGGAGTGGAAATAGACAGTAAACTGACGTGGGCGAACCATGTTGACAACACAGCCATGAAAGCCAACCGCACGTTAGGATTCCTCAGGAGAAACCTATGGTTTTGCCCAGGGAATGTGAAAGCCATCGCATACACGACCCTAGTGAGACCAGTGTTAGAATACGCAAGCTGTGCCTGGGACCCATACAGGATAGGGCAGATTAATAAACTGGATGCAGTTCAAAGGAGGGCGGCACGCTTCGTAACAGGAAACTACCAAAGGGACAGCAGTGTCACACAAATGCAGACCTGCCTTGAATGGGAATCACTTGAACGCAGGAGGGAAAAGAGTCGTTTGGTTATGCTGTACAAAATCTACAAGGGAAAGGTGGGCCTAAAGCAAGAGGACTACATACAAGTATCAACAGGATCAAGGTTAAGAAGAAACCACCATCACTCAATAGAAATCCCCTTTGCCAGAAAGGACGTATACAAATACTCCTTTTTTCCAAGAACTGGACGAGCATGGAATACCCTCGACCAGCAGTCTGTAATAGCTACATCAGTTGATAATTTCAGAAACCCACTCTAGCATGCATCACCTGCTATACAAGTTAGCGACATGCGGAATACCGCCCTGCTGACTCCAATTTCAGAAGGTTCAGAAGGTTATGCATTATTGTTGTAAGTTTTTTTTTTTTAAATTTTGAATGAATTTTTGTGTTTTTTATTGCGATATCAGGTTATCAGCGTTCGAGTGTGATCTGCAAAGAGTTGATAGCCGGACTGGTTGATGACCGATACTGTGAAGGCATAAAACCAGACGACATGCAGCAGACTTGCAATGAACAACAGTGCCCTGCCACGTGAGTTTGTTTTTCACCCAGTAGGATCATTCAGCAAAATCTTTCATTTTCTCCAGCCATTGAATAAAATCTGCATTCCATTTAGCGTGAAGGCGAGGCTACGCCTATGTGAGGCCCATCGGCCTATATAATGTTGCAGTCAGTAACATTTCTTGTTCCCACCATATTTTATTTGCGGATTACATTTTTAATAATCTCCAAACACTATGGATGATAAAAATTGTATGCCTTGTCTTCCTGGACAAAGTCTTGTTTTGGAAGATCAAGTTTTGAAACGTATCACTTGATTCCTTCTGTTAGTACTCAACAGGCCTCTGAGGTTTTGTGTAACAAACATACATTTCAAAATTGTACTAAAGTTATCAAAAGACATGTCCAGGTTCCCACGTAATAGTTCTTGACCAATTCGTGTTGCTACAGATGGTGGGAAGGGCCTTGGCAACACTGCACAGGAAGCTGTGGAGAGGAGGGGCACAGACAGCGATGCGTCTTCTGCATACGTGGTTCCACCAACGGCGAACAGACTGTCCTCGATGACGTCGACTGCCTTAGTCAGGGCCAGGAGAAACCCGTCACTGAGACAACATGTGAGGTTGACCTTCACTGTGAATCCAATGACAACTGGCAAACAGGCGAATGGTCGCAGGTTAATGCGTGAAGATGATCGTGAAACAGAACTGCAAAATACGCTTCATACTTTGTTATGATATTGGACGAATAATAATGAACATTCAATTTGATCTAACGTGAATTTTCGGGTTGTAGAAAAGAAGTCCACCTGTCGACAGCTCTTGAATATTGCAAAAGCAGGGAGAACCAATTAACAAGGAAAAACATTTGAAAACGAAAGATTTGTTTTGTCTTCTGCAAATTGCTCGAATAATTTTGTTAGATAAGGTTATTTAGCAAATGCAAGTCTGAAAGGGTTTCAGAATGAATGAAAGACAACAAGATTAATTTTGATGGAGTAATATCGATATGTTTCTAAAACGATTTGTGATATCTACCACTACCCCTACTGAACGTTCATACTATACATACCATACCATATATATGAACTATGTATTCCTATATATTTTCCCAAAAGTGTTCCGTTTCGTGTGGCGGTGGGTGGCATACCAGGTCTGTAATCTGCACGAACGCCATCAAACCTTGCGATGTTGCAGGAAAGCCCAGCGACCGAAGACCGTGCTTCTTAGATCAATGCCCTAGGAGACAGGACTTATACAACGCTGTGCCTGAGGCTCCTGAAAGCCGCTCCTACGCAGACGAATCTTCACTAGAACACTCATCAGCGAGCGTGTCCGCTAGCAGTGACTATCCGGCGAATTTCGGCGAGTGGGAGAAGAAGATTGCCATCCAGAAACACGAATCGGCGGCTAATAGCACAAAGCTGCACCCGCCTTTGCCACCTGAAGAAGCGCCTCATAAACCTAACTACGAATTGAACATTACTACCCATGACATTGATGTCATAGAAAAAGAGCGCAAGGATTCTACAATAAACCAACTTCCTGTTGTGCCAGATTCTCCATATGTAAATTTTATCTTATTCCCATCTGCCCTGAACGACAAGCATCCATCGGCTTCAGATACTGCTACTCGTCTGCAACATCAGTCTCAAGAGCCTTCGTTTGGGTGGTCAAAACAACCGTGGCAGCCGGTAGGTCCTGACCTTAAAAGCTTTTTTATTTGTAATTCTAAGCATTTTGACAGGGGCTTTCATGAACACAGACAAGGTGTCAGAGACAAGTGATGGTTATGCCGCAGAGTATGAAACTTGTATTTAAAGCGAAGGTTGAGTTCTGGGAAGAGATGAAAATAATTTGTGAGCGTTATCATTGTATTATGCAAGTGTGGGAGAACATCAGATACAAGATGTTCTGTGACGGGACGGATTTTTATGCCATATGTTCGTGTGGTCCCATATACACCTGTCTGTGTCCAGTGCTTGTAACTTTACCAAGACTGGGCCAAATTTCTTATCATTTTAATGATTCCAGAACCTTGCAGCACACACCAATACTTACATGCTATAGATCAACCTTTTCTGATTGATTCCACAACGTTTCTTTCACAATGCAATCGAATGACCAGAATTCAACTTTATTTAAGCCTATTTTTCTGAGTAAAACGTGGATAATATTTGTTTAGGAAAGAGGAACTAATATGATATGAAATGATACCTTAAATGTCGCCAATATATGTCGATATATCTAACATTGAATAAAAGTCGTTATGTACTACATAAATTGTAAATCATATTTCGGAAGGGTGGAATGAGTGGCCTATTCTTGATAATTGAGAACAGCCATTTTATTAGAAGAAGACCTTAATGTATTTTATCCAAGCAATAATTTCATCACCAAAAAAAAAAAAAAATAAAAAAAATCACTAAAAAATTATATCAACCCTCAATGCAAGGGTTAAGGGTTGGAATCACATACCGGCACCAACGTAAATTGGCAAGACATTTATCCACTTTTGCCACTCTCCACCCAGGTGTAAACAGGTACCTGGCAATGCTGGGGTAATAGGAATTGCAGGGTCCCACATGAAGAGCAGTATTAATAATGATGTTGCTACCCTGGGTAAATAAGACCCCAATTATAATTGTAGTTTATATTATTGTAGGTTATGTGGAAATCACCGTCATCCCTGCCGGTGCTAGGAACATCGTGTTGGATGAATTGGTCTCTTCCCAAAACTACCTGGCCATCAGCAATGCTTCAGGACATGACCTGCTAAACATGGATTGGTATATTGATTGGAGCGGAGAGTATCAGGCAGCAGGGACCATTATCAGCTACGAGAGGATAGACAACAAAGAACGAGTGGAGATCCTTGGTCCCATCAGCGAACCACTGCACATCTATGTAAATAGAGCCTTCTCTGGAATATTATATATGGGATGGCGTTTCATGATAAACGGAAGAGGTTTTCTGATTATTTACAAGCACGGATAAAAGCAATACTAAACAAGACAAACAAACTCTCACTTTTTGAAATTTGTTAAGTAGTTTTGAAATGTGCATTAACAAGACAAAAAAGAAAAGGTTTCTAGAATCATTTTTAAATAGGATACCCCATAATTAATATATGTACCCACCTGACAGGTTGAAAAGAAATATCGCTGTCGGTAAAACTGATTTTGGAGTATCAACAAAAATATTTATAATTGTATGATTCATTGGGGTAGATGTGCTGATCAACTGTTTTATAGTTTGCTTTGTCATTGAGTTTTAAAGCAATAACATTTTTTTTTGTCAGGTATTGATTTCAATAATATATACCCATTGTCCCATTAAATTGTTGAACACATCACGTACGTCGTATCAGAAAATATGTGATAATATTTTCCCCTTACCCTTTTCCAGCTCATATTTCAACGAGCTCAGAACCCTGGCATAACATACAAGTATACCATGCCGAGAGAAGGGAACCAGACTGCTGTCATGCCGCAGTTCTTCTCCTGGGTCTTTACCGATTGGTCCCCGTGTTCTGCATCCTGTGGCATTGGTTAGTTATCCTTATCCCTTGTAGCTATGTTCTGTGAAAACTTTTTAAATCTTGTTTAATTTCTTATATGTTATGTGAAAGCTTTATAGTGCTACCAGAGAGTCATCTCCCTGGTGCTACCGAACAGACAGGTTAGACAGATTCATACACAACGAAGCGAGGAGAGCTTATCAAAATTCTCGCCAACCTTGTAGACGAAAAAATTAAAAGAATCTTGCCAATGCAGTTGATTAGTTTGTGGAAAAAGGACAGAGGACAGCCGAAAAGTTTTCATCAAGTCCTTGACTCGAGCTTCTTCATCGGGAAGAGAAGAGAACATGATCATCTTTTTTGTTCATCTCAAGTAACACCTGAGGGAGTCACGCATTTTAGTCCTTAGTCCTTGTTGATTTCACGACGTTCTGGCATTGCTATCTCATTTTCATTATCTTCATAATTTGATCTGGTGAGAAATTTATTTCGTGTTCTCGATGGCATTCTTCCATAGAGGGTTTTTAGCATATAATAATAATGTGGCTCGTACAGACTTGGACCCTGTTTCATAAAACTTCTTATATGTAACAAATGTTAAACCTCAATGACGAATTTGCTCTCAGCCAATCAAATACAATGATTTCAGTAACTTACAATGTTTATTGTTCTCGTTTCTAAGTTTCAAGAAAACAGGGCCCCGGTTATTCACATTTTGGACTGACCATTGATATCACTATTAAAGCAGTAGCGACTAAGGGTCGAAATCTGGTTATCTGGTTATTGTATAGGCAAACCAAAAACCCGATCAGTAGACTAACTTGGTTTTAAATACATTGATTCACGTCGTACGATGGTCCAAACCTAACTCTTTAATTTATTGAAAAACATTATCATGGACCATCTAGAAGAAAACGATGTGCTAGTGGATACACAACATGGATTTAGAACGAAGAGATCCACCGAAACTCAACTTATCTCAACGATCGATGATGTTGCTAGAATACTTGACCGGGGTAACTCGGTACACATAGCCATCTTGGACTTTGCTAAAGCGTTCGACAAGGTTCCACATGAACGACTACTGGAAAAGCTTCACTACTACGGGATTAGACACCATACACATCGGTGGCTTAGGAATTTCTTGACATTCCGAACCCAGAGAGTGACTTGTGAAGGTAGTCCGTCATCAACAAGCAAAGTTCTATCCGGGGTGCCCCAGGGGACAGTGCTCGGGCCGTTACTGTTCCTGATGTATATCAATGACCTTCCAGCCCTGCTGAAAAGCCAGACCAGACTATTCGCAGATGACTGTTTGGTATACAAGGAATTAGAGAACGAGAGGCACACAGACTCCTTACAGGCGGATCTTACATCTCTGGAGTCGTGGCAAGATAGGTGGAACATGAAGTTCAACGCGTCCAAGTGTTCAGTGATGATTATCTCGAATAAGAAAAAACCTCTGACAAGGGATTATATCTTCTGTGGACAATACTTACAACAGACAAGCTCTCATCCTTATCTGGGAGTGGAAATAGACAGTAAACTGACGTGGGCGAACCATGTTGACAACACAGCCATGAAAGCCAACCGCACGTTAGGATTCCTCAGGAGAAACCTATGGTTTTGCCCAGGGAATGTGAAAGCCATCGCATACACGACCCTAGTGAGACCAGTGTTAGAATACGCAAGCTGTGCCTGGGACCCATACAGGATAGGGCAGATTAATAAACTGGATGCAGTTCAAAGGAGGGCGGCACGCTTCGTAACAGGAAACTACCAAAGGGACAGCAGTGTCACACAAATGCAGACCTGCCTTGAATGGGAATCACTTGAACGCAGGAGGGAAAAGAGTCGTTTGGTTATGCTGTACAAAATCTACAAGGGAAAGGTGGGCCTAAAGCAAGAGGACTACATACAAGTATCAACAGGATCAAGGTTAAGAAGAAACCACCATCACTCAATAGAAATCCCCTTTGCCAGAAAGGACGTATACAAATACTCCTTTTTTCCAAGAACTGGACGAGCATGGAATACCCTCGACCAGCAGTCTGTAATAGCTACATCAGTTGATAATTTCAGAAACCCACTCTAGCATGCATCACCTGCTATACAAGTTAGCGACATGCGGAATACCGCCCTGCTGACTCCAATTTCAGAAGGTTCAGAAGGTTATGCATTATTGTTGTAAGTTTTTTTTTTTTAAATTTTGAATGAATTTTTGTGTTTTTTATTGCGATATCAGGTTATCAGCGTTCGAGTGTGATCTGCAAAGAGTTGATAGCCGGACTGGTTGATGACCGATACTGTGAAGGCATAAAACCAGACGACATGCAGCAGACTTGCAATGAACAACAGTGCCCTGCCACGTGAGTTTGTTTTTCACCCAGTAGGATCATTCAGCAAAATCTTTCATTTTCTCCAGCCATTGAATAAAATCTGCATTCCATTTAGCGTGAAGGCGAGGCTACGCCTATGTGAGGCCCATCGGCCTATATAATGTTGCAGTCAGTAACATTTCTTGTTCCCACCATATTTTATTTGCGGATTACATTTTTAATAATCTCCAAACACTATGGATGATAAAAATTGTATGCCTTGTCTTCCTGGACAAAGTCTTGTTTTGGAAGATCAAGTTTTGAAACGTATCACTTGATTCCTTCTGTTAGTACTCAACAGGCCTCTGAGGTTTTGTGTAACAAACATACATTTCAAAATTGTACTAAAGTTATCAAAAGACATGTCCAGGTTCCCACGTAATAGTTCTTGACCAATTCGTGTTGCTACAGATGGTGGGAAGGGCCTTGGCAACACTGCACAGGAAGCTGTGGAGAGGAGGGGCACAGACAGCGATGCGTCTTCTGCATACGTGGTTCCACCAACGGCGAACAGACTGTCCTCGATGACGTCGACTGCCTTAGTCAGGGCCAGGAGAAACCCGTCACTGAGACAACATGTGAGGTTGACCTTCACTGTGAATCCAATGACAACTGGCAAACAGGCGAATGGTCGCAGGTTAATGCGTGAAGATGATCGTGAAACAGAACTGCAAAATACGCTTCATAATATTTTGTTATGATATTGGACGAATAATAATGAACATTCAATTTGATCTAACGTGAATTTTCGGGTTGTAGAAAAGAAGTCCACCTGTCGACAGCTCTTGAATATTGCAAAAGCAGGGAGAACCAATTAACAAGGAAAAACATTTGAAAACGAAAGATTTGTTTTGTCTTCTGCAAATTGCTCGAATAATTTTGTTAGATAAGGTTATTTAGCAAATGCAAGTCTGAAAGGGTTTCAGAATGAATGAAAGACAACAAGATTAATTTTGATGGAGTAATATCGATATGTTTCTAAAACGATTTGTGATATCTACCACTACCCCTACTGAACGTTCATACTATACATACCATACCATATATATGAACTATGTATTCCTATATATTTTCCCAAAAGTGTTCCGTTTCGTGTGGCGGTGGGTGGCATACCAGGTCTGTAATCTGCACGAACGCCATCAAACCTTGCGATGTTGCAGGAAAGCCCAGCGACCGAAGACCGTGCTTCTTAGATCAATGCCCTAGGAGACAGGACTTATACAACGCTGTGCCTGAGGCTCCTGAAAGCCGCTCCTACGCAGACGAATCTTCACTAGAACACTCATCAGCGAGCGTGTCCGCTAGCAGTGACTATCCGGCGAATTTCGGCGAGTGGGAGAAGAAGATTGCCATCCAGAAACACGAATCGGCGGCTAATAGCACAAAGCTGCACCCGCCTTTGCCACCTGAAGAAGCGCCTCATAAACCTAACTACGAATTGAACATTACTACCCATGACATTGATGTCATAGAAAAAGAGCGCAAGGATTCTACAATAAACCAACTTCCTGTTGTGCCAGATTCTCCATATGTAAATTTTATCTTATTCCCATCTGCCCTGAACGACAAGCATCCATCGGCTTCAGATACTGCTACTCGTCTGCAACATCAGTCTCAAGAGCCTTCGTTTGGGTGGTCAAAACAACCGTGGCAGCCGGTAGGTCCTGACCTTAAAAGCTTTTTTATTTGTAATTCTAAGCATTTTGACAGGGGCTTTCATGAACACAGACAAGGTGTCAGAGACAAGTGATGGTTATGCCGCAGAGTATGAAACTTGTATTTAAAGCGAAGGTTGAGTTCTGGGAAGAGATGAAAATAATTTGTGAGCGTTATCATTGTATTATGCAAGTGTGGGAGAACATCAGATACAAGATGTTCTGTGACGGGACGGATTTTTATGCCATATGTTCGTGTGGTCCCATATACACCTGTCTGTGTCCAGTGCTTGTAACTTTACCAAGACTGGGCCAAATTTCTTATCATTTTAATGATTCCAGAACCTTGCAGCACACACCAATACTTACATGCTATAGATCAACCTTTTCTGATTGATTCCACAACGTTTCTTTCACAATGCAATCGAATGACCAGAATTCAACTTTATTTAAGCCTATTTTTCTGAGTAAAACGTGGATAATATTTGTTTAGGAAAGAGGAACTAATATGATATGAAATGATACCTTAAATGTCGCCAATATATGTCGATATATCTAACATTGAATAAAAGTCGTTATGTACTACATAAATTGTAAATCATATTTCGGAAGGGTGGAATGAGTGGCCTATTCTTGATAATTGAGAACAGCCATTTTATTAGAAGAAGACCTTAATGTATTTTATCCAAGCAATAATTTCATCACCAAAAAAAAAAAAAAAATAAAAAAAATCACTAAAAAATTATATCAACCCTCAATGCAAGGGTTAAGGGTTGGAATCACATACCGGCACCAACGTAAATTGGCAAGACATTTATCCACTTTTGCCACTCTCCACCCAGGTGTAAACAGGTACCTGGCAATGCTGGGGTAATAGGAATTGCAGGGTCCCACATGAAGAGCAGTATTAATAATGATGTTGCTACCCTGGGTAAATAAGACCCCAATTATAATTGTAGTTTATATTATTGTAGGTTATGTGGAAATCACCGTCATCCCTGCCGGTGCTAGGAACATCGTGTTGGATGAATTGGTCTCTTCCCAAAACTACCTGGCCATCAGCAATGCTTCAGGACATGACCTGCTAAACATGGATTGGTATATTGATTGGAGCGGAGAGTATCAGGCAGCAGGGACCATTATCAGCTACGAGAGGATAGACAACAAAGAACGAGTGGAGATCCTTGGTCCCATCAGCGAACCACTGCACATCTATGTAAATAGAGCCTTCTCTGGAATATTATATATGGGATGGCGTTTCATGATAAACGGAAGAGGTTTTCTGATTATTTACAAGCACGGATAAAAGCAATACTAAACAAGACAAACAAACTCTCACTTTTTGAAATTTGTTAAGTAGTTTTGAAATGTGCATTAACAAGACAAAAAAGAAAAGGTTTCTAGAATCATTTTTAAATAGGATACCCCATAATTAATATATGTACCCACCTGACAGGTTGAAAAGAAATATCGCTGTCGGTAAAACTGATTTTGGAGTATCAACAAAAATATTTATAATTGTATGATTCATTGGGGTAGATGTGCTGATCAACTGTTTTATAGTTTGCTTTGTCATTGAGTTTTAAAGCAATAACATTTTTTTTTGTCAGGTATTGATTTCAATAATATATACCCATTGTCCCATTAAATTGTTGAACACATCACGTACGTCGTATCAGAAAATATGTGATAATATTTTCCCCTTACCCTTTTCCAGCTCATATTTCAACGAGCTCAGAACCCTGGCATAACATACAAGTATACCATGCCGAGAGAAGGGAACCAGACTGCTGTCATGCCGCAGTTCTTCTCCTGGGTCTTTACCGATTGGTCCCCGTGTTCTGCATCCTGTGGCATTGGTTAGTTATCCTTATCCCTTGTAGCTATGTTCTGTGAAAACTTTTTAAATCTTGTTTAATTTCTTATATGTTATGTGAAAGCTTTATAGTGCTACCAGAGAGTCATCTCCCTGGTGCTACCGAACAGACAGGTTAGACAGATTCATACACAACGAAGCGAGGAGAGCTTATCAAAATTCTCGCCAACCTTGTAGACGAAAAAATTAAAAGAATCTTGCCAATGCAGTTGATTAGTTTGTGGAAAAAGGACAGAGGACAGCCGAAAAGTTTTCATCAAGTCCTTGACTCGAGCTTCTTCATCGGGAAGAGAAGAGAACATGATCATCTTTTTTGTTCATCTCAAGTAACACCTGAGGGAGTCACGCATTTTAGTCCTTAGTCCTTGTTGATTTCACGACGTTCTGGCATTGCTATCTCATTTTCATTATCTTCATAATTTGATCTGGTGAGAAATTTATTTCGTGTTCTCGATGGCATTCTTCCATAGAGGGTTTTTAGCATATAATAATAATGTGGCTCGTACAGACTTGGACCCTGTTTCATAAAACTTCTTATATGTAACAAATGTTAAACCTCAATGACGAATTTGCTCTCAGCCAATCAAATACAATGATTTCAGTAACTTACAATGTTTATTGTTCTCGTTTCTAAGTTTCAAGAAAACAGGGCCCCGGTTATTCACATTTTGGACTGACCATTGATATCACTATTAAAGCAGTAGCGACTAAGGGTCGAAATCTGGTTATCTGGTTATTGTATAGGCAAACCAAAAACCCGATCAGTAGACTAACTTGGTTTTAAATACATTGATTCACGTCGTACGATGGTCCAAACCTAACTCTTTAATTTATTGAAAAACATTATCATGGACCATCTAGAAGAAAACGATGTGCTAGTGGATACACAACATGGATTTAGAACGAAGAGATCCACCGAAACTCAACTTATCTCAACGATCGATGATGTTGCTAGAATACTTGACCGGGGTAACTCGGTACACATAGCCATCTTGGACTTTGCTAAAGCGTTCGACAAGGTTCCACATGAACGACTACTGGAAAAGCTTCACTACTACGGGATTAGACACCATACACATCGGTGGCTTAGGAATTTCTTGACATTCCGAACCCAGAGAGTGACTTGTGAAGGTAGTCCGTCATCAACAAGCAAAGTTCTATCCGGGGTGCCCCAGGGGACAGTGCTCGGGCCGTTACTGTTCCTGATGTATATCAATGACCTTCCAGCCCTGCTGAAAAGCCAGACCAGACTATTCGCAGATGACTGTTTGGTATACAAGGAATTAGAGAACGAGAGGCACACAGACTCCTTACAGGCGGATCTTACATCTCTGGAGTCGTGGCAAGATAGGTGGAACATGAAGTTCAACGCGTCCAAGTGTTCAGTGATGATTATCTCGAATAAGAAAAAACCTCTGACAAGGGATTATATCTTCTGTGGACAATACTTACAACAGACAAGCTCTCATCCTTATCTGGGAGTGGAAATAGACAGTAAACTGACGTGGGCGAACCATGTTGACAACACAGCCATGAAAGCCAACCGCACGTTAGGATTCCTCAGGAGAAACCTATGGTTTTGCCCAGGGAATGTGAAAGCCATCGCATACACGACCCTAGTGAGACCAGTGTTAGAATACGCAAGCTGTGCCTGGGACCCATACAGGATAGGGCAGATTAATAAACTGGATGCAGTTCAAAGGAGGGCGGCACGCTTCGTAACAGGAAACTACCAAAGGGACAGCAGTGTCACACAAATGCAGACCTGCCTTGAATGGGAATCACTTGAACGCAGGAGGGAAAAGAGTCGTTTGGTTATGCTGTACAAAATCTACAAGGGAAAGGTGGGCCTAAAGCAAGAGGACTACATACAAGTATCAACAGGATCAAGGTTAAGAAGAAACCACCATCACTCAATAGAAATCCCCTTTGCCAGAAAGGACGTATACAAATACTCCTTTTTTCCAAGAACTGGACGAGCATGGAATACCCTCGACCAGCAGTCTGTAATAGCTACATCAGTTGATAATTTCAGAAACCCACTCTAGCATGCATCACCTGCTATACAAGTTAGCGACATGCGGAATACCGCCCTGCTGACTCCAATTTCAGAAGGTTCAGAAGGTTATGCATTATTGTTGTAAGTTTTTTTTTTTTAAATTTTGAATGAATTTTTGTGTTTTTTATTGCGATATCAGGTTATCAGCGTTCGAGTGTGATCTGCAAAGAGTTGATAGCCGGACTGGTTGATGACCGATACTGTGAAGGCATAAAACCAGACGACATGCAGCAGACTTGCAATGAACAACAGTGCCCTGCCACGTGAGTTTGTTTTTCACCCAGTAGGATCATTCAGCAAAATCTTTCATTTTCTCCAGCCATTGAATAAAATCTGCATTCCATTTAGCGTGAAGGCGAGGCTACGCCTATGTGAGGCCCATCGGCCTATATAATGTTGCAGTCAGTAACATTTCTTGTTCCCACCATATTTTATTTGCGGATTACATTTTTAATAATCTCCAAACACTATGGATGATAAAAATTGTATGCCTTGTCTTCCTGGACAAAGTCTTGTTTTGGAAGATCAAGTTTTGAAACGTATCACTTGATTCCTTCTGTTAGTACTCAACAGGCCTCTGAGGTTTTGTGTAACAAACATACATTTCAAAATTGTACTAAAGTTATCAAAAGACATGTCCAGGTTCCCACGTAATAGTTCTTGACCAATTCGTGTTGCTACAGATGGTGGGAAGGGCCTTGGCAACACTGCACAGGAAGCTGTGGAGAGGAGGGGCACAGACAGCGATGCGTCTTCTGCATACGTGGTTCCACCAACGGCGAACAGACTGTCCTCGATGACGTCGACTGCCTTAGTCAGGGCCAGGAGAAACCCGTCACTGAGACAACATGTGAGGTTGACCTTCACTGTGAATCCAATGACAACTGGCAAACAGGCGAATGGTCGCAGGTTAATGCGTGAAGATGATCGTGAAACAGAACTGCAAAATACGCTTCATAATATTTTGTTATGATATTGGACGAATAATAATGAACATTCAATTTGATCTAACGTGAATTTTCGGGTTGTAGAAAAGAAGTCCACCTGTCGACAGCTCTTGAATATTGCAAAAGCAGGGAGAACCAATTAACAAGGAAAAACATTTGAAAACGAAAGATTTGTTTTGTCTTCTGCAAATTGCTCGAATAATTTTGTTAGATAAGGTTATTTAGCAAATGCAAGTCTGAAAGGGTTTCAGAATGAATGAAAGACAACAAGATTAATTTTGATGGAGTAATATCGATATGTTTCTAAAACGATTTGTGATATCTACCACTACCCCTACTGAACGTTCATACTATACATACCATACCATATATATGAACTATGTATTCCTATATATTTTCCCAAAAGTGTTCCGTTTCGTGTGGCGGTGGGTGGCATACCAGGTCTGTAATCTGCACGAACGCCATCAAACCTTGCGATGTTGCAGGAAAGCCCAGCGACCGAAGACCGTGCTTCTTAGATCAATGCCCTAGGAGACAGGACTTATACAACGCTGTGCCTGAGGCTCCTGAAAGCCGCTCCTACGCAGACGAATCTTCACTAGAACACATCAGCATCAGCATCAGCGAGCGTGTCCGCTAGCAGTGACTATCCGGCGAATTTCGGCGAGTGGGAGAAGAAGATTGCCATCCAGAAACACGAATCGGCGGCTAATAGCACAAAGCTGCACCCGCCTTTGCCACCTGAAGAAGCGCCTCATAAACCTAACTACGAATTGAACATTACTACCCATGACATTGATGTCATAGAAAAAGAGCGCAAGGATTCTACAATAAACCAACTTCCTGTTGTGCCAGATTCTCCATATGTAAATTTTATCTTATTCCCATCTGCCCTGAACGACAAGCATCCATCGGCTTCAGATACTGCTACTCGTCTGCAACATCAGTCTCAAGAGCCTTCGTTTGGGTGGTCAAAACAACCGTGGCAGCCGGTAGGTCCTGACCTTAAAAGCTTTTTTATTTGTAATTCTAAGCATTTTGACAGGGGCTTTCATGAACACAGACAAGGTGTCAGAGACAAGTGATGGTTATGCCGCAGAGTATGAAACTTGTATTTAAAGCGAAGGTTGAGTTCTGGGAAGAGATGAAAATAATTTGTGAGCGTTATCATTGTATTATGCAAGTGTGGGAGAACATCAGATACAAGATGTTCTGTGACGGGACGGATTTTTATGCCATATGTTCGTGTGGTCCCATATACACCTGTCTGTGTCCAGTGCTTGTAACTTTACCAAGACTGGGCCAAATTTCTTATCATTTTAATGATTCCAGAACCTTGCAGCACACACCAATACTTACATGCTATAGATCAACCTTTTCTGATTGATTCCACAACGTTTCTTTCACAATGCAATCGAATGACCAGAATTCAACTTTATTTAAGCCTATTTTTCTGAGTAAAACGTGGATAATATTTGTTTAGGAAAGAGGAACTAATATGATATGAAATGATACCTTAAATGTCGCCAATATATGTCGATATATCTAACATTGAATAAAAGTCGTTATGTACTACATAAATTGTAAATCATATTTCGGAAGGGTGGAATGAGTGGCCTATTCTTCACCTTTTCACAACTTTGTTGGTCCTATGTCAAGCGTTTCACCAAGCTGTAGGTTAACAAACAATGTGATAGCTAAATGGGGGGGGGGGGGGTATGTTTCCCACTTCTACATTCCTCTGATGCACACCCATTATGTAATTATCATCTCAATTTCTTCCACAGTGCTCTGTAACTTGTGGTGATGGTATCCAACAACGAATAGTGGAGTGTGTTGATAGAATCACGGGCCAGAGGACACCAGGATGCTCCCAAGAAAATCAACCCGTTTCATTGCAGTCTTGTAACTTGGGCATTTGTCCTCGAGGTATTATTAACAATGCATATGACTGTTATAATCATATATTAATTGCTCTAGTTGCTTACTAACAAGCATTTATGCTTTCTTAGCAGTCAGGTAAAATAACCTCCACTGCCACTACAACTACCCTAATCATTGATAACTAAATTGTAAGCAAAATAAGAGAAGACGGAGAAACGCCGTTCTCTTTGACGGCGCACTCGTCAACCATCGTCAGTGACCTGCATTCAACCATTCACCAACAAACTAGCTGACGTTGCAGCTTTCTCCTCTACTGCTCCCAAACTCTGGAAAACGCTCCCACCTAACTTAAAGATGAAGTTGAGTTCTGGTCATGCGATTGCATTGCGAAAGAAATGGTGTGGAATCGATCAGAAGAGGTTGATCATCTAGCATATAAAAATTTGTGTGTATTGCAAGGTCTGGAATCATCAAAATGATAAGAAATTTGGCCAAGTCTTGGTAAAGTTACAAACACTGTACACAGAAAGATGTATATGGGACTGCACGAACACGTGGCGTAAAAAGCCGGCCCCCGATTTTTACAATGTTACATGCATATTTAGAATATGAAGGCATTTGAAGAGCCATGCTTTTCAGGGAACATGTCTCATCTGATGTTCTTCCACACTTGCATAATAAGAAAGAGTAACGCTCACAAATTATTTTTCACCTCTTCCCAGAACTCAACCTTCTCTTCAAATAATCACCAACTTTAGACGCCTTGACGCCTTGTTTCCAGTGATAAAAAAGCGAAATAATAAATCCCATCTATTACTCTTGCTATTAATTAAATGTTTTGTGCATAAGGGTTTGTGGATAGTACAATTTTAATATAAATATTTTTATTTTCTGTTAACAGTTTGCAGGAATACTCTCAGCACCACCATGTGTTTGATGATCGTCCAATCAGGAAGCTGCTTTCAAACACACTTTCGTGAAAGATGCTGCAGAACCTGCGCCGAAGTCAGATAGCGTTTCCATTTGCGCATGTAATCTGTTGAACTTTGGACAGTACTGAATGCTATATGTCTCCTACCGCTTAACCTAGTTAGATAAAAGCGCCAATATGAAAATGGCGGCTGAGAAATTTGACTCAACAGATCCAAGACCTTTTGCAAAACATTATTTTCAGTTGTAAATTATTTTTATGTTTAATCCTTACCCGTTCAAACCTTTGATTTGTTTATATATACTGTTTTTGAGAATTGTTTTTTTAAATATATTATACTGTTGTTGAGAATTGCGTATTTAATTTGAACTACAATGCCGCTGTACTGATTTCTTGTGTCAAGTGACAGAGTTTTCCGCGAGATAATGATATACCCCCACCCTCAAACCCCACACAAATCACATGCACATACACAAGCACATATATACTTTTTTTCAATAGTTTTTTTGTATTGATTCCAAACAATACAAATTAATTTTAAAAAATAAAGTACAGTTGTTTTTCCTTGACATGAATTCAAAACATTTACATTACATAAATTGTACAATTGATGAAAACAAAAATGAAATCAGTTGTAACATAAAACATATAACCCCATCCGACCAAACACAATACTACCCCCCTCCCCATCATGCGACACACATATCACCCGACCACACTTCCACCACACACTGTTCCTAGCCCCCTCAGAATTCCCAAATTGGAGCGACAGACAAACAGAAACAATCTATTTAAAACATTTAAAACAAAATCATTTAAACGAGGCTACAATAGCCATAATAGTCCAGAGTAAAAAGTTCATGAAAAGTTTACTTGTTCCCACTTCTGTAAATGTAAGGCCAATTTACCTGCCCTCCCTGCGATATTTTTTCTTCTTCCCTAAATTCTAACAGTTGTTTTTTAAACTCCCCCAAAGACAATATTACGGACTTTCCCCTGCATCTACATATCCAATATTTCAATGCAAAAATAATTGTATTAAACATTTTTAATCGTGGGGAGATACCGGCAACCCTAAATGAATATCTATCCAGTCGATAGACCTTAATCCCCTAAGCTCAAAATTAGCTATTACATTTTGCCATAATATTTGAACATGTACACACTCCCAAAACAAGTGTAAATATGTTTCTATCTTTTGCTTACAAAATGAGCACAAGTTATCTACAACAAAGCCGAATCTGAATAAATGTTGTCTAGTATATATTGCTCCATTAAGCAGTTTATACTGAATTTCTCTTAGTCTGTTAACAAGAGTAACTTTCCTAGGCCTACTAAATATCTCCCTACATACCTTATTTGAAAAATCTGAAAATTCCCGTCCATCATGAATCTTCAAGACAAATAAATTTTGTAACTTCTCTATAAAATATTCATAAACCTTCCTCGATAATACATCTCTGAGGAGCTTCACAGTACTGTTAAACTGCATTAAAATATCATACTCTTTTACATCCACTAAACTCCAGTTATCCTTTTTTCCGCTTCTCAAAATAGCTTCCCCAATATTCCATACATTAACAATTTTGTTTCCTTTTTTGAAAATGAGATATTGCCCGCATGCCATTTTCAGCAAAAATATCTTGAATTAAAATGATATTGTGTGTAAACAACTCCTCATCAAAAATCATTTTCTTATCAATAAGAAATCTTTATTGTTAAAAATAATTGGATTATTCTTTTCTTCAAAATTCCTACAACCTTCTAACTCTTCCCATGCTTTGATCATTTCTAAATAGAACTTAGGTACTTTGAAACTGAATAACTTGGAATCATAGTTACACAAAAAAATAAATCTACCCCCTACCATCTTAAAGCAGAAATCAAGGTATAGCTTCCATCTCATAGATTTTTCTCCGTACAATAGTCTTTTCACCCACATACACGTACGCCGCAGCCTCCCACACGCTCCCTCACACACAGACATATGTGTTTGGATGATAGAAAATCCATACTAATGTACTGTATATGATATTGTATGGTCGCATGTTGTTTGTATTGTTTCAGGAGGCAATTGATTGGAATTTATGGACATTTGCTTCTTTAGATTTTGCCTCCTCACTGATTCTTGAGTATAATGTACACGTGAAGATAAGTTATATATGATTGAATTTAAAAATATCTACGGTTTCAAAAACCTTAAACTTTGTGTTTGTTATTTTGTGTAAATTAAGTGGATTAACATGTTAACCGAACCATTAGGAACGTCATGGTCATACTCATTTTGACACCCACACTCTGACGCACATCCACACTCTTACATGTACATAAGTACATGTATATAAACATTTATTAAATGTAATGATCTTGCATAAGTTCATTCTTTAGCCTTTCCAACTTTTTAACCGCAGGTTTAAATAACGCATGTTTAGAATACACCATTTTAGACTTAAAGGGCAACCCAATCTTTGTAATAGGTTCATTTGTATGAAATCAGAAAAATGGGAGAAACAAAAGAGCGAAAGTTTGAAGTAAATCGGACGAATAATAAGAAAGTTATTAATGTTTTAAAGAAATTGCAGTTTAGTCATTTTGTGTATTGAAACAAATGAGGAAGTTGCCCGGCACTGCGTCACAGTGACATTTCTGATTCAGTCGATTCGAAGTACCCATACGTATAATGATTACAACTTGTTAAAAATCCATTATTGTCTTACTATTCGTCCGATTTCATTCAATATTTTACCAGTCTACCTCTCTGATTTTTGAATTTCTTTGAGTGTAGTGGTCTATTGTTTGGATTATCTTTTAACAATGGAAGGTTATTTGGACTTGAAACAGTCCACCACCGGGATGACAGGTGGATGTAACATCCCGCTCTGTACCGACATCTGAAATATCAAACATGAGCACTTTCATTCTCTTTCGTTGTTCTCACGAGACTTCAGCAGACGTCTCGATTACATGTCCCTTAGAAACAAAATATTAACATGATTAATCTCAGGTCTGTGTCAACTTGACGAAATCGACCAATATCTTTAAAATGATGCAGGTTTGTAGAATAAATCAAAGTCCACAACGAGAGCATAAACCATTGAAGTGTATTTATTGATACGAAGAGCACATAACGATGATGAAAATACAACTATAATGGGCAGGGCGTTCGTGACCTGCCTGTAACTTCACAATGTTAACGGCGCCGAACGTAACAAAAGACACCGCACCCATTATTATGTTATACATCCACCCTGTTGGATATTGCTAACTGCAAATATTACAGAAGACCATTAATCTAGCCACACTAAAAGAAAAAAGAAAAAAAAACCAAACAAACAGAGGAGATAAAGAAATTAATACTAAAGAAGTCATGAAAGTAATTGATACATTAAAGTTTTCGCAGAAGTTATGAATATTACAATTTGAAAGTGTTGCCTATATACAAATCGAACCAACCAACAAACAAAAAGTAAGTTGATTTATTGAATGAAAAATTACATAAGGTCTGTAAAATATCCTGTATAGAATATGTACAAAATTATCGTTTACCATATTTTCTACTGTACTATACATTCAAAAATCGCATTTGTGATTTTCGAGTAAAGTCTATACCAATTCAACGATTTTTAGTGGAGTTGCATGTTCATTCTCATGCATACTGGAGTAACGACATTTGGATAAGAGCAAAACCTGGATAGATGAAAGAAGAGTCAGAGTAATTGATTAAGATGTTAGGCCATTCAACTCTTTTGACAACGGCTCTTGTATAAACAACATAATCGACTGAATAGATTATTAAAATGTGGATGGCTTAGCCGTAAGGCAAGACTTTCCGCAGTTTCATGACTCGTAAATAAATTCACAGTATACAAGAAATTTGTCTACCATAGCCATCTATATACATATTTTTAGCGACGCAGTTCTGGTAGGACATGATAAGAAGGATGTTGCTTTGTTGGGCAAATACAAATCTGTTGGTCAAACTCTGTATATAGGCCTGACTGTGGTTCTGAATTCTATATTGATATTGCGCCCTCTCTTGTTGACTACTGTGGTTGGAAAGCTAGATGTTGTAAGTTTAGAGTTTATACAAAGTTCAGGGACGGTACTGAGTGTTTTTGAGTAATTGTTGGGGGAAAATGAGTATGACACTAGGGGCATTTACACTGTCTTCCAAACACGCCAAAAAATGCCAAACCGGAACTGGCCGCGATGTTACCAAGGGCAACTACGCTTTACCGGCAGAAACACCAAGCCCCAAACATTCCAAAACGAAGTGTGATCTTTTGGCGTGTTTTGGCGTGTTTTGGCGTGTTTTGGCGTGTTTGGCAAGTATAAACGCTCGCAGTTGTAACATCGCGATGTTAGGTAAAGTGACTTGAGGAGCGGGGCTAGATGTCGTCCTTTTGAAGTCAATGACAACGATTAATACAAAGAATAACATAAGAGAAGGTGACAGAAGGAAGAAACTAAGAATAACATAAGGATAGACAGAAAGAGAAAGTGATAGAAGGAAGAAACAAAGAATAACATAAGGATAGACAGAAAGAGAAAGTAATAGAAGGAAGAAACAAAGAATAACATAAGGAAAGACAGGAAGAGAAAGTGATAGAAGGAAGAAATAAAGAATAACATAAGGAAAGACAGAAAGAGAAAGTGATAGAAGGAAGAAATAAAGAATAACATAAGGAAAGACAGAAAGAGAAAGTGATAGAAGGAAGAAACAAAGAATAACATAAGGAAAGACAGAAAGAGAAAGTGATAGAAGGACGAAATAAAGAATAACATAAGGAAAGACAGAAAGAGAAAGTGATAGAAGGACGAAATAAAGAATAACATAAGGAAAGACAGAAAGAGAAAGTGATAGAAGGAAGAAATAAAGAATAACATAAGGGAAGACAGAAAGAGAAAGTGATATCAGGAAGAAACAAAGAATAACATAAGGAAAGACAGAAAGAGAAAGTGGTAGAAGGAAGAAATAAAGAATAACATAAGGAAAGTGATAAAAGGAAGAAATAAAGAATAACATAAGGAAAGACAGAAAGAGAAAGTGATATAAGGAAGAAACAAAGAATAACATAAGACAAGGTGATAGAAGGAAGAAACGAAGAATAACATAAGGAAGGACAGAAAGCGAAGGTGATAGAAGGAAGAAACAAAGAATAACATAAGGAAAGACAGAAAGAGAAGGTGATAGAAGGAAGAAACAAAGAATAACATAAGGAAACACAGAAAGAGGGATTGATATAATGATAAAAAACAAAGAATAACATAAGAGAAGGTGATAGAAGGAAGAAACAAAGAATAACATAAGGAAACACAGAAAGAGGGAGTTATAGAATGATAAAAAACAAAGAATAACATAAGAGAAGGTGATAGAAGGAAGAAACAAACAATAACATAAGGAAACACAGAAAGAGGGAGTGATAGAATGATAAAAAAAACAAAGAATAACATAAGAGAAGGTGATAGAAGGAAGAAACAAAGAATAACATAAGGAAAGACAGAAAGAGAAAGTGATAGAAGGACGAAATAAAGAATAACATAAGGAAAGACAGAAAGAGAAAGTGATAGAAGGAAGAAATAAAGAATAACATAAGGAAAGTGATAAAAGGAAGAAATAAAGAATAACATAAGGGAAGACAGAAAGAGAAAGTGATATAAGAAAGAAACAAAGAATAACATAAGGAAAGACAGAAAGAAAAAGTGATAGAAGGAAGAAACAAAGAATAACATAAGGAAAGACAGAAAGAGAAAGTGATAGAAGGACGAAATAAAGAATAACATAAGGAAAGACAGAAAGAGAAAGTGGTAGAAGGAAGAAATAAAGAATAACATAAGGAAAGTGATAAAAGGAAGACATAAAGAATAACATAAGGAAAGACAGAAAGAGAAAGTGATATAAGGAAGAAACAAAGAATAACATAAGACAAGGTGATAGAAGGAAGAAACGAAGAATAACATAATGAAGGACAGAAAGCGAAGGTGATAGAAGGCAGAAACAAAGAATAACATAAGGAAAGACAGAAAGAGAAGGTGATAGAAGGAAGAAACAAAGAATAACATAACGAAACACAGAAAGAGGGATTGATAGAATGATAAAAAAACAAAGAATAACATAAGAGAAGGTGATAGAAGGAAGAAACAAAGAATAACATAAGGAAACACAGAAAGAGGGAGTGATAGAATGATAAAAAACAAAGAATAACATAAGAGAAGGTGATAGAAGGAAGAAACAAAGAATAACATAAGGAAACACAGAAAGAGGGAGTGATAGAATGATAAAAAACAAAGAATAACATAAGAGAAGGTGATAGAAGGAAGAAACAAAGAATAACATAAGGAAAGACAGAAAGAGAAAGTGATAGAATGATTAAAAAACAAAGAATAACATAAGAGAAGGTGATAAAAGGAAGAAATAAAGTATAACATAAGGAAACACAGAAAGAGAAAGTGATAGAAGGAAGTGATAAAGAATAACATAAGAGAAGGTGATAGAAGGAAAAACAAAGAATAACAAGGAAAGATAGAAAGAGGAAAGTGTTTGAATCGGAGTGCCGCGCATGCGCATTACCAACTGAAACACGCCAAACATCACTCAGCTTTTCAGTCGGTGATGTTTCGGCACAAGTGTAAACGGCTGCGCGAAACATCGCGACTTTTCAAAATGAGGTATTTGACAGTATGAATGCGCCTACTTACACTATCTTCCAAACACGCCAAAAAATGCCAAACCGGAGCCTGACCGCGATGTTACCGAGGGCAACTACGCTTTACCGGCAGAAATTCCAAGCCCGAAACATTCCAAAACGAAGTGTGATCTTTTGGCGTGTTTTGGCGTGTTTGGCAAGTATAAACGCTCGCAGTTGTAACATCGCGATGTTAGGCCACGTGACTTGAGGAGCGGGGCTAGATGTCGTCCTTGAAGAAAATGATAGAACGATAAATGCAAATAATAACATAAGAGAAGGTGATAGAAGGAAGAAACAAAGAATAACATAAGGAAAGACAGAAAGAGAAAGTGATAGAAGGAAGAAACAAAGAATAACATAAGGAAAGACAGAAAGAGAAGGTGATAGAAGGACGAAATAAAGAATAACATAAGGAAAGACAGAAAGAGAAAGTGATAGAAGGAAGAAATAAAGAATAACATAAGGAAAGACAGAAAGAGAAAGTGATAGAATGAAGAAATAAAGAATAACATAAGGAAAGACAGAAAGAGAAAGTGATAGAAGGAAGAACAAAGAATAACATAAGGAAAGACAGAAAGAGAAAGTGATAGAAGGAAGAAATAAAGAATAACATAAGGAAAGACAGAAAGAGAAAGTGATAGAAGGAAGAACAAAGAATAACATAAGGAAAGACAGAAAGAGAAGGTGATAGAAGGAAGAAACAAAAAATAACATAAGAGAAGGTGATAGAAAGTAAAAACAAAGAATAACATAAAACAAAGTAGTAATAATAGTTTTTGCATCGGATCCGAGTGCCGCGCATGCGCATTACCAACTGAAACACGCCAAAACATCACTGAGCTTTTCAGTCGGTGATGTTTCAGCACAAGTGTAAACGGGTGCGCGACAGGCGCGGATCCAGGATTTCTTAGGGGGGGGGGGGGGGGGCCCACGTTTTTTTTTTGGTCCGAAAAAAAATCGTAACGACTCAGCCAGCCGCTAAATAATAAATAAGCGGGGGGGGGGGGGGGGGGGGGGGGGGGGGAAAGAGGACCCCTTTTTTTTTTGGTCTCGAAATTTGAAAATTTGACATTTTGTTCCGTTGGGGAGGGGGGTGAGGTCCCCTTTTTTAGGTCAGCCATTGGCATATTTTTTTATTTATTTTTTTAATTAAAAAAAAAAAAAAAAAAAAAAAATCACAGAAAAGGGGGGGGGGGGGTTGCTCAAAAATACGCACTTAAAAAACCGAAGGGGGTAGGGTCAACCCCCTAACCCCCTCCCCCCCTCTTCCGTACGTGCCTACTCGTCTGAAAATAGTTTTTCCCCCCCGCGCGAAGCGCGGAAGCTTTTACGTTTCATTAAATCATTAGAACAAGAAGACGATTTGTTGTACAGTTTTTTACTCTTAATCCTCGTCTTAATTCATCCCCCTCTCCAGCGCAAAGCTCGGAAGCTTTTACGTTTCATTTAATCATTAGAGAAAGAAAACGATTTGTTGTACCGTTCTCGACTCTTAATCCTCATATAAATTCAGCTTTCCCCTCCTCCCTCCCGCGCGAAGCGCGGAAGCTTGTACGTTTAATTAAATCATTAGCGAAATAAGACGATTCGTTGTACCGTTATGACTTTTAATCCTTGTCTAAATTCAGTTTCCCCCCTCCCACGCGAAGCGCGGAAGCTTTTACGTTTCATTAAATCATTAAAGAAAGAAGACGATTCGTTGTACCGTTCTCGACTCTTAATCCTTGTCTAAATTCAGTTTCCCCCCCGCTTCGACGTTTCATTAAATTTTTAGAGAATGAAGACGATTCGTTGTTCCGCTCTCGAAAATAATTTAGTTTCCCCCACCCGCGCGAAGCGCGGAAGCTTTTACTTTTCATTAAATCATTAGAGAAAGAGAAAGAGTAGTCGGACCGTTCTCGACTCTTAATCCTTGTCTAAATAAATTCCCCCCCCTCCCGCGCGAAGCGCGGAAGCTTCGACGTTTCATTAAATTATTATAGAAAGAAGACGATTCGTTGTACCGTTCCCGAAAATTATCCTCGTCTGAATTAAATTCCCCCTGCCCTCCCCCGCGCGCGCGTAGCGCGGAAGCTTTGTCGTTTCATTAATTCATTAGAGAAAAAAGACGATTCGTTGTACCGTTCTCGACTCTTAATCCTTGTCTGAATTTCAAATATGTTCTTTGTCTATTCCCTTTTCTTCCTACGTTCTCTTCCTTTACACTCCTCTCTTTTTTGGCCGGCGTTTATTGGGGGACCACCCCACCGCCCCCTGGCTACGCGCCTGCTGTCAGATGTTGATACCTTGTCCGCCCCGGAAGCTCAGGGGTTTTAGGCGTTTAATTACGGTCAGATGAGCATTTTTGATACCTAATTGTTACAATGGCAGGTCACTAATTGGCTTGGGGTTCAGGGGGCGGAGCCCCGGAATCTCAAGGGTTTTAGGCACTCAATTACGGTCAGATGAGTATCGAGGGGCCCGCCTAAGGGCTCTTGTTTGGGTCCAGGGGGCAGATCCCCCAGAAGCTCACGGGTTTTAGGCGTTTAATTACGGTCAGATGAGCATTTTTGATACCTTATTATTTGTGACACTAGCAGGACACTATTTGGCGTGGGGTCCAGGGGGCAGAGCCCCCAGAAATCAGGGGTTTTAGGCATTAAATGACCGTCATATGAGCATCTAAGGGCCCGCCTTAGGGCCCTAGGTGGAATCCAGGGGGCAGAGCCCTTAGGATTTTAGGCATTAATTTTAATCATGGTCAGATGAGCATATTTTGATACCCCATTATAATGTGACACTGGCAGTTAACTATTTTTTCTTTCTCGCTCTCTTTCTTTCTATTTCTCTTTAATATACTTTTTCAAAGAAAGTGTGGGGGGAGGGGCTCGAGGATCCCGATCCCCGCCGTTCCGCGCGCCCTGATATGTAGGCATCTCAAGAAGCATTTTCTTGCCTGGCTGTAAATTTAGGAATTTGTCATTTTCCAACAAACGCATGAAGTGAGGAAAATTATCTCATTTCAGCATTATCTGTTAACCACCGTTATGGAATTATAAATAAACCACGTTTAAATTCTATTTCTCCAACCCCCCTCCCCTATCAGTATGCCAGTGCCCCCCCCCCCTCCGATCTACACCTTGTTGGCGGGAAAATTGCAACTGATATCCCTTACCTTTCTTCATTCTCTTTTTTTCCCTTTCCCTTTCTCTCCTCTTTCACTTTCCCTTCCCTTCCTTATCTCTCTTTTAGGTTTGCTGGGGGGAGGGGCACGGTCATTTTGGTCCCCAACCCGCTCCACACATTGTTGGCGGGATTAACCGCAACTGATCTCCGCTTCTTTTCTCCCTTTTCTTTTTTTCTTCCTCTTTTTGTTCCCTTTTAGCTCTCCTCTTTTCCTTTTCCTTCCTTCTCTCTTTTTTAGCGGGGACGGGAGGGGGGGGGGGAGGCTACGGTCTTTTGCCCCTCCCCCCCTCGATCAACAACTTGTTGGCGGGAAAATTGCAACTGATATCCCCCTTCTTTTCTTTTCTTCTTCCTATTTTGTCCTTCCCTTTATCTCCTCCTCTTTATCTTTTTTCTTTCCCTTTCCTTCCTTCTCTTTTATTTTTTTATTGGGGGGGGGGGGGGGGAAGGGGGAGGCAAGTCCCCCCCCCCGATCTCCTACTTCCCTCTTTTCTTTTCTTCTTCCTCTTCTTTTTTCCCTTTCTCTCCTCTTTCCCTTCTTTTCCTTCTCTCTCTCTCCTTTTTTTTTTTTGCGGGGGGGGGGGGGGGCCAAGGCACGCTCGAGCCCCCCCCCTGGATCCGCGCCTGGTGCGCGAAACATCGCGAATTTGGAAATGCGGTATTTGACAGTATAAATGCGCCTACTCATATATTATAAAAAATGAACAAAACCTAACAAATCTTAATTGGAAACCCAAAATATCAAAGATTGAAAATATAGTACGTCTATGGAAAGCGAGGTGCTTAACCTTTTCTGGTAAAATAACTATAATCAAATCATTTCTTGTTTCTCAAATTATATACAATGCTCAAATGATTTCCATGCCGGAAAATGTAACGAAACTCATTGATTCTTTACTGTATACATTTTTGTGGAATGGAAAAAAGCACAAAATAAAAAGAAAAGTGTTTTGTATGAGTTATGAGTATGGAGGATTAAAAATTGTTGATTTGAATGCTCTGTTACAAAGTTTTATATTAAAGTGGATATTGCACTACTTCTCCCATGAAAATTCAAAGTGGAAAAAGGTAATTGATGGTTTCTTTAAAAAAATGGGCAATTTACAATATGTGTTAAATAGTAAATGTACAAAAGATGATATGAAGTTTTGTTTAAAAAATATAGAAATGCCCCAATATTACAAGAATATGGTATATACTTGGTTTGACTTTAAGGAGATAGTAGAATGTAAGACGCCAATTGATTTACAATCTACTAATGTTAGAAGTGAAAACATATGGTTTAACTCCAATATAAGAGATCATAACAAAAATGTATTATTTATGAAAAAATGGTTCGATGATGTAGGCCTTTTAGAATTAATGATGTCGTAAAAAACTCTAGATTTATGTCTTTGAGAGAAATTGAAGAAAGATTTGAGAAAAAACATGCTTCTTTGTTTCAACAATATTATATCATAGTAAATGCAATTCCCAAAGTTTGGAAACAGAATATGTTAAGACAGGTACATGTATATGATGCGACACGAGAAGAAAATGAAGGTGTCATGAAAAATGTTTTAATGAATGTTAACACTAAACGAAAGTCGAAGTTTTTTTTACTTTACGTTTTCTATTCATTCAATTGTTAGACCTCGAATCGATGAGAAATGGGAAGAATTGTTAAATAGTACAGAACAAATCGACTGGAAAGTCATATGGTCATTTAATTTACAAGCTATGAAAGAAAACAAAATATCAGAATTCAATTTTAAGTTATTACACAACTTATTACCTAATAGGTATAATTTATTCAAATGGAAATTGTGTAACAATCCCTTATGTTTATATGATGATCAGTTACATGACAATCTCCATTTATTTGTAAAATGCAAGCACACAAGATTGTTTTGGTTAAAACTTGGAGACATAATTCGAAAACTTTACAATGTTAATTTTTTTTTTGATAAGTTCGTTTTAATTGAAGGTTATAACTTGAAAAACAAAATTTTTAAAATTTAAAATTTTCTTATCATATATGCAAAATACGTAGTTTATTTAACATTTATGCAAGCAGAAAATCGCAAACTCATGTTTCATGAAGTCTCTATTCTTTGTATTTTCAAAAGACTAATCCACAACCGATTAAAGATCGAAAGGAACTGTAAAACAAGAAAGCTATGCATTTTTGAAAACAGTGTTATTCAAGAAAACGAAACATGTTTTATTTTGAACTATGTTAAGATGCTACGATGTTTTTTCAATTGATTGTGTATGATTGTTTGATTTTTTTCAAAAGCATATATTTATCAATAAATTTATTTTACAAAAAAAAATAAAAAAAATCGTATATTATAATACACAAAGAATATCTCTCTTATATTTTGATTCTGTTATTATTAAATCTTGATAAAATTCGTCTGATTTTTTTTTTTTTTACCTTAAAGGGACTTTATTACATTGTTCAGATGGGAGAAAGTGGTGCTAATGTGTTGAATTCAATGCTAGATGTACAATTAAAGATAATCAGAAAGTTTGAGTGAAAACGGACCATTATTAATGATATAAATTGATAAAAAACTGATCTGATCTATTCTTTAATTCTCCCAACTATATTATTAGGTGGTAAATCAATCAATTTATTAGAGCTCATGTACACACAAAAACCAGGCCCGTCAACCCAGTGGGTTAGGCGGCAGGTTATAATGAACAATATATACAATAGCAAAGTACATTAACAATAACAATACAAGTTACAGTGTAATAATATATGTGATAACAAGGAGCACCGGGATAGAGGGAAAGGGAAAAGGAAGATGTGAAAAGGAGAAAAGGAGAAAAGGAGAGGAAAACAGAAGTAGCATAGTACAGGACAGGGTAAAAGAAGAAGATTGTAACATTATGATGAGGAAGGAAAGATCCCCATACATTATACATAAATGAATAGTGTATAATTGATTCGAGATAAATTGCGTATTACGGTAAATATTGTCATTTTGGTACAGAATGGTTACAACTTCATTGATAAACAGGAAATGATGAAAAGTCAATGTACACTGTTGGTCATAATGGTGGAATATTTATTTTTACCCCAGTTTAGGGAAGGATTTTTAAAAATTATTTATTTCTAATAGATCTAAATAATGGCATACATTCTCAGATTTTATTGAATATTAATTTGCGAGTGTTTGTTTTGCGTGACTGCTTAATCATATGTGTGCTACTATGCTAATCAGCTAAGGGACCTACGTCCTTAAGTCATAATTGACAGTAATGAGGATTAATGCCTCACAAAAGGGCACTAATATATAGCTGATCGATACGATTTTTATCCTGGGGCCTCACAGTAACGGGGCCACTGCTTAGCCCCTGAATCATGACTGTACGCAGTGTTTGCTAGGGTACGCGGCCCCTTCCACAAATCCCCCAAAACGAAGAAAATGCAATAAATTGTCAAAAATTCATTGCATTTTCCCCCGGCCCCCTACAGGAACAATTCCTCTGTAGGGCCATGCATTATGGTTCAAGGCATGGCCACACAGAGGAATTTTTCCTGTAGGGGGCCGGGGGAAAATGCAATGAATTTTTGACAATTTATTGCATTTTCTTCGTTTTGGGGGATTTGTGGAAGGGGCCGCGTACCCTAGCAAACACTGCGTACAGTCATGATTCAGGGGCTAAGCAATAGCCTCGTTACTGTGAGGCCCCAGGATAAAAATCGTGCTGATCAGCTATATTAGTGCCCTTTTGTGAGGCATTAATCCTCATTACTGTCAATTATGATTTAAGGACGTAGGTTCCCTAGCTGATTAGCATAGTAGCACACATTATGATATAGCAGTCACGCAAAACAAACACTCGCAATTTAATATTCAATAAAATCTGAGAATGTATGCCATTATTTAGATCTATTAGAAATAAATAATTTTTAAAATTCCTTCCCTAAACTGGGGTAAAAATAAATATTCCACCATTATGACCAACAGCGTATATAGATTGATAAATTAAAGGTATTGATCAAATTGCCATGCTGGCTCACGTCTACCCTGGAATATTACATACGAACCAACAAGAACGGCCTTCAATATTTCGTCCCTTGATTCCGGGTACCTTGTTGAGTTAGTGATTTTGAGGATTTCCTTTAGGCGGTATTTATTCTGTGGGGTTATGAGTCCTCGTGAACCAATTTCAATGCTCTTCCACCCTGTTGATGTTATGTCATGTGTGAGGCTTGCGTATTTGTCTTGTTTTTGTTGATGTGCTTTGTCAATGTTTGTTTAGAAGGGGACTGTGAGTTCGATAATGATAATGTCCTTATTTTTGTTGTCAATGTGGCAGATGGCTGGTTTGTGCTGGGTGCGTATTATGTTTGGTGGTATGGTGCCCCCATTGATGCTTTCTCCTTCTATGTCAGCATATACTTTGGTGGAATTGTTTGAATTGTTTTTAATGTGTTTGGGCATGATGCGTAGTATGTTGTTGTGGCGCCAGGTATTACATTTTAGGTGAATGAAAATAGTCACAAAGCGATAAATTGTAACATTCCAGACATTTAAGTGCTGACAGATTTTTAATAGCCTGTCTTATGCAATTTTTCATGGAAAAACGGTTGGGTAAATTCAAAAATGGTTTGGAGAAATTACTGTTAATCACTGTTAGAGGGTGTTGCACAGTGACACCTTCGCAAAAAACCAAAGATATCTTTGTGGTTTGAGAATTTTGTCAGGATTTGTTGCAAGCTAGAGAGTTAGTACAGTAGAAGGAATATAATAAGTAACATTTCATACCAAAATTATGCAATTTTTTCATCAACTTTCAGCAATGTTACCAAGCCACTTTAAAAAGGAAGAGGACTTCCAAAAATGTGTGTTTACTCAGTAACAGTTAGTAATTAGCATGAACCGCGCAAGTATTCCCATTTTTAGTCTATACATTTTCCAACACGTGGAATTTATTTACATCATACATATTTGTATGTATACTTGCTTCTGCTTTGACACATATTGTGTAGAGATCGATTAAGTTATTTACCAAAAATCTGGGTGGTATTTAATGAAATAAAATCATGCATGTACGGAATCCATAACTAGTGCGAATAATGATATATATTATATACATTGCTGCTAGGTCAAACCAAATTAATTTTCCTCGGGTCCACAACTGCCATTAACATGATCAAGGCTCCATTCTCTTCTAATCTTTTTTAAAATTACCAATCAAAGACTTAATGAATCTTCAGGGGTATAGGCCTATGCCCCTATGTATCAAGCTAAGCTGCGTTATACAATATTACAGAAGGTTTCCTTAAATCTCTGGCCGAGTCCCTTCTTATTGGCAGCTGTGTGGTATCTGTTACAGCTATCGAGAAGCCAGGAAAACAGTCGATTTTTCGTGAAATCATCAAAACGAGGTGGTCTGCAGGATTCACTGCTGTACTGGAAACTAGGGACTTCGTGCAGCTTGGGAAAAAGTCTTATGGTATCTGTAAACAATAAAACGGGAAGGAATTTGAAGAAACCTTGAATGTGCAATATCGAGCAAGGATAATTGGATATGTTTTTTATTCATTTTTAACTTATTCCTTACAGATAGAATACCTACATAGATTACTACATGGATTACTGGATGAAGATATAATTTGTATAATCGAGCTTGGAAGTGCGGTAGGAATGATGTAAATGATAACGGGTGTGATTTGATAGGTTTGTTCCAGACATCTCCAGTTCATGTTTTATGACATTTGCGCGCACAGCACAATTATGTAAGACTTAGGGTCAGACCACTCGCGAAGGGGTCCAACAGGAAAAGAGTCCAGAGTCTGGCTTACAAATTTAGAATTTGATTGAACACAGTTTAATAGGAGAAGAGCTGTACACCTCGATTTTTTGTGAGAGCAGTAGATACCTTAAGGAAAGTCAGGCATTTTGTTTTGTTTATTGTGCTCAAACATTACTGCGGTGGACGGGTATAGCACTAAAAAGCTAGCTTTAAACTCAGACCGATTACTCCAGTTTTTGCTTTTAATCGACTAATTGACGTAATGATGGTGTGCAGGGTTTATCGACAAATATTCGACTATAAAGTAAATGAAAAAAGAAATATGTAACAGAAGAAGAAGAATATGTATAAAACAGAAGCTGTACTTGATTCAACAATTACCTTTACAAATTGAACAGTTTAAGTTAACTTACCTGAATCACGTGTTGAAAGAGTATTCGCCGAAGCGAGCGACAACGTAGCTAAATTCTGGGGTAGCACTGAAAGAGTAGTTAGATTGAGATAAGTGATAATTAGACCCTTGCTACAAGTTTATCCAATGAATAAAATTGTAATACCCTATCGAAAGTCAATTTATTTTTTAGAAGATCCTTCGAATATCCATTAAAAACAATAACAAACATGTGAAAGGTTCAGAATTTGTTCATCAACAAAAAAAAAAGCGTGTTTTAAAATGCGGATGTTATAATAGATGTTGGGAAATACCATTGAGCTTCTAAGTATAAAACAAGTTTTTAACTACACACATTTATGTTTATCAACTCAATTAACATAGAAGTGCGATCTTCATGTCATTAATTAAAGATTGAGAGCTCACAGAAACATGCAAATTAAAAGTTTTATCTTACATTTCCACTGATTATAATAATAAAACTGAATTGCGTAAGTTTAAAATACATCGGACAAATAATAAGAAAGTTATAGGATGACCGAAATGTGAGATAATCAAATCAATGTGAATCGCAAATTGGCCAATGGATCAGCCATATCAAAGTGGATTGTGATGTAGTAAAATATAGTTCATTTCTGTTTCTTCGTCTAAGCGCCTTCCTCCTTGGGGCACTACTTAAAATATATACTTTTACCCATACAATTCATGAAATGATTGTGACAATATGGATTAATCTTGATATATTTGTATTTTCTCAGAACTTTCTTAAACAATCTTGATCGACTGATCGGTAAAATTCTGAGAAGTTATTACCTTAATCTTCAACAATATACTATATTGTCACCACCATTTTACGAAAATAGGTAAAAATAATTGTTTCTAACTTTATGGGCAACAATTTATTATGGAAACCATTGCATTATGTCCTCCCAAAACAGGAGATCCTTCAACATTTTGTAGAATTTACATTTCTGGTATCATTTTATTTGTTAACTTGGAAGATATTTGTCAGGCATTATATCACGGTGACATTACCGATTCTTACATTTTGAAATTCCCATATGTAATGACATTAGCCTATAACTAGAACTGTAACACCTACACATCTCTTTTGTACATCTCTGGTAAATATCGAAGGCGCACTTGTATTCATCCAACATGTAAGATGCACCTTCCTGGAATGATCCCAAGTCCACAAGAATGGCTTCAAACAAATGCCAGTTTCTTGCCAGATCATGCTTGTCTTTAATCAACATGATCGTCTTTCTGGGTAGTAGTCGTTGTAGCTCATCCTGCAATTTATTGGGTTGATTTGATGTAGAAAGACTGAACAAGGCTATGGGATAGGTTGTGTCGATCACTTTGTCTTGGGTGGCATATCTACCAAGTGAGGTGTCGACATTCGACGAGGCCTGTGAAATTTGTGCGGTGTCGGAAGAACGTGCGCCAAGTTGTGACATACTAGAAGCCATGTTCTGAAGGTTACCATCTTGCGTACTGGCGGATGATGTGCTTGCCATTACAGTTGGGATTTTAGCAGGTTGTGTCGGAGCAACTTCTGTACGTAAACTAACTCCTAAACGGTCAACAGGGTCAATAGCACAAGAAACTATATTTTTCTCTCCTTCGGCAGCACTACCAGAAATAGGAATGTTTTGTGGATTATCACCAGTCCCGATTATATCTATTTTATCCGCAGAGGGCGTTTCGGTCAGGGTTGATTGTGCCTCATCTTCAGGGACGGGTAGGGGATGATCACGTACCTTTCCGAGGAATTCAGTGAGTCGTGAAAGGTCTTGAGCTGGCATTTCAGCTAGATTGTTGCATTGGATGACGCATTTAGAGCACTGGAAGGTGGTTGGCTGGGACTTCTTGAAGACCGACATCAGTGCCTTCTTGGTGTTAGAATTGAAGCTCGTCATGGAGTGAACGACAACTGCAACACGGTCCGGCCCTGTCAAAATAAATGTAAATTCTATGAATTAAAGGCCTAAAACCCCTGAGCTTTCGGGGGTTTAGCCCCTTGAAACCCGTGGACCCCACGTCTATATACACTCAACTCGCTGCAATCTAACTGATCTCCCCCCAAATGATTTTACTCATTACGCAACCGACTGTTTAAAATTATTTTTTTTGCAATGCATTAAGTCACATACTTCTGTCTGGTTGTTATTAAACTATTATGTAAATGTACAATTTTCTAACCTTATTAAATGCTTTCTTGTATTTTACTGTAGATATAAGACAATATTAGTCTCCGATGGCTGTGTAGACGTATAGTCGTATAGTTTTGTCGATGTATAGGTGTACACGATATGGCACTTCGGCCCGCAAGCTGTTGTGTTCACAGGTTCTTCGATGGATGGATAGACGTATGTGTAGTTGTATAGTTGTACGAATATTGGCCTGTTTGCCCCCCATACTCTTCAACTCTAGCTCACTCAGTCAGAGGGGGGAGGGGGGGGGGGGAGTTGTAAATAGATATAGAGTTTCTAAATGAAAACCACCATGAACTGTAATTGCAAATTAGTGCAAAGCATAAGTTCCCCCACCCAACTTTATTTGCCATTTAAAGGACACCATGAGTTCCCGATCCCGCTGGCATCATAGAAAGGACAGGGCCAGCGTGAGTTGGAACTGTGTGCGGATCGTTAATTTGAAATATTATTCCCTTTTTGTTACATAACACTGGGTAGACTATGACTATTATTATATCAAAATGAGATTGGACTTTTTGTAAATAGATATAGAGTTTCTAAATGAAAACCACCATGAACTGTAATTGCAAATTAGTGCAAAGCATAAGTTCCCCCACCCAACTTTATTTGCCATTTAAAGGACACCATGAGTTCCCGATCCCGCTGGCATCATAGAAAGGACAGGGCCAGCGTGAGTTGGAACTGTGTGCGGATCGTTAATTTGAAATATTATTCCCTTTTTGTTACATAACACTGGGTAGACTATGACTATTATTATATCAAAATGAGATTGGACTTTTTTTTTTTTTTTTACCAAGACATTAAAAGAAAGAGATGCGATGAAATTGGCGACAATAGTCCAATTTGACTAATAGCCATTTAACAAACAAAGAAGAAGAAGTCCTAACTTTAGTTATTATTTAAGCCCCTTTCACACCGGATTTGCGTAGAGTTGCGTAGTGTGGCGTACCGACAACGCAGAAATAAGGCTGCGTATTAATGAAAAAGTGTTGCTTTGGCGTAGTCCCTGCGTAGGTTATGCGTAGGCTTGCGTACAATGGCGTATGGTTACGTACCAGCTGTGCAAAGGCACCACATACCTACGGTGTATGCAATTGGCGTACCTACGCATACGATTGCGTATAACAGGCGTAGGGTACGTTGCGTACGTTTACATAGGCCTGGCGCGTAGGTTTACCTACGGTTGCTTGCTATCTGCGAAAGCTTGTACTGCTTCGTCGATCTGGCGTAGGGTAGCGTACTGTGGCGTAGGCAGGGCGTCCAATAGCGTAGTGTTGCGTAAAAAGGCCTACTTTCTGCGTCAAGTTTCTATGCCGAAAGTACGCGAAAAAAATTTGAACATGTTTAATTGTTTGCGTCGATCTTGCCTACCCCTTTTGCGTCCCTCAGGGTATAGTAACGTAGGTCAACGTAGTGTAGCGTACTCTCAGCGTAGTTGGTACGCAACACTACGTAACTCTATGTATGGACCCTACGCCAATTAGTGCGCGTGCCAGTGTCACAAATAAGGTATTAAAAGTATGCTCATCTGACCGTAATTAAATGCCTAAAACCCCTGAGCTTTCGGGAGTTCAGCCCCTTGAGCCCCGTGGAACCCACGCCTACACTCAACTCACTTTGATCTACCTGATCCCCCCACACTTTGAAGAACGTTTTTTGCACTCCAGCAAAGCCCCGGCCCCCCACACCGGGGTCGGAGGGACCGCATGCGTGTTCCCAAAATGTACGGTGAAGGGGTACTTTTCACGCACCAAAGTCCGGCTCGTGCGTATTGACCTTTGGCACTGCACTACGTGTTAATAGGCAGCATTTGAACACATGAATAGTTAATAATTTGACAACACACAAATGCACACAATCATGCCGATGCGGCTGATCGGAAAGTTTGACAGTAGACTCACAATTTGAACTTTTAAATTATTCTTTCTAACATCGGAAAGTTGAAAAAAAATTGTATTTTACTGCTATTTAGGTGTCATCAGTCGAAACTAGTTGAGTTTTGTACACAGTAGTGTTTGACATGTTGAGAATCAATAGCACAGCTTTTAATACATAGCCAGGATAGTAATGCACCTATTTGTGGTTTCTTAAAACCTGCATGTAAGATTTTTTTCCTCCCCCCCCCAACGATGTTATGGTACTTTTATGGTACAACAGCCTGCACGCCGTTGTGTTCACGTGTACTTCAATGGATGGATAGACATACCGTATATAGTCGTATGGATGGATAGACATAAAGTCGTATAGGTATACGTACTAGCATATCCGATATGCGTCGGGCTTTATGGCAAATAAACTGATCGCGTTATGGAGACTGACATTGGCGCGGGTGTTAGCCCGAGCGCCTATCATCACTGGTGAACTCATTATTATTCATATATGTGTATCGTATGTGTGACGAGCGTATTCTCATGCGTGAATTATAAGACTAGCCTTATATGGTGATCGATCACTTTGATTCAACCAATCAAATATCATATCCAGGCTCCTCATCGCTCATTGGCCTATTTTGGTCCATGCTAAATAACTATTCATGTAAAGAGCTTTACAGGGGGTTCGTAAATTTTCTACGAACGAAACAATAGGTACATAGAAGAAAAGAAAACTTTTCGTATGCACCAGTGATGATAGGCGCTCGGGCTGACGCCCGCGCCGATGTCAGTCTCTACAACGCGATTAGTATACGTGTAAAGCCCGACGCATAAGAAAAGGTGAGAGAAGTGATAGGAGGAAGAATCACATAATAACATAAGGACAGACAGAAAGAGAAAGTGATTGAATGATTACAGCAGCCGACAGTCGGCCGTAAACAATTCCAGAAAGCGCGCGCCGAAGTTGACCTATACTTCCTGGTTTAAACTGCGCAGTGTGATGCGCAGTGGCTGGGCTCGAAATGAGCTAGAATCAGCGTTGATGAAAAATCGCTTGAACGCTCTCCCGCAGTAACCGTGTTTTGTAACGGCGTTTTGATTTGTGATTCATGTTTGTGATTCTAGCTTCGAAAAATTACTTGAACGCATCCTGGCTTGTGCAGCTACTACAAAGCATATCCTATAGCAAAATGCTTTACTCGGGGTTAGCCCGACCCGTTGTACGTGCATTTGCTACGCCTTATTAGGTGAGTTGATGGTAATCTGTCGTGTATCTCTTTGATACGGATGTAGTGTTGAATATGCATGCCGCATCTCTGTCGTCACGCATATCATGCATTATGCATACCGCGTCTGTTTTTTGCCCTGGACACCGAAACGGAGGAGGACATCGGGCGGAGTACAGCCAATTTCACAGAGTAGACTTTCCCGCGGACGATGGGACCGGGCACCGGTACCCCAAGGGGAGGGTTCAGGAGGAGTTAGCTGCACCACCTTCGGTCGGCGATCTCATTAAAAAAAACAATAGAATACATGGGCTCGCGGAGACGTCATGCCCCCAGCGGAGATTAACCGTATTGCTTATTGTGATATTCCCTACACATTTCATTCAAGCCGCCGAATATGGCGTTATCAACATACTCATAATATTATGCTCACCAGCCAGCCTATTTTTTCACCGGGCGTCCTAATGTATTGATCACGTCATCATCGGGTGGTAGCAAGTAAGTAGGGGTAGGCCGGCAGCGTTGGTGTGGTGGAGATCAAAATTAAATAGTCCAGATTCTGGACTAAGGCTGTATCCACATGAACGGTGACTAAAGCAATAAAACTAAAAGCTCCTCAGATACTGCAAGACTGGAGCAACAAATAACCGTTCACCAACAAAATCTCTGGATTTATCTCAGCCAAACAACAATAAATCAATCAATTATTGAACGACACATGTGTGTAACTCCCGCCCCCCACTCAGTGTTATTTAGGGTACGCATATGCATGTTCCCTCCTTTTGAAAACACCCCCCTAAGTCCGGTGTGTAAAGTTAATACGGGCCGGATTTTTGTGTACTACGAGCCGGACTTTGGTGCGTGAAAAGTACCTCTTTACCGGACATTTTGGGAACACGCATGGTATCCCTCCGTTAACGGAGTGGGGGGGGGGGGGGGGGTGTAACTACAGCAAATTGACCGCTTCTCGAATGCACACCGAGACTGGTAACTAACTTCCCGCAAGAAACTTCCATAGGGATCTAACAAACCACCACTTTAGCACTAAAAACTTCTCTGCTTCCACTTCCAGTCCTCATGTTACATACAACGGGTTTCGTTACACGCTCAAAACATCAAAATCATTTACAAAGTGTATGGAGTGCTTATAGCTAACACATATCTGTAAAAATACCCATAATTATATGAAAGTACATGCAAATGACGTGGGTGGTGAATGATTTTTAAAAAGTGTGTGAACTTTAAAGGAAATGTGTGGATTTTTTTCTGCGACGAAGTACCACTTGTGTGGTATCAAATAAAAGGAGATTCCTTGGACAAAAATGGCGCCTGGACGGTTATGTATTAGTGCTATCGAAAATCGAAGAATGTAGTGGCCTTGATGAGATGCTAGAGACTATGCCTATGAAACTTGAAAGGAAACGGACATGAGGAAAGGGCATAATTAGTGCTTACAAGCACTACGTGCAAAACGAATGTGATTTCCTGACGAAAACAATAACACGGAGAAGAACAATATTAATGGGCAGAATGTGAACGAAAACAAGGCAATGACGATATTAGTCATTGCAATAAAATATTAAAGAAGAAGTGATTCGTTGGATCGCTAGGCGACGGATCACCTAATTAAAATACGCGGCAAAATCAATAGAGATCCTTATAAATGAGTGAAGAGCGCCCTCTTTCTTTTACAGTTTGTGCAGATTCAGTCTCAACCCGCGCGATTGAAGGGGGTAAATTCCAAACTCTTCAATTTCACTTTTCAAAAAAGGTAAGAAACATATAAACCGTGTATGAAATTTTAAAGCTTTAGTTTGTCAAAAGTTTGTATTTGAAGTAACTGTAGAAATAATGAAATTGTGCAGCTGTCTCACTTTCCTTTCATTCCTGTTTTTTCCTTTCTGCATTGAGAATCATAGTAACCCTTCAGCACCTACGAGCTACGCGCACCGGAGCCATTTACTCCCTGGAGAAAACACGTAAATTGTAAAAGACTTTGCATGCACTGGAATATATTGAGATAAATCTTTTTTTGTTGATAGTTTTCAATTGGCAGTTAATCTCATTCTGAAATTGAACCATTTAATCCTACTCTAAAATCATCAGATCATATAGAAAAGATTCAGGCCGAAATTCCACTAAAGTGGATCTGTGCGTGTCTTTCTTTGCTCAGCGCGCACAGGTACGTCTCATGAATAATTCATGACCCTACACACACACAGTCACACAAAGGCGAGTCATGGCGTGATATGACGTCATAACTCTCTATGCTAATGAGCTCGGATTGTTAGACCAATCAGCTTGAATTTGATATATGAAAGAGAGGGATAAATTCCGCACTGGAAAATGAAAACGCTGTATGCGTAGGGTGATCCATTGCTGGGATACAGAGTCTCAAACACGGGGTTATCGATTATGTTTCCTGCTTCGAATTGTGCAAGTACGTAAATTGCAATGGAAGGGTTGATGTCAAAATTCTCTTGAAAATGTTTCTTTCGAGGCCTATTCCGACGCAAATACTTAAAATTATTTTCTCATATTCTGGAAAATACAAGAAAAAAAATATAGACAATAGAATACCGTTCGCACCAGCCTTGTATTTTGCAGCATTGCAAAGTTACACCAATATCTTTGACACAGGAACGTTTTTTGAGTGATAACACTTTTTCTTGTGATCATCACTTTGCACAAAGTTCAAGTTCAAGTTTATTCAAACCAAATCAAACATAAACAATGGTACAAGATATAACAGCAAGGAACACAAGAATGATAGGTTTGGGACCCCAGTGAAGCACAGCTTGTGAACGGGGCCCCTTTACACAGTAAACTATACAGTAGGTATATAATAGCAAGGAGTAACATATTTGTTCCGTACTTGGAAATTTCTAACAGTTGTATGGGGTCTTATGCGATGGAATTGTGTGTGTATGTGTGCGCGCGTGTTTGTTGTGGTGCGTGTGTGTGTGTGTGTGTGTATGTGTTGTGTGTTTGATACAGTCCATTTAGAATCTGCACTAAAAACATGTACACGTACTATGGAAAATTTTTGCGTACAACAGAGAGCTTATACACACTAAGAAATATTAAGTTCATATGTGCACCCTTAGGGATGTAGAGACTGCAGCACCCTATAGGTTGCAATTCTGCACCCTTCTTTGGGGTGCAAATTAACTGGCCCCTAGATGGAGCAGATGTGCACCTTAAGGGATAGACGTTCAACCCGCTTCCGTATTTCTTAAACATAGGCATGCCATCCTTTTAATTAATCAAAGCGGCTTGGAAAGAGGTCACAACCTATTAGACTTTAATATTTTGTTTTGCTTTGCCTCACTATTTATAAAACCAAAAATAGGAAGGAATACTTACTGGGCTTCAAACCCACTAGTCTAGGATTATGGTACGATGAACTAACCGATTGAGATGAAAGATGGGTATGCACGATTATTATAACCCTAACCCAAACCCTAATCCTGATCTTAACCCAAACCAAATCCCTAACTAAACACTATATCCATAATCGTAAGGCCTAATCTCTAATCTAAAGTACGCTATGTCTAGCGAGGGAAGTGTCTAGCAGTCCGTTTATTGAGAGGGATTAACAGTATGTATATATGGTGTTGTACTGTATTTAATTTGTTTCAAATGATGTCCTTCAAAGGACGTCACGCTATGAAGGCTACAGGTTGTGCCGCTTAAAACTTGCTGATAAAATCCGTTGAAACCTCATCGATCCGTGATGTTTTACACCCGGAAATATCAGAACTAGCATGAGTAACCGTCGACACAACAAACCATTGGAAAGGGAGCCTTATTCTCTTCGTCAAAAACACGGAAAGCGAGATTTAACATCTTCCCAACCTAGCAGCGGTGCCGCACAGAAAACAGCAACCCAAATCGCAGAACAAAGCTCACGCCCTGTTAAGGACGACATTATGGCGTCGAATAGTGAATCTGTTAGTCGCACTGAATTCCTTGAATCTATTAACAAAATTATAGAGAAACTTGATAGTGTTAATTTGAATGTAACATCAATGAGGAGTGAGATAGCAGAAATCCGTAAGACGCTAGCCGATGTGGAAACTGCGGCCACGGACACAGCAGCAAGGCTGACCACCATAGAAAATGTCACTTTGCCTAAAATGGAGGAAAAAAGGAAAGAATCTGAAAGTGAGTTGAGAGAGATTATTCTTGCTATGGAGATTCATGACAGGAAGATGAATTTGTTAATGTACGGCGTCGCAAAAAGCAACGATGAATGTGTGGCTAATGTTGTTCGGAAGAGCTTTGAGGAGATTGGGTTTACACAAGAGGAAGCTCAAAACGTCATAATTGTGAATACACATCGACTTCCTCGACGGCCGTTTCAGCACGTTCAAGGAGAGGAGCAAAGGATGCCTACACCTGATCCCATCATAGTTCGGTTTGCCATCGCGCCTGATCGCGACGCGGTCTTGTCAGCGTACCAGAAGTTGCAAAAACCGGATACAACGAGGAATCAAGGAGCACCCCGCCCTGCTCGCCCAGCGTTTAGAATAGTTACTGATCTACCTGCAAAGTTAAAGAAAGAGCGGTTCTTGTTAGAGAAAACAGCGTATCAAATCAGACGAAATGATCATAAATCAACCAGAATCCGGCTGGTGGGCACCAAGTTGCGACTAGAAAGTAGAGAAAAGGGAACAGCAATGGCATGGAGGCAAGTGGTTGATTAAAGTACAAAAATGCTTTAAGCATAATGTCAAACAGAATTCACTGAAGAAAAGAAAACACCTTTAACATTTCGACATTGTAAGATTAATGAAACTGTCCTGAAATGAGGATTACATGAGCCATAATTATGTCAGGAGGCAAAGGATCGATTTTTGTTTTCTTTCTTGTTTTTGCCTTCGGAGAAAATAAATCGGAATAAGTCTTCCTCAGAAAAGAAAATAGACAAGTGTGAATGTTTGTTCTACATAATGTATGCCAGTTCGAAATACCTGCAGAAGAATACATAAGAAGTGAATATTAATGCTGTGTATACACTGAATCGGATTTGTGCGGTTTTTTGTTTGTTTCCTGTTATAAATATGAACGAGATTTCGAGTACCTATGACTTGTGAGGCGGTAACCTTCAATTGAATCTTATAGGACGACTCAGCATTTAATGTCAAGCACCCACGACACTGGAGAAATGAATAATACCTTGTCCTTATTTGAGAATACTATACAAAATGACTGTCAAGAATTTGAATTCTCTGGAAAAAGGTACGAAGAGAAATTGGTTCTTATTAAAATAAAAAATTGCTGTCTCTTTCAAAGAGAAGACGTTATTTAATCAATAGTTTTAATCATATGAAAGCAACGTGTTCTACACGGATTAATTCTTTTTTTGAAGATATCAGAATATTGATGTGAGACTTGTGAAAGCAAGAGATCATACAGTTTTCTTGTTCTTTAATTCTCACAAGCAGTTCCACTGTATAATTTTTAATACGTTGATAATCATGATAAATCCTAATATGGAGGTTAATATTTTAATTATCTTTGTTTTTATATCTTGTTATCCAAAGCCAGGTTAAAGGAATATCACATAGCAATGTATATATATGTATGATACGAATTAAGACTATTATCAAGGGCTAGTCGTTTCCGCAAAAGTACTACGGTCAAGCTATCGATCTTTTTTTTTTATTATATTTGACCTCTTCTGTGAAAGGGGAGTTTGTGTTCAGGTTATCCGTGTGAATCATAGGAGGTCGCACATTTGTAAATATGTAAAATAATTAAGTGTATACATTTCCCGGACATGACAAAAGTTATCATACAATAAGCAGGAATGTGTGTGATTTAAGCCAGTGTGCCTTCTTTTCAAGGGAGAAACGTTCGATACATTTTTCCCTCTTAGTTGGATTGGTGGGGTTTCGGGGATCCACAGCAAATATGTGGTCACCTGTGGCTTTCTTGGTATTGCGTCTTGTCTCGCTAACAGAGACATATGTGTTTTTGTATTGTAGTTTCGTTTGTGCTAGACATCGCTGTAATTGTCATAGGTGTTGCAGTGTAAGCTGTTTCGGTGGACTAGTGCTTAGTGCTGTCAGTGTTATTTGTTTAATGTTACAAAAGAAAAACTCCACAGGATTTGATTTTCATAGTACCGAGGTAAAGTTAATATTCAATGGCTAGTTTCAATATAATTTCTTTGAACTGTCGAGGTTTGGGAAATCGCGAAAAAAGAAATGATGTTTTAGAATTTGTTAAGTTAAAAAAGTTCCAAATATGTTGCTTGCAAGATACACATTTTGTAGCTGAGGAAGAAGCTTGTATAAAACGATTTTGGGGAGATAATTGTTTTTTCAGCCATAAAGCGTCAAATGCCAGAGGTGTTGCTATTTTGTTTGGGGAAGGGGTGCAATTTAATGTAAATAAGATTGAGCGATCAAAAGAAGGGAATTTTGTTGCGTTAGACCTACAGATATATAGCTATGACATAACATTAATATCCTTGTATGGTCCTAATCACGATAGTGTTAGTTTTTATGCAGATATTGAAAGACTTGCTTTGGATTTTGATAATCCATTAACAATTTTATGCGGAGATTGGAACTTGGTTCAAGATTTTGATAAAGATACATATAATTATATTCGCCTTAATAATCCTAATGCCAAGAAAAAAGTCGATCAAATGAAGAATGATTTAGATTTGATAGACCCATGGAGAGAATTACATGTCCTGGAAAAAATGTTTACATGGCGGCAACCTACTCCCTTTAAGGCGGCTAGATTGGATTATTTTTTGGTCTCCACTGAACTACTGTCACTCGTTAATAAAATAGAAATTTTACCTGGGTACAGATCCGATCATTCCCTGATCAAGCTATCTTTGAATTTAAATCATTGTATGGTAGGTCGAGGTTACTGGAAATTCAATAATTCGTTGTTAAGGGATGATAGTTATGTGGAAAAAATTAAAGATGTCATTCAACAAACGATTGAGACCTATTCTGTCCAATATAATAACAATGCAAATAGATTTGAGGTAGAAGGACAAGATACACAATATGAATTTACTGTAAATGATCAGTTATTTTTTGATACGTTGTTGACCATAATTAGAGGTGAAACAATTTTATACTCGGCCAGAAAGAAAAAAAGATTGGTAAATTTAGAATATGATTTAGAGAAAGAAATTATAGCTTTGGAGAAGGCATTGATATCAAAAACGGACAAAAATAGAGCTTTAGTCATATTAAATGAAAAGAAAGTTCAGTTAGAATCACTAAGAAAAGAAAAAATGGAAGGAATAAAGATGAGGTCTAAAATTAAATGGATGGAATATGGCGAGAAACCATCAAAATATTTTTTGAATTTAGAAAAAAGAAATGCTGTGAATAAACGTATATGCAAATTGGTCACTACTGAAAACAAGGAGATAACATCGCATGATGATATTATATCAGAAGTTGTATTATTCTACTCTAAATTGTATAAAAATAATCCTGTTGTTAATGTAGACTTAAATACAATATTAAATGATCCAGATATAAGTAAATTAACCGCTTCAATGTCACAGAAGCTCGAAGGAGAACTCTCCATCGATGAAGTTCATCAAGCACTTATAAATATGAAAAATAATAAATCACCTGGTCTAGATGGATACACCATCGAATTTTTCAAACACTTTTGGAAAGAATTACACATATTTTTAGTGAGATATTTGAACTCTGCATATTCATCCGGAATGTCCTATACACAGAAGTTAGGAGTCATCACTTTAATTCCCAAAGGAAAAAAAGATAGACATTATTTGAAAAATTGGAGACCCATATCTTTATTGAACGTGGTGTATAAATTAGGTTCCTCTTGTATAGCAAACAGATTAAAGAACGTACTTCCTTTTCTTATACATGAAAACCAGAAAGGCTTTATGCCAGGGCGCTTCATTGGAGAGAATATCCGTTTGTTATATGATTTATTATTGTATACTGATATCAATGACATTCCTGGTTTATTGCTGCTTATAGATTTTAAAAAAGCATTTGATTCTATTTCTCATGATTTCATTAGAAAAGTATTGCACTTCTTCAAGTTTGGTCCCTCTATTGTAAAATGGGTTAATGTATTCTATGAAAATGCTCAATCCTGTGTATTAATCAATGGACACCTGTCTCCAAGATTTTCAATAGAGCGAGGTTGTCGTCAAGGAGATCCCATGTCAGCTCTTATCTTTCTGTTATGCGCCGAAATACTAGGTCTCTTGTTTAGAAATTTCGATTCCATTGTTGGTTTGAGCTTACCTGGTAGACAACTTAAAATAATTCAATATGCAGATGATACTCTTCTAACATTGAACGGGTCAGTAATGGAATTAAACAGTGCATTAAACATTTTAGATAAATATAATGCAATGTCTGGTTTAAAAGTTAATATACAGAAGACACATGCGATTTGGATTGGAGGATTTAAAAACAAGAAAGATGGTGTTCTTTTGAATAGAAATCTAAATTGGGTGTTTGATGATTATTTCAGATATTTAGGTATAGACTTTTGTACGGATTTGCCCAAATTGATAATTCACAATTATAATGAAAAATTTAAAGAAATAAAAAGTCAAATGACATCGTGGTTAAGACGATACTTAACTGTTCTTGGAAGAATCACTGTTGTCAAGTCATTGTTGGTATCCAAATTAAACTACCTTTTTTGTCCCTCCCTAATCCTGGTGAAAATCTTTTGAAAGATATAAATGCTCACTTTTATAGATTTATATGGGGGGAGAAACCTGATAAAATAAGTAGAAATCAAATGTCACAAAGTTACTCAGACGGAGGGGTTAAAATGATAGATATATACACACATTGCCAATCATTAAAAATATCCTGGATTAAGAGATTAGTAATTGGCTCAATAGATAGCAATATCCTCTGTCTTTTGCAATCTTTCTTGCCTGAACGGCAAGATTTAAAATTATATATGGGAAACAATTATTTTCGGGAACTGGCAGGTAAAACAAAGAACATTTTTTGGAAAGAAATGTTCATGGCTTATAGTACGCTCTTGTCCATGCATTATGATAACATTTCTTGCCAACCCTTATGGAATAATGATTACATTAAAATAGGCAATAGCTCAATATATAATAACAAATTGTGTCAAAAGGGAGTTCGTTTTGTTAACGATATTTTAGACACAAATGGTGATTTTTTCTCTCTGGAACACTTTCAAGAAAAGTATAATATTCAAATAAATTTTCTTTTTTATCGTGGATTATGCGATGCAATTAGACAAGGGTTTAACAATTGTACTATTTTTAACAAGGTGCCACAACCTCTTTTCCCAGATACAATGGCATTTGTTATGAAACGTATTAAAGGATGTTCACATATCTATGCAATTTTATTAAAAAGAAGAAAAGGACAATGTAAAAGTTTTCTTAAATGGAAATGCATTTTTGACCTGAATGATAAGAGTTGGGAAACATATTGTTCTATTGGATTTAATTGTACTATTGATGTGGGCTTACGATGGTTTCAGTTTAAAGTCTTGCAACGCATATTATATACGAACGATCTACTGTTTAAAATGAATTTAGTCCCAAGAAAAGAATGTACATTTTGTAATGAACAGATTGAAACAGTTATACATCTGCTATGTGACTGTACGCATGTTAAAAATATTTGGGGTAAGTTAGAACACTGGATTAATACTGGAACCGGAAATAAATTAACATTTTCATTACAAGATAAATTATTTGGTTTAAAAGGTTCAAATAATTATGCATTGAATTGTATACTGATTGTGGTGCGACAGATGGTGTATACTTGCAAAATAAAGAAACAATTGCCCGACTTTGATAATATTAGAGTTTCGATTATAAATTACTTCAAGAACGAAAAGTATATTGCAAATTCGAATTGTAGAAATAATAAATTCACAAGAAAATGGTTTCAATTCAGGAATTTGTTTACTTAAAATGATATTTTTTCTGTATTTGTTTTTCTTTCCATGAGTGTTAGAAATGAATTGTTGATTTGTTATTTTGTGTTAACTCAACAGTTCATCAATACTTGTATCTTGAAAAGCAAATTTTATTTTATTTATGTTATTATGTAAATTACCTTGAATATATATTTTTGTATGTGTTTCAAATGAAAATCAATAAAATCCCTGTGGAGGGAAAAATATGAAAAAAAAAAAAAATGTTGAGCTCATTGCATTTTGTATAATTATATCATGAAAGGTGAAATCAAATTCATCTTTGAACATGTTAAATCTTGTTCTTGTATTATTGACCCAAACTTGAGGATATATTCAACTTAAAATCATTATTCATTTATCATTAGTCTTTGATACCGTCTACGCCGGGTGCGTATTACGGTAGCATAATTATAATGGCAACTAGTTTAGTGGCGACATGAATATGCGCCTTTCCCCACGTCACAGACGTGCCTGCGTGTGTCATATAGAAGTACACTAGATTACTAGAAGGTTCGTACGCACGTTGCTCTGGAATGAGGAGAATCCCTATATTATGGACGAAGTACTCCGTGAAGCCAAGTACAACAAAATAATTGAAAATAGCAGTACGGTCCTCAGAGCGGCATACTCTCCATAATCTAGCTTGTTTTGTAATAACATAGTGAACAACTCATTTCTAAAAGGGGTTGCACACATGTTTCATCAAATTTGATTTGTTTTTCATTAATGCATTCTTCTTTCGTGACTTTATACTAAGAAGATTTCAAAAAGATGATTTGTAGAAAAAAAATTACTAAGAAAACATATGCATCAAACAGCTCCTTGTACTTATTATATAGGTGTAACAAAAAATGGACACTTTTTGTCAGGTACTAAAATGTTGCTTAAATTTCGATAGTTGACAGCCAGATACTATACAAAATATCTAGATTAGAATGAGATAGTAGAACTTGTTTTAATTTTTAATTATTTTCATTTCTTTAAAGAAGAGGATTTCAAACTTGAGCCAAAATCCACCCCTATACGAAATTTCATTATGAACAGTGGTCGGTGAGATTGTAGGCCTATGGCAAACAAGAGCTCTTCACCAAATATTTAATTCGGGCCTACAAGTTTGTAAAGTTTTGAAAGGATAATTTCCTATTGATACTGCGATGTGATCGTCGTTAGTTTCTTGAATTTCCTTACTTATCAATGCATTTCATGTGCAAATCTCCCACCCCGAGTGTACAAACAAATTTTTAGATAGACCTAGACCATTAAACCGAGCGCCACCGCCATCCAGTCAGGCACCATAAATAGGAATATCATTCTGTGTATCTATAGACTAAAGTTTCCTTGGTTTATTTAGGAAAATTGAAAACTAATATTGTTTAGTTAGTCCATAACATCACTCAATCTTATTTGATTTAAGATTTACCTCATTAATAAGTATTGTAAAGGGTATTGTAGTCTAAAAAGAAAACATACACCATTAAACCGAACGCCACCGCAATCTAGCCAGACACCATGTTTAGTGATATAATTTGTGTGTCTATAAACTGAAGTTTTCTTGCTTTATTTGGGAAAATGCGAAACTAATTATGTTTAGTTGTTTGATACCATCAACATGATTGTCTCTGCCTGGCTGTCAAATTATTTCCGAACGGACAATTTTAGCTTAATCTAGCTAGCTTCATAATTAATTTCTTTCTTGAATTCCCTTTATTGTATCGACACTCAAACTATTATCTAGAGATACCATACAGGTACAATGAGACTGGGTAATGATGTCAAACAAGTAAACATAATTAGTTTTGCATATTCCCAAAACCTCGGTCTATATATACACAAATAATATCACTAAACATGGTGCCTGGCTAGATGGTGATGGCGCTCGGTTTAAGGATGTAGTTGTTTTACTGTACTCTTTACAATGTTTCATGAATTAAATATATTTCGATTAAAATCAGACTGAGTGATGTTATCGAACAACTTAACAATATTACATTTCTATTTTCCTAAATAAACCAAGGAAACCTCGGGGTATAGATAAACATGATGATATTATTGAATATGGTGTCTGCCTGGATGGCGGTGGCGCTCGGTTTAAGGGAGTGCATTTTTTTAATATAGACTTTACTCTTTACAATGTTTCATTAATTTTGTTCATGATATTTTTGTATATATTTTCTCTCAAATCAAATACATATTGTACAAATCATTCGTAACAAAATTATACATATTCTTCATAACAAGACTGGATGCTTTGTACATTGATATTTAGCTTAAACATGAATTGCAATAAATTGCGGAGGCGCGATAGCTCAGTTGGTAGAGCAGTGGTCTCGTAATCCGGCGACCCGGGTTCGAAACCAAGTCGATGCGCTAGTGCCCTTTGGTAAGGCATCAATCCTCATTACCAGGTCGGTTAAATAGGACCAAAATCCGTCGGTCCTCTGGTTGCTTACTAACAAGCATTTATGCTTTTTTAGCATTCAGGTAAAATAACCACCACTTAACCAAATAATAAAAGCAAAACAAAAGTACATTTCCATAAAGTGTCTAGAAAACATTTTTATATTCATATATATGATCAAAGAAAAGTACTTTAGAGAACATTTTTATCTATTCTCCCACCCCCCCCCCCCCGATTGGTCTGGATCGGTATAGAAAAAAATAAAATAAAAATAAAATTGAAATAACCACACACATAAACACCCACACACACACACACACACAAACCCACAACCACACACGAACACACACACACACGCACGCACACACACACACACATACACACACAATTTCCATCGCATTAGAGCTCGTATGTCCAAGAACGGAACAAGAAACGGTGTAGTGGTCATCACTCTGCCTCTGGTGCCTTGGGTTCGAACCCAGTTATGTCTATCTGATAATCCTGTAGATTCAAGATCGTCTCAGATCTTGATTACCCACCTGTCACACCCAAAGTCCTCCTGTCAAGCCCAAATACACATACTAACACACCACCTTCCCTACCCATACAGTTTCTGTAGACATTTCGAGTTACTTTCTGTGGTTGATAATGATATCTCTATTTCATAGTCTAAGCTGACGCATTGAACTCTGAGTGCGATATGTCACTATTTACAACAGCCCATAAAGACTCATATGAAACATATATTTGAACTATAATGACTCACCATAAATCCTCTTGAGTTGGGGTAGGAGCTTGCTATACTTGGCGTTTGCTACGTCAGTGATGGAGTTACGACCTTGTGAAATTGAATGCAACAAAACAACGGCATCGAAGGTCTCTCCAGACTGGAACGACTGTAAGTCTTGTTGGGTGAGTTTCACAAAGACGCATCTAAATTCCCCATTCTCGCGCTTGATTTGCTCCATTAACTGATCTGTAGATTTTCCCGTCGACACGGAGAGAAAAGCGATGACAAGTTTGTTCCCGCTTGCCATGATTAACTATTGCCCGTCGTTGGTTGCAAAGCTTGACCCGCAGTTTAATAAGAAGTCGGTGTGGATAGCTTACTAGCTGAAGCATCTTTTGCGTCGCAATAAGCTCCACGTCAGAATGTTGATTAAGGGTATCTTGCAAGTTTGTAATACGATGTGGGAGCTGGAAAAACCCACTGCCTTGTCATTGTGTACAAATACGGTCACGCCTGTATGGGCGGTGCTTAGCTCAAGTATCGAGCATGCAGTAATTTGTCAGCAGAGGTCGGCATTTCTGGAATAGCTTAACACAAAGCACTTGGTAGCTCCATAGGCCATTTTGCATGGCAACAAAATCTATTTGGAAAATAAGGCTCTTTCTAGTTATGATTTCACATTTATTGTCAACGGTCTGGGAGGTCCTTTAGCTCACGCGTGCGCAGTGATATACCTGCATAGGCCACACCTCCACAAAGCAGTAGTCTCCTCATATACGACGGCATGACACATTTTTAGCGTCTGTATCTCCGCTACCGAAAGAGAGTCTACCCATTTATTGGCTATTCTACCTCGTAATCTCACGACTAAGCCAAAACCTTTCAAATAAAAAGGCAACAAAAGAGCAACATTAGGTAATTAACAAGTTAGTCATCTGAAATAGTTTGTTAATTTTCGCGAAATCAGGAATAACTAGGCAAAGCTTGGCTGCAGATAACATTTAGGATAAACTTTAAAACTCTTGTAGAGATATACAATCAACAGGAAAATGGCGACACTCTCCGAAAGTGACCCGCTGGAAGAAATAAGAGAGATTCGTGTAATTGTCCAAGATTACAAGCCAGGTAAAAACGTCACCCTTCCCGACAAGATTTCCTTTCCGGAAAACCTCTTCATTGGATTGTTTGGAAGAACTGGATGCGGAAAAAGTTCTCTGATAAATTCCCTAAAGTTTGCAGCTCAGGGACGTTTGAGAAAGTCGCAATTGATTGAAGTAGCAAGTCAGGAGAAAGCAGGGGGTCATACCATGTTCAGAAAGATCGCTAATTTGACCCAATGCATCTACGTCATTGATAACCGAGGACTAGACAACCCGAATGCAGAAGAAGTTCATGATGAAATAGCAGCACAACTTGGTGAGTATCTCGTTGGGTTTATATTTCTTCTTGCGAAATTAATCTAACGACTTCCGATCACAATAGATATGTAGTTACTAAGTATTAACTATAGCACATTGCCACTAATATACATCCTGATTTAGCGGCCTACCCAACCCTAGTGTATTCATTTCTGGATATGCCGGTTATGTCCTTTCCAATACTTGGTCATGAATCATTCAACAATCGATCAAAATTCGGTGGGTGCATACAGAGCAAACAAATGACTAACGTTTGACAACTAGTATTTTATTTTTGTAGTTCTAGTGGCGATGGCAATTTTAACGACCGCCCCGGGGTCCTGAACGTCGGCTTTTTTAGGCAGCTAAACTTCCCTTTATTGATTTCTTTCAAAAACTTGATTATCAAGTTCCTGGTATAACGACGTGGTTTTCAAAATAAAGGTAGCCATAGTAATGTTTTTTTTTTAATAAACAATTTTCCTAATACAGTCCATGAAATTATCTTGACGGAATTCTGTCGTCATTTAATTATTTTAGACGGAGACCGAGGCTACAGTGAGCAGGTCCAATGGTTAGGTGAAGAAGTCCAACGGTTCGATACCCCGGCAGTTGATCAGAAGAAAGGACACCCAATAGCATGTGTTGTTTTCGTGTTTAGGTAGGCCTGTTAACAATCGCAGTGAATGTTTATTTATGTTGAATCAGATACACAGAATGTTCATTTATGATTTAAAGGTAGATATTGCTAGCAGGTGTTATATAATTCTCGTTTTGATAAAGCAAGCGTTTTATAATAATGGCCTTTATGAGAACCTACCACAAACTGTAGCGTGACGTTCATCGGTGGGATGGGAACAGTGTTGTTCCCCTCTCTGTGCCACTAAACCTAAGCATACTTAATAACATCCATTTTGCAAAATTGCATAGAAAGTTTGTTCCTAAAGGACAATAAACTCGGCAAACCCCAAATAACAGTTATTATGGTGTATATTGTGACGTTTTGACTAAATCTTGATAAAAATCATATGCACTGCAGACAAAACTTGATACTATATAGTACTACAGGCACCCGAGGCATAACTGTGTGGTCCAAACACTTAAAGGGATAGTTGAGCTCTATTTTCAGACCGCAAATTCCTTCAAAGTGAATGATTATTGCTCTTATTCTTATTCTTACAACATTCCTAGTGCCCTTTTAGAACCTAAAATTGCTATGAAGGTAATTTTAGACCCCAACATGTGTGAAATTTAGCGAATACGATCATACCAATTCAGCACCACTTTAAAAAAAGTACGGTGACCATTAAATAATTATTTAATTAAAAATAACAATACATTGGCCGGCTGGTTGTGCATAATAATACCATCACGAAAATGCCAACAAAAAGCCAACATCGGCATTGGCTGAAATACGACGTAAAAGGCGCTATTACGTTTTTTTCAAAGGCTTTTTCAAATTATCTTTTGTGATACACAAGTATTAGAAATCGTTATATTTATGGATATTTCAGCCGTCTGTGAACCGATTTCGATAAAACAAAGATGATTTTCCCATTTGAATTGTATGTTCTTTCAAATTTGAAAATCATTTTTTCCATTATCTCACAAAAAATTATTTTGTGTGGTGCCCTCCGGGGTGCCCTCTGCAACAGAACTCAACTATCCCTTTAAGCTATTCCCGGTCATATTTTTAGTATTATGAGAGCATTTAGAGAGCATCGTTTCAAGGGACATGATTTTGTCATAAACTGAAATTGAAACATTAGAAGATTACAATTTAATTCTTACTCACCTTACTCAGAATTCAATCTTGATAGCAAACTATACTGTAGAGGAAAGCAGAAAAAATAAGAGAAGTAGAGTTGTGAAAGTTTTAGTGAAATCGGACAAAAAATTAGAAAGTTATGAAGATTTGAAAGTTGTAATCACCCTAATACACGGGTATGGGCTTTACAAAATGGCTGAATCGGTAATGTCTCTGTAAAATTGTGGCGTACAACTTTCCCATTTTTTCCCGGCGCACGAAATGACTTAAGTCACAATTTTATAAAAATGAATGACCCAGGAGAGTCTTTTCTCTATAGAGGACCTATAATAAATTAATGATATTTTGTACACGGCAAAAGGAAAAATTATCCGCGACTAAATCAGAATCCACTGACGAAATTCCTATTTTAAATGTGCATGGACTATGTGATCTCATATTTATTTCAAACATTCATACAAATGCACTTATTACAAGGGTTGTATTGTTCATTAAGAACTGAAAAGAGAAAATCAGTCGAGGTAATTCCTAAGGTGAACGATGTAGTTCTTTTGAAATAATAAGTTCGAACAAATGTTTAAATCACTGAGTAACAATTTTAAACTGACCCTTTCTTTCCATTCTCTTTTTCTGTGATATCAATAGCGCTAATCATGACATCAAATTGGATTTTGCTGGGCTCAATTACTTGGTTGATTTTCTGCACTGTCACCAAGGTAATATATGAATAATTCGTCTTTAAAAAAAACCCCCATGTAATACCAACATTTTCTTTTTGACGAATAGAAATGAAGACGCAGATATCTTTCCCACTACGGCTCAAATTGTTATCTCATAACATGTGAATTCAGTTTGAAAGCTTAATATTCTATGTGTTATGTGGTGAACATTTATTTTTTATTTTTAAGAATATGCATGAAGACAGTCGAATAACGTAACTTAAGGAAACGAAACAAGCCATTACCAAAGGAAAATCAATATTATGTATGACTATTATTTTTTTGGTTCTAGGACAATTATCCCCTGGGCAATCACCCCCCGGAAAATTACCCCCCGGAAAACTACCCCCAAAGGACAATTACCCCCTGAAATATAACCCCCCGGAGAATCGCCCCCCGAGGAAAAGTACCCCCCAAGGACAATTACCCCCCAGAAAATTACCCCCCGGAAAATAACCCCCCGAGGACAATTACCTCCCGGTGACAACAACCCCCCGGAAGACAATTACCCCCTAGGACAATTACCCCCCGAGGTCAATTACCCCCGAAGACAACTACCCGCCGATGATAATTACCCCCCGAGAACAATTCCCCCCGATGACAATTACCCCCCGAGGACAAATACCCCCGTGGACAATCAGGATTCAATAGCAAAAGACGATCTGACACATTGAGAGATGGCTACGAGCCCATAAGATCCCCTGCATGAACCCATATTCTTTCAAATACCATAGCACGTTGTCTTCCTCATTATTACACATTTCCCTTTTATTATAATTTATACAACGCCAGTGCGGTTGCAAATTTGCACGAAGAATGTTAGTTTTAGGTAATTGTCCAGCGCTTTTCAAAATGCATAGAAATACATTTCTCTGGAGCAGCGTTATTTTAACTTTTTGTTAGTCACGGTACCCTCTTAAGAAATGAAAATTTTCTCCCAAATCCCAAAGTCTTTACAGACTATTAATTTTGACTCTGGCTCTCGTCAAGTGCTATACAAACACGTATGAGCACATTTAAGAATAAGAAGGTGAAGACATTTTCAAACTGGTAAAAATTTAGTTTGTAATCCACACACTAGAAACTATTTAAAGTACTGTATGCGGGCACCTTGCCGCCGAATGTACATAAATAAAAAGTGATATTTTCGGTCATGACCTTGAAACACGAATATGAGGATATTCGGGCCTCTCGTTGCCCTGATTTGCCTTGCTGTTAAAATATTGTCAGCGAGCGAGGAAGGAAGACACTTTTAGTATCTTCAAAATTTTAGTTTCTCATTTAATTACATATTTTAACCATTTCTGGTATTTGATTTTTTTACAAAATCAACGTTTTCCAAATCAATCTCTTGCGGCGCCCCGGTTGAAAAATGCTGGGCTGGAGTTACAAAATCAAATGAGATAAATTACCAGAGAGCGGATATTTATTTTCTTTTGACATGGCACCGTACATATAACCTGAAGGCAATTTCTATTTCAAAATAATTTAACGTACACGATAACATATTATACTTCAGCATGACAACAGAAATAAATAGATAACGTGAAGAAAACCTTAATGATGGATCATGGCATGGATGAGGGCCCATTATACATACAAAGACAAATACAAGATCAGCTGATAAAAAAAGTTTCAGAGGACGCATAAAGGAAATCTTACATCCTAATTTCTTTGTTGTGCCATTGATGATGAGAGCGGCTGTAATGCGTACTCATCTGCGCGCAATGTAGTGTTCAATTTCTAAGAAATGTAATTCCTGTTCTTTACTCGGTAGCAAAACTACAGGGGAACTGGGCAACCTCCGATTGAATAATTTGAAAAGACTGAAATGAACTTCATAAATAACAAAGAAAATGAAGATTTATGCAATTTTCTGTAAATAGCAATTTGGAGAGAAGCTTGCGTTATACGTCACAGTGTTATAAATTCCTCGGGGGTAATTGTCATTGGGGGTAGTTGTCCTCCGGGTGTTATTGTCCTGGGGGGGGGGGGGAGTTGTCCTCGATGGGGGGGGGGGAGGGGTAGTTGTCCTCGGGGGTAATTGTCCTCGGGGTAGTATTCCTGGGGGGTAGTTGTCCTCGAGGGTAATAATAATAATAATAATAATAATAATAAAAACGTTTTATTTACCCAGGGTAGCCACTTCAGTTGTGAAACTGCTCTTCCAGCAGGCCCTACAAAACATAATGTTATTACTACCCTTCTCTAATCTAATAAGCTGAGCGCCTAGCTAGAAGGCAGAAGGTCCCATTGTTATAAGTCTTTGGTATGACTGGGCCGGGGTTCGAACCCACGACCTCCCGTTCATGAGGCGGTCGCTCTAACCACTGAGCCACCATGTCCAGTAGTGTCCATGGAGGGTAATTTTCCTCAGGGGTAGTTGTCCTCGGGGGTAGTTGTCCTCGGGGGGGTAATTGTCCTCGGGGGTAGTTGTCCTCGTGGGGTAGTTGTCCTTGGGGGTAGTTGTCCTCGGGGGGTAATTGTCGTCGGGGGGGGGGGGGGGGAGGGGGTAATTTTCCGGGGGGGGGGGATTGCCCAGGGGGTAATTGTCCTGATACGTTATTTTTTCATCACCAAAATGTATTCATGTTTTGTATTATATTTCTGTTCTTTGAGCGTTTATTTTACATGTGACCGAAACAAATATCCACGTTGAACGATATCGTACAGTAAATATTGTTCTAATGTGACGTAGGGATCCATAAACTGAAAATATATTAGGTGCAAATGTACAAAAACTTAAATAATGTTCAACATCTTTGGGCGTACTCAACACAAAGAAGTTGCTGTGTTAATAAATCTTTTTGTCTTTTCTCCTCGTCTTATTATAATGCATTGCAGGGTGTTACCCCATTGCCGTCATCACCCACGTTGACGTAGCCGAGCGAAACGACATCGACATCCTGCTCGCTGTTCTCCGGGTATCAGGGATCGGTGATATTTATGAGGTCGCTAACATCACCGATGATAAGACCAAACTAGATGCGAAGTACCAACTGAATCTTCTGAACCTGATCGAGAGATGCATGACCATTGGAGATGATACAGCTGTCTTCAAACACTACCAGCGTGTGGAGCTGAAGAAGAAGGCGGAGATAGCGAAGATGGGTCCGACAGAGAAACCAGTGCCAGCAGCAAAGGTATCAAGTCTAGAGGTTCAATGCGTCAACAGGACAGAGAAGCAGAGGCAGCAGTGGCAATGGGTGGAGGGGGAAAGAAGAGAGGTCGAAAAACTCAAGAACGACCTTAAAAGGAGGATGGAGCTGGAACTCCTGGAGCGGGATTATAAGAAGAGAATAGAGCTGGAGAAGCTGCAGCATGAGCTTCATATGAAGCGACAGAAGCTGGAGTCCCACGAGAAGCAACTCCAGGAAGAAGAGCGGGAACGTCGGTTCCAAGAACAGTTGCAGAGAATGGAGGCTGGCAAACGCGAAGAGCTCACGCGCATCATGGAGGCCAACAGATCTCATGGTCCTCGGGTTCAGGCAGTAATATATTCCAATCTGCCAAATGCAGTGATCAATTAATTCTATAAACTGCGTCGATTATATGACACATGCTTTGCAATTCATACATTCATTCAATCATTCGTTCATTATTTTTCCACTCACAGGACAGGGCACTCTAACAGCAAAAGTTGATTTCCGTTGGGGTCTACCGACATTTGCTTCTCGATCAATTTTCTTACACTTAGTTGAAATAAACCCTAGACCCAGCATTACAAGTAAACATAGCTCTCACCGTAATCCTGACCTATAACATAATCAGAAACCCCAACACTAAGCCGAAATCTTTGATGAAGCACCCCTCTGAGCAAATGTCTGCTGATGAATTAATGTTGAAAAACTTAAGTTGTAACACGTCGTTTTTCCGAAGGTTCATACTTCCAAAGTTTCGTTTGTCTTAAGGTTAGCTTAAATACTCCGAAGTTTCACACTATCGGAAATGAAATAGAGTTCGTAATTCTGAAAATGAAATAGTGTTCATACTTTCGGAAATGTAATAAATGACGAACCCTTTATTTTAAATCTTTAATTATGAACCCTTTTATGTTTCGCAGTTACAAATTCTGTTCTATATTTGGAAACACGAACCTTCGGAAAACCATAAAGCCACATTTATTATACTCATACGTCGTTATATATATCTCATCCACTCTGAATGGGCTATGAAATGAAAAAAGTAGTTCATGAATCCAGTGAGAGGTGGGATTATGCAGCAGTACTTTGTCCTTCGAGATGCAGTACAATAAAAATTAATGTCTAGTGAATTAGAACTGGAAGATGAATTAAAACATTGATACACGATGATCTTCTCCGTGTATAACAATGTATGAAATGTTGTATGGAATGTCATATCTAAATTTGACTTAATCAATAATAATTTTAATGCTTCTTGTTTAAATTTGCCAACACTGTGACAGATCTTAAGAAAATCAATGAAGAAAAAAAAAAGGTCACAAACTTTTGCGATAGGCCAGCATGCCGTTTGAAAATTCAATTTTCCGGCTGCTTATTTTGAATTGGGTGGTCATAGGGCCCTATTGGATTTGTATTTATTTCAGCATAATTAAATTCACATACACTTGCTAAAAAGAAAAAAAAAGAAAAAAGAAAAGATTTGATAATTCTATGCATTTCAAGAAGTACAATTAGAGCTGAACCTACAAGCACTCGTAGCGGTAGGATAGTGAAACAGCTTACTTTGTTTACTATTTAGCTTGTAAATAGACTGCATTATACTTATCCTTTTATTATTGTCACTATCTACATTCATTGTACATGTACATGCATATATACTTTGTGTTTACTAGTTGGTTCATTGTTCATGTTTGTACTTTGATACACTATATACCTATTAACGTTTGTATCTCTGTGTCATTATCTATGTATAATGTATGTGAATTGTATTCATAAGTCATGCATTGTTATTTATACTTTTATGTTTGTTTGTACTCTTATACCCCGAGAGGGGGTCAAAGAGTCAATAAAATTCTACCCATTCTACAAATGCAGAGTCATTGACCAAATCTTCTTACAGGTCAAAAAAGATTTGAGAAAAGAATGGTATACAAAGGAGCAAATGAGAAAGAGAGGGGAGGGGCGGGGCAGAGATAGGCAAGAGAAGGAGTGATAGAGAGAGAGAGAGAGAGAGAGAGAGAAAAGGGTTAAGAGAGAAGGGAAAGAGTAGAGATAAAGAAAAAAGAGCCCGAGAGAGAGAGAGAGAGAGAGAGAGTGTAACACACACACACACACACGCACACACACCACCCCACACGCATGTATATCAAGCACACAAGTGTGTGCGTGTTTGTGTGCACGCACGAGACGTCATGAAAAATCAAGATGCAAGCGTACTATAGGAGAGGCCTAATCATCTATATCTAGACACTCTGCCCCTAACTCGAAAGGATTTTGACAACATTTTGTCTAAAATATAGCTATACGCTTACTACCTGCGTAAACTTCGCGCGTAGCCAAGGGGGGCGGTGGGGGCGGTCGACCCCCCAAAAAACGCCGGCCCCCCCCCCCCAAAAAAAAAAAAAAAAAAAAGAGAAAGAGAAGAAAGAAAGTAAGAGGACGTAGGAAGAAAAAGGGAAAGGTGTCAAGAACGGTACAACGAATCGTCTTCTTTCTCTAATAATTTAATGAAACGTCAAAGCTTCCGCGCTTCGAAAGAGTGGGACTGAATACAGATCAGGATTGAGGGTCGAGAAAGGTACAACGAATCGTCTTCTTTGTCTAATAATACGTCAAAGCTTCCGCGCTATGCGCAGGAGGGGCGGACTGAGTTCAGACAAGGATTATGAGTCGAGAAAGGTACAACGAATCGTCTTTTTTCAAAGCTTCTGCGCTTTGCGCGGGATTGGGGGGGGGGGGAACTCCCCCCTCTCTGCACCCACCCCCTAGGGAGCGCTTGGCGTGCTCACTACCGCCCCCCTAAAATGAAATCCTGGCTACGCGCTTGACATGGACAAGGATAGTTTTCCTAACCATTTTATGTACAACTCTCTCTCTCTCTCTCCTTCTTTCTGATGCTGTGCTGTTTAGCAGGTTTCAAGCATGTCATACAATCAATTCTTTTCTCTCTTAACCCTATCTAGCCCCCCCTCGACATTTTTCGCGATAATATTTTAACGCAAAAAAATCTTGCACTGAAATTTTGTGACTTTTTTCTTTTGAGTCTTGCGCATCTTTTGAAAGAAATTTTTCGAAAATCGGACCTACCATTACAAAGTCACGTGTCCTTTTGTCTTTGCATGTGAGCCCGAAATTCGCTCATTTTTTGGATTTGTGTACAAAACATATGGAAATCTCATTTTTCAAATAAAGAGATAAAACATTGGTTATTTGGTCTTGTTTATAGTTTAGGTGTTTATTTTGGGGTCAAAATAGTTCAATTATAGTTGGAAATGAAATAAAACAACAAAAACAATAAAATACATAAGTAAAAAAAACATGGAAATACATAAGAAATTATCAAAAAAAAAGATAACATAAGGAATAACCTGGCTCTTCAAATTTTGTTGGTTGTATTATTATCCCAAATGGTCTAAATAATATATGTAGTGAAAATTAATGTTTAAATATGAAGAATATATGATTTATGGATAAAAATGTGAATGTTATTACCATATTTGCATAAATTACCATAAATATGCAAATGAGTGAATTAAAAAAAAAAATTGAAATTACCATAGTATTCTATCCACTTCACTTGACATGCATGCACATTTTTGCGGCGAGAGATCATTGGGGGGGGGGGGGCTTAGAAGCCCCCCCCCCCCCCGGCTATGCAGTTTCAAAATAGCCCGGGCTATATAGGGTTAAGCTATTTCATTCATATTTTGGTATGTATCATTTGCCTTGAAACCATCAAACATCATAGTTATTCACATAAATACTGACATTTTTTGACATTCGTAAAATTGACAGTTGAAATAAAAAATACCTTTAAACAAAAAGCCATGAATAGCCACAGCTTCCTGCGTACTAGACAGAGCTTCTTTTTTTTTTTATCTATATAGTGAAAGGTAGTGGCGGAATGCACTTAATTCGAGGGAGGCACCCCTCTCCCCCTCACACGCTTTGGTCAAGTTTATGACCTTGATATTAACACTTGTCTTTAAAATGAATTGCCTCCTTCTCTTTTTAGAGGAAAGCCCCTACCTCTGAATTCCGGGGCCTTGGCGTAGGCTGGCTTTCTACCGTCCACAGTCTTATGAAAAATAATGATTCTTTTAACATACGAGGGAGCTTTGAGACCGAATGAGAATATTTAGATATAAGAATGTTGAAACCCTGTACAGTATTGTAAAGCACTATGAATCTCTGTTATGATTGTATTGCAAATCGATTGATGGCACACCATTCTTTGTTTTGCTAGGAGGTGTTTGTATTGTGTTATGATTGTATTTCTCCTACACATGGATGCGGGTGACTAACTTGGAGACACATAGTGACGGTTTCAATATGTTTCTAGCATTCATATAAACGTACCTGTAAACACACAATTAATGGTGTTGTGACGAAATTGGATTTTTCAAATATTTTATTTTGGAATTATGAAAAACTTCATAACTGTATGACTGTCTAGATGCTGTATTATTATTCTTTTTGTTGTTCTTTGAACTACTACCTCTACTTTAATTGCTCTTATAACTGGCTTTAATACAACTAGCATTGTGTATAATAATTGCTCTATTTCACTCTTTTTTCCATCGGCACCCCCCGGGGGGGGGGGGAGGGGGTGTGGTTGTAAACCCTCTCCCGAAAAGAAAAAAATCTGGGATGCTTACCCCTCCCCCGCCCATCTCCCCATTGTGTTTACGCCCCTTCATGCATGAATTGATACAAATTGAGTGATAGTGTTGAAATCAAATAGTCAACATGTAGAGCTTGATAATTGTCGCTTTTGAACAAGAAATACTGGTGTTTGATATCTAAAACCGATAAGTCTAATTAGAATTTAGTGTTTAAAATGTTTTAAAAGTTTGACTGTAGCTTACTGGAAATTTGTAACATAGTATCAGGCTGTAATCCACTACTGACACAAAGAAGAATATTGCAATATTTTCCCATTTCCTAATACCTGTTTTCATTTGTCATTGAGACAATTTCTCTTTTGATAAAACAGAATTAAAATGTAAAGGGCATTTCAGTAAATAATCAAGAAGCAAAGAGCTCTCTTTTACAAATGATTACAAATCTTTTGGTAATCCTTTTGAAGTAATTGTCAAAATTTGGCTTACATTCAGGAAACAAAATTTATCTCACTAAATTAAATTGAACTGGGTCTAAAAGATGCTGCCAGGAATTTCCACTCTCTGAAAGAAGACTTTTGTGGAAAACATTTCAGCTCCTTATGTTTAATTCAATAAAGCATAGACAAAATATAAACACATACCCCAATCCGGACCCCGATTCGATGAGAGAAAATTGGGAACCTAAGTCAACACCGCCGGCCCATTAACTTACATTCTACTAGTAAGACTGGATTGCATCACACAACCAAAAGTGGGGTTTCCCAATACTATCATACCGCGTAAGTAGATGTGTCGTGGGGGGGGGGGGGGATAATGAAGGCTATTGTGCTTTTCGGTGATGCTGATGGTGGTGGTAGTGGTAGGGTAGTCTGCAGGCACAGGCTCTAATATGACACTTTTCCACAATTCCTAAAGCCATGAGCACAGCCTAGATCTCTCAGGCTAAAGTACAGAACCTTCGGTAGTCTTGTAGTTCAAACACTGTTAAGCATAACGATTGAGAAGGGTTTGTATCTGCAAACTAGTGTTGGTGGTGTTTGAGGTGGGGGAGGGGGCTAAAATATACTCATCATCACCCTGCCCCCTCCCCCCCAAAAAAAGTGACCCCACTGCCGAAATTCATTGATGTCATCAGTAATACAGAGCAGGAAAGTTTATTAGTAGAGCGTGATGCTTGATAAAAAAACCTATGGGGAAAATCCGAAATATATAAGAGAGTAGACAGGAACAGAATATTAGGTAAAGTGTAATTGTTGTATAGGAACGTATAATACAGTGATTTTAATCAATTATTGATGAAATTTCAATGCTTCAATTACTATTGTAGAGTAAATTTAAAGAAATAACCTCTTGGCAGCCACTGGAGCATTGGCTTAGATAGGTCCTATCAGGGGCGACCGAGCGACTTCCAAAGTGGGGGGGGGGGGGGCACCAAGAAAAAAAGGGACTTTCTTGGAAAAAAGGGCATCTACAAATGGGAATCTCAAAGCGACAATATACAATTTTTTAGACATTGGTATATACCCCTACATTGTGATTACAATTATCAGGGATGATTTCAATATTTGTTTCACTTTATACACCATATACAAGATATTGCTTAAGCATCGTGCTTTGCAGGTAGGTTTGATTGTCTAAAAAAATGTTTGCGAGCGAGCGAAGCAAGCGAGGAAAATTTTTAAGATGTGTGAGGTCGCAATGCGAACAATTACATCTTATAAAGAGGAAAAGACCCAATCCTAATGGGATTATAAGCACATTCTCATAACGGACGACTGAAAGACCTTTGATAAGTAACATAAGTATATCATCTATAGATGCATGCGAGCGTAGCGAGCGAGCTGTGGGGGAAATTGCTCTTAGTCGCTTGAAATTAGCTAGGGCGCGTTAAATGATGAGAGGAAAAGGGGACACTTATCAGGAAAGAAAAGGAGCATGTGCCAAAGTACAAAGAGTTATTATCATAGGTAAAAATGGGGCACTTCTTACACCCGTAAAAAGAGGCACTCACCATGGATGAAAAAAAGTCAGTCATGAGAATAGGAAATGGCTTTTGTCGACGGAAAAGGGGCCCCCATCAGATTTTGATAGGGACATTTACAAGATATTATAGTATATTGTTAAAAGGGAAATTACCAGAGGTGAAAGGAGGCACTTATCGCACCTGAAAAGGGGCAATCACCAGATATGAAAAGGGGCATTTATGTGAATGAAAAGGGGGCACTTGTAATAAAGGAAAATGCGCATTAGTTAAAAGAAAATGGGCACCGATCAAATTTTAAAGGGGCATTTATCGGAGGTGAAGGGGGCATTTATCTAAAGTGAAAGGAGTAAATTTTCGTACCTGAAAAGGATCATTTACCAGATAAGGGGCAATTATAAGAAGGGGAAGGGGCTCTTTATTTTAATGGGGCACTTAACATTAGGAAAAAGGGGCACTTATTAGAAAGGAAAAAGGGCACGTGTGAAAATATAAGGTGCGCATTTGAGTTAAAAATGGGTTATTATTAAAAGGGGAAGGGGCACTTCTTACAAAGGAAAAGGGGCACTTGTCAAAGTAAAAGAGGCACCTCTCAGATTTGAATAGGACAATTATCAGGGGTGAAGGGGGTACTTATCAAAAGTGAAAAGAGGCACGTCTCTAATCTAACTAGGGGCACTTACTAGATATTGAAAATGGACTAATGAGAATGGAAAATGGACACTTATTTGAAAGGAAAATGGAAACTTGCCGAAGGAAAAGGGGCACGCGCCAAATAAAAGGGGCACTTATCAGAGTCGAAAAGGGGAAAGGGGCACTTTTAAAAATTAAAAGGGGCACTTTTTCTATGTAAAAAGGGGCACTTTTCGGGAGCTTGAAAAAGTGGGGAAAAATTGTGTGGTGGTGGATGACTAATGAAAATACTATAAATGTTAGGCCTTATGTATCGCACAAAGAACTTTTAAATTTGCATCGGCCTTTACCGCGCGTTGTATCTTGCTTCACTGCACTTTTATCACTAAGGAAACCGCATTGTGATCACGTATTGATGCGGGTCGTATATCTGTGGAGAACACAATGAATACTTAATGTGCTGGAACCAACCAGTAGTCTAGTCTCGAGTACATTTTTAGAGAGAATTGTCTCCATTTAAATTGTTTTTAATAGGATTAAATTTCCTCTAAACATCAACTAAATTTTTGTGTGTGGTAAGCTCTTAAAATTGTGCTTTGGCAAGTTAACATGAACACATTTATAATCAAACCATACAACTAACACATATTTTGTGTGTTTACATTTTTTTCCCCAGACACTCAATAATTTAAAAAATATTCGTTTCTCAAAACTCTTGGTAGGAGAGGAGACATTAAAGAGAAGGTTGAGTTCTGGGGAGAGGAGAACAAATAATTTGTGAGCGTTTTCATTGTTATTATGCAAGTGTGGAAGATCATCAGAGAAAAAACGTTCCCTGAAAAGCATGGTTCTTCAAATGCCTTCATATTCTAAATTTGACATGAAGCAGCTTAAAAATAATGGCCTCATTTTAGATAGATAGATAGATAGATATTTGGTTTTATTCAAGTACTGATTAAAAAGTCCGAAGACTAAACAAGTCAGTTAACAATATAAAATGCATAACAAAAAATATAACAAGGTAAAAAAACACATGGATGAATTAAATCATTAATAAGTAAAAAAATAAAAATATAATAAGTATATAAGTACATAATAATAAGTAAATAAATAAGTATATACAATTACCATAAATAATTATATATAATACGATCATTGCTACAGTGAAAGGACTTGGAATTCAAATTAGAAACAAATTAAAACAGCTTTGGGAGATCACACAATTTCCATAAATAATTATATATAATACGATCATTGCAATAGTGAAAGGACTTGGAAAATTAAAAACAAATTAAAACAGCTTTGGGAGATCATACAATTACCATGAATAATTATATATAATATGATCATTGCTATAGTGAAAGGACTTGGAATTCAAATTAAAACAAATTAAAACAGCTTTGGGAGATCATACAATTACCATAAATAATTATATATAATATGATCATTATATATAATACGCTCGTTCGATACAGTGGTTTCCTACGACGCTGCATTTGAACCGCTACTCTCTCTTGTCGATGATCTAGTTGACCTGGGAATATTTTCCAATCTGCCATCACTCTCTGGAGTGTTGTTTCCCTTAGCAACGTTCTGTGCGGCGTTGGCAACGAGGTCCATCAAACTGGTCTGTTGCGTCTGGTTGCGTGCTTTGCTGCTCTCCATATGTTCGCGCGATTCAGCATATTCTGGCTGATATGAAACAGTGTTGTTATGTTCATCATTGGAAGATGCTCGGCGATCGCGTTGATGATGTTGAACCGGCGCGTGCCCCCTTCCCCATTTTCCAGTACCCCTAGAGTCCCCCCTTTTTTTTTACATCGGACAATTGCCCCCTTTTACTAAGGGCCTCTTTTTATTTCTAATAGGTGCCCGTTTCACATTCTTTTAAGTTTCAGTTTCAGTTTCAGTTTCAGTTTCCGTTTATATTCATATTTCACATGTTGTATAATACATCATTACATTTGGCATGTTACATTTTCGTAATCATTTTTTGATGCATTTATACAAACAAAAAGAATAATACATATTAAGACTAAGTTAAATAAAGGAAGAAATATGATGGAGCCTAAAGAGAAAGCAATGCTTGTAGGTTATAGGCTCCGGAAGTTATAACAATGATATAGTCGTGTGTTTATTAAATAACGTAATTGAATTAAATTGAAACTTATTATGAAGAAAAGATAAACAATGTTCATATACTTAGCAATATTTGTATTACATTTTCATTACCCATACGCAATGGCAATTCACGTAGGAGCATACCAAACTGTCGGCAAAGTACGATGTTTAAAAAAATATAAGTGTAGTTGCGCTGGCGAACAGACTGGTGGGCAATGATGTCAGCATCTTGGTATGATGGAACAAACATGAATAGAATATTTTTTTCGATACACATTTATGTAAAGCTAAATATCTTTACCCGATGACAAGCCGCCATATCCACTTGTCGTAATGCACAGAAACTCAACAGCAGGAGCGCGAAGTGCATAACTTGTCGCTGCTAGGTCGGACAGACATTAGGGACTTTTAGATTTGCACGTCGACAGCTTTGACTGCAACGTGTGACGTCATTTTAAGTCATTGCGCATGCGTCACGTCGTCTCAGTCGGCAATCGAGAATGCATCAACCTTGATTTTCCTAAATCTAGTACAGTACTAGTATATGCCGCGTGCGCATAAAATATACAGTTCCTCAGGTAGACAAAGGAACATACCTTCCCTGCTATTATGTAAAAATGTGTAGAACAGGTGTCACCTGCATATTCACCTGTTCTACACATTTTTACATAAGAGCAGTGAAGGAATGCTCTACCACAGCAATAGGCCATTTTTGTAATGTAACCAAATTTAATGCATAAGTCTTTGTGAAGTGACTCAATACAAATTATTTCATTCACCTGGTAAGAATAATAGTATTTCAATAGACATAATCCAAACTGCATACATTAGTTGTTGCCAGGTTGGAAAAACATTATGGCTTGACCTACCTAGCAACACTTGATATATGCAGTTTGCATTCTGACTACTGAATTGCTATTATTCTTATCAGGTGATTGAAATAATTTGTATTGAGGCACTTCACAAAGACTTGTGCATTAAATTTGGTTACATTACGAAAACGGTCTATTGTTGAGGGTAGAATGAGGAACTGTATATTTTGTCCGTCATGTTCATAGTGTTACTTCCTGCATGCATGTACATCGTCGAGTGCAATCTAAACGATTTCTAATTGTAGTCAACATGGGCAGTTGAGTACGTTGACACGCATGATCAGTCGGCGTTCGTCGTGTTCTCCTCCACTCAATCTAAAAGTCCCTTTTAACAACAAACAAAGCATGCACCTCGCTCCCCGGCCACCGAAGCACAATGACATCCCAGCAGGTGAAGGCAACGGCCCGTCACCAGGCACAGGGCAACAACGGCAAACTAAAAGGAACATTCAGTTTGAACATCGACAATATTATTATTAAAAGAACATCATGCTTCTTTTACCAGTATAGCGTAATTGCTTAGGAGATGACATTTCAGCTTGCGCTTGAACGAATATAGTGAGGTTGATTCTGTGAATTCAATGGGGAGGTCATTCCAAAGCTTATAGGGCCTGTAAAATTAATATTTTTGAGCAAACAAAGTTCATGTAAGGGGGAGGTGAAATAGGTTACTTTGGCGAGTGGAATAAGAATGGATTATATTATTTCGTACGAAGAGTGCACAAATTACAGCAGGTAACTAATTTACAGATACTTGATACATAAACACTCCTACGCTGTACATATACACAACAGCAATTCAGAGAACTTTGTTATTAAAGGTATTACAAAGTTTGGGAAATTTTGAAAATTGAGTGGATAGTGATTCTTTACAATTTTGATATATTTGGATGCCCCTGTGGATGTATTATAAGCACTAGAAAATTTAGCCCCTAAAACAGTGACCTTTGCTTTCGAGACAAATTGAATATAAAAATTTACCGGTGCTCCCGGTAAATTTGTATAAATTTCAAATAGCGCCTACGACCGTACAATGGAAGCTGCGCCCATGGAAATCTCAGAATATGTAGTTGTAATATATATAATTTCCAAACGGTAATTGCTAATCGGTCGATTTTAGTCAAGAAACATTGTTTTCTGGCTCAATTAATCTTTTGACCTTGGGATGAAGCTATAAGACATAAAGAGTTTATTATTTACAATTTCATAACTTTAGACTCGATTTCAACAGCGACAACGATCACTGAATATTGTATAGGATCCGCGCTTCCAAACTTTTCATGTGAACCAAATGCATGGCCCCATACCAAAACGTTGTATTATCTTTAAAAAACAGTTGACTAGTATGGGAAAGGAATCCCGCATGATTTATGTTTCTTATTGCCCGTTTTTGAATAATGAGAAAATGTTCAAGTTGGGCTTTGGTCCCATTTCCCCAGGCAAGAATACCGTAGATTAGGTAAGGTAAAATTAACGTGTTATACAGAGATAACAAAATGTGGGTTGGGAACTCGTGTTTTAGTTTTTTTTTAAATACCTGTGTTTCTAGAAATCAGTTTGCACAAATAGGTAACGTGTATCTTCCATGATAAATCACTGTCAATGTAGATACCAAGAAATGTTGTGGATTCTATCTGGTTCTATCTGCATTTATCCATGCTTGTACCATCTTAAGTTCACTATTTACAGTCCTCAGGAGATATTGAGGGTCACGGTGTGAATAGAAAATATTAGTGTCGTCTGCAAAGAGAATAAAAGACATCATTTCAGACGAATTTCTGAAGTCATGGCATGTGAGTCATGATCCTTTTTATGACTTAAATGTTCAAATAGTAACGGGCATGGGGGCTCAGTCGTTAGAGCGCCCGCCTCATGAACGGGAGGTCGTGGGTTCGAACCCCGGTCGAGTCATACCTAAGAGTTATAACAATAATAATGGGACCTTCTGCCTTCTAGCTAGGCGCTCAGCATATAAGATTGGAGAAGGGTAGTAATAACATATTATGTTATACAGGGCCCGCTGGAAGAGCGGTTTCATAACTGAAGTGGCTACCCTGGGTAAATAAAACGTTATTATTATATTATTATTATTATTATAATTATTATTATTATTATTATTATTGTACCCCGTATTATCTGTCCTTTTTTCAAGATAATTATTCAAACATAAAATTGAAGATTTAATAAAATTTCAGGAGCATAACGTGGTGGAATAAGAACATAGTACTTCCAGAGCATGTTAATTATTATTCAAATGACGATCATGTCATATTTAAAAAAAATATCGTTCCTTGATTTCAGTCAATAATTATGCAACATCATCTTCATCACTGTCTTCAGTGTCATGAACAGATGGAGCTAGAACCGATCTTTGACTCGTCTTGAAGATGGGAGTGGCAAATACCATCAATGGAACTCTGAAGCTTCTCTTGGTAGGCAAGGTCCAGATTACGTGGAACTGATGGTCTCCCACGCCCATATAATATACACGCATATCTTCTTGTAGTCATCTGAGTAGTTATACTTGTAGCAGATGGTGCATATGGCTCTTTCTTCCAGTATTGAAGGCACTTTACATGTAACCAGTTTAAGACGTATCCATCTTCGTCTTGGCGCTTGTTCTTCATGATCTGCTGCGAGAGATTCTGCAGTTCATAAAAGTATCCATGGCGCATGTTTATGAACTTGTATATGGATCCGAAGTCTTGCTTTGTTGAAGATTGTAAAGCAGGGCTCCCACTTAAGCAGGGTTCCTACTTAGCCGAGTTGGAGCCTCGAGTTGTGGCGAGCTGGCGCGATCTTATGGCAAGCAGTGTTATCATTAAAAGATATTTCTTGATATCAAGAATTCAATTCTTGATATCACGAAATCGAATTCTTGATATCACGAAATCAATTTCTTGATATCAAGAATTACCATTACTTTACAACGTAAACTTATTTCTTGATATCAAGATATATGATTTAATGCTAAAACGGCTGGCCATAAGATCGCGCCAGCTCGCCACAACTCGCGGCTCCAACTCGGCTTAATGGGAGCCCTGCTTAGCCGAGTTGGAGCCTCAAGTTGTGGCGAGCTGGCGCGAGCTTATGGCAAGCCGTTTTATCATTAAAAAATATTTATTGATATCAAAAAATCAATTCTTGATATCAAGAAATAATTTTACTTTGTAAAGCAATGGTATTTCTTGATATCAAGAATTCGATTTCGTGATATCAAGAATTGAATTCTTGATATCAAGAAATATGTTTTAATGATAAAACGGCTTGCCATACGCTCGCGCCAGCTCGCCACAACTCGAGGCTCCAACTTGGCTAAGTGGGAGCCCTGTTGTCTTGCATTGTGAATACATTGTCATTCTTTTTTTCCTTCCATTTCAATAGCAGAATGCATGCTATCGCATTCCATGTGGGAATGCGCTCTCTCCAGAAAATTGTGTGTGATGACTTTGAGATGTGTGTTCTGGACGGCATTGAGGAACATTGCAGCCACATTTTGGTTTCGATTTTTACCTCCAAATGTGTCTAAAAAATTGTGATACTTCATCTCTCACCATAGCAACCATGAGTCTACATTTAAAATCGAACTCCTTAAATGCGGGAATATACAACCCAACCCGGACCCGACCAACGACAGGCCAACAAATTACCGAACAGTTTTAAAATACTCAGTTTCTAAACTCTACAAATTTACGCTAAGGATGTTCTAATGAACCAGTTCCGCCTACTTCATGGACATTTATAAAGGACCTCAAGATTTCTTCAAGGGTTTTACGTCTTAGAGGAAAACGTGCTGTATCCAGGAAATGAAGTCAAGCTCAGGCTATACCAGTGCTTATCCGATCACGCCTACAATCATCGTTTCTTCCCAGAAATATGCCGAGATGTTTGACTACCATTAAATCGAATCGATGTCTAAACCATTCTATAGTCGCGGTTATGATACCCCAACTCTTCTGTTACATAACGCCAGATCGTTGAGGAACAAGTTCGACTAATTATTCATAATCATCGAAGAACACAAAATGGACATAGCAGCCATCACTGAAACGTGGCTCAGCCCGGATGTACCGCTAGATACACTGTTGGTCATAATGGTGGAATAATTATTTTTACCCCAATTTATTGAATGATTTTGACAATGATTTATTCCCAATAGATCTAGATAATAGTATACATTCTCAGATTTTATTGAATGACAATTGGGGAGTGCTTGTTTTGTGTGACTGCTCAAGCATGTGTGTGCTACTATGCTAATCAACTAGGGGACCTCTGTAGGGCCATGCATTATGGTTCAAGGCATGCCCACATAGAATATTTCTTATGTTGGGGGTCGGGGCAAAATGCAATGAATTATTGAAAGTTTATTGCATTTTCTTTGTTTTTTTTTGTTTTTGTGGGGGCGTCGACGTACCCTAGCGCCCGCTGCGTACAGTCATGATTCATTGGCTAGCAATGGCCTCGTAACTGTGAGCCCCCATAATAAAAACCGTGTCGATGTGCTATATCAGTGCCCTTTTATGAGGTAGTAATCCCCGTTACTGTAAGTTATGACTTAATGACGTAGGTCCCCTAGTTGATTAGCATTGTATCACACACACGCTTTAGCAGTCACGCAAAACAAACACTCCTCAATTGTCATTCAATATAATCTGAGAATGTATACTATTATCTAGATCTATTAGGAATAAATCATTGTCAAAATCATTCAATAAATTGGGGTAAAAATAATTATTCCACCATTATGACCAACAGTGTATGTTCGCATTACCAGAGTTTACCTCACATTCAAGAGTCAGACAAGATCGACCAGGAGTAGGAGTTGCACTCTACACAAGACATCAACTTCAAGCGAAAATAATGGATGTACCTGTACCGAGAGTGTTTGAAGTCTTAAGGGTATACATAAGACCCCAAGGAAGGTCCCAGGTTTGATTTGGTGTGTCATTTATTTCCCTCCAAGGAATCCAAATGTGCAGCAGTACATTGATCACCTGACTTCTGCTATTGACAACCTCTTCGCTACCCGTATTCTGGAATCTTAATAGTAGGTGACTTTAATGATTTGGACATTAAGTTCTTACTTGGCAATAATGGGTTTAAACAAGTTGTTACACAACAAACTCGAGAGTCTAACATTCTTGATATGACTGAAACTAATATTGCTTCATTGTTTATATAAATACGTGAAGATGTTACCGCCTATTGACATGAGTGAAAAAGCTTGTTCGTCCTATTCCGAATAGTGGACAAAGGAAATTTGGTAGTTGGTTAACTCGGTACACTTGGGAGGAAATGTTCAGTGTAGAAGACCCATCTATGAAATGTAAAATGTTTTGGATACAATTCTGTCTAAGTTAGATGCACATGTTCCTACTAAGGAGATTTGTTCGTACTGTAGAGACAAGCCTTGGATAAAAGCTGAAGTTAAATATGTTATCCGTCAAAGACAGCAAGCTTTTGATAACAAATCGGAAAGTTTCTAGCGTTTAATATCTAAGAAACAAGGTTAAACGGTTGATAAAACGACAGAAGATTCAAATTATAACACCCGAGTTCGCAACTTATAAAAATGACAACCCAGCATATTTGGCATAGGATATATAGGCAGATTCGGATTATAAGAAATAGTGAAATGAAACACAATCCAATTGTAATATAGTATTAATGACTGCTTTGAGAGAAATAGTTGTTTTATTACGCTCAAGGGAAGGTTAGAATTGTGCTATTCCCCGAGGCTTGCCGAGGGGAATAGCCCAATTGTAACCTTCCCGAGAGCGTATGAAAACAACTATTTCTCGAATATTAAAGCAGTCATTAATACTTTTATATGCCGAAAAAAAATAGACTAAAAAATGAAAAATTAAAAATATTTATCATTTTGTCGAAGACGGGATTCGAACTCTCGCGTACAACAAGAGGTGTACCGAAAACCAACGCTTAGACCACTCGGCTATGGCCCGCCGTTAACATGCATGGCAGTTTTCTCCAATATATACATTAAAATGGATTGAAACCGGCTTCGCGTGTGATGAATGCTTCGCAAAAGCTCCATATACGGACTCTTCTTTTACTTTTGCAATGCTTATTGGCACGAACTTAGATCAAGATCTATCGGCAGATGTTGTTTTTTTGTTTTTGGAAGTTTATTTTCGTCTTCATGTCAACAATGCAAGATAAAATTGTCGGTAAGATCGATCGAGATTCAATTGTATTGAAATTACCGACCAATCCTTCGCACACATACGGCATCCTCCATCGCTCAAACCATTTTTAAACATGTAAACCTATGGGGTAACCATGGAGGCTGACCAACTATTTTTTAATAACCATGGTTATTAAAAATATTGAAATGTTTTAAGCATGGTTACCGAGAATTTTACAGGAACAGTTGAAGTTTATGAATGCAATTCGACCAATCAGATGGCTGGATTTCTTAAGTGAGATACCAAATATTGACCCAAACTACCCGACAAATTCAAATATATTGCTAATTATACAAACTAGCTTTTCTTAGCTGTGGCGGCTTATCTTCCACGTCTTGCTAGGAATGATTTACCTGCTTACTAACCAGCTCAGGAGACATGTCCGATTGTACGAACTTACGGGCCCGAATTCACAAAGGATGTTTACTTTAAACGCAGGGTTTAAACCTTCATTTACATAACCCATTAGTTTAAAGATTAGCGCAAAAAAGCTTGCGCGCGTCTAATATTTGACCTCTTTACTGTGTTACGCTTATTTTGCGCTAATTTTAAACCATGGGTTATGTAAATGAAGGTTTAAACCATGGGTTAAATTTAAACCTCCTTTTTTAATTCGGGCCATGGAGTTTTTAAAAAATTGACTTCCTTGAACCAACAAAACTCTGGTATTGGTGGAAACATACCAGTACAAAATCTTCGAGAATTTGTACTTTAATTTTGTACAACTCTTACTGATATCTTGAACACTTCTTTCCAAATGTCAGTGGTGGTACGATATCAGTGGAAACGATGTGAGATTACGCCAATTCCTAAATGTCAGCCTGTAATACCACAGAATTTAAGACCTATAGCACTAGCTTGTTATTTTACAAAAATAGCAGAGTCGTGTATATGTAAATGGTATTTCATATCACATTGATATTAATACATCCCAGCTGAGGAGTTTATGCAGTAGCCCACCATAACCAGAACCAGGAGTCCGTTAATTGCCTTCGTCATGTTGGTTATGAATTTTTGTTATATATATATATATATGTACTTTGTGCATCTTGTTCTTATCAAATTTAATCCGTTTTTTTAAAACCACATTTGTATGTATTATTGCCAATTTACATGGTACACAATTCACCCATTTGGCTGCGAAGTGCAATCATAATAAAATCTACCGTTTCATGTAAATCATTCAACCATTTGAAGAGGCATGTGCCGATATCAGTACTGCCACGATTTCATTCTGCTTCGGCCAACAGTAGCAGCTTGCTTCATTTGGTGGGGCCTGATCGCAGTGGCGAATCCAGCTGGCGGCACAGGCAGGGGCGTCGCTAGACCTTTTTCAGTGTGGGGGTGGGGGGGGGGGGGGGTGTAGAGGCCAACAATTATCGACAAAACTAGCCACCAATTACCGACAAAATTAAATGTCCCAATATCGTCTTCAGATAGATAAAGGACAGATAATTAAAGGACACACTGTTAAGTGTTAAATATGATAAAGATGAACCAACATGATTGTGATGTCTTTTGTTAACAGACGTTTGCGAGAGAAATGGCTGAACCTCGAGAAAATAGTTAATTGTGTTGGAAGCAAACTTCATGCCAGCTCCTGTCATTTTCGTGTCTACTTTGCAGACCAGCATGCCCTTTTAAAGTACAAAAAAACAAACAAGGGATGGCAGATTTTGTGAGGAGTACTATGTTGGAAGTGCATTGATGTAGTAGAATTTAAACTGATCAAAAAAATGTCAACCATGTAATGTAACCAATGCTGTGGTTCAATTGAGGATTCCTACTTGTGTTCTACTGGTCTCCTACTGGTTCCATTGGGGATTCATACAGTACACGCCGAAAATCTCCGCAACACGATTACACGATTTATTTTTAGGATTACACGGTTTACACGATTCACCTGAATCGTGTAACTGTGTAATCGTGTAAATTTACACGATTGAAGAATGTCGCTCTGAATCGTGTAATCGTGTAAATAGTTAAGTGCATTGGTCGGATGATTCGACCAGATGTAACAATCATGTAACTGTGTAATCGTGTAAATTTACACGATTGAAGAATGTCGCTCTGAATCGTGTAATCGTGTAAATAGTTATTAGGGTTATAAGGGCATTGGTAGAACGATGCGACAAGCTGCAACAATCGTTAAATCTTATCCTGCTGACACCAATTGCTGTATACACAACTTACCTTCAGTGTACATCAGTTTATAATTACTGTACTTTATATTCGTGTATAAACCTCAGCACTTTCCACTAACATGTGTCGTATACTAATCCGTGAGACAAGGTAGGAAAACGTCAGAAACAGGAAGACATGATAGATGAAATAGTAAAGGAAAAAAGATAGCTACGAGGAGAAGGGAACATATAAAAGGAAAATGAGGGTTGAAAGGCACGATAAAGATAAACAGAAAAAAAGAGAGAAAAGAGGGAAAACTAAAAAGTTGACCGGAAGAAAAGAAAGAGTGAAATAGAGTGATAAAAGAAAGAAGGGCGAAACCTAGTAAAATTAACAGAAATGAGAAGGCTATGAAACAGAGAGGAAAAGAGACAAATAAATAAAGTAAGAGGGGAACATAATGAGGGAAAGAGAGGCGAGAAAGATATGGGGTAATGGAAAGATATTGAAAGAAAGAGTGAGAGAGAGAGAGAGAGAGATTAAAAAAAAAAGCTTTAGTTGAAAGAAAAGGGGCACCGATCAGATTTTAATAGGGGCATTTATCGGAGTTGATGGGGGCATTTATCAAAAGTGAAGAGGGACACTTCTCGTACTTAAAGAGGGATACTTACTAGAGATTAAAAGGACACTAATGAAAATGGAAAATGGACACTTATTGTAAAGGAAAATAGGAACTCGTCGAAGGAAAAGGGGTGTGTGTCAAAAGAAAAGGAGCACTTATCAGAGTTGAAAAGGGGAAGGGGCACTTTTACAAATTAATAGGGACACTTGTCAAAGTAAAATAGGTACTTTTCCTACATACAAAGGGGCACTTTGGGGGAACTTGAAAAAGTGGGGGGGGGACACTGTGCCGCTAGCTAAACGTAACTTAAAGACAGTTGGCTATTCACTTATTCTATTCATTCTCGGCTTGCAACTGTTCCCTACACTCTGTAGCCAGTGGCTTACATACTTACGTACATGTAATACCTATTGTTCAGGGGGATCCTATGTTCAAGGGGAACCCCCTGAACAATAGGTATTATGTAAGGATCTCTGCCTGTAGCTAGGGCAACGGCCTTTGTCCCCGGCGAGGGTCAATGGCAGGCCACATTCAGAGTAAGCTTCTTTTGTATGTGACAGGAAGTGTGCCCTTAAGCCTTGACCGTAGCTCTTTATACATATAGTTGAATAATGCAATGTTGTAAAAGGTAATTTACGAAAATGAGGAACGCTAAAAAAGCAATAAGTGATCAAAGTCTAAGGCCCGAATTCACAAAGGAGGTTTGTCGACAAACCTTGGTTTTCGTGCGTCATATGACGCGTTTTTACAAACCAGGTTTGTAAAATGGATAATGATTGAATAAAAAAAAGTATAACGATATTCATAGTAACGAATGAGCTGGTGAACCGTAATTCTAATTGGTACAGCCTTGTAATGTAAGAGTATCACAACATATTTAATTATGTTAGCCCTCCTTTACATTTTGTAATCATGTTTACTTATTTACAACTTAGGAATAACAAAATTCCCCCCTTCCTTCGTCGTTCATCGCTTTTTTCTTTTTTCTCACCGAGGATTAAATCCGAGAGTGCTTTTCGGGAAGTGGACTGATTTTTTTAACTTTCAAACATTCTATAATAAAACTAGAGACAAGACACTGCAATTAAAAATATATACAGGTGTACAAGAGAAAGAAAGCGTAATCTTCGCTATCCCCTCGTATCGTCCTCGTTGTCCTCGTTCAACCAAGAAGTAACTTCTTGCTTTTACTGAACTAGACGTCCTTAACCTGCTCACCATCACCACTGAAAATAAATTGTAACACAATTCCAGCGAGCAATCGAATCGTGTAAATTTTGAATCGTGTAATCGTGTTGCGGAGATTTTCGGCGGGCAGATTACACGATTACACGATTCGACCTGAATTGAGGAATCGTGTAATTTTACACGATTACACGTTTACACGATTCAAATTTCGCTTCAGTGGCAAAAAACGAATCGTGTAAAAATAAATGGTTACACGATTCCCGCAAGCAGTCGAATCGTGTAAATTTTGAATCGTGTAAATCGTGTTGCGGAGATTTTCGGCGTGTACTGTACTTGCCCTTTTAAAGTACAAAAAAACAAACAAGGGATGGCAGATTTTGTGAGGAGTACTATGTTGGAAGTGCATTGATGTAGTAGAATTTAAACTGATCAAAAAAATGTCAACCATGTAATGTAACCAATGCTGTGGTTCAATTGAGGATTCCTACTTGTGTTCTACTGGTCTCCTACTGGTTCCATTGGGGATTCATACTTGTTTTCTACTGGTCTCGTAATGGTTCCAGTTGGGATTCCTACTGGTCTCCTAATGGTTCTATAAGGGTTTTCCACTGGTCTTCTACTGGTATCTTAATGGTTTCTGTATGGATTCCTACTGGTCTTCTAATGGTTCCAGTTGGGATTCCTACTGGTCTCCTAACGGTTCCATTAGGGTTTTCTACTGGTCTTCTACTGGTATCCTAATGGTTTCTGTATGGATTCCTACTGGTCTCCTAATGGTTCCAGTTGGGATTCCTACTGGTCTCCTAATGGTTCCATTGGGGTTTTCTACTGGTTTTCTACTGGTATCCTAATGGTTTCTGTATGGATTCCTACTGGTCTCCTAATGGTTCCAGTTGGGATTCCTACTGGTCTCCTAATGGTTCCATTGGGGTTTTCTACTGGTTTTCTACTGGTATCCTAATGGTTTCTGTATGGATTCCTACTGGTCTCCTAATGGTTCCAGTTGGTATTCCTACTGGTCTCCTAATGGTTCCATTGGGGTTTTCTACTGGTTTTCTACTGGTATCCTAATGGTTTCTGTATGGACTCCTACTGGTCTCCTAATGGTTCCATGACTTCTTTTTTACTTGTCTAATGGTTCCAGCACTTCTTTTCTACTGGTCTTCTAATGGTTTTTATATCGATTTCTACTGGTCCCCTACTGGTTCCAGTGGGGAGTTGTACTTGTTTCCTACTGGTCTCCTAATGGTTCCAGTTGGGATTCCTACTGGTCTCCTAATGGTGCCATTAGGTTTTGCTAATGGTCTTCTACTGGTCTTCTGCTGGTTCCAGTACGATTTTTTTTCTACTGGTTTCTAATGGAAAAAGCGCCACTTTCCATATTGAAACCAGTAGAGAATTGACCACTAGAAACCGTTAGAAATCTGTACTGGTTTTCTCTACTGGTTTCTATGGGATTTTCGACCTGGGGTATATAATACCAAATATTGACCCAAACTACCCGACAAATTCAAATATATTGCTAATTATACAAACTAGCTTTTCTTAGCTGTGGCGGCTTATCTTCCACGTCTTGCTAGGAATGATTTACCTGCTTACTAACCAGCTCAGGAGACATGTCCGATTGTACGAACTTACGGGCCCGAATTCACAAAGGATGTTTACTTTAAACGCAGGGTTTAAACCTTCATTTACATAACCCATTAGTTTAAAGATTAGCGCAAAAAAGCTTGCGCGCGTCTAATATTTGACCTCTTTACTGTGTTACGCTTATTTTGCGCTAATTTTAAACCATGGGTTATGTAAATGAAGGTTTAAACCATGGGTTAAATTTAAACCTCCTTTTTTAATTCGGGCCATGGAGTTTTTAAAGAATTGACTTCCTTGAACCAACAAAACTCTGGTATTGGTGGAAACATACCAGTACAAAATCTTCGAGAATTTGTACTTTAATTTTGTACAACTCTTACTGATATCTTGAACACTTCTTTCCAAATGTCAGTGGTGGTACGATATCAGTGGAAACGATGTGAGATTACGCCAATTCCTAAATGTCAGCCTGTAATACCACAGAATTTAAGACCTATAGCACTAGCTTGTTATTTTACAAAAATAGCAGAGTCGTGTATATGTAAATGGTATTTCATATCACATTGATATTAATACATCCCAGCTGAGGAGTTTATGCAGTAGCCCACCATAACCAGAACCAGGAGTCCGTTAATTGCCTTCGTCATGTTGGTTATGAATTTTTGTTATATATATATATATATATATATGTACTTTGTGCATCTTGTTCTTATCAAATTTAATCCGTTTTTTTAAAACCACATTTGTATGTATTATTGCCAATTTACATGGTACACAATTCACCCATTTGGCTGCGAAGTGCAATCATAATAAAATCTACCGTTTCATGTAAATCATTCAACCATTTGAAGAGGCATGTGCCGATATCAGTACTGCCACGATTTCATTCTGCTTCGGCCAACAGTAGCAGCTTGCTTCATTTGGTGGGGCCTGATCGCAGTGGCGAATCCAGCTGGCGGCACAGGCAGGGGCGTCGCTAGACCTTTTTCAGTGTGGGGGTGGGGGGGGGGGGTGTAGAGGCCAACAATTATCGACAAAACTAGCCACCAATTACCGACAAAATTAAATGTCCCAATATCTACAAATTTTACCCTATAAACCCGGGGCCGAAGGCTAAATTGTTTTTCCTATGGACTATCTATAGTACACTGTTGGTCATAATGGTGGAATAATTATTTTTATGCGCAAATGGTCATTTTCCTCGACGACATAAATATACGAATTATTTCGTCAACTTAGTCAACATCATAGTTATATGTTTTAATGCAGGCGCGAAGCTAGGATCTTATGTTAGGAAGTAGAGGGGCGGTAAATCGTAAGCAAGCGAATCACTTAAAGAGCGCTCGAAGCGCGCTCATTAGGGGTGTGTGGTAGGCCTTCCGCGCGAAGCGCGGAAGCTTAGACGTTTACTTAAATTATTAGGAAAATAAGACGATCTATTGTACCGTTCTCGATTGTTAATCCTTGTCTGAATGAAGTCCCCCTCCTAAAGCTTTGACGTTTCATTAAATTGTGATAAAAAGTAGACGATTTGCTGTACCGTTTTCGATGTTAATCCTTGTCTGAATTCAGTTTCTCCCCCTCCCGCGCAAAGCGCGGTAGCTCAGACGTTTCATTAAATAATGAAGAAAAGCATATGATTCGCCGTTTTGTTCTCGATTCTTAATCCTTATCTGAATTCAGTTCTCCCCCTCCCGCGCGAAGCGCGGAAGTTTGGACGTTTTATTAAATTATTAGAGAAAGTAGACGATTCGTTGAACCGTGCTCGAGTCTTAATCCTTCTCTGAATGAAGTTTCCCCCTTCCGCGCAAAGCGCGGAAGTTTTGACGTTTCATTAAATTATTAGAGAAAGAAGACGATTCGTTGCACCGTTTTTGACTCTTATTAAGCTCTATTTATCTGAATTTAGTTTCCCCCTCTTGCGCGAAGCGCGGAAACTTTGACGTTCCCTTAAATTATTAGAGAAAGCAGACAATTCGTAGTATCGTTTTCGACTCTTAATAATCCCTCTTTGTCTGTATTCAGTTTCCCCCTCTCGCGCGAAGCGCGGAAACTTTGACATTTCCTTAAATTATTAGAGAAAGCAGACAATTCGTAGTATCGTTTTCGACTCTTAATAATCCCTCTTTGTCTGTATTCAGTTTTCCCCCTCTCGCGCGAAGCGAGAGGGGGATTCTCCCCTCCAGCGCGAAGCGCGGAAATTTTGGCGTTTCATCGAAATATAGAGAAAGGAAGACGATTCGTTGTACCGTTGTTGACTCTTAATCCTTGTTTGAATTTAGTTTCCCCGAAAATTTTAAACCTCTGATTTCTTTAGCTGATACAATAGGAAAGTGAAACTTCGAGAAAATACCAGTATTGTAGTTGCAGTCACTCTCGAAGTAGTCACAGCGGATAAAAAGTCACAGTTTGTAGGGGAAGAAAAAGCTTGTGGGCCGACCGACAATATACATCTCACCGACTTCAAACTTCTGCATTGAAATAGTACACGAGGATCGAGCAAGAATACCGACACAGCTGACCCGACACAGCAACATATTTACCCAAGTCTTTCTTGCTTCCTCGACGACACGACTCCACCCAACGACCCCACTCCTCCTCTCTCATGCTCTTACCTCCCCCTCTCTCCTCTCTTTCATCCCCCGTTTCTTTTGTTTCCCTTTTCTCTTTTTTCTTCTTTTTTCCTTTTCTTTCTTTTCTTTCTTTTCCTTTCTTTCCTCTCCTCCCTCTTTTTCCTTTTTTCTGTTTCTTTTTTCTCTTTTCTTTCGTTTCTTTTCCTTTCTTTCGTTTCTTTTCGTTTCTTTCTTTTCTTTTCCTTTTTTTTTCTTCTTTTCTTTCCTTTTCCCTCTCTTTTTTTTCCCTCCCCCTTTTTCTCTTTTTCCCGACGGCAGCGCAATTTTACCGACAATATCCTGACAGGTGTGGGGGGGGGGGGGGGGGACGAATCTTGAGAAAATATTAAGCAGCAGAACAGCCTGCCGGTGAATAAGCGGGGGGGGGGGGGGTTCAATTTTTCAGGAAATATTTGGCGCCGACTCTGCACCCGGTGAATAAGCAGGAGGGGAGGGGAGGTCAGAGCACATTTTTTGGTGGTAAATTCGTTGGCCGGGGGGGGGGGGGCAAGCCCGTCGGCCCCCTTGGATCCACGCCTGCCTGATTGTACATAGATTGTAAACACAAAGCTTGCGGCTGAAATACATTTGAGAATGTCACTGCTTGGGATTCGCAGCACACTTTGCAAATCAAATGAAGCTGAGACAAAAGTCCCCTTTCAGCAACTGCCTTAGGCCTTGTCCCTTGCTTTGGCATTTTGAGTTTCTGTTTTTCGCATGAGATGGACTTCATACTCCTCCTTGTCATTCTCCTTTTGTTCTCCCATCAACTGGTAATACTTCGTAAATGTTGCACATTAGTCTTTTTTTTATTTATTATAACAGCTTTTCTTGGCAATAAAATAAAAGTAAGAGGATATATATATAATATATATAATTTTTTCTTCGTCCCAAAAATTTCGCAACGACTCAGCCAGCCGCTGAATAAGCGGGGGGGGGGGGGGGGGGGGGGGGAGCACATTTGTTTGTTGGTTCCCGAAATTTGAAAATTTGGCCGATCGATATTTCATTTTGTTGGGGGGGGTATGGTCAGCTTTTTGGGGTCACGCATTACCACAATTTTTTAATTTTAATTTTTCTTTAAATTTAATTGTTTAACATTGAAAACAAAGGGGGGTTTCCTTCATAACACACACATACAAAAAGTCAAAAAAAAAGGGGGGGGGGGGGTCAACTCCTAACCCGCCCCCCTGCGTACGCGCATACAATTGATGAATAGCGAAGTGGAAAAATACAGGCTTATTCAATTTGACTAGAGTTGTTCTTTGTATTGTAGAATGGAAATGGAAAAGGGGACAAAGGAATTAAGGAATCGTGAAGTTCGAGCCTATATTGATCTGTATCGCTTCCCCGATCGCATTTAAGGGTATAGCAATGATGAAGGGGGTGATAGCCATTCTCAAAAATCTTGGATACCTGTTTCAGTATTGTACTAACGCATTCCTGTTTCAGATCGGTCACTTCGCCAGTTATCTTGCCAGCATGATCGGATATTCTCTGCAATTTCTTAATATTCACCTGTCTACACCCACCAAACCAAACCGCACAGCTAAAAAAGCATTACACTTTCTATTGCTGACTTGTAGAATAACCTCAAGATGGTTCTGTCAACATGGATCGAATTCAGTTTTCGTAGAAGGTACATTCGTTGTTGAGCCTTTGCATACTGAGATTGGCATTGGTCTTTCCATGATAGTTCATTATCAATTATTGTACCAACTTGAAGGTACTTAAAACTCTTGACACTCTGTATATCCTCTCCTTTAAAGGTAAAGACCAGTTATGGTCATGCGATTGCATTGTGAAAGAAACGTTGTGGAATCGAGCAGAAAAGGTTGATCGTCTAGCAAGTAGCATCTGCAAGGTTCTGGAATCATCAAAATGATAAGAAATTTGGCCCATTCTTCGTAAAGTTACAAGCACTATACACAAAAAGATGTATATGGGACTACCCTATATCTCTCACAGACCATGAGAGAAACAAATTTACCAAATATATGAATTAGTAGGCGGTTTCCCGGCAAATTTTTTATCATCATTTATTGTTCTATCCACCTGGAACAAAGAATAAGGACATAGACAACTAGTTTTGCAATTGGCCATGGTATTTATTAGTTGTAATATAGAAACTTTCCATCGTCATTAGACTTGTGGTATAACAAATAATTCAAATTAAAATAGTGTGTTAACTTCACAATGAACAGCCGTTCTCTGGCCTGAGACACATAGCGTTCAAATAATAAAAACAAATCAACGCAGTTCTCTGGCTTGAGACACGTAGCGTTCCCTAATACAAACAAATCGACGCAGTTCTCTGGCCTGAGACACGTAGCGTTCGCATAAACACTTTATTGCCTAAAACTGAGGATAACTAAGCAAATGCCTTAATGGTCATCCTCTGCTACAAGCAAAGTGTAAACGGGGTGTAAATACTAATTGCATTAAAATGCCCCCAATTTAGATCAAAACAAATCAACGCAGTTCTCTGGCCTGAGACACGTAGCGTTCACCTAATAAAATAAAACCAAATCAACGCAGTTCTCTGGGCTGAGACACGTAGCGTTCACATGATAAAATAAAACCAAATCAACGCAGTTCTCTGGCCTGAGACACGTAGCGTTCACATAATAAAAACAAATCAACGCAGTTCTCTGGCCTGAGACACATAGCGTTACATAATAAAAACAAATCAACGCAGTTCTCTGGCCTGAGACACGTAGCGTTCACATAATAAAATAATCCCAAATCAACGCAGTTCTCTGGCCTGAGACACGTAGCGTTCACATAAACACTTTATTGCCTACACTGAGGATAACTAAATCAAAGGCCTTAATGGTCCTCCTCAGCCTACAAACCAAGTGTAAACGGGGTGCAAACAATACTAATTGCATTAAAATTTCCCATCATTGGCTCGAAGCCTGTTCTCTTGCAAACTGGTATGTTCGACCTGTGCAAATTAAAGATAAATCCGCGGTTTGGCGGTCAAAATTATAAAATTTTCTGCCTTATGACAAGTCCAGTCACGGAAGCACCCAAAGAGGTGTGAATTTACCAATTACGTATAAGTAACAACAACATGAATTGTAGAAAGTGATTACGTATAAGTAACAACAAAATGAATTATAGAAAGTGATGTACATCATAAAATTCCATTTGAAGAAACAAATACATGAAGGCAGGAATTTGACGACTTTGCCAACTAAAAACTCAAATGCGGGTGAAACCCGATCTCTCGAAAACCAGACTCTTAATAAAGGATGTTATAACCAAAATTAGACCGAATGAAAAGTTCGAGTTCTGGGAAATAAGATCGGGAAAAAGCCCCGCAAGGCCCGTGTAATCATTTTGAACGCGACCAGGCATAGCCCTTGAGAAAGTGGATTGTCGTCAAATTCCCACTACTAACTGTGTAAAGATAATCGTAAACATGAAAAGTCACTGACCCCTTTTGGTGGAGTATGGGGATGGATGGTGGGGAAAATTTGTTAGATGTGACAACTTCGAAATACCATAGACTGAATGAGGTATTATCGTCCAAATTGGGGAGAGGAAAGAGGAGGAAAGTTGATAGCTGACCGCATGTTTACATTACGGCGACTGGTTTCTTCCCCGCCCAAGGTTTATTGCATCATCGGATTACATTCATAGCCTCCTCTCCCCCATAAATAAACTTTGTCCCAGGTAGCTGTCAATAAACTATTTTAACTTCCTCTGCGCTGGTTAAAATTAATTATTGTTCTATCCACCTGGAACAAAGAATAAGGACATAGACAACTAGTTTTGCAATTGGCCATGGTATTTATTAGTTGTAATATAGAAACTTTCCATCGTCATTAGACTTGTGGTATAACAAATAATTCAAATTAAAATAGTGTGTTAACTTCACAATGAACAGCCGTTCTCTGGCCTGAGACACATAGCGTTCAAATAATAAAAACAAATCAACGCAGTTCTCTGGCTTGAGACACGTAGCGTTCCCTAATACAAACAAATCGACGCAGTTCTCTGGCCTGAGACACGTAGCGTTCGCATAAACACTTTATTGCCTAAAACTGAGGATAACTAAGCAAATGCCTTAATGGTCATCCTCTGCTACAAGCAAAGTGTAAACGGGGTGTAAATACTAATTGCATTAAAATGCCCCCAATTTAGATCAAAACAAATCAACGCAGTTCTCTGGCCTGAGACACGTAGCGTTCACCTAATAAAATAAAACCAAATCAACGCAGTTCTCTGGGCTGAGACACGTAGCGTTCACATGATAAAATAAAACCAAATCAACGCAGTTCTCTGGCCTGAGACACGTAGCGTTCACATAATAAAAACAAATCAACGCAGTTCTCTGGCCTGAGACACATAGCGTTACATAATAAAAACAAATCAACGCAGTTCTCTGGCCTGAGACACGTAGCGTTCACATAATAAAATAATCCCAAATCAACGCAGTTCTCTGGCCTGAGACACGTAGCGTTCACATAAACACTTTATTGCCTACACTGAGGATAACTAAATCAAAGGCCTTAATGGTCCTCCTCAGCCTACAAACCAAGTGTAAACGGGGTGCAAACAATACTAATTGCATTAAAATTTCCCATCATTGGCTCGAAGCCTGTTCTCTTGCAAACTGGTATGTTCGACCTGTGCAAATTAAAGATAAATCCGCGGTTTGGCGGTCAAAATTATAAAATTTTCTGCCACACGAGACGTGGCTGCTCAGACATGGATCGCCGCCACACCGAAATCGGATGGTATGAAAAATTATCATCCTTTGCATAATTGCGAAAGGTACTATAAACGTAACAGACAACATTATGTACAATCATTCCTACTTCAGATCAAAACAGATCCGAAATTAACTTGTACTGACGAATGTTCGAAGATCAGTAGGGAGGAATTGAACGTCTGTATTCCCAAGAAAGCACCTCGTAAAAGTTCGAAATGAATAATGAAGTAAGTACCCTTGCCAGAAAGGTGCATACGGTGCGAAACAACCAGTCCTCCAAATCGGCGAATTAAAGACCGCGCAACTTGTTATTAACCCCGCTGTCTCCGTCTGGTAATTCATGTCTGTCGGCGGGTAGATGGATACCGGCCGCTTGCACCATGAAATCCCCCAGGGCCCAGATGGTGCCTCGTATGGATGTAGAATCCCTTGTCTGGCTCGATAAATCTGTAGACTCTGCAGATTCAAATAATGGAGAAAAGGGAGAACCCGCAGACAGTAACATGTTCTACATAACATTACCATAAACAAAATTACTTTTGCAATGTGTGTTATTCTTCGGAATAAACCACCCCAATTCAGTGCAATCAACATTTAGTTACTATTAGTATATTATGCATTGGATTTGGTCTGACGCCCATCACCCTACCAGTCTAAATCAAAACGTAACACAATTAAGCTGAAAAAACAACGTACTGACTAATTATAACACCCCGAAGTTTTCAAACTTCACCTGCCGGTAGTCTGATATAACCCCGGTATGCCCCAGATACCCATCTCCCCATTTTTTGAATGTGGGAGTCTGAAAAGCCCGCCATAGCAGCGGACGTAGCAGCTCCTATTCGGAATGAATGGGCCGTGTAATAGTGAGCTGGTAAACCTAAGAATGAAATACTCCTATGTAGCACCCTGTTAAAAGCTTGCCGGGTTAGGGGAGAACCATCAAATTGCCTAAAAAATGCAAACCCCTGGTCAATACCGGGAGTGGGAACGGGTTGAGGACGGGCTTCCAAATACCCAACAATTGCTTTAACGGGGCACAATGACCTACTTTCCGGAAGCAGAATGACGCACCCCTTACCCCGCTGATCCGTTTTGGAAGACCGAATTCTAACACTAACTTTGCGCTGTGGGGGATTCCCCCTGACGATTACGTCCGCCTCTAACAGGGGGATGGATCTACCCTGAGAAGTGAATTCACCAATGCGTAAAAACCCGAAAAACGCTAATAAAAAGGTTGCAGTGAAAAGTTTAGTATGATAGGACGTTTGGCATACTAATGGCAGTGTTGCGATTAATTTATGTAATAAGGGCATAGTAATGGGGCAGCGCACGTCAAGGCGAGCATGACGCCTACGGCAGCCTTCAACTAATCGCTTTATCGGAAAATTCTGAGTTATATCTTCCCTATTATGACTGCGCTCATGAAATGACAGAGCTGAAATATATGTAGAGATAGTGTTTGCTGAATAATTGGACCAGCTCATGTAAGAAATGAAAAGAGCAACCTGCTCGATAGTTGGTGGAGTAGAGGCATTACAATTATAATTACTCCGAAACAGCTGAAAAGTTTGCCACGCCGTGTGATAAGTGCGCATAGTGTTCTGAGCTCTGGAAGAGCTTAACAAGACGGCACGCTCCCGACTAAGCTGCTCCAGAGAGGGGTAGGAATGGGGGTCCCTTGTTGCTCGGCATTGGGGGCCAGATGTCGAAAACGGGTCATCTGAAAGCGGGACAGAGAATCGGCAATTTCATTGGTATGGCCTGGAACGTACATTGCCTTAAACCAAATGTTCCACCTTAAACACAGTACTACAAAGTGGCGAATGAGCCGCATAATTATCTTGCAGTTAGACGATTGCTTGTTAATGACGGCAACTACCGATTGATTATCAGACCAGAAAGTTACTCTCTTCCCATTTAACCGATCTCCCCATAAGTGAACGCCTACAACTATGGGAAGCAGTTCTAGAACGGCAATGGAGAAATTAGCCTCCCTGACGTATTCCGGCCACTTAGCTTGAGCCCAGCATCCCTCGAAATAAATGCCTAGCCCAATGCTTGCCGCTGCGTCTGTATAGAATTGAAGGCAATTATTATCCCGCCAAACATTGTCAGCAAACATAACAGTCCCATTAAAATGCTCTAAGAATGCTTCCCATGCTGCCAGGTCAGCCTTAGCCCCACTGGTAAGCCTTATGCGATGATGGGGCAGACTTACCCCTCTAGTCATGTCTATCAGCCGCCTGAGAAAGGCCCTACCTGGGCCAACCGCCTTACATACAAAATTGAGTGACCCAATTAGCGATTGTAGCTGGCGCAGTGTCAGCTTAGACTTCGTGGAAAAGCTGCGAATCATGCAACGTAGCGCTTCTAATTTATCAGCTGGAACTTTTACCTGACATAGCCTTGTATCAATCTCTAGACCCAAATATGTAATTACTCTCGTAGGGCCTTCGGTTTTCTCCAGCGCTAAGGGCACACCGAAATCATTGCACATATTTTGGAAGCAGAGCATGATGCGCTGGCATTCCTCGAATGAGGAAGCAGCAAAGAAGAAATCGTCTAAGTAATGCAGCACTTGTTCAGTAACAGCTATGCGCCGACAACAATCCTCGAGAAAGGAACTAAAGCGCTCAAACATTGCACACGAAATCGCGCAACCCATGGGCATGCACCTATCATAATAGAATTTTCCATCAATGCACATACCGAGCAAATCAAAATCAACTGGATGCACGGGCAGTAATCTAAAGGCAGACTTGATGTCAGCTTTCCCCATAAAAGACTTAAGACCAAGTTTAACAATCATGTACACCGCTTCGTCGAAACTAGTGTAAGAAACGTTGCACTCTTCCTTATCTATGCTGTCATTTACAGAAGAGCCGCGAGGGGAGGATAAGTGTTGTATTAATCGAAATTCGCCTGGTGTTCGTTTTGGAACAACACCGATGGGGGAACAACGAAAATTCGGAAATGGAATTGAAGTAAAGGGGCCTACGATTCTGCCAAGTAGCACCTCTTTTTCTATCTTTTGCATAATGATTTGATGATGAAGAATTGCAGACTTGAGATTCTTACAACTCATTTGTACACGGGTGCCTTTAAAACTCAGAGAAAAGCCGTACGTAAATCCCGAAATTAGACGTTTTGCGTCAGACTGATTGGTGTAAGAATGAAGAAAGGGTAGCATGGGCTTAAGCTTAATTGGGGTTGGGGCTAGAGCTCGGTTTGGTAGCTGCAAGTTGGGGGCGGTTGCAGGCAAAGGAGCCATGGGATGTATTTCCGCATCTATCGCATTTGTGCGCATATCTGCAGCCTCGCCCCCTACCGCACCGGCCGGAGGCGTTGAATGCGAAACAAACTTGGGCCCGCGGACTCGCGGTTGCGCTACCGTATCCGTCCCGATTAAGTGCTGAGCGCCCATTGCGGCGGGGGCCTGATAGTTGCTGTCTTGGCCGTTGAGCTCCGCGAAATTGAGATTGCCTCCCGCTGAAGGGACGAAAATTCTCCCTGCTGTCCGGCCGCGCGTAGGCAGTGGCGACTAGTAGCCACAGCTCCGCGTCTACTACGGCCCATGAACGCTCCGGCTGCCGCGCTTGCCGCAGGCGGAACTGTAGATCGTAGTCGCACCAATTATAGCCGCAGCTAGCGGCAGTGCGCACAATACTGATATATTTTAACAGTTCCCGTACCCGACATGTGTGTCGTTCGGCATAAACCGAAACAAAAACTAGCATGGCACTAGTCCACTGTGGTATGCCTGTAATGGCTGTTTTTCGGTTTGGCGCCCGCAGCTGAAAATTAGCGCTCGCAGGGGAAAAAGTTAGAGTTAACCCCTCGTCGACGGAAGGATCGGACATGGATGGCGATATTAAAGCGCCTAAGTCAATGAACTCCCCCCGCCAAATTTTTCCTTCAATGTGACGGCAATTGATGACCCGAGATCATCGCCTACGCCAGCCAACATTTGGGGCTGTCCAGGGACGGGAAAACCTGTCCCTGGAGTAAAAGCAGTTGGCACCCCTGTGGACGTCACTGGCGCAGGTGAAACCAGCGCTTCACTGGTAAACATGCTGGGATTTGTATCAAAATCGTCAATTGCCATTACTGGCCATGACTCACCGTTGACGCCGCCGTCTTGCACTCCGGGCTCTTCGTTGATCGTGGGCTCCTGGAAACGGGCGGGGACGACGGGTAGTGCATCGTCGTTGCTGGCACTGGCAGCTGGCAGGGGGAATTGGGCAGGGGACGTAGCCTTCGATGCCCTCCTCTTCCTTGGCTTGGCCATTGCTGTCGTCTTCGTCGCAGCCTTTGATGTCACCCTCTGATTTGTCTTCTTCGTCGATTTAGGCATCTTAGAAACTATTTTGTATCAAAATGAAGCCTAACTAACACGCTTGTAAACCTCGACGTATTGTTTAACTCAAATGAGGCAACGTGAAAGGAAGGTAAGAATGTCAATCAGGAGCTGAAACTTATTAAAGTCAGAAGCACAGTAGTTCAACTATATTCGACGAAATTACGTAAAAACTGAACTGACTGCTAACGCGGGCGAATATTGAGCAAAAAACCACGAAGGAAGAGTGAAAATTTGTTAGATGTGACAACTTCGAAATACCATAGACTGAATGAGGTATTATCGTCCAAATTGGGGAGAGGAAAGAGGAGGAAAGTTGATAGCTGACCGCATGTTTACATTACGGCGACTGGTTTCTTCCCCGCCCAAGGTTTATTGCATCATCGGATTACATTCATAGCCTCCTCTCCCCCATAAATAAACTTTGTCCCAGGTAGCTGTCAATAAACTATTTTAACTTCCTCTGCGCTGGTTAAAATTAAGTATTAGTCAAAACATATTCTTTCACAAGATTGGTAATGAGAGCTTCCATTTCATTTTTTGAAATTAGGGCGTTTCCAATACTGGTCTTTACCTTTAAGCATGATTGGATTTGCTTGACCTTTGTTCGAACGAAAACTGAAAGTCATCTCTTTCGTTTTAGCTATGTTTAGTACCAAGAAATTGTCTTCACACCAATTCTCAAACAAGAATAACTCCTCCCGATATTAGCGTTCATCGTTGCCATAGATCATGCCAATAATAGCCGTGTCATCAGCATATTTAACAATTGAGACAATCATTTGTATACATGATAAATAATGGTGCTGACAGCACGCAACCCTGGGGGAACCTGTGTTGGTAGTAACGTAATCAGACAAAACATTATGCAGTGTTACTCTTTGAATTCTGCCTGTTAGAAAATCATGAAACCAGAGTATCAGAGAGGGTTTTACATTCATAGCGGTAAGAGGTGGGGCTGAATTGTGTTGAAAGCCGATGAAAAATCGACGAAAGTTGTACGGACATAACGACCCAATGTATCAATATGCTGTGCAACCAAGTGAATTAACAACAGCACGGCATCATTTAAAGGAAACCTAAACCCAAAGTATAAGTGTAGGTATTCTGAAAAATGAGATGTATTCCTGCCCTGTGATGTACAATATTCCTTACGAAAATGTACAAGATATGTATAAATGAAGATATTCCTGGTATGATGTGATGCCTGTCAGCATGACGGGTCAATGTCGCTATTCATAAGGACCGCTATTCACAAGGTCCGCTATTCATAAGGTCCACTATTCATAAGGACCGCTATTCATAAGGTCCGCTTTTCATAATTGGAGAAAAGGGTCATTATTCATAAGGGTAATTATTCGTAAGGACCGCTATTCATAATCAAAGAAGAGGGTCGGTATTCATAATACAGAAACAGGGTCGCTATTCATAATACTAAATGAGGGTCGCTATTCATAATATGAAATGAGGTTCGCTATTCATAATGCGACGAGAGGGTCGCTATTCATAATACGAAATGAGGGTCGCTATTCATAATAGGAGTAGGGGGTCGCTATACATAATACGAAATGAGGGTCGCTATTCATAATATGAAATGAGGTTCGCTATTCATAATAGGAGAAGGGGGTCGCTATTCATAATACGAAATGAGGGTCGCTATTCATAATAGGAGTAGGGGGTCGCTATACATAATACGAAATGAGGGTCGCTATTTATAATATGAAATGAGGTTCGCTATTCATAATAGGAGAAGAGGGTCGCTATTCATAATGCGACGAGAGGGTCGCTATTCATAATACCGAAAAAGTCAAAATGACATAAGCAATAAACTAAATGTTAATAAGAAAGCGACATACTGGATAGAGGACACCCCATGGCTACAGCGTAGGTGGGGGGGGGGGGTAGGCCACATGGTCCCAAACATTTGAAGAAAATATTTATTGAAAACTCACATTTCTGAAGAAAGAAAGGCGTGCCTAAATAATGAACGTGTCCCATCATTCCGGTCACCAGCCCCCCCCCCCCTCCCCCTCCCCCCTCCAATTCAGCCCGACCACGCTGCGCCATCGGCCCACCCTCCCGGCAGTATTTCCTTGGTACATGTACATATTAGCGACAATTCTCGTCCAAGTTGTTCATAGATGGCGTAGTCTGTGTGTGTTTAAGGGTGGGGGAGCGGTGGGGTTGTATCAGTGTTGCCTTTCAGGGGTTGATCCATCTTGTATCTTATCCTCAGCAAAGAAAGAAAGCGACAGAGAGGGGGTTGTAGGGACTTAAGTTATATACCATATCAAGCTTTTCGTAAATATACAATGTCGCACGACATATTTTCCAAATAAGTAAGGAAGTTGGATATTCAGAATCAGATACGATTTTTTTTTTACCGTAAGACATTATGCGAACGGTTGCATCCCCTGTATTGTGTATTTTTAAAAATATTTTACTTTTTAGCTTTGATAATTATAGACATCCCCATAATCTAGCTAATATATTTCCCCCGCTACAGCGGTGAAAACAAGAAGGAAAACACATATAATCCTATCGTCATTTGTCCCGCTCGTGGTAAATCTTGCCCCACCACCCTGCCGCTTTAGCGACGCCCCTGCACATACCGGTCATTTTCGTACCGTTTACCGTCCGTACATCCAGGCGCGGATCCAGGGGGGCGAGGTGGTAAATGCCCCCCCCCCCCCAAAAAAAAAGGAGAGAAAAAGAGAGAGAAGGAAAAGAAGGGAAAGGTAAAGAGGAGAGAAAGGAAAGAAAGAAAGAAGTGGAAGAAGAAAAGAAAGGGAGGAAAAGAAGGAAATCGGGGGGGGGGCCTTGCCTCTACCCCTCCCCCATAAAAAGAGGAGAAAAAGGAGAAAGAAAAAAAGGGGAAGAAGAAAAGTAAAGAAAAGGGATGTCAGTTGCGATTTTCCCGCCAACAAGGTTTGGATCGAAAGGCCCTTGCCTCCCCCCTCCCCTCAGCAAAAAAGAGAAAGGGAAAGAAAATAAAGAGGATGAAGAAAAAACAAGGGGGAAAAGATACGGGGGGGGGGGGGGAGTCGGGTGAAAAAGGTGAAAAAACAAGGAAATGGCGCTTAGTGACAGTAACTTTCGAGCCACGGAATCAAAGTTAAACGTTAAAACAGCCCATATGCGATGAAAAGTTAATTTTGTAATTAACGGTATGGGGGGGGGGGGGCCGCTTCTCAACTCTTATTTTGCCCTTCATTTGGCTTCAGCTCATATAAACTCGCTTGAACTTGTATTTGAGCTCATGTTGGTAGTAATCATGGACAGGGGCGGCAATCCTGGGCCCGAAAGGAGGACACGTCTCCCAGGAAATTTAGAAATATAGCTAGAAAGATATGTAGCGGAAAGAACGTACATATTGGGCTTAGGGATTCCTAGAGTGCATAATGTCAGCATTCAACATTGCAAAGTCTCGTTTGGTCGCTACGCCCCCTCGCCCAATAACACAAAACTATGTATGATATGACACTCGGCCCACGCTCCCGGCCGTGATTTATCCATGGTTGTTGCAATAATTTTTGTTATTTACTATTTCTACTAACATTATTGTGTGCTATCACAATCATGATTGTTTCATTTTCCCTTTAAAGCAGGCGCGTAGCCAGAGTCGAGAATGGAACAACGAATCGTCTTCTTTCTCTACTAATTTCATTAAACTATGAAAGGTCAAAGCTTCCACGCTTCGCGCGGGAGGGGGTGGGGGAAGTCAAATCAGACAAAGAAAAAGGGTCGAGAATTGTACAACGAATCGTCTTCTTTCTCTAATAATTTCATTAAACTATGAAAGGTCAAAGCTTACCCGCTTTGCGCAAGAGGGGGAGGGGGGGGGGTGGGAACTGAATTCAGACAAGGATTAATAATCAAGAATGGTACAACAAATCCTCTTCTTTCTCTAATAATTTAATGAAACATCAAAGCTTCCACGTTTTGCGCGGGAGGGGCGAAACTGAATTCAGACAAGGATTAAGAGTGGAGAATGGAACAACGAATCATCTTCTTTCTCTAATAATTAATGAAGGGTCAAAGCGAGGGGGAAAACTGAATTCAGACAAGGATTAAGAGTCGAGAAAGGTACACAAAATCGTCTTCTTTTTCTAATAATTAATGAAAGTTCAAAGCTTTCGCGCGTAATTGGTGGGGGGGGGGGGGGACAGCGAGCTGCCCCAATATGAATTTTTGATATCTTTTCTCGTTTATCTTGGTGATAAATAACACTTTCACAAAATACATATTATGCTCAAAATTTTGCTCGCTCGTTTCGCTCACTAGCAGAATTGTGAACTAGAAAATTACCTTTTCGGGCAAGAGGCTTTAGCCCCCCCCCCCCCCCCGATGAAAATGTCAATAAAATTTATATCTTAAAAAAGGGGAATGTTGTTATCGGACAAGAGACGTTAAGTGAGCTTGTCCCCCTTTCCAAAATTGTGCCTGCTTGTAGGTACCGGTATCGTATTATGAATAGCGACCCTATACTTCTATTATGAATAGCGACCCTCTTCTCCTATTACGAATAGCGATCCTCATTTCGTATTATGAATAGCGACCCTCTTCTCCTAATATGAATAGCGACCCTCTCCTTTTATTATGAATAGCGACCCTCATTTCTTTTTATGGATAGCGACCTTTTTCTCCTATTATGAATAGCGAACCTCATTTCGTATTATGAATAGCGACCCTCTTTTCCTATTATGAATAGCGACCCTCTTCTCCTAATATGAATAGTGACCCTCATTTATTATTATGAATAGCGACCCTCATTTCGTATTATGAATAGCGACCCTCATTTATTATTATGAATAGCGACCCTCATTTCGTATTATGAATAGCGACCCTCTCCTTTTATTACGAATAGCGACCCTCATTTCTTTTTATGAATAGCGACCTTTTTCTCCTATTATGAATAGCGAACCTCATTTCGTATTATGAATAGCGACCCTCTTTTCCTATTATGAATAGCGACCCTCTTCTCCTATTATGAATAGCGACCCTCATTTATTATTATGAATAGCGACCCTCATTTCGTATTATGAATAGCAACCCTCTTCTCCTATTATGAATAGCGACCCTCTTCTCCTATAATGAATAGCGACCCTCATTTCGTATTATGAATAGCGACCCTCTTCCCGTGTTATGAATAGCGACCCTTATAAGTAATGAACCTCATTTCGTATTATGAATAGCGACCCTCTAGTCGTATTATGAATAGCGACCCTGATTTCATATTATGAATAGCGGTCCTTATGATGAATGACCCTTAATATGAATTATGAATAGCGACCCTCATCTCACGTTATGAATAGCGGTCCTTATGATTAACGAACCTTATTTCTTTATGAATAGTGACCCTCTTTTACCATTATGAATAGCGGACCAGGAAGTACGGGAATATTCACGTTATGAATAGCGGTCCTTATGAATAGCGAATAGACCCCAGCATGACATGGGCGCAGCCATTTTCTTAAACATGAGACGTATCTGTTGAAGTTGTACATGTATCATGCACCAAGCTTTAGTTGGAAAGAATTTTTAAATCAATAACGGAACCTTTACTTTTCAATGAAAAAAATAACAACTGAGATGATAGAAATTATATAAGGTGAAAATAAATAACAGGGGCACAATTGTAACAAATTCATTTATAAATACTACACTATAGCAGTTGACAAATATATTTCATTTATGAGAAACCTTCAACCCATAAGAGCACTAAATAATTTATGCAATTTGCGTTCTGGCAATTATAGTACAAAGGGAAATAGCAGGTGAATGAAATGCTTCATCACCACACACGTCTGGGAAAGAAGCATCCATAAATTTGAATACATTTACTTGATAAACGACTTCGAATAGTACGTCACATTATCAAGAAAATGGCGATGCCCATGTCGTGCTGAGAAACTGTACTTTATTTTTGCTTTTCACCTCTCTCATACACTTTGGTGGGGAGTCTTGTAGATGTATGGGTAAACACATAATAGATCTCTCATAATAAGTAAAGTTATTACTTGGGGTTCGGTGTCCTTTAAGTAATTGGCGACCTATATCTTATATATACCTATGCTTACCTATATCTTATATTCAGCGGCTGGTTGAGTCGTTGCGAAATTTTTCGGACCAAAAGATTTTTAAAAAAATGGCCTCTTACCCCCCCCCCCCCCCCCCCCGCTTATTCAGCGGCTGGCTGAGTTGTTGCGAAAATAATTTCGCAGTATATATATCTCAGCGACCCCGGTGAAAAAAATCGTTCCCAGGGCGCTGAATACTTATATGCTAGATGATCAACCTTTTCTGATCGATTCCACAACGTTTCTTTCACAATGCAATCGCATGACCATAACAGATATTTATCTTTAAGATGAGGATCACAATACATCACTGAGACACATTTCCCAAAGTTATCTTTAAATCAGCAAATATGATTGCACCATCATTAATTTAGGCTCTAGAGGGTATACTCCCTATGCGTCATCATCTAACAGAGAACTATTGAATTTCCTTTGGCCGTTACCGCGTTTACCTTCCTTCGATGTTGTCGCCAAGGAAACCGCATTGTGATCGCGTACTAAATGCAGGTCGTGTATCTGTGGAGAAGACAATGTGAAACCAACCAGTAGTCTAGTCTCGAGTTCATTTTTTAGAGAGACTTGTCTTCATGTTAATTGTTTTTTGAAAGGATTAAATATATCCTCCAAACATCAACTGAATTGTGTTTTTGGTGACAGCTCATAAAATTGGGCTTTCACAAGTTAACATAAAATATAATAAATGTGTCTAATTTTCGGTTTTGAACATAATTATAATCACCACCAACAGATAACACATCTTTCGGGAGTTTTTTTTACCGAGATATTCGTCTTTCTCAGAACCCTTGGTAGAAGCGTAGACATTAACACAAAAAATAAAATTTATCCTCTACTAAAAACTAAATTGCAAGTAGGCCTACCCTTCCTTCTCCTCTAAAATAAAATTTGACCTTGTCAACTGTTAGGTCATTGCAAATCTAAATCACAACCCCCTTTGAATGATTAGCTCTATTGTTGAAATAACATAAATCTAGTTGCCCTGGGAACATTTTCCCCTCCGCCATCGCTCTGCGGAGTGTGGTTTCCATTCCCGACGTTCTGTGCGGCGTTGGCAACGAAGTCCATCAAATTTGTCTGTCGCGTCTGGTCGCGTGCTTTGATGGTCGCCATCTGTTCTCGCGATTCAGCATTTTCTGGCTTAGACAATACAGTGTTGTTATGTTTATCATTGGATGACGCTCGGCGATCGCGTTGATGATGTTGAACCGGCGCGTGTGATGTTGCTGCCAAATATTGTTATTATACACATGTTAATTTACATTTATTGACATTCGTGAATTAAAAAAGCAAATACTAGCCACACCTTCTAGCCTACTACTAGAGAGAGCTTTTTTTGTCAATACAGTGAAAGGGGGTGGCGAAACCCACTTAATTCGAGGGAGTTCAGTACCCCCTCCTCCCCACACGCTTCAGACGAGTTTGTTCCTTAATATGAACACTTGTCTATAAAAATGTGTGTGTGTGTGGGTATTGGGTTTTTACCGACGTGTATCAATCAGATATGATTATTTACGTCTGGGGACCGACCTTTAACCGTCACCATCCGAAAGACGTGACTCGGTTTCGAACCTGCGTCCTTGGCCGAATCAGTTTGTAACTTCCATTGTTAGTGTGAGATGGTGATTTGCTCAACACCCTACTTGCCAGCCCCCCCCCCCCCCATCTCTAGATATAACTCTGTACAACCAACTAAACCTGGATAACACTGATTTATGTGTCTTGAGTTATATTATTTATGTACCATTATATGCATTTATTGCAGGTATATAATTTCTTATGATATATGTAACATTATTGCCTTGATTCCTGGCATTCTATATACAGAGCAGTGAGGAGAGAGTTTCCAGATAAGTTGATAATTCTCCTTATCAGCTTGTGTTTACGCCCGGGTCAGCAACTTCATAATCCCCCAAACAGTAGGCCCTATGTCCTTGTGCAGCTGTAACATAAACAGTGACCGTGTGGTTTCCCCCATTCACCCCTCTGTTAGGAAAAAGGGTAAAAACAAGCATCTGTACTGTAAGATACTCATTAGATTAAACTCAGAACACTGTCCCTAAACGGTTGATATAGAGAGCTGCTTTAGCTGAATGTAACAAGGAATTGCTGGAATCAAAGTAGGTACTTTTAATCACTTTGTTGAATTGTAATCATGTATTTTATGTGTGTTTGGTGACATATATGTTGGATGCCGCTATACAGTTATGTGATGTTAGTGAAGATTTGATGTACTGAGCTAATGGTGGTAAAGTTGACTGTTATATTGGGATGAATCACTTTCGAAGTATAGTTGTATAGGTTTATGTCATTGGGTTATATATCATGAGGCTGCATGAGGCGATATTGATAAAGGTTGAGCGTCTCTCATGAATATGTATTGTAGAAGTCATTTGAGTTTATTGATATATCTTGTGTATTTTTATTTTGTATTCTTGTATGATTTGTCAATCCATCCGAATCATTATGATGGTACATGCTCTTGTTTGGGTTATGTTCATAGGTGATGAATCTACTAGTTTAACGCCTACTTTGTAAGCTTCGAAAACAGGACCCTGACTGTTGCAGTTCCATATTCAAGGTGATTAGTCATTTTTTCTTTGGTTGTATGTAGAATTTGGTTACATATCACACATTTTTGTTTCACTCTCTCCATAAGATATTTGTTATATATTATGTTGGCGGTAGCGGTGGTATCTTAAATGTAAGAAATGTATCGTACAGGTCACATTTATTCTCATATCAAGATGACCAGTAATAGTATACATTTGTATTCTTATCCAGTTTGTTGTTTGTGTAAATAAATAGGCATGCATTGCTGGTACTTTGACTTGTATAAAACCCCCTCATAGTTTGATTGCGAATACAGATAGCATGATAGTCGATACCTGTAGGATATACTGTATGTTAACGATTGCTAGAGTCTGCTTTGTTTATGACTGTTGTTTCTTTTATGCTCATGACTTTGTTTTATTTTTGTTTAGGACCATACAGATGCAGAGTAGACTACCTCAATGCTGTGTTGGTTTTCTTTGATCGTACTATATTTATCATTGTTTTGTACTCATATACTTTTGAGTCTTGTGCTAGTTTCGGAATAGTTAATAAAAGAACTTTTTGTTCAGTTGAACGGTAAAAGCAAAAGATTCCAGACTCTCCCTTTATTACCGCCTTCTCGTAGAACCTTGTAATCAATTAGTTAATTTCAGTCGTTATAATTATATTTCAAACACGTCCTGTACACAAATAGGAGGTCACATAATTTTGGTGCCGAAACCCGGGAAGGCTTAAGTACAAGGAGAACTTGGATCCTAGCTTACCTTAACATATTAAGCGAAAATAGTAGAAAACAATAGCAACTAATACTGACATTAGTATTTCAACAAATCAAAGAAAACCAACACAGCATCATCGAGGTGTGCAGCGTGAGATGGAGACCCCTGTACCCGGTGACGTCAAGACTCCGGTCAGCGGGCAACATCGCCCTGCTGGAGCAGATGGAGCGACCCCCCCCCCTTGGAACGCCCCCACCATGGAGCCTCGGTAGGCCTATGGCGACACCCCTTCAAATCGCTGGTATGGACCCGATGCCTGAACATACTCAGCAACCCTGGAACTATAATCCGAGATGCGTAACATCGCATCAAATAAAGACTGTTGGGACCTTTTCAGGTAGAGGGGGTGTAAAGGTGGAGGATTGGTACGGGATATGAGATATGTGATAGATTCTAAGGGACCAATGCCACTTCGTGCTGAGTTTAATGAGATTGTTAGGCACACTGGAGGCAGGGCACGAGATCTGTTATTAAATCTAGAGTTAGGGTAACCATCCAGCTGCACCCCAGAGGCCGCGTTCGGCGAGCTACTCGAAGAGTATGGGGAGAGAGAGTGGACAGCATCTCCAATGGCGGCATTCTACGCTAGGATGCAACATCCCAACGAGTCACCATCGGATTATGCCATCGCCCTGGAGGCCAAACTTAGAATGGCCAAGGAGAAGGGTGCTGGTTCAGCAAAAGTGGAGGCTAAAGCTAGAGATGAAATGCTGACTATCCAATTTATGTATGGGCTCCGCGACCAAGACGTGAAAAGTCGTCTGGCCCCGATGAGGCCCAGAGATATGTCTTTTCGAGAACTCAGGCGGGAACTGAAGGTTATAGATGAGGAACAGAAGCAGCGGAAAGGGGCCAACTCCTACAGAATGGACGTGAGGCCTACTCCTGTCACTCATAATAATCAGTTGGACGAAATAACCAAAACTCTGAAGGAAATGCATGCATTTCAAGAACAAACATCTAGTCTTCTACACCAAGTCCTCGATGATCAACAACGGTCAAGAGCAAGATTAGACAGACTTGAGAGCCTAGTCATGGGGCCACCTCCTCCAATAGGTAATGATGTCTGCTACACATGCCACCAACCAGGACATTTTTCCCGTGCGTGTCCACAACGTCAACCAAGAAGGCGCCAACAGGGCCCCCAGCCAGGCCTCCAACAGGACCCAACACCTCAGCGACCCCCACCACAACAACAAGGATCGCAAGAGTCATCAACCCGTCCTTTAAACGCCTAAAACCTACAGACAGTGGGCAGTCTGTGGGTATGGCAAACATTCAAAGCCCAGAGAGCCATATCAATTACCCAAAGAGACATGAGACAGTGAAGCGACCAACATATGGTGAGCTTATTGGACCAGTGACAAGCACAACTGTAGTGGTAAGCAAACAACCCTGTATCGCCATCTTAGATACAGGTTCACAGGTTACTACCATCAGTTCTGACTATGTTAAGCGACACCCAACACTTCGTTATCAGGAGTTGCTACCGTGTGATGTCAGAATTGAAGGTGCTGGTGGTCATATTGTACCGCATGTGGGGGTGATCCTACTCGACGTCGAAGCTCAAGGACTGTCTGTAAGCTCCATTCCAGCTCTGGTGGTCCTCAAGATCCAGAAAGATGGAGAGGTCGCCTGCTTGATTGGAACCAATGTGATCCGACCCTTTCGGGATAAAGCTCATAGCCAGCATGGAAGGCAGTTCATGGCGAAGGTGAAGTCACAATCTATGCCGTGGTTTCTTGCCTATCAGGCAATGAATTATGATGGTCTTGACCTAGCAGATGAAGTTGGAAGCATTGGTATTGTCCGGTACGATGGAAAGAAGCCACAGGTAATTCACCCAGGGCAGTACACGGATGTCCAAGCAAAGGCACCAAGGTCGACCCATAACCGCGTAATCTCTGCAATAGTCTGTAAACATTTCCCTGGGAATTCCTTACAAGTAGACTCCGCCCTGAGTGAGGTTCGCAATGGTTGTTTAACTGTAAGAGTCACCAACGTAGGTGGTGTGGACATGTGCCTACGAAGAAACGATGCTGTGGCCATGCTCGAGGTGGCAACGTTGATAGCAGAATGTGGCCCTCCCGAGGAAAAGACGTCGCATAGTGATGGTAGTAGAATGGTGGTAGATCACCTCCAAGACGTCAAAGTACCAACTGGCCAATTATCACAAGCGGATGAGGAGGCTCTGGTCGATCTGCTGAAAGACAATGCAGATGTGTTCTCGTCTGGACCAGACGATTTTGGTCACACAGATGCATTAGTACACGAGATACCCCTCGTCGACAGTACCCCGTTCCGGATGCCTTACCGGCGGATTCCACCTGGCGAGTTTAAGGAGGTGAAAGATCACATCAAAGATCTGGAATCTGCCGGTATCATAACTCCAAGCAAGTCCCCATTTGCGTCGCCGATAGTAGTCGTCCGCAAGAAGGATAAGAGGATCAGAATGTGTGTAGATTTTCGGAAGTTAAACTCAAGGACAGTTCGGGATGCATATCCTATCCCAAGAATTGACGAGTCATTAGATGCACTTGGGAAAGCCAGGTACTTCTCAAGCTTGGATCTCATGTCAGGTTACCTACAAGTAGGAATGGCCCAGCATGACCGTCAAAAGACAGCATTTACAACCCCCATGGGTCTGTATGAGTACACCCGGATGCCCTTCGGACTCATGAATGCTCCCGCGACGTTCCAGAGGCTAATGAACACCATCCTAGGCGATTTGAACCTCACTGAACTCCTAATATATCTAGACGACATCATTGTTTTCAGTTCCACAATAGAACAACATCTCACCAGACTAGAACGAGTCTTTACAAGACTTAGACATTACGGACTAAAACTCAAACCTAGCAAATGCCATCTACTTCAACAGCAGGTCCAATATCTGGGACATGTAGTTTCCAAGGATGGCGTTGCAACTGACCCGGAGAAGGTGGAAGCTGTTAAGGCCTGGCCCGTACCAAAGTCAAGACGAGATGTGCGTAGCTTCCTTGGCTTCACTGGCTACTACAGACGTTTCATTGAGAAGTATGCATCGATTGCCCGACCCTTGTTTCACCTGATTGGAGGTAGTAAGCAGAAGTCCAAGAAAAGAAAGCCCCCTGAACCTTTCTTGTGGACTACAGAGTGCCAACAAGCCTTTGAATGCTTGAAAGGGAAACTCACCTCTTCCCCAATCCTGCGCTTTCCAGACTTCAACAAGGGTTTCATCTTGCAGACAGATGCCTCTTTGGATGGATTGGGGGCTGTGTTGGCTCAGGAACAGGATGGCAAAGAGCATGTGATTGCATATGCCAGTCGAAGCCTCCGTCCAGGAGAGAGGCGGTACCCAGCACACAAGCTAGAGTTTAAGGCATTGCATTGGGCAGCTACGCAGAAGTTCAAGGATTACGTATATGGCCAGAAGGTTACTGCCGTCACCGACAGCAACCCTCTCACGTATGTTTTGCGATCAGCAAAACTGGATGCCCATGGGCAACGATGGGTTAATGACCTGGCACAGTGCGAACTGGAGATAGTATACCGCCCAGGGAAGGCCAATGACAATGCTGATGGTTTGTCTCGCATAACTCGGGAGAATGTCAGACAGATCTTGGACAAAACATCTTCAACACAACCTCATGTCAGTGCAGATGAGCACTCTTCGTACGTTGTGCGAGTGGAGGCCATGCGGCCCATGGTAGACTCCACCAACAGAAGCAGCCGAGACTCGACGCACATCCCTAATGATCCTGCAATTTCCCTGCCATCTGAAATTTCTCTCAAGGACATACACGAAGCTCAACAGAAGGAGGAGGTAATCTGCAAGGTTCAGCAATGGATACTGAAAGGGCATAAACCGACCCGTCGTCAGTGTGACATGCAGCCCAAGCAAGTTAGAAAGCTCCTAAGGAAGTGGGGCCAGCTGACAATAGTCCGAGATGTTGTCATGTTTCAGCCTGCAGAGAGTGGTGTTCCCCTAGTACCTGTCCTTCCTCGCTGCTATAGGAGAAGAGTACTTCAAGGTGTTCACGATGAAATGGGTCACTTTGGGTATGAAAGAACATTGGACCTAGCAAGGAGCCGTTTCTACTGGTCTGGAATGCCTTTGGACATCAAACGTCACATACATCGCTGCAATCGCTGTACGTTGAGGAAGACAGCAGAACCTAAGGCGCGAGCACCTCTTGTCAGTATTCGTACATCTCGTCCTCTTGAGCTGGTATGCTTAGATTTCCTGAGTCTTGAGACATCCATGGGGGGCATTGAGAACATCTTGGTGATTACAGATCACTTTACTCGACATGCCCAGGCCTTCCCGACCCGTGACCAAACAGCATCCACAGTGGCCCAGACGCTTTGGAAGCGCTACATCGTCCACTATGGAATCCCCGAGCGTATCCATAGTGATCAGGGGAAATGCTTTGAATCTGCAGTCATTCAAGAGTTGTGCAAGCTCCTTGGAATGGCCAAGAGTAGGACTTCACCCTATCATCCACAAGGGAACGGCATGACTGAGCGATTTAACAGTACCCTTCTCAACATGCTAGGTACTCTCCAACCATCACTTAAGGGTAACTGGAAGGACCATGTTGAGACTCTCACTCATGCCTATAACTGTACCAAACACTCATCCACAGGATTCTCTCCGTTTTATTTGATGTTTGTGAGAGCGCCTCGTATCCCAGCAGATCTCATCTTAGGCAGAGATGGTCCCACTGATGACAATGTTGAAGAGGTGGAGTATGTGGCCAGGCTTCGTGTTGCTCTACAGGAAGCATATCAACGGGCCAATCACAATGCAGAAGAGGCTAGAAGGAAACAGAAGGGCAAGCATGACAAACGGGCAAGAGAGGTTCTCTTTTCAAAGGGAGACATGGTTCTGGTAGCCAACAAATCATTGCGTGGTCGCCGTAAGATCGCTGACAAATGGGAAGAATCTCCTTACACAGTAGTTAGCAAGCTCCATGGGTCTCCTGTCTATGTAGTGAAACACAACAAAACTGGCCGAGAACGAACCCTCCATCAAGATTTACTTACGCCATGTACCTTCCCAACTTCAGAGTCGGATGGACCTGTCTCAAATGAAGATAACGGCGGGGAAGCAGATGATGACTCTACCTCCATCTCTAGCGATGAATCGCTAATATCTTTGTAGTTGTCTCAGATATATTCCATTGTTGAGGACAACAAATATCTTTAGCCGGTGGCGAGTGTGAGATGGTGATTTGCTCAACACCCTACTTGCCAGCCCCCCCCCCCCCATCTCTAGATATAACTCTGTACAACCAACTAAACCTGGATAACACTGATTTATGTGTCTTGAGTTATATTATTTATGTACCATTATATGCATTTATTGCAGGTATATAATTTCTTATGATATATGTAACATTATTGCCTTGATTCCTGGCATTCTATATACAGAGCAGTGAGGAGAGAGTTTCCAGATAAGTTGATAATTCTCCTTATCAGCTTGTGTTTACGCCCGGGTCAGCAACTTCATAATCCCCCAAACAGTAGGCCCTATGTCCTTGTGCAGCTGTAACATAAACAGTGACCGTGTGGTTTCCCCCATTCACCCCTCTGTTAGGAAAAAGGGTAAAAACAAGCATCTGTACTGTAAGATACTCATTAGATTAAACTCAGAACACTGTCCCTAAACGGTTGATATAGAGAGCTGCTTTAGCTGAATGTAACAAGGAATTGCTGGAATCAAAGTAGGTACTTTTAATCACTTTGTTGAATTGTAATCATGTATTTTATGTGTGTTTGGTGACATATATGTTGGATGCCGCTATACAGTTATGTGATGTTAGTGAAGATTTGATGTACTGAGCTAATGGTGGTAAAGTTGACTGTTATATTGGGATGAATCACTTTCGAAGTATAGTTGTATAGGTTTATGTCATTGGGTTATATATCATGAGGCTGCATGAGGCGATATTGATAAAGGTTGAGCGTCTCTCATGAATATGTATTGTAGAAGTCATTTGAGTTTATTGATATATCTTGTGTATTTTTATTTTGTATTCTTGTATGATTTGTCAATCCATCCGAATCATTATGATGGTACATGCTCTTGTTTGGGTTATGTTCATAGGTGATGAATCTACTAGTTTAACGCCTACTTTGTAAGCTTCGAAAACAGGACCCTGACTGTTGCAGTTCCATATTCAAGGTGATTAGTCATTTTTTCTTTGGTTGTATGTAGAATTTGGTTACATATCACACATTTTTGTTTCACTCTCTCCATAAGATATTTGTTATATATTATGTTGGCGGTAGCGGTGGTATCTTAAATGTAAGAAATGTATCGTACAGGTCACATTTATTCTCATATCAAGATGACCAGTAATAGTATACATTTGTATTCTTATCCAGTTTGTTGTTTGTGTAAATAAATAGGCATGCATTGCTGGTACTTTGACTTGTATAAAACCCCCTCATAGTTTGATTGCGAATACAGATAGCATGATAGTCGATACCTGTAGGATATACTGTATGTTAACGATTGCTAGAGTCTGCTTTGTTTATGACTGTTGTTTCTTTTATGCTCATGACTTTGTTTTATTTTTGTTTAGGACCATACAGATGCAGAGTAGACTACCTCAATGCTGTGTTGGTTTTCTTTGATCGTACTATATTTATCATTGTTTTGTACTCATATACTTTTGAGTCTTGTGCTAGTTTCGGAATAGTTAATAAAAGAACTTTTTGTTCAGTTGAACGGTAAAAGCAAAAGATTCCAGACTCTCCCTTTATTACCGCCTTCTCGTAGAACCTTGTAATCAATTAGTTAATTTCAGTCGTTATAATTATATTTCAAACACGTCCTGTACACAAATAGGAGGTCACATTAGCTGGATTCCAGGCGCTCGCCACAACGCCTAGTTGTCTATAAAAATGAGTTGCCTCCTTCCCTTTATAGAGGAAGCCCCTCCCTCTGAATTCGGGGCCTTGTCTTAAACAGTCAGACGAGGGAGCAAAGCGACCGAGTGCGAATAAATACATATATGAATGGTGAAACCCTGCAAAGCACGGGTGGCCAACCTTTGAAAGCTCGCGGGCCACAGCTAAAGATTGACATTTAACTTGGCGGGCCGTAGGTAGTCTTCTCTCCCCCACACACACACACTCAAATACGTGTACACACCTGCAATTTTGCAACAAACCAGCAAACAACAAAATCAGTGAGAAAGAAAATCAGGCTTATCTTTTTAGTGTGATTTCTGGTGCTGCATTTGATGGACAAGTTTAAGCAAGTTAGACCAGTCACTAATTTGGCAGGTCTTTGTTTTCTAGCCTCACCATGTAACTCTCCATAATTTGCTATAGATGCAGCGTGCATGTCATAATGTCTTGCTATGTTGTTAACCTTCATTACATTCACACTCTGGTGACAAATGAGGCAAAGTGGGTTACCTCTCTCCTCTATGAAGAATTACTTCAGGCCGCGGGTTGGCCACCCGTACTGTACAGTATCATCCATGTACATATCATCCATGATTGTACTGCAAAAAGATTGATGGCACAATATTCTTTGTTCTGTTAGGAGTACGGAAAAAACGTATTGCCTTCTCTTTTTAAATGAAACACTGTATTCATTAGTATGTGAGGGAGCGTAGCGACTGAGCGAATATTTCGAAGTACTGAAAGTTTGCATTTAATTGCACTAGAATGCTTATTATACATTATGGTAATGCAAAATAATTTCATGCAATATTCTCTTTGTGTTTTTGTGAGGGGGCCCCTGGGGGGGGGGGGGAGGGGCGGCATCCTTCCCCTCTGCGGCTCTCCTCCTCTTTCGGCGTCTATGTTTGTATTGTGTTAGGGTTGTATTTCTCCTACAAGCAGATGTGGGTGACTAACATGGGGACATATCTACCATAAGGGAGTGCAGAGACACAAAGATTTTTTTCTCAATACGTTTCTATCATTCATTTTAACGTACCTGTAAACACGCAACAAACGGTATTGTGATGAAACTTTGAATAACGATCCATGAAAATCATATTTTGTTCAAATTTTATTTTTTACTTTTATCTTTATCATAATTTATATTGCTGTTCTTCATATTATTACCGCTACTACTATTACTGCTCTTGTTACTTGCTTATAACTAGCATTGTATATGATAACTGCTATACTTTCGCTCTGATTCCATTGGCACCTGAGGAGGGGTGATTTAACATGCTTCCCCCTAACCTATATTTCTGGGGGTGCATACCCCCTTCCCATCTACTCACTATCTATACGCCCCTGCCACGAAAAAAATAATGGAAGTGATAAAGTGTAACAGTATGAGTTGATCAAAAATTATTCATAGTGTTGGAATCAAATAGTCAACATGTAGAGCTTGATAACTGTCGCTTTCTTTAAAATAATATCACCTCTTTACAGAGGGGTAGCACGAACCCATACACTGACAACTTTTTTAAAATTCAATCCCTTCTAGTTATTTGCCCTTTCTTTCATCTGTCTGTCTGTCTCTGTCTTTCTCTCTCTCTCACCCCTCATTCTATAAGGGACCATTCAAATGAGATGGTCATGTGCCCCCATACTAAGCCACTAAATACCTCTAAAGAAGGGACAGTTTGTAATTAAACTTCTTGTTAAACTTACAGAAAATGTAAACAATTGCCAAGATGAACGCAGAGACTAACGAAATCAATGATAAATAAACGTGTTAACAGTAGATTTAGATTCCCAAATCAACAAAATGCAAAGTAATCAATTTGAAGAAGAAGAAGGGAAAAAATGTAACAAGTTAGTAAAATAAGGGGGGGGGGCATGCAGAAAAGCACTTATGAGATGCATGCACCTGAGACTTAGTTACATAATAAGAAAGTTACGGTCAAACAAATTAAAAATCAGAGTTATCAACAATGAACTAAAGAGTAGTTAAATGATATAGTATAGTATAGTATATAGTATACAATACCTTTATTAACCCATTTCCATTACACGAAAAGAATAGAATAGTCATAGTTGTAACACGGAACAAATAACAAGCAATGGCTAGATTATGGGAAAGCATAGAATGTGGATGCGCGTAAATATTTCGCTGATGAATATTGGTACGCGTTCGTGATCGTACGTACGTACCCAATCGTCATTTTTTTAGCGGCCGACGAGCCACAGAATAAGTGTAAGTAGATTTGATTTTTCTTAATTTTGAATCAGTTAGTAGTAATATTACTGAAGGCAGGCGCGGATCCACGAGCCCAATTCTTTCGGCCCGGCTATGGCAAGCCCATTGTGTAAAAACTAGATAAACTCAGTTTATCAGAAGAACTGTGTTTATCAATGATAAACTGAGTTTTTCTGATAAACTGAGTTTATCAACTGATAAACTCTGTTTATCTGATAAACTCTGTTTATCTGTTGATAAACTGAGTTTATCTGAGAAAAACAGGGTTTATCTAGTTTTTACACAAAGGGCTTGCCATAGCCGGGCCGAAAGAATTGGGCTCGTGGATCCGCGCCTGACTGAAGGCGATCCCTTGAATTTTATTCAGACTTTTTCTAAAACAAGTTAAGGCTACCGATTAGATATAGAATCTAGATCTAGTGCTGAACTTTGCTCTTCTTGTGCAGGACCGAAGTGTATGGAGTGCATGGCGAAGTCCTGCAATCGCGAGGCCCATAAGCAAGGCTTTACGGGGCTCTCTCTTATCTTTAATTCGTAAGATCCCCAGCTCGCATAGAACATCCTGTACATGTATGTGCAGATGTGTCATTTTTGTGTGTGTATATAATGGGAAGCCCTATGTCTGCCTACCTATTTACTCCCAAATTTGGTTAAATAACTCACTAATTTAGATTACTCATTTGCCATATAATCACATGTGATGAGCCTAATAACCTGACTGACTGATTGAAGCATTACTCACTAGTTGAAATGGAGCGATTAACTCACAATATTAGGTTAAATAACTCACTAATTTAAAATACTCATTTGCCATGTCACTATAATGTCAAATTAACAAAACTCCTTCCTGCGCGTTATTAATCTCAATTGAATGAGTTAATGCATTCAGTTAAGTGTGTCACTATAGTGTCAAAATTTATTTTCCTATTTGAGTAAGATTATCCAAATTTTTCTTTTTGTGTAGCTTAAGTATGTATTCAATAGTTATTCATATTTATTTCATTACATTTTCATTCATTGTTGTGATACTTTTGTGTGTTAGGGGTACCAGACACGATAAGCATTCAATGCTATTTTCTGGTCCCATTTATCCTTTCAATGTTAACCATTCACATTTGATTGTACTTTTGTTTGGATAATAAACTTCAAACTCAACTCGAATTCACGTGGTTAGATACATGTGTACGCCAACTTTTATTGACGTAGGTATAAGGATCGTCATTTTAGAGCAAGGTGAAGGTATTTCGCAATTTTCTTGAAATTGGCGGATTTTGAGGGCAATTTCCTCAAGTTTGGTCAGTGTTAGGGTATATAATTTTGTATTTGGCTGGAAAGGGCATATCTTCAAGTATCTAAATACAAAAAAAAAATGCGGGTTTGGCCAGAAACGACGGAGATATGGCCATAGAAAGAAAGACAGTTCCAAGAACTTTAGAGGGCGCCATTTAATTTTGAAGATTCGTTGGAGCGTACAATTCAGCATGGCTTTGTGCAATTATGAGATAAAGATACTGCAAGAAATTGAGACGAAACGGAAATGTTATAAGAAAGAATTGGCAATTTAAAGATTTTTTAGGGGTCCATTTTAATCTGAGTCAGTTTTGGATTTGAATTTGCAGTGCGAAGATGGCATTTTGAAGGTCAAGTTCTACGTCGCATATAAAAGAACATATCTTGGACTATTTAGAGGATTTTTTGTTAGAACTCTGTAGGATCTAGGGTAGTGGAGATAGGAAGGAAGAAAGAAAGGCCTTGAAATGGACCAGAAACAAAATGACGCCTGGACGGTTATGCCTGAGTGCTTTCGAAAATCGAAAAATGTAGTGACCTTGATGAGATGCTAGAGACTATGCCTATGAAACTTGAAAGGAAACGGACATGAGAAAAGGGCATAACTAGTGATTACAAGCACTACGTGCAAAACGAATGGGACTTACTGACGAAAACAAGGAGAACACGGAGAAGTAGAATATTTGCAGAATTTGGCAGAATGTGAACTAAAAACAAGGCAATGACGATAGCCAATTCCCAGAACTTTAGAGGGCGCCATTTATTTTTTGAAGATTCATTGGAGCGTGAAATTCAGCATGGTTTTGCGCAATTATAAGATAAAGATACTGCAATAAATTGAGACGAAACGGAAATGGTATAAGAAAGTTATGGCAATTTTTGATTTGTAGGGGTCCATTTTAATCTTTATTTTTTGAGAATGTGAACGAAAACAAGGCAATGAGAATATTTGTCATTGAAATAATAATAATAGGCATTAATATTACGCCGTATATCTGGAAAATTCTGTTCCGAGGCGCACAAATTAATCATTACCCCGGCTTTAGCCTAGCTGCGATTACAGCGCTCTAGCATTTCAAGGAATGAATTCCAGCCGGGTATCCATTTACCTCAACTGGGTCGAGAGTGGCAATTGCACATTAATGTCTTACCAAAGAACATTAGGGCCGTGTCGGTGATAGAACCACGAACTTCGAATTTCAAGTCAAGTGCTCAAACCACTTGACTACGAAGCTTTTAATATATTTTATTTATATCTATTTATGTATCTATATTTTGAATGTTGGGCACCGTCTTTAATATATGAAGTTGCGATTTATCTATACTGAGGAGCCGAGTAATGCCAAATTGACAAATCTGGATAAACAGTCTCGTATAATTATTTTGGATTTTGGCCCAGATCAATCAATGAAACTGCCACCCCCCCCCCCCCCCACTGCCCGACTTTATAAACATAACTGTACAAGCGAGGGAGCAAGGCGATCGGCTTTGGAAATTCACAAGGCTAGGGTGCTCAGCGATCGAGTAGAAGGCCGATGAAGAGTTTTGCAATTTGAACATAGATAATTGATTTTCTTTTCATTTCTCCTTAAATGATGAACACAATTAACAAAAACTGTTTAAAAATCTGGCAGTCAGCCAGTGAGAACGAATTCGTTTGATACAATTATGGAAATCCAAGCACTACTTTAAATAAACAGAACTTTGTAATTCCTAGCTCATTTTTCCTGATTGAGGTGTCATATAAAAGGGCAGAAACTCAACTTTTTAGAAATGTGATTTTCTCGTTGAAATTCAGATACCGTCCGCCAAATGACTTTTTGGTTTCCTCTCTTCAAATTTATTTTAATCACTCATGCCTGAAATATGCATTATATGATTTATATCAAATGAAAGAGGAGGATCTAAGCTTTCGAAATATGTGTCATTTATCAATTATGGTTGTGATTAAGTTATGATAACACATCGATAATTCTCGGTTTCGTTTTTTCTGGGACGCACTGTATAATATGTGCACAACTTTTTTCACTTTTATTATTAATAACAATGCTTCCGGGATGATACATGTAGGTTCAATGGTCTTTGGTGTGACATTTTTATTAAAACCAAATCGAATAGCATGACAAAAGCCATTGCGCATTGCAGTGGCTAATCTTTGTAATATTCAGCCCCCATGAATACCTAAAGAGATGTATACGATAGAGGTAAGAACGATTGGACCATATGAAGAGTGAAATTTTCAGAAGAAATAAATCTTCTTATTCATGATATTTCAAGTGATTTTTAATGCATACAAATATCAGTAACTTTAACCCCATCATCATTGTACAATTGGCCTCTTTGTTTCCTTATTATTTATCCCATTTGCTATTCCATATAAATTCGAAAAAACATCGATTGATATCCTTGATAATTTCTAATTTTGGTTCTGGAAGAGATAAAAATAGATAAGTCAATTTGGGTACGAATACGGATTTTACTATGGTGACTCTTTCTAAGGGAGTCAATGTTTTTCTCAACCATATCGTCATATGACGGTTTATCTCTTGAACCTTTTACTTGATAATTGTGTTAAACATTTCTGATATTTTAACTGAAAAGTTTATGCCCAAGTACCTTAAATATCCTTTAGATATCCAGTAAAGTTTGTACTCGTGTAAAATCTCTTTTTTGAAAGTTCTATTCTCCCCAATCCATATCACTTGAGTTTTAGTTGTGTTAATTTAGAGATTGGACATACATGTATTTGCAAATTCAAGTATTGTAAGGGCACATAGTAAATCCTGCATTAAACCATTGAGAGTCAAAAGGGTATCATCTACATGACTATGCCCCTTTTCTTCTCATCACCCTCAAAAAATCCTACCCATTGTTCATTATATAAAAAACCTTAAAACGAAGAAGGTAATATATACTCTTTTGTTTCCCCTGAACCCCCTATCCAGGCTAGCCCTTACCATCCATGCTACATGTACATGACTTTACTTGCCCCTTCTCATTACCTTCAAACGATCCTACCCATTGTTAATAATTAATTATAATTATTTTTTTAAACGAAGTAGGTAATATATACTCTTCTATTTCCCCTGAACCCCCTTCCCCCATCCAAGCGAGCCCCAAACCATCCAGGCTACATGACTATGCCCTCCCTCTTCCCATCACCCTCAAACAATCCTACCCACTGTTCATAATTTATAAAAAAAATCATTCAAACTAAGTAATTTATACTCCTTTATATCCCCTTAAATCCCCACACCCCTCCCCCGCCCATCCACTAGCCCCTAACCATCCAGGCAACATATGCCCAACCTTTTCTCATCAGCCTCAAACAATCTTGCCCGTAATAAAAACCCTTAAAAAAAACGAAGTAGGTAATATACTCATACATACATCATTATATGTCATTTTGAAAGCAGGCCATTGAACAAGTAGGTCAATTCAATAACCAGTGTGTGACTTTAAAATCCGCGCGTGCGCGCTCAGGTGCTCGACCGGATGACTACTACACAACGTATATGCATGTGAGGATAGAGCGAGAGGTGTTGATTGAAATTAGGAACCAAAAATGATATAACACACTAAAGTATAAGATAACCCAAAGTTTATTTATTTGCCTACACACGGCATTAACTCTGCTGTGAGTAATGTAAGTTTTGAGAATTGAGTGCTATATTTTTTAAATAAATAAAGTGCTGCATGAGAAGCATAATATATTCATTAACAAAATGTTAATTAATGTTGTTTCTACAGAGGCGCTAAGAACTGTTTATCATGTTTATTTGCGCAGCTAAATGATTTGAATCAATTGCAAATTTGAATAAGCCGGGGCCCAGATGTCAGGAAATTGAGCATTGCGTGTGCGATGCGCAGATGAATAAAGCATTGTGTATATAACATGACGTTAAAGCCCCTCTGCACTAGTTTGACCAGGAGGGATTAGAGGGATTATCGTGGTCACTGACAGGTGGGTATCTCATCAACTCAGCTCTCAACTAACATACGAAAAAGAGGATCATGGTGGACCAACAGGCACCGCTTAGGCATTGTTTTCTATGTAGAGGGAGTAAGTAGCTACAAGTAGGCCTATAGTACAGTGGGGCTTTAAGCAAGTCGTTTCTACAGAGTTTGGACAGCGCACATCAAGTGTATCAGAATAAAAAACATCGCCTCTGAAGACGTTTAGGTTACGAATTTATGGTACGATACATGGTATAATTTGTTTATGGTGTGCTCCTATAGGCTATACAGAAACTTTTATCTGGAAATAATTGGTTTGACCCGTATTTATGGTAAAGTAAATTCTTTCCCCACATGCTGTACAAAGAAGTTTGTAGTATGTGTATTTCGCATGTATAAACCACTCATTTGTTTTAACTGTCTTTTTTTCTCATTAATTGTAGGCATCTTATTTCAAAGCAGTGGATTCAAATCACATTTTGGTCACAGTATATTGACGTGAGACTATGCAGAAAAATATTACTTTCTCTCAACCTTCTAGATGTTCCCTTAAAGTTCTCACTAAATTTCGACTGCCCTTAGATGATCTAGTGCTCATTTACTGTTCATACATAAGGCCAGTGTTGGACTATTGTGCGCCCGTTTGGAACTCCGGCTTGTCTGCCAAACATAATGAACAAATAGAGAGAATTCAAAAGCGAGCGTGCCGCCTCATGTTAGGGCCACGTTTTGTCTCGTATCAAAACGCTCTTCAACTGTGTAAAGTGTCCTCTTTGAGTGACCGCAGAGAATATCTGTGCCTCAAATTTGCAAAGAAGCTGCTCGAGCCTGGGTCAAAGTTTAGTCATTGGCTGCCCTAAACACGTGGGAACTCCCATTCTCGAAATCTGAGAAATAAAAGCAAGTTCACTGAAATGTCATGCAAAACGACACGGTATAGAAACAGTCCGTTGCCATATCTAGTCAGACTGTTAAACGCTCATAGTACTGAATAATTACCAGTTTCACCTTCGACGAACATTGTTCTCCACTATACTTTCACTCTAATACCCCTATTTTCTCCTCTCTGTCAGTGCTGTGCTGCGAAGCGGGAGAACCTCTTCAGATCATGGCTTTCTTGTTCTCTAGCTCTCTGTCTTGTTACTCTCATTTTTGTCTCCCCTCCCTCTCTCTCTCTTTCTCTCTCTCTCTCTCTTTCTCTCTCTCTCTTTCTCTCTCTCTCTCTCTCTCTCCATCCTCTCTCTCTCTCTATCTCCCTTTCTCTCACTATCTCTCTTTCTCGCCCTATCTCTCTCCCACCCTCCCCTCTCTCTCTCCCTTTTCTCATTCTCCTTCTTTCTCACTCTCACTCAAAGATTTTTTTTACTTTTTAATGCACTTCATGATCATTTTAAAGCACAGTTTGTTTAGGGCTTCAATATTACACCACTACAGACCCTGATAACACGTACGGCCATGCATATCAGATTTAACATTGTTAAACGATGCATTTAAGGATCAGTCATAAGCAGCCTCGTGACACAGTAGAAGCCATTATCGGTAAATGTGTACATATACTTGTATTATTTCTGTACATTTATTTTTCATATTGTGCATGATCACTGATTAATTAAACACTATAGAATTGATCATTTCATTCCAAAGGCAAATTTTTCGTAATTTTCAAATATTTATAACTTATAATTGTAGATTACCATATTTGGCAAGTTTCAAACAGTGCTTCCCCGCCCCCCTCAGCATAAGTCAATAGAGCTTTCATTTTACTCTCATCAGCAAACTAGAATTGTATTGATAATTTACAAAATAATTCCTGAATCACGTTTTGTATTGCCAACAAATGTTTAAAATCAAAAAGTATGTTTACACAATGTCTGTGTGCAATACGAGATTTTTTCTGATAAATCTTACTTAGCAAGCAGTACTTTTCTGACAGAATTCATTATTTCATTCATTGTTTACGCTCCAGTTTTAAGTTATGGAATAGTTGTTCTTAAATGTTATTGCTTTCTTTTTGCTTTATTCATGCATTATAATTCTTTGCGTCCATGTATCCTGGATATTGAAAGCAGTGCATAATACAGGAGATTCCACCCAAAAGCCAAACCATGAGTCCAAGCTTATTGAAGAGGAATATTTCCAAAATGAGGTCTACACTCATCCGATAGCATAACTGCAAGAACATTTCAGGTTATTGTTTCCCTTCATTATATAGAGAGATGGGGGGGGGGGGGGGGGGAGGGGGAGGGGGGGGGGGTAAGTTGTAGCCACAAACCTGAATAGTTTAGCTGTAAAACTGAAATAACCATGCATGTCACTTGCAATTTTAATGAATTACAGGGTTTACGAAGTGACATATTAACGATTTGGGGAAAAGATTTCAGTATTTTGCACATATTTGTAAGAACTATTCATGAAGTTGACCTGTTTCATAATGCTTATTTAGTAGACTCGATATGCTAAGTCTCATGCTCATCTCCCATCCCCTTCGTATCAAAATGTCGGTTCCGAAAAACTTTGGCAAATTATATAAGTTGGTAATAGAGAAACAATCAGTGAGGTATAAAGGCAATACAAATCGATTCCATTCTTAAGCAATTAAATAAGCGTACGCAGGATTTTTTCAAGGGGGGGGGGGGGGTTAAAATCGGGCCCAAAAGCAACGACTCAGCTTTATTATTTTGCTCCCGAAAATTTGAAAATCGACTCAGCCAGCCGAAAAGTCGCTCAGTGGGGGGGGGGGGGGGGGGGGGGGGGGGGGGGTGGTAAGTAAGAGGCACTTTTTTTTGGGGGGGGGGTCTCGAAATTTGGAAATTTTATATTTTTTTCGTTGGGGGGGGGGGTAAGGTCACCTTTTTTTAGGTTAGCCATGGGCATAATTTTTTTTTTTTTTTAATAATTAAAAAAAAAAATCAAAAGGGGGGGGGGGATTTAGGAGGGTTTTAGGGGGGTTTATACACAATAAAAAATACCAAAGGGGGGGGGGGGCGGGGTTCAACCCCCCCCCCCCCCCCCCCCCCCGTGTACGCGCCTGGGTATGGCACGTGAAACGCCAATATAATTTTAAAAATGCTGCAGTTACGTTGTAGGTGTTTAAAGTGAATGGCGACAAAGGATCTACGTGTTTTTGTATGTTTTAGACTGCGCGTATTCAGTGAGCTCTGTTTATAATATACAGAAATGTAAAGCAAATTGAACTTTATGTCAACATAAAAACTCTGCGGTTTCGACTGTTTTGCAGCATCAAATCTGGACTTAGTAACATTGTTCAGGTGAGAGAAAATGGTGCTAAGGTATTATCTTAAATTCTAGATGTACACTTAGTTATAGTTTGAAGGAAAACAGACCATCATTATGATAGAAATTGGGAAAAGCTGATCTATTTGATTCCTTCATTCTCCAAACTATATTATTATAATTTGATTGAATTTTAGGTGAATGCATTTCAGTTTTGACATATTTCTAAAAGCCTATTTTACATTTTATTTTCATGGAAAAAACGGATGAGAAAATTCAAAATTGGTAGGGAGATTTACTGTTAGAGGATGTCGCACAGTGACGCCTTCAAAGAAAACCACAGAAATATCTTTGTGGTTTGAGAATTATTTAGGATTTTTTGCATGTTAGAAGGTTAGTACATAAGAAGGAATATAGTAAAAAAAAAAAAAAAACAATTATTGCACTCTAAAGAAGTAAAAGAGGAAGTTGTAGAAAATGCATGTACATCAAAAAATATAACCTTCAACAATGTTACCGGTTAAGTTTAAAGGGCAATCCAACCCTTGTAAAAAGTTCATTGAAATGGAAGCAGATAATAAAATACACAGAAAGGCGAAAGTTTGAGGTAAATGAGGCTTATAACAAATAAGGGAGTTATAATTGTTTGAAATATGAGATCACTAAAAATCGAAGCAAATCTCAAAATTGGCAAATTGGTCAGTAGATTATGAAGTAGTCATAGGACAGCTCTCCCTTTTGTTACTAAATTATAATGTATTATCTTTCTATTTTTAGTCTTGCCCCCCCCCCCCGCAAAGAGAGAGAAGAGAGAGAGAGAGAGAGAGAGAAGGAAGGGAAAGGGAAAGGGATTCGAGGAGAGAAATGGAAAGAAAGAAGAGAAAGAAGAAAAGAAAGGGGGGAAGAAGATCGGGGGGGGGGCAAAGGGCCTTGCCCCCAGGCTGTTGCCTCCCACATCAAAAAAATGAGAGAGAAGGAAGAAAAGGGGAAGAAAAAAGGAAAAGAAGAGATAAAGGAAAGGAAAAAAGAGGAAGAAGATTAGAAAAGAAGGGGGATATCAGCTGCAATTTTTCCCGCCAACAAGTTGTCTATCGGGGGGGGGGGGGGGAGGGGAGGCCCTTGCTCACCGCCCTGCCAAAACAAAAGAGAGAAGGAAGGGAGAGGGAAAGAGGAGAGCTAAAAGGGGACAAAAAAGAGGAAGAAGAAAAGAAAAGGGTCAAATAAAGGGGAGATCAGTTCCGATTGATCCCTCCAACAACATTTGGATTCGGGGGGGGGGGGGGGGCAAAAGGCCCTTGCCTCCCCCCAGTAAACCTAATAGAGAGAGAAAGGAAGGGAAGGGAAAGGGAAAGAGGAGAGAAAGAGAAAGAAAAAGAAAGAGAAAGAAGAAAGTAGGGGAGATAAGTTGCGATTTTCCCCCGCAAACAAAGTTTAGATCGGGCATTTCCCCCCTTGAATAAAATTCGATACCGGTGATTTGCAAATGTTGCTGAAATGGCGTGATTTTCCAAGATTTTTTCTCACCTTTTAGAAAAGTTTACTTTTTTATGCGTAAGTTGGAAAATGAAAAATTCCTAAATTTACAGTCAGGCAAAAATATGCTCAGGGACCGCGGAACGGCGGTGCTCGGGGCCTCGAGCTCTCCCCGAGTTTATTCTAAAAGAAATATATTAAAGAGACATAGAAAGAAAGAGAGAAAGAATAGGTACTCGTCAGTGTCACAAAATAATGAGGTATCAAAATATGCTCATCTGACCGTGACTAAATGCCTAAGACCCCTAAGCTTCAGGGGGCTCCGCTCCTGAACCCACGCCAATTAGTGTCCTGCCAGTGTCACAAATAAGGTATCCAAAAAATGCTCATCTGACCTTAAATAAACGCCTCAAACCCCCGAGCTTCCGGGAGCTCTACCCCTAGACCAAACCAGTGGCCCTAAGACGGGGCCCCTTGATACTCATCTGACCGTAATTTAATGCCTAAAACCCTTGGGCTTCCGGGGGCTCCGCCCCCTGGACCCCACGCCAATTAATGACCTGCCAGTGTCACACATAAGGTATCAAAATATGCTCATCTGACCGTAATTAAACGCCTGAAACCCCTGAGCTTCTGGAGCTCTGCACCCTAAATCCAACCAATGGTCCTAACGCGGGCCCGTAGATGCTTATCTGGTCGTAATTTATTACCTTAAAGCCCTGAGCTTCTAGGGGCTCCGCCCCCTTGGCCCCACGCCAATTAGTGACCTGCCAGGGTTGCAAATAAGGTATCAACATATGCTCATCTGACCGTAATTATATGCCTAAAACCCCTGAGCTTCCGGGGTCTCTGCCCCCTGGATCCAACCTAGGCCATAAGGTGAGCCCCTAGATGCTTATCTGACCGTTATAAAATGCTTCAAATTCCTGAGATTCAGGAGGCTCAGCCGCCTGGACCCTACGCCCATTAGTGACCTGCCAGTGTCATGAATAAGGTATCAAATTATGCTCATCTGACCGTAATTAAATTCCTATACTCCCTGATCTTTCGGGGGCTCCGCCCTTCGACCCCGCTGGGGCTAAGAAATCTTGGATCCGCGCCTGCCTTGGGGAACTACTCCAAATATATGTGATTAGCACATTACAACAGGTCGTCTACAGAGAAAAGACACTCTTAAATCATACATTTTGAAGAAAAAAATAGTTTAATCATTTTGTGTGTTGAAATAAATGGGAAAGTAGTCCTTCACCCCGTCACTGTGACATTACCGATTCAGCGAATGTGAAGTTCCCATACGTTTAGTGATTACAACTTTCGAAAATCAATAATATATTTATTTTCTGTCAGATTAGTTATAGTTATTAGATATAGTTGTGAGTTAAGGTTGGATTTACCTTTAAAGGGTAAAAAGGGTTAGCCGTGCTTATATAATGTGATTAGGCGGTTCTAGGACAATTACCCCCTGGGCAATCACCCCCCGGAAAATTACCCCCCGGAAAACTACCCCCCAAGGACAATTACCCCCCGGAGAATTACCCCCCGAGGACAATAACCCCCTAAGGACAATTACCCCCCGGAAAATTACCCCCCGGAGAATTACCCCCCGAGGACAATTACCCCCAAGGACAATTACCCCCGGAAATTACCCCCCCGGAAAACTACCCCCGAGGACAACTACCCCCGAGGACAATTACCCCCGAGGACAATTACCCCCCGAGGACAATTACCCCCCGAGGACAATTACCCCCCAAGGACAATTACCCCCCGGAAAACTACCCCCCGAGGACAACTACCCCCGAGGACAATTACCCCCGAGGACAATTACCCCCCAAGGACAATTACCCCCGGAAAACAACCCCCCGAGGACAATTACCCCCGGAAAACTACCCCCTGAGGAATTACCCCCCGAGGACAATTACCCGCCCCCATGGATAACTACACCTGAGGACAACTACCCCCCCCCCCCCCGAAGACAATCAGGATTCAATAGCAAAAGACGATTTGACACATTGAGAGATGTTGTGAAGGCTACGAGCCCATAAAATCCCGTGCATGAACCCACATTCGTTCAAATACTTGCGCGTGATGTTCCTCTCATTACTACACATTTTCTTTAACTATAATGTATGCAACACCACTGTGGTTGCTGTTTTCTACGAAGGATTTCTCTTGAGCAGCGTTATTTCAAATTTTTGTTAGACACAGTGCCCTCTTAAGAAATGAAAAGTTTCGCCCAATCTTAAATTCTTCACAAACTATTTATTTTGCATCACTCTGGCATTCGTCAAGAGCTATGTACACACGTATGGGCACATTTGTTTCTTGATTTAGTGAACGAGCAAGAAAAAAAAGGACAAGACATACTTATTTTCTTTTAATATGGCACCGTACATACCATATATTTAACTTGAAGGCAATTTTTATTTCAAAATAAATTACAGTACAAGAAAACATATTTGAGTTCACCATGACAACAGAAATATATATATATATATATATATATAAATATATATATTACATTACATTTATAAACATGAAGAGAACCTTTAGTTTGGAATAGATCGTGGATGAGGGCCTATTATGCATACAAAGACAAATATACTATCAGCTGATTAGAAAAGTTACAGAGGATGCATAAATAATGAAATCTTACATCCTAATTTCTTTGTTGGGCCAATTTGGGGGAGACTAGCTGTAACGCGTACTCATCTGCGCGCAATGTATTGTTAAATTTCTAAGAAATGTAAATTCCGTACTTTGATTTGATACATGCGTCTTCTGGCAATTGAATTCGATTTGATACATGCGTCTTCTGGCAATTGAATTTGATCAATACTCGTGGCATATTAAGTCAAACTTCACAAAGATGGAATGGATACAGAGCGAGAGGGGTGGGCGAAAGCTCCTCCTGGGAGGATACATGTACGTCAAGCAAAAAGATTTGGCAGATGGGTACGAGGGCTTTGAATGTGAGCTACGAAGGAACACACGACAATGCAGAGCAAAAATTAAGGTAAGCATCAAACGTACCAACATATTGTGGAGTGAATGACTTGTACCAACCGTTTATTACAATACATAAGTCCCAGAGCCTATTGGTTCTACGCCACAGCCCATTGTCTAATATATTACCAATATGAAAATGATTAAGGTTGAACAGAGCCTAACAATTCATATAATAATTTCAATTTTTTTAAATGGACACTAGCATAGCATAAATTTAAGTTAAAACTTTAGACGCACGGCTTCCTAGGACCAGTGATCTCTTTGGTCAATATAATTAATGGACAGTCGGCTCAAAAGGGTTGTTCCCCTAAACAGCTCCTTATAAATTCTTAACTGCAAACTTTTAAACGAATTCACCGAGACACAACTGTGTCCGTTTTTCTTACGTAACGTTTCCATAAAAATCAGAGGTCGCCATTGAGTCATAATTGACTCAACACACCTTAACCCTAATAAGGCCGGGGGGGGGGGGGGGCAGAGGGGGCACGTCCCCCCCCCGGCCGCTCAAAAATATGTTAAAATCAGCCCTAAATTCGCCAAAATGTACTGAAAAACAGGGACATGCCCCACGGGCCCCAAAATTCAATAATTGTTTGTAATAAAAAAAATATAAATTAAAAAAAAAAATATATATATATATATATATATATACAAATGCCTGACCTAAAAAGTTGACTCCAACGAAACAAAATGTCAAATTTACAATTTTCGTGACCAAAAAAAAAAAGTGTCCGCTTACCAAACCCCCCCCCCCGCTTTTTCTGCGATTTTTATGGGACCAAAAAAAAAGTGGGGTCCGCTTACCATCCCCCCCCCCGCTTATTCAGCAATTTTTATGGGACCCCAAAAAAAGTTATCTCCGCTTACCCCCCCCCCCCCTCCCCCCGTTTATTCAGCGGCTGGCTGAGTCGTTGCGTTTTGGGGGACTAAAACAAAAATATTTATATGTTCTCTTACCCCCACCCCCCGTGTGCCCCCCATATACGCACCCGGGAAGAAATTCCTGGATCCGCCCCTGGGCATTATGCCCCCCCCCCTCCACGATTTTCTAATTGTTCGGGAACGCATATGGATGGCGCCCCGACGCTCGCTGACCTTTTTCTTTCGAGTCTTGCGCATCTTTAAAAGAATGTTTTTGAAAATCGGATGCTTAAATATGAATAATATATGATTTATGGGTAAAATGTGATTTATGACCTTATTTGCATAAATTACCATAAATATGCAAATAAGTGAATTTTTCAAAAAATTGAAATTATCATAGTATTGTATAATACACTTCACTTGACATGCGTGCAAATTTTCGCGGAGATCGGCCGTTTCACGGCAGCGATCTTAAGGGGGCATAATCACCCCCCCCCCCCCCCGGCCGTATTAAGAACTCAAAAAGTGATTCGGTAACATTGTTGAAGGTTGATTAAAAAACGGTGTAATTTTTGTATGAAATCTTACTTATTATATTCCTTTTACTGTACTTACAGGCAAAAAATCCTGAGAAAATTCTTAAACCACAAATAAATGCACGGTTTTCTTTGAAGCGGACACTGAGTAACACCCTTTAACAGTGATTAACAGTAAATTCTCCCAACCATTTTTGAATTTTCCAAACCGTTTTTCCATGAAAATAAGACATAAGACAGGCTTTTTAAAATCTTTCAACACTAAAATGTCTGGAATGTTATGAAGAGCCAGTTTGTTGCAATCGTCACAAGACGATGTACTTTCACCTGAAATGTAATTAAATTGTGATAATATAGTTGGGAGAATTAAGGAATCGATCAGTGAGATCAGTTTTTCCCAATGGTTATCATTAATAATGGTCCGTTTTCACTCAAACTTTCAGATTATCTTTAATTGTACATCTAGCAATGAAGTCACTGCCTTAGCACCATTTTCTCTCATATAAACAATGTTACCAAGTCCCTTTAAAGACCGAAAAATAAATGATTCGCAAGATCAATGTCATTGCTGTAGCTAAGGACAGCCAAATTGATGATTTTCCGCACTATATGCAAACATCACACTCGGAGAGGACCTCCTTGCAGTGGTATTTTCAGAGGAGGGGAGGGGGTGGGCTGGCATTGCCTACCATAAGCACAAGGTAAAGGGGATAAAATAAGAATCACAGTTTAAACTTCATGAAATTAGTGTCGTTGCTTCAGTTCATAGAGGAACCGTAAGCTTATTAATGATCTACTGAGATCGTAATCAATTACTTAACGGTTATAGCTGAGCACAAGATTAAACAAATAACCACATTAAAATATTACTTAAAATTTGGAGACCGGCCTAAAACGCAAACATTTTCCGTAATATGCGTTGCCACCCCACTTTTCAGTGACGATGTTTCCATCATTTCATGGTTGACTGAGCACAAACAGAGGAAAAAAATTATTAAGTCATAAAGGTATTTCTTTACTTCTTGTTGTTGAAAGAAACTAAAGACGGCAAGCTAGTCAGTTACTTTCCCCCACATCGTATTTATTAGGTTATGCTTGAGTGAGCACAAATTAAAGATAGAATACAAAAAATGCAATGTCATATTAAACAATAAAGGACATCAATTTGTTTATGAATAGCGACCCCGATTTCGTATTATGAATAGCGGTCCTTAAGAGTAATGACCCCTAGATTTGAATTATGAATAGCGACCCTTATCTCACTTTATGAATAGCGGTCCTCAAGAATAACAGTCCTCACGCTTTTGTGAATAGTGGCCCTCTTTCCGTTTTATGAATAGCGGTTCTTCACGTATCGGAAGTTCCACGTAATAAATCGCGGTCCTTATGACTAGTGAGGTTACACTCCGAGCCAGCATGTTTATTAAGGGAAAAACATACAATCACACAAACACACAAACAAGAGAGGAATAGCCACATTTCAAAGGTGATGTAAATGAGTACCTGGTAGGAATTAATTCGTTGAAATGCTAGAGCGCCGCAGTGGCCGCCTTGCTAAAGCAAGGGTAATAATCGGGGCAGCGCCAGGAGCGTCACAACGTGACAGACATGTCCGCTATATAAGAAGCCACCATTATTAATATTATTATGAAGTAATGGATGGAGGTCAACGACCTTCTGAAAAACATTGTTCTACAATAAAGGAAGCAATGACATACATTTTAGGAATAAACATGGTTATTTTGTCTTTAATTTGTGCACAGTCAAACATGACATATAGGTCCAATATGATAAAAGTAACTGACAAGATATACCAAGTTTAATTTCTGTCAATATTAAATGAAATAGAGATATTAAGATTTGTTTTTGTTGTTAATGTTATTTTTTGTTCATTTTCGCTGACCTGAAGTTAGAATTGTGATTATTTTGTTCTTTAACTTGTGATCAGTCATCCATGAACTAACTGATGTTAAGCAGGGTAACAGGAGGTCATCGATGGGTGTGCATGGTGTTCGCATTCAGAGCTGACAAATCATCAATTTGACAGTCTCACTACAATTAAGCAAAGGCATTAATGTAGCTAATTTTCCAAATTTTGTCTTTAAAGATAGTATCACACATTTGCAAGCCCTCAAAATCTCGATGAGATTTTTTCTGCAGATGGCTTGTGATATGCAATACAATTTTTGAACAATACTCTGAAAGATTTAGAGCTCAACCCCTTCCAGTTATGAAGTAGGAAACAAAAATGTAATCAATTATTTTCTTTTATTTTCCTCATTTTCTATTACGGCGTCTACCAGACGCTTTAAGAAGGAAAATATTAAAATTGTCATTAATAATATTTTCAGTAATAATAATGACATTACATTATCGATAACATTGTGGCGTATCCGCACTCCTCTCCAATTTGCTCAGAAAATGTAATCAACTTAATTCTCTTCGTTGTTGATGACGGAATAGATTTCTTCCATACAAGGATTGGATAGGAAAACACATTTGAAATAGTATATTTAGGGTGCATGTATAACTGAAAATTTTGTCTAAGGAAAATAAAGATTTCTGATTTTTAGTACAGAGTAGAAGGGAGGGGAGTTTGCAACTTAAACAAAATAAAATCTTATCTTTAATCGGAATTCATTTAAACTTTCACCGACCCATTCCTCTCATTTACCTGCTTGATTAAGTATGACTGGCTACTTCTGGTTTCCACACAAATATTTCTGTAAAAGCACAGATACAATCCTGTTAAAGGTACTATTCCCATTTGCAGGCCAAAAAATGAAAAGGTTAAATTCCAACGGCATTTGAAAGATAATACTAATTTAGAACTCTCCTAAAAAACGGGGGTTTGAAAATGTCTTTAAGTGGGAAAATAACAAATATTAGTTGTCGAATCGACTTAAGAGCTATAGAGCCAGTAAGTAACAGTCTGATTTTCAGACCATTGTACCGAATGGTCGTACGTTTTAAGCTGCGCAGTGATTCAATCAGTTTAATTTGGCCATTACAAGAAGTGGGTTATTGATGTAGGCAAATGCTTATGTACCCTTTACAGCTCATTTTATATATGTTATTACCAAAGAAGAAAAAAGGCCAGTCAGTCACTCAATAGTGTCTGACGGTGAAGTCTAGCAAGTAAACGGGTTTCCTTGCATAATTTGAATATTAGGACACTGCTAACGTTTATATTTCACAGGTTTTTTTGACGAGAGGGCGCTTCAAGTGTTACGACGCTTGTATTTGACTTCTCTTAAAATTTGGTCTAAAATCGTGAAATATCTCGAACATCAGCTGTGATTGCTAAACAGAAATTGACAGAAGTTTTTCACCTATATTGTGAGATATTGTGAGATATACCCTTTGGATTAAAAGGACAACCGTCCTGGAAATTCCTGCAATTTATGTGAGTAAAAAAATTCTACATTGAACTATGTATGCAGAGAAAACGGCGCCACGCCCCGACGCGTTCCTACCAACGGGGCCTAAACCTGTTTTTCTCCGTGAGAATGATGTGCAAGATACCGATAAGAAAGCGCTTACTGGTGAGGAACTGTACATTGCCCTTGCCAAAGGCGGGAAAAGGGACAAGATTGCCGGAATTCAGCGGATACGTAGTCTATGGCGAATATACCTGACCTGCCCCAAAGAGCGCATTCGATTAATTTCAAATGGGTTGGGAGTGCGAGGCGCCATTGCCCCTGTATATGATTTGAACCCTTTCACCAGAGAAAAGGAGGACAATTTAACAAGGGTCACAATAAAGGACATTCCTCTCTCGGTAGACGATGATGTTATCCGATCAGAATTACAAGCTAGGAAGTCCGAAGTTGTTGGTTCTATCATACGTCAGAAGTTGAGAGTCAACGGTCAGCTAACCAGCTGCTTGAATGGCGATCGAGTACTCTATATTCGACCACCATCACAGCCACTACCACGCAAGCTGGTTTTTGTAAGCTCTTTTGTTGCTCGCATTTATCATCTAGGTCAGCCTTTAAGTGCGACATGTTCGAAATGCCTACAAGCAGGTCACCATGTTTCGACGTGCACCAATGACGTACGGTGCCGACAATGCAAGGAATCCGGTCACATCCAAAGCGCATGTCCCGAAGGCTCCAACATGTTGCGTAATGCCATGGCAACGAATGACGCGTCGTCTGCTAACGATCATAACGACCATCGCGATCATGACGTGGCAACGCCACAAGTTGACGCCGAGGGGAAATCCGCACCGCACGATCAAGATAAGATGAGCAAGGAACGTGAAGCGACGCGACAGACAAGTCTCGAGGACTTTATCGCCAACGTCCGCCACGGAGTCCAAAGAAAGGACAAGGCTCCTGAAGCAGATGCCAGCACGAGTAGCGTTGCAACCGGTACGAGATCGGCCAGCAAAGTACGCGACGCATCAAATGTGACATCGGCAAAAGTTAGCGTAGCTAGTACGTCACATATCAACAGCAGCGAAGAATGCGACAGCAATGCATCAGGGAAAATCGATTCGGGTGGCGATGAGGAATCTTCAAGCGAGTGCGATGATGAGCCGATACCACATCCCAAGAATCAGCGCAAATTGAAGAAGAAACCAGCACCCGTAAAGCCAAGAAATTCAAGTAAGAAAAAATAGCAAAGCTACATAATACAAAGATGACTAAATACTGTTGAAAAAACAAACAAGAAACGATGAATGAAGTATCAAGAATACTTTTTGTGTCCCTCAATGTAAGAGGAATAAGAGACAAGACTAAAAGAGGCAAAATATTTCGCTGGATTAATGATCAAAAATGTCATATCGCATTTTTACAAGAATCATTTGTAACAAAAGATCTGGAATCAATAATAAAATCAGAGTGGAACGGAGCATGTTACTTCAATAATGGAACAAATCATTCAAAAGGAGTCGTGATTCTAATACACAACCGATTATTTAGTTCACTGATATCAGTAAAAGCTTTCACACGAGGAGACGGAAGAATTCTTGCATTACAGTTTTGCTTGTATGGTAAATCATACTTTTGTATTAATATATATGCACCAACAAAGAGTACGCTGAAAGAAAAGTTTTTTAAAACTTTAAAAATATGGTCAAATAAGTACAAGAACCATAATGATGTGCTTCTTGTAGGTGGTGATTTTAATTGTGTCCAAAACCGAAAATTAGATACTAGGGGTATTTCACACATAAATATACGTAAGCGTAATCTTTCATGTTTTCAACATTTGTTCAATTTGATTGATGTATGGAGAAAGCAAAATCCAGATAAAAGACAGTTTACATGGAGACAGGTTTCTTTAAAGATGTTTTCAAGATTAGACTATTGGCTTGTTCCAGCTGATTTTATGCACAGGGTTTACTCAACCGATATCAGACCTGCATTAAAGTGTGACCACAATGCTGTTTCACTTACGATTAAGGTTCATGAACAGAAGCGTGGGAAAGGTATTTGGAAACTAAACTGCTCTCTGCTTGAGGACGAGACATATAGAACAAATGTCACAGATGTTATTCGAAAACTAAAACTTGAATATAGACACTTAGATTTGCAACAAAAATGGGAACTTTGTAAAATAAAGATAAAGGAATTTAGTATGAAATATGCAATAGATGTGAATAAAAAGAAAAAATGTTACATTGTTAATTTAGAAAAAGAATTAAGAGATCTATGTGAAAATGAATGTAACCTATCTGTAGAGGATAACGATAGAATGAAGAAACTAAAAAATAATATTGACAAATGGTATACATATCAATGTAGAGGTGCTTTTGTACGTTCAAGGGAGAAATGGTTAGAAAAGGGTGAAAAATCAAATAGATATTTCTTGCAACTCGAAAAGAGAAGGGGCCAGAAAAAAGAAATAGACTCTTTAGAAGTTAATGGGAAAATTCAGAAAGATAATATTTTAAAGCACATACATAGTTATTATACGAATTTGTATTCAATCGATGATCATCAATATAGCTCTCACGACGTGTTTACAAACATAGATATTCATTCATTGTGCGAAGAAGAAGCAGACAGCTGCGAAGATTTACTTACTGAAGCAGAATGTTGGAACTCATTAAAAGGCATGAATAATAATAAATCGCCAGGCAGTGATGGCCTAACAGTGGAATTCTATAAATGTTTCTGGTCAGAGATAAAAGACCTGGTGTTGGAAAGTCTGAATACGGGATTTTGTAATGGGGAGTTGTCATGGTCACAAAAACAATCTGTTCTTACTCTTATGTATAAAAAAAGGTCCTAAGACGCGCCTTGGCAACTGGCGGCCAATATCATTACTCAATGTCGATTACAAAATCGCTGCTCGTGCCTTGTCACATAGACTGAAGCGTGTAATAAATACTATAGTATCGGTCGATCAGTCGGGTTTTATGAAAGGAAGGTCAGCTACTGAAAACGTACGTCTTATACAAGATATAATAGACTATTGTGAGTCAGAACATGTTCCGGGTATTATTATGTTTATCGATTTCAAACAAGCTTTTGACAATGTTAATCATTCTTTTCTTTTTAAAACGTTGGAAATATTTGGGTTCAAAGATACATATATAAAATGGATTCGCACACTATATCACAATGCATGTGGTAGTGTTATGAATTATGGATGGCTCTCAGAAAATTTCACAATTGAGAAAGGTGTAAGGCAAGGATGCCCACTATCAGCATTGTTATTTATTATTACTGCAGAAATCTTAGCGTTAAAGGTGAATCAAAATAAAGATATTAAAGGTATACAAGTTCTAGATAAAAATCATGAAGGACTTGAAACAGAAATTAAAATTGCACAATATGCAGACGACACGGTAATGACACTCAGTTCACTTGCGTCAGTGAGACATGCAATGGACGAAATAAAAAAAATTGGCAGATATGCTGGTATTTTGGTGAATTGGGATAAATCGAAAATAATGCAGCTTTCACAAAGATGTGATGCAAATGAAATTGAAGGATTGGCTTTTTCAAACGATCCATTTAAATTTCTTGGGATTTATGTAGGGATGAATATAAAAGAAGTAGAAACACTAAATTGGGAAGGAAAAATTGACAAGATTAAAAGAATTTTAGATTTGTGGAAAATGCGTCATCTGACGTACTACGGGAAAATCACAGTTATAAAGATGCTAGCTGCATCACAAATAGTATATGTGGCTACTGCTGTTCCAGCACCCAAAGATGCCATCAAAAGAATTAATAAGTTATTATACTCCTTTTTGTGGCGCTCAAAAACAGAAAAAATAAGAAGAAATATTTGTATTAATGATGTTACAAGTGGGGGGTTGGGAATGATTGATCTGGAAGCTAGAGTTAGTGCATTGCGTCTTTCATGGATAATGAAATATTTGAACTGTCAAAATACCTCATGGAAAACATTGTTTTCCTATTGGATTGACAAGGTTGGGGGAATACCCTTAAGTTTAGAATTTAACTGTCACAAGAAAGACATGGAAAAATTATGTAAAACAGCAAATTTGCCATATTTTTACTTTGATTTGCTTTGTACATGGTCTGAACTAAAATATGTAAATATTGAGGGGACGAATAACATAATGAGAACGATACTATGGAATAATAGTAATATTAAAATAAGGAACCGAATGCTTCATTTTAAGGTGTGGGAGAGAGGAGGAATAAAAAGAGTACACCATGTTCTTAATGACGGTCGATGGAAAAACTCTGACGAAACTGCCCAAAGATATGGGTTACCCAAAATGTTATTTGCTTTTAAGTTTGCTATGTTGAAAAAGGCTTTCCCCTTGGTATGGTTGCGTAAATCACAAGATGTAGAACGTGATGAAGTAATTGATTTACAGACCATTGAGATTTCGACAGGGGATATGATAGATTTGTCAAAACTTAATACGAAAATAATATATTCACTGATTGTGCAAAAAAATAAGAAAAAACCATATATTTTAAACGCATGGCAACAACGACTACACTTACAGGCGGATTTTAATTGGTCATCTGTTCTACAGTTTAAATTTCATGTTGTACGGAATAATAAAATCAGAGAATTTAACTTTAAACTTTTGCATATGATTTTACCATCACGATACAATTTATGCAAATGGAAGATCTTAGATTATAATACATGTGAGATATGTAATACGCTAGAAACCACTAAGCATATGATGTTGGAGTGTGAAAACGTAAGATTGTTTTGGAGAATTGTTTCAGGTGTAATCTTCAATTTATGTGGTCTAAATATTCAGATGACTGAACAGATTTTAATACTTGGTTATGAAGTTGAAAACTCAATTTGTCATTTAGTAAATTTAATAATAAATTTTGCTGAGTATGTAATATATAGAAACCACATAAAGAATTTACAATCATTTAATATAACACATGCGAGAACTCTATATCGTAGTCTTAAATATGAGTTGACATTTTATTTGAACTGTAAAAGTATTAAAAGAGAAAATAACAATATGGTACAGAAATTAATTGAGATGCTGTAGACAACGAAAACAGATGTACTCATGAACAAACTAATGGGACGTTGCAATATTTTATTTGTTTATGATTGTATATGAGTTGAATTTGTTTATTTGAAGGAAAAGAAACAAAAAGGAATGTCAATTTGAATAATAAAGTTCCTCTGATTGAGGTTAAAGAGAAAAAAAAGTTTATATTTCACAGATAGGACATACATGACATATTCATAATTCCTACAAAGTTCGACAGCATTAGATGTTTGCTGCAAAAGGGACATAGTATCTTTACGGTTCAAAGGAAATCCAACCCTTGTAACAATTCCATTGCTTTTAAGGAATGAAAGCAGATACATCAGAGAAACAGAATGGCAAAAGTTTGGAATAAATCGGACCAATGATAAGAAAATAATGAATGTTTGATATATGAGATCACTATATACATCCATGCAAATCTCAAATTGGCAATTCTCTCATTGGATTGTGCCGTAGTGACAAATAACCCTTCGTTTGTCTTGTACACAAATATGAAGATTTTTTTTTCTTCTCCCAAGCGCCTTCACCCTTGGGGCACTACTTAAAATATAATATGGAGAGTATATTATTACAGGTTCTCTAGAAATAATTTTTTGTGTGTAGGAACAAACGGGAAAGGGAGTGTCGTGGTCGAGTGGTTTAAGGCGTTTGACTTGGAGATGCGAAGGTCGAGGGTTCGAATCCCGACACGGCACTAATATCCTTTGGCAAGATATTAACCTGCACTTGCTACTCTCCACCCAGGTGTTAAATGGGTACCCGGTAGGATGCGACCGTCATTGTTGGTCAAACAGTTTTAGAGCGTCATGTAACGCCTGGCTGGAATGCTCCCCAGGGAGTGGAGATTGTGCACACATTGTGTGCGGGTAAGCACTGAATCCAATGACCGGGGTAATAATATATTTGTAAAGCGCTTAGAGACATTTGTATTTAGCGCTATATAAATTAAATTTATTATATTATTATATTATAAAGTTGTCTGCCGCTACTTTATACAGAAAATACCGATTCGGCTAATTCGAAGAGCCCTACCTATATTTTTTTTTTTTTATTATTTATTCATGGTTAAAAACAAATACAACTTGTGCCCGCATTCAGCAAAAGCTGTTTTTTCAGCGAGGCAGTGATTACATAAAATTCGAATAAAATTTAAAACAATGAAAATATAATTCACAAACAAATATGAAAGTTATAATAAATGAACATATTTACAGAAATTTAACTACAAAATCAAATCATAGTGACAAAGGGGAAAAAACCCAAAACAAACACAAAACAATCAAATAAACAATTAAGTTTGTATCTACGGGATGAAAGTGATTCTAACTTTCAAAAATTCAAACTTTGTTCAACACGCTTCACTAATTTTTCAGGTTTAGTCTTGAGAAGTTAACTATCAATGTTGGACTCCCCGTTAACAAAAAAATCACAAGGAGTTGCTTTTTAGGAAACTTAATTCGTTGTGTTGAGATCAACGTACATGTAGCTATTTAGGGTGAATTGCCGTTTGGTTAACAACCAGCCAGTCTACTATCCACTTTGTCCCATAATAGTTTCGTCTACTTATCGTTAGATCTAGCGGCCATCTAGGACGACAGTCATTCGGTTTAATCCCCAATTAATCTATTACCATTTGGTCTATTATTCATTTTGTCTGATTCCTAGTTTTCTAAATGCCCATTTCGTCTACCATCCATAATGCCTAATAATTAGTGGATGATTAATAGCCTATATATATGGGAATAATGTTTTATCTCTCTCAATCTCTCTCTCTCTCTCTCTCCCCACACTTCCTCTCTCTCTCTCTTTTTCTTTTTCTCTAGTAGGTCATGGGTGATAACCAATTCCGCGATAGAACGGAGCATAACCATCCGCCTAACCATGGTAGAAGCAATGCTACGAAGGTTAAAGCAGCAACGAAGAGAAGGGCCACTGAGTCCAATGAAAGACCACAACAGGTGCTTATGGCGACACTATGCGAGGTAACAGAGGAAGGGCGGGCAGCGCTACCATCACTAAACAACATGAGGAGGAATATCCGGAGACAGCGCCAAGAGAACCCAAACGCCCTCCCCATTCCCATGACTGTGGAAGATCTGGAAATCCCTGTAGATCAACGATTGACGCTGGGTGGAGAGCTTTTCCTTTATCACGACTCTGGAAGAAACGACCCTCGCCGGATTTTAGTGTTTACTACGGAAAGGAACCTTCAGGTAAGAACAAGTGTTGGGGTTCATTGCCATTTGGCCTTCTACGGTTCCGCAATTTTAGGAAGTGCTGCAAAAGCATACGTATTGAGTAAAAAAGATTTCAGGATTCATTAGAATGAATTGAAATTGTGAGGTCATCATAAAGATATCCAAATACTTCCTATAAAATTGAAATTGAAATTAAACTAGATTTGTAATACTTGTTTGGAACAAGTATAGGTGGGCTGATCCAACAAAAAATTGAGACAAAATAAAGGGTACATTTAAGATAGCTTTTTGTCTCAGCTACAACATACTCGAAGTTCAGCGTAAATGAAGCTAAAACGACGTAGATATTGCTCGCGAAAGACGGGAATGTAGAATCGAGTTTTGAGAAAAAATCATGTCCCATAGAGAATACACGCAAAATGTGAAAATTGACATGCCTCCTTTAATCACAAAAATACGCCATGATGCTTTTGTCAAAATTAACAATTGTTATGACTTCATTTGTAGAAAATTGTCTCAGCTAGAACATTTCAAAATTTAGAAGAAAATCAATCACTATTTACAGAGATACAATCAATTTTCCATAAATATGCTGACGTCATAATATGCAAATTGAAATTTTGAGTTCGGAGGCCATTATAATGACGTCATGAGTTAATTGAAGGTCAAATGTGACATGAAACAATATCTCCGAATCATACTCTATCAAAATATGAAAACAAATTGGGGTCACCTTGCATCCTAAAGAGCTACAATGGATTTTGTATAGGCATGTTTTTGCCCATATATGCTATGTATTACAAGAGCTCGCGCGCACCGAGATTTATGTTAAACGGTCGATCATTCCGTTATTAATAGTCATAAAGAGACAAACATGGTATCAATTTGTTTGTAAATATATGTGGAATATTATAAAAGAAAAAAAATGGTGATTCTATGTTATGTAATATTTTTACGCGCGAAAACGCGCGCGCATGGGCGTGTGCGCGATTTTTTATAAAATGCTTAGAATGGCCTAAAACGTATGCAAAATGATTTTGAGACGATTTTGAGCATTTTAAAATTTTGCGCGCGCATTGACGCGCGGACGTACGGGCACGCGCGCATTATTTGAGCTGAAATTAACCGGACGGATAATGACCTTAATCATGATAAATATGAATGAGAATTACTTTTTGGTTATGAAGATATGATCATGAGTTGATTTTCGTAAAATTTTACAAAATGGCGCCTAGATGACGTCATCAGTGAAGGTCAATGTTGAAAACGTTATTGTGCTTCGTACATATGCCTATACATATGTGTGCCAAATTTCAAGGCATTTGATTGAGCCATTTTTTGTGTTATTTTGTTCACAAAAAAGTGGTTAGAAATAAGAAAAATATTTAATAATAAATAAAGGCAATTCTAACGAAATTATAAGGTGGTCTGTACTATATACAGCCCACCTGATTAAAATTAGTTATTATTCTCGACAAAGTACAGGATCGGTTCTAGAACAATTCCCCTGAGGGGGTATTGTTCTGATACGACATGATCTCCTATTTCGATTATGTTTTTTAATTATCATGCTATGATAATTAAAAAACAGTAAGTAAGTAAATAAAATAGCTTGGAAATAATACATACAATTTTGCAAGTGAAACAGTTTGTTTGTTTGAAATATATAATATTCGATGCAAATGTATTCATTCTGTTTTGCTACTAGTTGCTGTCAACGTCTGAAAGTTGGTTCGCTGATGGCACGTTCAAGGTAGTGCCGACCATCTTCTTCCAGTTGTGGACAATCCACGCCACATATGAGGGACATGTGGTGCCTTTGGTTTATTGCCTCATGCTAAATAAGGACCAGGCGTCATATGCAAGGGTACTAGCAGCACTACAGGAGGGAAGGGCGTTCTACCCAACCAGAATCATGATCGACTACGAATTTGCAGCGAAGAACGCATTTTCCCAGGCATTTCCAAATGCTCACGTTCAAGGATGTCTTTTTCATCTCTGTCAGAGGATACATGAACGGGTATGGTGATATTTATATATTGACAGTTGATCCCTTTTTTTTACCCGCCATTTATTGATCAAATAGTACAATCAAGGCTCATGGCTAAAAAAAAAAAAAAAATAGTGATACAAATATTAGGTAGAGTTTGAAATTTGAGTAAGTGGACTTGCAAGCCATGATAAATGCTGAGGAGAGAGGGGGGGGGGGGGGAGGACTCTAATAAATATTTTTTCTTTTAATCATCCTTTCAAGCCCAGTAACAAAAACTTTATATGATGATTAGAGGGTAGGGGGCTAGGGGCTATATCTCTTTTCGATTGTGCCTAAAACTGACCTGGAAAAAACACGGACCTCTAATCGCCAGGGGAGGGGGAGGGGGGAATATAATCGATAGTTATACTGAAAATTGGTAGGCCACAAGGAAGCTGAGTAGGATACAAGCATGTTATTTTCTCCTATAGGAAACGCTCATTGCGTATAGTCAGGCAAGGGAGAAAATTTCGGGCAGCCCTGGCGGATTCGGGCGAAAAAATAGGGGACAGCGGTTTGTTCCTCCCCCCTCCCCCACACTAAACGAACAGTTACCAATATCTATGCATTTTGCTCAATGGGTAGACAACAAACAATATTTCTGAAGTGTGAAAGGGCTGGTACATGTACTGTTATGAGTTTTATATTATTATTTTTAGATCAAGCAAGAAGGGCTGCAGGTGCTCTACAACGAGGATGAGGAGATCCGGACACAGGCGAGAATGATAGGAGCGATTGCATTTGTGCCAGTGGAAGACACCGTGGAGGCGTTTGAAGCCTTGGCAGGCATTGCAAGGGCAGAGCTGCAACCTGTCCTCAATTATTTTGAGGATACTTATGTGGGTCGACCTCAAAGAGCCGCGGGACATGGTCGCCAGGCAGCGAGGTTCCCGCCCATAATGTGGAACATGTTCAATGCGACACTGCAGGGGGAATTTCGCACGAACAATCATGTGGAGGGCTGGCACCGAAGGTTCCAGATCGGCGTCGGTGCCGACCACCCCTCGTTTTGGCAGTTTTTGACCTGCCTAAAACGGGAACATGCCATGAACGAAGTAACGATCGGACAAGCGCAAGCTGGAATGGCGCCTCCCGCACGTAGGAGAGTGTACCAAGATACCAATCTCCGGCTCATCAGGCTCGTTACTAATTACCATGGGAGAGACATTGTAGATTTTTTAACTCTTTGTTTGCTTTGTTCGCCGATTTGCACGGACGTAGGCGTGCCAACTTCGCATTTTTGCACAGATGTATACGAGTCAATTAGACATTCATAATACCGCTCGCAGTGTGTAGCCACGCGTTGCGTTTACTATTGTTTACATTGTATACATCGCACACTTTCCGGTAAACTGTTTTTCTTCATAGTGTTACATTCGAAATTACCGTGTATTTAGCGGTTTTCTTTGGATTTTTTTTACTGATGTTACGATGGCACCTGCTGGAAAACGTCAACGTGTGTTTAGTGTAGAGGAGGCTCGAGATCTTGTTACTATGGAAGCATGGAGCATGGACTCTGATTCCGACGAATCGAGCAGTGACGAAGACTCTAGTGATAAAAGTGATCCCTGAGAGTAGACTGATAGAATAAGAATGAATAAAAATTAATGAAAGAGCTAGAGATGACAGCAAGAAAGAGAGTAGACTGATAGAATAAGAATGAATAAAAAAAATGAAAGAAGGAGATAGAGATGACAGCAAGAAAGAGAGTAGACAGTGATAGAATAAGAATGAATAAAAATAATGAAAGAAAGAGATAGAGATGACAGCAAGAAAGAGAGTAGACTGATAGAATAAGAATGAATAAAAATTAATGAAAGAGCTAGAGATGACAGCAAGAAAGAGAGTAGACAGTGATAGAATAAGAATGAATAAAACTAATGAAAGAAAGATGTATCCTGTCTTGCCGTCATCTTTATATCTTTCTTTTATTATCTTTATTCATTCTTATGCTATCAGTGTTTACTCTCTTTCTTTCCGTCATCTCTATCTTATTATTATTATCATTTTCCTATCTATATGTACCCTATGTCTTGCCGTCATCTGTATATCTTTTTCTTATTATCTTTATTCATTATTATGCTATGAGTGTAATACTCTCTTTCTTGCCGTCATCTCTATCTCATTATTATTATCATTTTCCTATCTATATGTACCCTATGTCTTGCCGTCATCTCTATATCTTTCTCTTATTATCTTTATTCATTCTTATGCTATCAGTGTTTACTCTCTTTCTTTCCGTCATCTCTATCTTATTATTATTATCATTTTCCTATCTATAATTATGTACCCTATGTCTTGCCGTCATCTCTATATCTTTCTCTTATTATCTTTATTCATTCTTATGCTATCAGTGTTTACTCTCTTTCTTGCCGTCATCTCTATCTTATTATTATTATCATTTTCCTATCTATATGTACCCTATGTCTTGCCGTCATCTGTATATCTTTCTCTTATTATCTTTATTCATTCTTATGCTATCAGTGTTTACTCTCTTTCTTGCCGTCATCTCTATCTTATTATTATTATTATTTTCCTATCAATATGTATCCTATGTCTTGCCGTCATCTCTATATATTTCTCTTATTATCTTTATTCATTCTTGTGCTATCAGTGTTTACTCTCTTTCTTTCCGTCATCTCTATCTTTTTATTATTATCATTTTCCTATCTATATGTACCCTATGTCTTGCCGTCATCTCTATATCTTTCTCTTATTATCTTTATTCATTCTTATGCTATCAGTGTTTACTCTCTTTCTTTCCGTCATCTCTATCTTATTATTATTATCATTTTCCTATCTATATGTACCCTATGTCTTGCCGTCATCTCTATATCTTTCTCTTATTATCTTTATTCATTCTTATGCTATCAGTGTTTACTCTCTTTCTTTCCGTCATCTCTATCTCATTATTATTGTTATTTTCGTATCAATATGTATCCTGTCTTGCCGTCATCTTTATCTCTTTCTCTTATAATCTTTATTCACAGTAAAGTCCTTTCATTTCATATCACTATTTCTCTCTCATAATGTCTCTCACGTCCGTTCTCCATATTTTATTCATTGCATACTCCACTCGTCAATCATTTCTGATAATAAGCTCTCTCACAATAAAGTAAATGGAAAACAATGCAATATAGTTTATATTTTAAGATTGATTCATTCTTTCTTTGTATATCTATGGCTGTGATAAATGTACTTGAAATCAATTTTATTGAGGGGTAAAGAAGGTGAGAGAACAGATGCGGTGAACATTCATAATGAGACATTTCAATAAGATGCTGATTATGTCATGTATATCACATATAATATATTATGCCTATACCATTTTTACATGCTCATACCAGTGGGCAAAATCAATAACATTCTCTTATTTCTTATTGACTTATCATGGCACAACAAAGAAAAACATCCCCACGACGTCCCTTTTCATGCCCCGCTAAACCGGACATTGACAATAACCTGGGGTAATAGGGATTTCAATGGGCAGATTAGCCCATTGTCAAGGGTGGCTGAGCGGGGTACTTTCAAGTCTCTCCCTATTGAACTTCTTTTCTTCAACAACCTAAATACTAACCTTCTGAATTGTTAGAATACTTGAGCAAGGTATGTAAAGAAAGGTAAGAAGTCCACCTTTCTAATAGATTCGATTTGAAGATGTCTTATCATTGCTAAATAAGAAATTCTAGAGGGATAAAAAACTGCCGTAAATAAGAAAAATTAAACATTATATAATTATGATTATTATAAAAATGATAATTCAAAATATAACAAATGACGGTTCATCGAAAAGCACGTTTTCCGGTCTACAACTTTGCTGCACAATATTTTTCATCATGATCATCCAGTGAAGAGTTATAGCCTCTTGATTCAGCAGAGTCAATAAAGATTCCCTCGAAATGTGTGACCCTAAAAGAATGTGGCACAGGGGTTTTTTTTAAGTGGCGCATAAAGAGTTAAGGGGCGTGTCCCATAATCTTCACTAACGATCAGTTACCTATGCTATTGTACAGTTTTTGATCAGTCCAGGTGAATTGTTTTAACATGCAGGACCTCCCATTTACTTGGCATTACATTATATGGGATTTTTTGTTTTACATTAAGAGATGTGTTACGTATATACATTGTTGAATACAGAATGATATCATTTGATATCTTCTTTTTTTATGCATTTGATTGTTTTCAGGATAAAGTTTCTAGTTTTTTTTTAATTCTCTTTTTTTACTGTTTCATGTTTATATGATAAGCATGATTGTGATGATCTTTGCCTCTGAGTTTTACTTTGGGATGTCAGAACTCTGTTTTTAGTACATGACTTTGATAAGTCTCCTCCTTTGGCTTCCTTCAAGACAGCAGGAAGGTGTTTTGTTTGTGTTAATGTATCATTAATATTTATCATGTTTATCCTCTTCAAATATGGTTTTGGGCAATACGCGCCAAAATTTGCTGGACAGAAGTTTTATCGTTGCAGAAAAAGCTCTTCGTATTAATCGCAACTCTCAGTCGCGTTCCCTTACAAATCCTATATTCTTTGAAAATAGCATGTTAATAATTAATGACCTCTATCTCTTCCAGTTAGGCCAGTTTTTGTAAACTAACAGTAATGACATGCTCTCAATTTTATTCATGATGTGTTCCTCCCCCCACCCCCCTACAAAAAAATTACATTGTGGTGACTTTCATTTACCTCTTCTAAATACATTTATCTATGCCGGTCTCAAATTTTGGAACTTTTCACGTATTTGTACTAAACTTGCCCCATCACTCCATTCTTTTAAGCGAAAAGCGAACTCGTTTCTTTTACAATCTTATAAAACATATTAAATCTTCGCGTAGTCAACTCGTGTTTTACTCCCCCCCCCCCCACAGATTGCGTTTGTGACCTTTCATATAATGTCAGTCTTCGTCCTATGTCTCTGTTGGATCATGTTCACCCAGACGTAGGAAAAGCATGTTGTTATACATTTTTAAATTATGAATTTATAATTCATAAGTTCTCATTTCACAATTTCAGATTAATCTGTTTTGTCTCCAAATGTATATGTATTTATTCCATATGTTTATTACTACCGTCTTTTGAGGGATCCACATTCTACAAATCCCGCTTCTCAGTAGATCCCTCTATTTTCACAGTTTTTTACTTTTAAACAAACGAAACATCACTTACAGCACATGTATACATTCTTTTGTAATTTAATTAATGATTTTCAAAATGATTTATGTAATTGATTTCTTGTCATAATTGTTTATATTGATAGTTCTGTTGGAAGTGAAAATAAAACTGAAAATTGAAACACTGTTTGAAATGCTATTAAAGTTTTTCACTTGTGATAGAGAATGTAAATAGTTAAAATATTGCATCTTGTATGTCAATTTACCTCCGCAACATTTTAAGTTCAATACCTTTTCTTTTATATAAAGAATGATGACAAAACAAGAATAGGATTTTCACCACATTAACTCGTACACTAGAGAACCATAAACAGCTAAACAAAAAATAAATTTCAAGCACAGTCTAAGTAGACATATTCCTTTGCTTCCAGAATTCATGAAAAGTCAAAGTTTTAGGAGACTTGGAGGCCACACTGAATAACGTCAAACAAAGCTGGCGAGAAGCGAACATCGTCACTAATGCTTAAGCGTCCCTTCGATTTTTAATCTCTGTTAAACTCGTTAAGAACAAAAGCTTGTCAATTTCATATGGTTCATAGAATTACCATGACCACGTTTCAGGGGGAAAATAAAGTAAAAATGCCTGCTTTAACCTTTTCTGAGATGGAGGTAGTGGATGTTTCTATCTTTCATTTGGCCTAGAGTTTGAAAAAGTTTCACCAATTAAAAATTAGAAAATTATGATTTGTTGAAGGTGCAAACACAAATATGCAACTCCGTGACGTGTCTTGTGAGCTCCCCGCCTATTTGCCCTGTGCTAGAAAACTTTAAAAAAATCTGTATTCTTCCTTAACAAATTTTCCACATACATTCACCCAAAATATAATTAAATATAATTATTGCAAATATGTTTATACACAACCCCTGTACGAAACAAATCTATGCCGTCATAAATAACTAAGAAAATGAAAGTTCATGACATTTTCTCTAAATAGCAATTTGAAGCGGAGCTCGCATTATACGTCACAGTGTTGCAAATTCCCTGGGTGTGATTGTCCTCGGAGGTAATGGTGTTTCGAGGGGGGGTAATTGTCCTCGGGGGGGGGGGGGTATTTGTCCTCGGGGGGTAGTTTTCCGGGGGGTAGTTGTCCTCGGGGGGTAATTGTCCTCGGGGGTAGTTGTCCATGGGGGGTAATTGTCCTGGGGGGTAGTTGTCCTCGGGGGTAGTTGTCCTCGGGGGGTAGTTGTCCTCGGGGGGTAATTGTCCTGGGGGGTAGTTGTCCTCGGGGGGTAGTTTTCCGGGGGTAGTTGTCCTCGGGGGGTAATTGTCCTCGGGGGTAGTTGTCCTCGGGGGGTAGTTTTCCGGGGGGTAAATTTCCGGGGGGTAATTGTCCTTGGGGGGTAATTGTCCTCGGGGGGTAATTCTCCGGGGGGTAATTTTCCGGGGGGTAATTGTCCATGGGGGGTAATTGTCCTCGGGGGGTAATTCTCCGGGGGGTAATTTTCCAGGGGGTAATTGTCCTTGGGGGGTAGTTTTCCGGGGGTAATTTTCCGGGGGGTGATTGCCCAGGGGGTAATTGTCCTGATACGGATTAGGCCATTTTCGTTGTATAACCAAATTATCTCATTTACCCGTTAAGAATAACTGTATTTCAATAGTCAGAATGCAAAATGCAAACACTGTGTTGTTATATAGGTAGGGCAAGCCATAATGTTTGTCCTACCTATAGTGTAGCAAAAAAAAGCTAACAAATAATATATTCAATTTGTATTCTGACTATTCAAATACATTTATTTGTAACAGGTGAATTAACTAATTGGCAAAAGGGCACTTAACAAAGACCTATGCATTATATTTGATTTCATTATGAAAATGACCTATTTAACATATGGATAGGAAATACTTGAACTGTTACATGTCGATTTCTGAACCTTCATATATTGTATAAATTATGGAGGGTTCATAATTCCAAACAATTATTTGGGTTAATAATTTTGAAAATGAAATAGGATTCGTAACTCAAAAAATGAAATATGGTTCATACTTCTATACATTGAAAAGGGCTAAATCAAGGGGGCGATCCCAGTGGGACGGGGGAGGGTAGAACACGTCCCCCTCAATTTTTTTAGGAGGATAGCCCCCCCCCCCCGGAAAATGTGTAAAAGTGCATAAAAAATGTGTAGCAAATACTGACTAAAGAATGCAACAAACTTGTATGCCCAGGGGGGTGTTTCATCAACTAAAATCGATTTCGATTTTAAAAATCAATTTTAAGGCCGAATCAGTTTTAGCTTAAAACCGATACATGTGAGCTGTTTCATCAAATCGATTTTAAGCTAAAATAGATTTTTAGGTGTCTGCAATCAAGACTAGTCAATTTGGGGTAAATCGATCACAAAATGGCCTTGCTTAACTACAGTGAGAGTCCTTGAAAAGTAAGTAAAATCTGTTTTTCTTTGAAAATATCAATTCTGTCGATAACAAATCTGTTATTTTGGAAGAAGAAAAATATTCCTCTCATTATTATGCAATTTCATTTTCGTGTAACTGAACGAAATCTTAAATAAAATCAATTTATATCACTCTCCAAGTGGACGAATTGCACCGGTTCAACCATTTCAGTCCCATTCATATAAATTGATGCAGGTTCAATAGTAATTTCCAAACAACGTTTATTATTCGGTTAGGACAGACAGGTACAAACTCATTAGTCTAGTTTATTCTTGCAGTAGTATTGTGGTTTTACTAGTTATGCTACTAGTTGTAGATTTGGGCTTAGAATCAAGATCTAGATCTAGGCCCTATCCCTTATTTATTTTAGCATTGTCTTGTTTTTGTTGATATAGAGACTCTAACTAGTCTAGTTAAGTTAGAGACTAGTCTAGTCTAGGTCTAGATTTTCTAGCCTCTAGATCTAGACTAGTCTAGTCTATAGATCTAGGCCTAGGGTCTAATTATAAATGATAGATCTAGATCTAGACTCTAGGTCTAGATATATCTGGATCTATTAGGCCTAGGCCTAGGGCCTAATTATTAAAAATCAATAGACTTCTAGGATTATTGTTTTGAAGGTAACATTTTATGAAAGAAAATTAGACTCTAGATCTAGAGGTCTAGGCCTAGAGTGTAACTGTCAGACCCAGGTCTAGATCTACTCTAGATGTAGATTTAGTCTAGAGTCTAGGTCTAGATCTACATGATACTTGATAGATCTAGATCTAGGGTAGATGTAGACCTGTAGATGCTGTGTTGTGGTCAGCAGGGGTGATTGTTGCACTCCCAAATTCTCTGCCAAAAATTTCGTTTAAATTCTGCTTTGGAATGCTTGTCTTGTGTAATCACATGATTAGCTAACTGCCAATATCCTTGTGAACACATTAAATCAATTTTAATTGACAATTCTGGGTTGTCATCGTGAAAATCTGCAAAAATCTGCAGATTTCAATCTAGCTTCTCAACTTTGCACAGTAAGCAAATGGATTTACCAGCCCCACATACTACCTCTTGTGTTGGTAACTGACATCCACAAGCCAACTTCTGCAAGTCTTCTGCAAGTCTTCTGCAAGTATCGATTTCATTTCCTTCTTCGCTTCTATGATGTTCATGAGAGTGATGGCAAGTCTGAGAGCATAATTGATCTTGACTTGAAGTGAGAAGCTGTCATAAATTTGACTTAATGCTGGTTTTTTGAGACTAGACTGAGATTGCTACAATAGTACTTAGTAAATAGTAGTACAAAAGTAGTCCAACTTCATGTATCCCGGTCAATAACAGTGTATATTATCAACTTGCATTGTACATTGTACATTTGTATGCAACATCATATCATTCTACATCTAGCATGGGTAGACATATTCCTCCAGCCATGATCTCATAATGGAAACATCCTGTCATCATGGTCTTCTTGATTATTGCTAGCACAGGCTTACTGATAATTAAGCCATTCTTTCAGCAGGATATTCATCATGAGCATGAATTTCGCTCATTGGATACCTCTCTCTGCCCTCAAGCAGACGTGCACCTTGTATGCAAATCAAGCACATTGCTACTTCTTCAAGCATTTCAGTATAAGAGAAATTCAACCAGTGTGCTGAATCTTCGCTCTGCTAGTCATCTCGCTATTCTACTACTCTTAAGCGGCCAAGTCGAGCGAAACCCGGGGCCAATAGACACATTCCCATGCGCTGTTTGTAATGTGAATGTCACGGACAACGACCAAGCTCTTCTCTGTGATAACTGCAACATGTGGTGCCATATTACATGCAATGGTATTTCTGAGCAATCATATGAAGTCCTCGCCAGACTCAACAGGTTCTCGTGGGTCTGCTGCAGATGTCATAGCATAAATGCAGAAACAGCAGCTTCCCTCAGCAGCAATGCCAGCCTCTCCACAAGCAATCAGTTTGAGTCATTAAGCATCAGCGACACAACCGATGATGCTCAATATCATTGTCAGACGTCAACACCAACTTCAGCGTCATCTGGTCATGCATCGAGGCTACCACCACGCCCTCACTTCTCACCATCTAAAAACCGCAGGAAGATCCTGAAGGGCGTCATTATCAATTGCAATGGTCTTAAAAGTTCTGCGAAGTACTCTCAATTCCAAGCATTGATTAGTCATCACAAGCCAGATGTGATCCTTGGTTGCGAATCTAAACTTGACGAGACAACCCCTACTTACAGTGTATTTCCTAGAAATTACACAGTATTCCGGAAAGATCGAAACGACCGTGGGGTGGTGTCTTTGTAGCAGTGCATAAGTCTCTCATCTTAACCAACTGTCCGGAGTTCAACTCAAATAGTGAAATCATCTGGTGTAACTTACAATTCACCAACGCAAAGCCACTATTTATAGCCAGCTTTTACCGTCCCCCAAGTAACGGAAAGCAAGACCTTGAGGAACTCCAACTCTCCATCGCTAAGGTTATGACTAAACACAGAAGAAGTCACCCTAACATCATCATTGGAGGAGATTTCAATCTTCCAGACATCGACTGGGAATCCTGCTCACTGACCAATCCAAACCGTGCAAGCATCCATCAACTTTTGCTTGACACCTTATTGGAATTCTCACTGACACAACTGGTAAGGGATGTAACCCGTCCTGCGTCTAGTAACATTCTGGATCTTCTTTTGACGTCCAACCCTGGCCTCATTACAGATGTATCCATTCATCCTGGCATATCAGACCACAACATTGTGTCCTTCGTCTTCTCAGGAAATCCGAAAACAGCCCGTGCCCCTCCCAGGAAGATCTACCAATTCCACCGAGCAGACCACCAGATCATTAAAGAAACTGTTGAAAAGTTTTCAATCGATTTCTTCCTTTCATCTCCAGAGCTCCAAACTGTAGATGAGAATTGGAACAGGATATCTGTGTTCCTCAAGAAGTGTATGGAGGATCTGATACCATCAAAGATGAGCAAATCCCGGCGACACCTTCCGTGGATCACCACCGACCTCAAACGAAAAATGAGGAAGCGTGATAGGCTTTTTAAGAAAGCCCGTAGAAACCCCAGTACGTCAAAATGGAATGCTTTCAGACAGCACCGCAACGTGGTAGCGAAACTAGTTCACCAAGCACACCACGATTACGTGAACAACATCATAGGGAACAGTCTGCAAGGGAACCCCAAGACCTTCTGGTCCTATGTCAAGCAGTGTCGGACTGAGAATATGGAAATCCCATCGCTTAGATCTGACAAAGGCATCCACACGACCAACAAAGACAAAGCAGAGTGTCTCAACTCCTTCTTCCACTCGGTATTCACCAACCAACAGGTTTGTAATGCTCGTATGGAAGGTTCCTCACACTTTCCTGATATTGGCCATCTACACATTCATCGTCCTGGTGTGGCAAAGCAGCTGTCAAATCTCAACCCATCCAAAGCTTGTGGGCCAGACGAACTTCCACCTAAACTCCTCAAGCTTGTAGCTGACGAGATTGCTCCTGCCTTAGGATTCCTTTTTCAGCAGAGCTACAACTCTGGCACTGTTCCAGCTGAATGGCAGCATGCATTGGTAACACCCATCCACAAGTCCGGTGATAAGTGTGATCCAGGAAATTACAGGCCTATTTCCTTGACCTGCATCTGCAGATGACCAACATGGATTTCGGCAGAAACTTTCCACCACCACACAACTCATCTCTGCTACCCAGGATTGGGCACACACCTTACAATGCAGAGGCCAAACAGATGTCATCTTCCTTGACTTCCAGAAAGCTTTCGACCGAGTACCTCATCGCCACTTGCAGACCAAGCTCGAGCATTATGGCATAAGAGGAGACACATTACAATGGACTATGTCGCTACTTTCCAACAGGCAGCAAGCAGTTGTTGTCAAGGGCTCCCGGTCATCTTGGATGCCTGTTACCTCTGGGGTACCTCAAGGTTCAGTGATCGGACCAGCCCTCTTTTTGCTGTACATCAACGACATCACTGCAAATATCCAGTCCAAGATGCGCCTCTTTGCTGACGATAGTGTGATCTACAGAGAAATTCACACTAAGAATGACACCTCCATCCTTCAGCAAGACCTTCAAACCTTGTCTGACTGGTCAGCGAAATGGTTCATGGCTTTCAATGTCAAGAAGTGCGCCTCCCTTACCATCACGAGGAAAAGAACACCAATACAGCATGACTACCAGATTTCCGACGAGATAATACCCAGGATAGACAAGTACAAGTATCTCGGGGTAACTGTAACCAAGGACCTTCGATGGAATACACACTGCCAACTCCTACTGAACAAGGCCAACAAAACCCTTGGGTTGCTGCGGAGAACCCTGTCACCATGCACCAAGGATGTGAAGTCAAGAGCATACACAGCCCTGGTTCGACCGCAGCTAGAGTATGGCGCTGAAGCCTGGAACCCCCACACTTCTGGTGCTGCCGAAGGTCTGGAAAGGGTACAGAAAACAGCTGCTCGTTTTGTCTTCCGCGACTACCGAAGATCCACGTCAGCTACAGGGCTTGTTTCCCAGCTGGGATGGGATAAACTGCACACACGTCGTCTTCTAGCACAAAGCACCATGCTCTTTAAAATACACCACCAGCTAGTCAACATTTGTCTTCCTCACCTCATAACCAAAGCTACATACATCAGCAGAAGAGACCACACACTCAAGCTCTCTGTTCCTGAGGCAACAATCGACTCCTACAAGTACTCATTTTACCCCCGCACCATTCGCATCTGGAATCAACTACCATTCACTGCAGTTACTGCCCCAACAGTTGCTGCTTTCCAGATGACCGCCCTCCCTGTCATCAGAGGGTTGGAACCTCCTGTAGGTTCCAGAATGCTGTAAACCATATAGCAGCATGATTATTTTTACTTGCACGTCACTATTTTATTGTACATGTATAAAGCAATTGTACACCCTTTTGTTGTCTGCACCTTCACCTGCTGTCACAACACATCCCATCCCAGTATAGCTTGGAAAAGCTGCTTCAGGGATTACCTCATCAAGTATCAAGTCAAGTGAGTGAGGTGGGGGGGGGGGGGGGGGGTAAAGAGCGCATTTCTTTTAGTTTTATAGGTCCCGAATATTTGAAAATTGCGCGGCCGCAAATTCGCTTAGTTGGGGGGGGGGGGGGGCACGTCCCTGATGGTCAGTACATTTTTGGCAAATTTTGCTGATTTTAACATTTTTTGGGGGCCAGGGGGGCACGTGCCCCCTGTGCCCCCCCCCTTGATCCGTCCCTGGTATTAGGGTCCCTAACACAGTCCAACTCCAAGCTCTAGACTAGACTATGCTAGAATAAATTTTTTTTAATTTTAATTTCAGAGTCGGACTAAAAGGTGGAGTGGACCACAAGTCGTATCCACCAAATAGACCTTGGCTTTAGTCAAAGACTCAAAAGTTCTCTTCTGCCGGGTCTCTACAGTCTTGGACTTCTCATTTTTCCTTGGCCTCGGGCTCAAGGAAAGGGTTTGGATATGCAGAATGTACTGAAGTTCAATGTCTAGGTGTACAGCTATAGATCCTACTGTGCTAAGCGGCCTTGTGGAGTGATCTTCTTACTAGTAAGATTTGCATACCAATAATAAAACGAAGGTAAGTTTTTTTTTGTGTGGTTCTTCTAGACCTATTTATTTGTTGTTGAGTGTGTAAATCTTGATTTTCATTAAATTTTCTACGTACAATCGCAAACTGATAAATCCATGTGAGGGGGAAGTCAACTATGACATGTCTAAATCATAGATAAATTACTTCATCAACCAGCCTGATTAATATTGTACAAATAATAGGGCAGCAATTAATGAATAAAGAGGTGATTGAACAAACTGTAATGAGAATATATGTATGATGAAAGCTGCTCTGTTTGTTTTATACCTCTTTGCCTTCTACTCATGACAGGGGAATGTTCATTGAATCTGTGTACAACAATGTTTGGTTCAAGAGCAGGGTATCCGAGATCAAGATTAGACTCCATAGTCAATCTTCCAAATGTCTAAAACTTACAATTTGGTTGGTAACAATGTCTTGGACCGAATACATGTAAATTACTGTTGTAATTACTGATAAAAATGTACTTATGTTCTTTTGAACACATTTGATACAGTGACAATAACTTTTCTGAAAAATTGATGTGCTCTCTTCATAACAAATATATGTATCTCTGTTTTAAATCCTAGGTTGCAAAATAAAGAGCTATGGCATCTGCATGTACTGCTAGTTCATGACAAATGAACATTTATTGTCCATCTCTTCAAATTGAAAAGGTAAGCCGTATCAATTACCAAAATTAATCTATCATTTTTCATAATCCTTGTAAGAAGTCTCATACCCATCTTACCCATTCTGTTAGATAAAACATACACAAATGGTAATGAAAGGATATTTTTTTTTATCCAAAGCAAACAATGAATCATTTATCTTCTGTAACTATTTTTTATTCTCCTACTTTATTTATTTAGCAATTAAAGTATTTGAAATAATCATAAATACAAAAAATGAAGATTGATTTAAAAGTTGTACTAGTATTTAGTAATTGATTCATTCATACTCTTGTGAGTAATGTGCCGCGGGATTCCATATCCTTAAACTGCTGGCGAACAGAGCAACAAGACCAAGCTCTGTAATTATTAGGATCTCTGTCCAGTAGTGCCGTGTTTGTGCCATCAAACTGGATCGACCAAATCAATTGATTCATAATATATGTATATGCAATATTTTTCCCGTAACATGAGAGTAATTTCAATAGTTTCATACTATTAATTAAATGTATTGTTAACTGTATAATTGTTTTAAATGGGGGCACGCTACAAGAGTCCTATCTCGCACCCCGGGGCAACGTGTCTGACACGGCCGCCGGGTTGTAACAACTACTCCGAAGATCAAGATTACAGTAATCTTGATCTAAGGAGACACGAACGAACGATTCATTTATTACATAACTTTCAATTCCTATTCTAGACTGCAGAGCCTGAATTACCTGCAACGTTATGCTTCCTGTGAAACATCAGCCAGCCTACAAATAGAAGCTCCCTTTTCCAGCTTTAAGCAAGAGGAACCACAATGGGATACAGATCTTGGTATCATGGACTGGTCACTTTTTACAACCAACACTACTTGTAAAATAAGATTTACAAATTAATTCCTATAAGCTATTAAAAATGCTCTAGTCAAGGTACTAAAATTTTGCCATCGAGTTTGAGGTTTTGGGTTTGATAAAATGTTAACATAAAATATTTTAAAGGAAGTTAATGGTTTAATGATACTTCCAAGATTTCCTATATTTTGAACAGAATTTTAGAATCTTGCAAAAGAAAAGAGAAGAAATAAAAAGCTATTATTCTGTCATGGAGGTTATTGTTACCAAACTCGCATTACAAAGATTATTTTGTTCATGGCAATAAATCTTAAAATATCAAATTGGAATTTCTTAATTAGCAATTCATCTGAGCAGCAGTTTGATGACCTATTTGGAACTCTTCCTAGAGGCACGTCTTGCATGACTATGTATCGATAATTACCTGTTGGTGCTTAAAGTGCTATTGTAGCAATTGCACAACAACAAATACAAAATAAACAACAGAACATTGGGATTGAGTGAAAACAGATTTTTCCTGCAGGAAATATATTAACTCTGACTTATGTTGTCCTTAGAATTTTTGTCAAAGCTGATAGAAAAGAATTGATGATTAATTTTCATATAGACAAACTATTGCATCAAGAAACCACATTCTCACCGACTGCGTGACCTTACATGACAATGTATATCATCCTTAGATTAACAACTGTATGAGTAACAGAAATATTTGTGACAAGTATTACTCTTTTAATCTCCATAAAGGTAACTCGAATAGAGAGTGGCAGAAATATTGTAATTGTATTCCTTGAATGTGTTTGCTATGCTCATCATTTACAAAATGTAGATTTCATTCATTAAAGCATAAACATATTGATTATACTTTAAAATCTGTGTTAATTTTATTTTGTATGTATTTTTTGTCTTTTAAGAAGATAAAAAGGGGGGGGGGATGAATAGATGAGATTGTACGCTAGCGCATGGTGATAATAATTACATGATGATAAAGGGCAATGATGTGATTCAAGAATGGTGTGTTTGTATGCTGGTGAGTTATTGTTATAAGTTGGTGTTTATTTATTCATTTTTGTTCTTTATTTATTTTTTTGTGGGGGAAGGGGGGTGTTCATGAAGAAACAAAATTACGGCAAGCAAAGCGTTGTGATGGGAGTGTCGTTTTATGTTAATGAGAGAGAGAGAGAGAATATGAACGAAATAAGGACACATAATTGTAAGCGCATATGGTAAAAAAAAATATAGAAAAAGGGGCACATAACAAAATGGAAAAGGGTCACTTCTAAGAAGAAAACATAAAAAGTTATTAGAAATAACAAGAGGAACTTTAAAACAAAGTGAAAAGGGACAAACTACATGAAGGAAAAGTGCACTTGTAATAAACAAAAAGGGATGTTAATCAGATGTTAAAGGGGCACTTAAACCCTATCTAGCATGGGTTATTTTGAAACTGCATAGCCTGGGGGGTCCGGGCCCCCTCCCCTGGAGAAAAAAACGTGTAAGAACACATTAACTGTACCATTTTTTTTGGAGATGGGCCCCCTCTCCTGGCGCTCAAGGGAGGGGGAGGGGGGAGGTGCGATTTTTCAAATTTTCGAGGCCCCCCCCCCAATAATTTTTTTTTGATTGTTCACAACCCCCCCCCCCCCCCCCCCCCCCCCACTGAGCGAATTATCGGCCGGCTGTTTCGCTGCTAAATATTGTCTCACGAATTGGGCCCCCTCCCGTGCCACCGGCTGGATAGGCCCCCCCCCCCAGGCTAGATAGTGTTAAGGGGAAAACGGGCCGCCCATGTATTTTTGAAGAAAAAATGGGCCATTGTGCTCCCCCCCTCCAGAGTGCCACATTTGGTATTGATAATGCCTAACTATGATGATTTAAAAAAAATTGGTTATGAACAAAGATTTGTTCCCCCAAGAACAGAATTCTTCATTTTCAGATGTATGTTCAAATTGAAGCTAGCCGACACTTGCGCCTTTAAAACCAATGAATGCTGAACATAGCATATAATAATGCAATGAATATGGATAAAATTGATTTAAAATTGATATGGATCACACTCTAACTTAAAATCGATTTTAAGGCCAAAATCGATTTTATTTATTTAGTGAAACTGCTGCTAAAATCGAAATCAATTTTAAGCCCTTAAAATCGATCAAATCGATTTTAGATCGATTTTAGGGCTTTAGTGAAACACCCCCCTGGAGGGCTCGATAGTGACAGCGTTTATACAAATAAAAATGCAAAAATCTTTGCGCTCGGTAGCTACGCTCCCTCGCATAATATCCTTCAAAGTGTACGAGTAAATATTGTAAAAAAGGAAGTGTGAAAAAGTATATTTTTTGTATGCTATAGTTTAGCTAAGGAATTTATTTTTTAAATATAACAAAAGTTCAAAAACATGAAGGGGATAGTCACTTCCGTCACCTTCATCCCTCTCATTCACCATGCTCCCTAGCACTGGCGTAATAATGAGGGGAGGGGGGGGGGTCTGGGTGGGGGGGGGGGGCAGTTGATTTACAAATGTGGCTGAAATGGCATGGTTTTTCCCTGAGTTTCCGGGGGCTCTGCCCCTGCACCCCAGTGAAGGGCCATAAGGTAAGCCCCTTGTTGCTCATCTGACCGTAATTAAATGCCTAATACCCTGAGCTTCCGGGGACTTCGCTCCCTGAACCCCTCCAGGGCCCTCAGAGAGTCTCTGGATGCTTATCCGATCGTAGTCAAATGCCTTAAAAAACCTGAGCTTTTATTATTTGGGCCCACAAACGGCCCTAAGGCAGCCCCTGAATGCTCATCTGATCGTAATTTAATGCCTGAAACCCCTTAGATTCTGGGGGCTATGCCCCCTTTATTGATATTTGTCATAAGACACTGTACTATCAAGTTGGATTTATTGATGAACGCACACTCTTTAGTTACCATAATATCTTGTTTCTACTCAAGATGGCCACTTTAAGAAAACTATTGCAAATTGCAGCCTACTCTTTTAAACATCTACTCCAAATTGTCAAGACTTCGAAGAATTGACTTCTTTCAATTAAAACTGGTCATAATTTTTAGACAATAATTAGCCAATAATTAGCCAATTTAACATTGTTTTATTATTTTTTTGGGGGGGTTGAGATATGTAAACATTGACCTTTTTCATGTAAGCTGTTAATATCGTTTTTTAAACGTTCATGTAGTTGTTATCACTATATGATGTATGATATTCTGACAAATAATAAAACGATACACTGCTTAATATTATAAAGATGAATCAACATGATTGTGATGTCCCGTGTTAACAGCTGTTTGCGAGAAAAGTGGCTGAACCTCGAGAAAATGGTTAATTGTTTTGGAAGTGGAATTCTTGCCAGCTCCTGTCATTTTTGTGTCTACTTTGCAGACCAGCATGCTCGAAGTAAACAAAAAACAAGGGCTGGCAAATTTTGTCAGGAGTACTGTGTTGGAATTGCAGTGAGAAAGTAGAATTTCAACTGATCAAAAAAATGTCAATCATGCCATGTTATCTTTATATTTAAATGTAGCTACTGGATAGGCGAATGTGGTACAGTACCATTGTAGCAAAATGGTTACAGTGGGATTCACACTGGTCTCCTAATGAAGACGATTCGTTGTACCATTCTCGACTCTTCATCCTTGTCTGAATTAAGTTTCCCCCCCCCCGACCCGCGCAAAGCGCGGAAGCTTTGACGTTTCATTTAATGATTAAAAAAAGAAGATTCGTTGTACCATTCTCAAATCTTAATCCTTGTCTGAATTCAGTTTTCCCCACCCTCCCGCGCGAAGCACGGAAGCTTTGACGTTTCATTAAATGATTAGAGAAAGAAGACGATTCGTTGTACCGTTCTCGACTCTTAATCCTTGTCTTAATTCAGTTTCTTTTGACGTTTCATTAAATTATTAAAGAAAGAAGACGATTCGTTGTTCCATTCTCGACTCTTCATCCTTGTCTGAATTCAGTTTCCCCCCATCCGCGCGAAGCGCGGAACATTTGACGTTTCATTTAATTATTAAAAAAAGAAAATTCGTTGTATCATTCTTAAATCTTAATCCTTGTCTGAATTCAGTTTTCCCCACTCTCCCGCGCGAAGCACGGAAGCTTTGACGTTTCATTAAATGATTAGAGAAAAAAAAAACGATTCGTTGTACCGTTCTCGACTCTTAAAGAGAAGGTTGAGTTCTGGGAAGAGGTGAAAAATAATTTGTGAGCGTTATCATTCTTATTATGCAAGTGTGGAAGAACATCAGATAAGACATTTTCCCTGAAAAGCATGGCTCTTCAAATGCCTTCATATTCTAAATATGTCATGTAACATCGTAAAACTCCGGGGTAGGATTATTACACCACGTGTTCGTGTAGTCCCATATACATCTTTCTGTGTACAGTGTTTGTAACTTTACCAAGACTTGGCCAAATTTCTTAACATTTTGATGATTCCAGAACCTTGCAATACACACAAGTTCTTATATGCTAGATGATCAACCTTTTCTGGTCGTTTCCACACCGTTTCTTTCACAATGCAATCGCGTGAACAGAACTCAACTTCATGATCCTTGTTTGAATTCAGTTCGAGTAATAACCATTGACTACTCTCATCGGGCTCTAATTAATTTTTCTCTTCATTTTTTTTTATGGTGAATTATTGGGGGGGGGGTGATTGTACAGGCCACCCCCCACCTGAAATACTGGGGGGATATATCCCCCCATCCCCGGGATCGACACCCATGGTTCCAGCACTTGTTATCTACTGGTCTCCAATTGGTTTCTGTATGGGTTCCTACTGGGCTTTGGATGGTCTCCTACTCGTTCACTTAGGATTTTCTACTGGATTTCTACTGGTCTTCTTCTGGTTCCAGTAACATTTTTTCTACTGTTTCTTTTTACAAAAAATGTTCCACTTTTCATATTGAAACCAGTAGAGAATTGACCAGTAGAAACCAGTAGAAATATGTTTTGGTTTTCTCTATTGGTTTTTATGGGAATTTCGATGAGGCACAATTAAATAATTAATTCTGAATCGGGCTCGTTTTCCTTCAAAAGACACTCTGCTGTCATTTCATGATTATTTTTCGACCGAATCTTGGCCATGTTGGTAATTTATTTTGTGTTCGTTTGTTTGTTTTGGGTGTGGTGTCCGTATCGCTGGTGTAGCTGTGGTCTCATACCGAATTGCTCTAATACACTGCCTGGACTGTTTCCGCGTCGCGCGCCCAATCAGCTGAGAAAATAACACACCCTCAACGCTAAACCGGAGAGTCCTTGCCTTTCATTCCCACCCTCGCCAACGACGCGGGTATTCTCGGGGGTCGCGCAAACTGTAGAATGCGTGTAAGGTAAGAGGACATGGATGATTGATGATTGAAAAATAAAAAATAGAACAAATTATATAAAATTGAAAAACAAAAAACCTAATCTGGACTAATCTTACTCACGCTGCTAAATCGACTTAAAACCGACATCAAACCAATTTTAAACCGACCGAGTGACTCTCGGTCATCCGAGGTAATCTATACATGTTATTTCTTGTCCCGTCGTTTGTTGCTGGCGTGTAACATTTTCACATTCGGTCCATCATTTTCTTTTCAAAAAAGGGCTCTTTGGCCGGACAGGATGCGGAAAGACGTCATTGATCAATTCACTCAAGTTTGCTGCTCATGGCAAACTGCGACGATCACAATGGCTGCAGGCTGCAGGCCAGGAGAAGGCTGGAGGACACACCATGTTCAGAAAGCACGCTGGTATTACCGAGAAGATTGTTGTGATCGACAACCGAGGTCTTGATGATCCAAATACTGAACATGCGATTGCTGAACTAGCTGCACAATTGGGTAAGGACGATTGACAGAGAGAGAGAGAGAGAGATAACTGAAGGTATTAAACCGACTCCGCATCGACTCCAAACCGACCGGTTCTTCTTTTTCCAGTGTAAGTGCTGTTTCAAGGCGATGAAGATTGTGTGTGTGTATATGTGGAGACTTTTTAAAAATGAATCCAGTGACTTTAATAAACATAAAGAAGGGGTCATGCATTACATATAATAGAGCCTTGGTAACAGAAATATCTTTTGAAGTACTCGGTTCTGTGTTTGTCAATGTATAGAGAAAGGTAGTTGCATACATAGTATGAACGTTCATCGTTCGATAGCACACGATATCGTTAATATATTTCGACATTTTATTATTTATCACCTTATACATCCATATTCTAAATTGGTATTGCACTCTCTCAACAACTGATCGCGATCTTAAACAGGATAAGAATGTACTACAAGGTGTCAAAATATCTATATTTATCATCAAACGGGCATAACGATTTTGAAGCTTTTACAACTAATCCAAATGACATTTTACTGAACAGCCCCACAAAACAATACCGTAGTCATAATGTGATATAACGTTTTAAAAATCCTTTTCAGGAAATAATATTTAATTCGTTTTATACATGATATGGTTGTAGATATTTTGGACACATTTTTCGATATATGTATATATATATATATATATATATGTATTACACCAAGATATTTGAATTCATTTACAACTTCTATAACAATATCTTTGTTTGTCGAGCGTACAGTTTGATTTTGAGTCTAGTCCCAAGTACCATGATCTTACACTTTTTAATATTCAACGTTAGGTTATCTTTTTCAATGTGATCAACTATTTTTTTGAGACTCACATTTAAGCGTTTTCTCAATGAGGGCAATTTCTTTGCATTCATCAGCGTATCAACATAATTGATTATTTTCACAATAGGGCAAATTACAGAGGTCATTAATAAAAATATTTAAAGTCACCGGTGACGTAGCATGCACACCTTTGTTGAACCATTTTAATCCTGTCGACGTTCCGCTGTGTGTGTGATGCCTACCCAGGTCGGAATTCCAGTTGAACCCAGTAGGCAACTTGTCAACTTGTACCAGTTGAAACCAGTTCATTCAATTCAGTTTTTTAATATGGAAATTGAATCAACGCTAACTGGGACCAGTTGAAAAAACAGTTGATTTACCAGTTGATATTTCTAGTTTCCACCTAGCTTACAACATGAGCGAAACTGTTTCACAATGGAAGTACACACAAACAGCACCAGGGTTAAAGCCCCTGCCTTTACTAACCTGCCAACTCAGCCCGTGGTCCTGCAAGAAGCAGTGAATTATGACGCAACAGCTCGAAAGCCTAACGGGGGAGTTGCTACTGAAGAACCACCGACAAAGAAAGCACCACTACTAACAACAAAAAAACAGATTGGAATTGGCACATGGAATGTGCGTACACTGCTCCAAGCTGGAAGCTTAGACATACTACTACATCAACTAAAAGGATTTCGCTGGGAAATCATCGGCATTGCAGAAACCCACTGGACAGACATGGGAGACTTCACCCATGATGGACACAGAATCCTATGCTCGGGGAAAGATAAAACTCATAGAGAAGGAGTTGCATTGATTCTTAACAAAACCGCCCAAAATGCACTTCTTGGTTACAACCCCATCTCACCAAGAATTATATCAGCAAGATTTGAAATACAAACAGGATCATTGACCATAATACAGGTCTACGCTCCAAACACAGCCAACAGTGAAGAGGAAATTGAGGAATTCTACAACCTACTACAAGCAACGATAGAGAAAGCTCCAAGAAAAGACATTCTTATAGTAATGGGCGACCTAAATGCGAAGGTAGGATCAGACTCCAAGCAATGGAACCAGGTTATAGGTCAATATGGACTTGGGGAGGCCAATCCCAGGGGAGAAAAACTTCTTAATTTCTGTGCAGCAAACGACCTGATCATCACTAACACGCTATACAAACAAAGCAAAGGAAGCCGCCAGTGGACGTGGGAATCACCAGACCAAAACACCCATAATAAAATTGATTCTATTATGATCAACAAAAATTGGAAAAACTCAATTAGTAATGCAAGAAGCTTTCCAAGTGCTGATGTAGGATCAGACCATCAGTTAATTATAACCAACCTACGCCTCAAGCTCAAAGCAAAACCTAGACCGCAGTACCTGAAGCGGTATGATGTCTTTAGACTCAAAGACCCCAAAACCAGGACAGATTATGAAATTGAAATAGGAGGAAAGTTTGGCCCTCTGCTGGGGGAAGATGACACAGATGTGGAAAACCTATGGAAAGAAGTAAAAACAGCCATTAATGAAACCTCACAGAAAGTATTGGGACTTAAAAAATCCAAACAACAAGAACCCTGGATAAGTGAGGAAGTCCTCCGACTGAGTGATGAGAGAAAGGAAGCGAAACAAGACAAACAAAGAGACCCAAACAAAAGACCGAGATACAACTTCCTTAACAGAGAAATACGAAGGAAAACAAAAGGCTGCAAAGACAAATGGATACAAGATCTATGCAAAAAAGTGGAAACCTCACGTCAGGCTACCAAATCCAAGGCAGTCTACACAACAATCAAACAAATCACTAAGAAATCTAGCATCAGAATGCAGGCAGTGAAAAGCAAAGATGGAGAAATCCTTACCGAGATGAAAGATGTTAAAGAGAGATGGAAAGAAAGCTTTGAGGAACTGTACAATCACCAGAACCAAACAAATGGAGAAGCTACTAACATACCTCAGATGGCCAGCCTCGAACCGGTTCCAGACATTCTGCGAGATGAAGTAGAATTTGCTGTACGAAAACTCGCAGAAGAGAAAGCACCTGGATTTGACAGCATCACAGGAGAGGAACTCAAAGCTACTGGGCCAACAGGAATCACCATACTTCACAAATTGTGCAACATAATATGGCGGGAAGAAAGTTTTCCGGCTGACTGGGGAAAAGCCATAATAACACCAATCTACAAGAAAAAAGACAAACTCAACTGTGGAAACTACAGGGGTATTAGCCTGCTAAGCCATGCAGGGAAAGTATTCAGTATCATCCTCCAGCGAAGGATCATGAAGAAAACAGAAGAAGTGCTGTCCGAAGCACAAGCTGGATTCCGACCAGGACGTTCCACTATGGATCAACTGTTCACCCTCAGACAGATAATGGAAAAGCGCCTTGAAAGAAATCAAAGTCTCCTATGCTGCTTCATCGATTACGAAAAGGCATTTGACTCAGTCTGGCAGGAAGGGCTGTGGAAAGCAATGAACTTCTTTGGATATTCATCAAAATACATACACCTACTTCAAGCACTCTACCAACAATCAAGCAGTGCAGTCAGAGTGAATGGTGAATTGACCGACTGGTTTAAAACCACAGTTGGGGTACGCCAAGGATGTGCCCTGTCCCCACAACTTTTTAACATCTTACTCGAAGCTGTGATGCTTTACGCTATACATGACACCAAGATCGGCGTAAGAGTACAGGGACAGCTAATCAACAACCTAAGATTTGCGGATGACATAGTCCTTATAGCTGACAATGACAGAGACCTCCAAACAATAGTTGACCTAGTACATCAGAGCAGCTCAAACTTTGGACTGAAAATAAACATTACCAAAACAGAAGTACAAGCCATAAGCAAACAGCCTCAACTATTGAATATAAACGTTGGAGGAGAACAGCTAAAACAAGTAGACAAGTTCACGTACCTGGGAGGAACAATAAGCCAGACAGGATCCTGCTCGGAAGAGGTAAAGCACCGCATTGGAAAGGCAATAGGAGCATTCCAAGCACTCAAGAAAATCTGGGCATCACAAGATATACGCTGCTCAACAAAGGTAGATCTGTACAAAGTCCTGGTGTTGTCTATTCTGTTATATGGTGCAGAAACATGGACATTAAAGAAGGTAGATGAAAATAGACTTCACACTTTTGAGATGGCATGCCTCAGGAGAATCATGGGTGTGACCAGATTTGACAGGCTAAGGAACACACACATACGAACACAACTGAATATGGAAGAAACTATCATCGACAGGGTTGCCACAAAAAGACTGAGATACTTTGGACATATCAACCGAATGAATTCAAAAAGATACCCCCACATCCTTCTCAATGGAAATATACATGGCAAACGCCCAAGGGGAAGACCAGCTAAGAGATGGACAGACTGCATCAAGGCGGACTGCAAAAACAGACAAGTTGACTCCCTGACTAAAGCTACAAGGTTAACAGAAGACAGGAAGGTGTGGCAAGCCATAGTGAAACAGAAGCCATCATACATCCCAGTGATGGTGTGGACGGCTTAAGTCAAGTAAGTCAAATTTCTAGTTGAATACCAGTTGATTTACCAGTTTTTTTACCAGTTGATTTACCAGTTGATTTACCAGTTGAATACCAGTTGATTATCCAGTAATCAACTGATAATCAATATCATAATTAGCATCTGGCCACCAACTTGACCATAATACAAACTATTGCATTTAAAATGGTTTACAGATGTGTATTTGTACGTCTTAAAGGGAACCTAACCCCAAAGAATAAGTGTAGGTATTCTGAAAATGAGATGTATTCTTACCCTTTTATGTACAATTTTCCTTCCGAAAATGTACAAGAGATATATAAATGAAGATATTTCTCGCATGATGTGAATCCTTTTAACATGACATGGGCGCAGGCATTTTCTTGAAAATGTGATGTACCAGTTGAAGTTGTACATGTATCATGCACCAAGTTTTAGATGGAAATTATGTTTAAATCAATAACAAAACCTTTACTTTTCAATGAGGAAAAATCATAACTGAAAATATAAAAATTATATTTGGTGAAAAATAAATAACAGGGGAACAAATGTAACTAAATTCATTAATAAATACTACACTTAGTAGTTGACAAATCTATTTCATTTATGAGAAACCTTCACCCTAGAAGAGCACCAACGTATCTATGCAATTTGCATTCTGGCAATTGTAGTACAAAGGATAATAGCAGGTGAATGAAATGCTTCATCACCACACACATTTGGGAAGGAAGCATCCATCAATTTGAATACATTTACTTGATTAAACGACTTCGCATAGTACGTCACGTTATCAACAAAATGGCGATGCCCATGTCGTGCTGAGAAACTAGATATTCTTGCTTTATACTTCTCTCATACATTTTGATGAGGAATCTTGTAGACGAATGGGCGATTATATAATAGATATTTCAGATTAAGTAAAATCATTTCTTGGGGTTCGGTTTCCTTAAAATTAGATGTAAAACATGATCATACATATACAATATATTTGTCCATAATTTATTAAAAAAATAGAAATCATAAAATTGATGTGCATGTCATATTTGCTTGACAGATCATGCTGGTTTTCAACTGGTAAATCAACTGGTTATCATATACTGGTTTTCAACTGGTATATCAACTGGTATTCATCTACTGGTTTTCAAATGGTAAATCAACTGGTTATCATCTACTGGTTTTCAACTGGTATATCAACTGGTATTCATCTACTGGTTTTCAACTGGTAAATCATTCATCTACTGGTTTTCAACTGGTAAATCAACTGGTTATCATCTACTGGTTTTTAACTGGTATATCAACTGGTATTCATCTACTGGTTTTCAACTGGTAATCATCTACTGGTTTTCAACTGGTAATCATCTATTGGTTTTCAACTGGTAAATCAACTGGTATTCATCTACTGGTTTTCAACTGGTAAATCATTCATCTACTGGTTTTCAACTGGTCAATCAACTGGTTTTCAACTACTGGTTTTCAACTGGTAAATCAAGTGGTAAAAATCTACTGGTTTTCAATTGGTAATCATCTATTGGTTTTCAACTGGTAAATCAACAGGTAATCATCTACTGGTTTTCAACAAGTAAATCAACTGGTATTCATCTACTGGTTTTCAACTGGTATATCAACTGGTAATCACCTACTGGTTTTCAACTGGTATATCAACTGGTAACCATCTACTGGTTTTCAACTGGTACCAGTTGAGACCAGTTCAAACCAGTAGGTACCAGTTGGAAATCCTTATTGGTTTTAACTGGTATCAACTGGAAATCCGTGGCAGCATATTCCAACACTGGTCGGACGTATGTGATGTACGTGGTCTGCTAGATCCGGCGTCTACAGTGTTTGAAGTTCCGTCGCAAGAAAGTTGTCACAGAATTAGCCTTCTTGACTGTAGTATCAAAATGACTATTGAAGTTGAGCTTCTGATCAATGTGGATACCAAGATACTTTGCTGAACTCCCTAATTCTAGAAGGTACCCGTGAATATTAATCAGACCTAGGATCTGTTTCCTCTTGTTGTTGACTCTCAAAATCTAGCACTTGGAAGGGTAGAATTTCATCCGCCACTTTCTCTCCCATACCTGCCACCTTTCAAGATCTTGTACTCTATTGGACTGATCTGATGCGTCTAACTATCATGCAGTCATCAGCGAATAGGCGTATGGTTGAGTGCTTGACACTGTCTGTCAGGTCATTGATGTATATGAGGAAAAGCAGCGGGCCGAGAGCACTACCTTGGGCACTCCAGATGTAGTCTTGGCCTCGTGACTACGCTGACCCTCCAGTGTGACTTCTGGAGTGCGGCCACTAAGGAAGCTTTCGATCCATTTAAGAGTAGTGCCACGTATACCATAATGGTCAGCTTTGAGGAGGAGTCGCCGATGAGACCATTCTTGACCATTCAGGGTTATATTATATATTTTTGTATCCGTCTGTGGGGTAGAATTTCTTAAACCGATGTATTTCAATATCAAACCAAATATTCATTGTAATGATGTATTTATTTAATGTTAATATATTCATGTGCATCGATCGAATCCTTTACGATTTCACTTTTATTGAAGAGAACCACACACTGGTTCAGGTGGGGTTCCACGGGAGAGGAGGGGGCCGACGGCTCCCCTGGGAAAAAAGTATTAAAAAAAGACGGGCCCCTCACCCCTGGCAAAAAAAAAAGAGTTAAAAAAATGGTGGTAACCGAAAATTCACCTTTGTCTTTTTTTTGCTCAAGGAGGGGGGTGGAGAAGGTGATGAGGGATTTAATTTTTTTTTTGGTTTGGTCACTTAGCCTCCCCCCATACTGGCGATTCCTGGATCCGCCGCTGCACTGGTTGATGCAAGGGGTCAATATCGCTATTCATAAGGACCGCTATTCGTAAGGTTTGCTATTCATAAGGTCCACTGTTCATAAGGACCGCTATTCATAAGGTCAGCTTTTCATAATTGGAGAAAAGGGTCATTATTCATAAGGGTCGTTGTTCATAAGGACCGCTATTCATAATCAAAGAAGAGGGTCGGTATTCATAATATTAGAAGAGGGTCGCTATTCATAATACGAAATCGGGGTCGTTATTCATAAGGGTCCCTATTCATAATATTACAAAAGGGTCGTTATTCATTACACAGAAAGAGGGTCGCTATTCATAATGCAAAATGAGGGTCGCTATTCATAATACGAAATGAGGGACGCTATTCATAATGCAAAATGAGGGTCGCTATTCATAAGGGTCATTATTCATGAGGGTCATTATTCATAATCGATGAAGAGGGTCGCTATTCATAATAGGAGAAGAGGGTCGCTATTCATAATAGGATTAGAGGGTCGTTATTCATAATAGAAAAAAAGGGTCGCTATTCATGATAGGAGAAGAGGGTCGCTATTCATAATAGTAGAAGAGGGTCGCTATTCATAATAGGAGTAGAGGGTTGCTATTCATAATACGAAATGAGGGTCGCTATTCATAACAAGAAATGAGGGTCGCTATTCATAATAGGAGTAAAGCGTTGCTATTCATAATACGAAATGAGGGTCGCTATTCATAATAAGAAATGAGGGTCGCTATTCATAATACGAAATGAGGGTCGCTATTCATAATAGAAGGAGAGGGTCGCTATTCATAATAGGAGAAGAGGGTCGCTATTCATAACACGAAATGAGGTTCGCTATTCATAATAGGAGAAGAGGATCGCTATTCATAATACGAAATGAGGTTCGCTATTCATAGTAGGAAAAGAGGGTCGCTATTCATAATACGAAACGAGGTTCGCTATTCATAATAGGAGAAGAGGGTCGCTATTCATGATAGGAGAAGAGCTATTCATAATAGGAGTAGAGGGTTGCTATTCATAATAGGGTCACTATTCATAATATGAAATGAGGTTCGCTATTCATAATAGGAGAAGAGGGTCGCTATTCATAATACGAATTGAGGTTCGCTATTCATAATAGGAGAAGAGGGTCGCTATTCATAATACGAAATGAGGTTCGCTATTCATAATAGGAGAAGAGGGTCGCTATTCATAATAGGAGAAGAGGGTCGCTATTCATAATAGGAGGAGAGGGTCGCTATTCATAATACGAAATGAGGTTCGCTATTCATAATAGGAGAAGAGGGTTGCTATACATAATAGGAGGAGAGGGTCGCTATTCATAATACGAAATGAGGTTCGCTATTCATAATAGGAGAAGAGGGTCGCTATTCATAATAGGAGGAGAGGGTCGCTATTCATAATACGAAACGAGGTTCGCTATTCATAATGGGAGAAGAGGGTCGCTATTCATGATAGGAGAAGAGGGTCACTATTCATAATAGGAGAAGAGCTATTCATAATAGGAGTAGAGGGTTGCTATTCATAATAGGGTCACTACTCATAATATGAAATGAGGTTCGCTATTCATAATAGGAGAAGAGGGTCCCTATTCATAATATGAAATGAGGTTCGCTATTCATAATAGGAGAAGAGGGTCGCTATTCATAATACGAAATCGGGGTCGTTATTCATAAGGGTCCCTATTCATAATATTACAAAAGGGTCGTTATTCATTACACAGAAAGAGGGTCGCTATTTATAATGCAAAATGAGGGTCGCTATTCATAATACGAAATGAGGGACGCTATTCATAATGCAAAATGAGGGTCGCTATTCATAAGGGTCATTATTCATGAGGGTCATTATTCATAATCGATGAAGAGGGTCGCTATTCATAATAGGAGAAGAGGGTCGCTATTCATAATAGGATTAGAGGGTCGTTATTCATAATAGAAAAAAAGGGTCGCTATTCATGATAGGAGAAGAGGGTCGCTATTCATAATAGTAGAAGAGGGTCGCTATTCATAATAGGAGTAGAGGGTTGCTATTCATAATACGAAATGAGGGTCGCTATTCATAACAAGAAATGAGGGTCGCTATTCATAATAGGAGTAAAGCGTTGCTATTCATAATACGAAATGAGGGTCGCTATTCATAATAAGAAATGAGGGTCGCTATTCATAATACGAAATGAGGGTCGCTATTCATAATAGAAGGAGAGGGTCGCTATTCATAATAGGAGAAGAGGGTCGCTATTCATAACACGAAATGAGGTTCGCTATTCATAATAGGAGAAGAGGATCGCTATTCATAATACGAAATGAGGTTCGCTATTCATAGTAGGAAAAGAGGGTCGCTATTCATAATACGAAACGAGGTTCGCTATTCATAATAGGAGAAGAGGGTCGCTATTCATGATAGGAGAAGAGCTATTCATAATAGGAGTAGAGGGTTGCTATTCATAATAGGGTCACTATTCATAATATGAAATGAGGTTCGCTATTCATAATAGGAGAAGAGGGTCGCTATTCATAATACGAATTGAGGTTCGCTATTCATAATAGGAGAAGAGGGTCGCTATTCATAATACGAAATGAGGTTCGCTATTCATAATAGGAGAAGAGGGTCGCTATTCATAATAGGAGAAGAGGGTCGCTATTCATAATAGGAGGAGAGGGTCGCTATTCATAATACGAAATGAGGTTCGCTATTCATAATAGGAGAAGAGGGTTGCTATACATAATAGGAGGAGAGGGTCGCTATTCATAATACGAAATGAGGTTCGCTATTCATAATAGGAGAAGAGGGTCGCTATTCATAATAGGAGGAGAGGGTCGCTATTCATAATACGAAACGAGGTTCGCTATTCATAATGGGAGAAGAGGGTCGCTATTCATGATAGGAGAAGAGGGTCACTATTCATAATAGGAGAAGAGCTATTCATAATAGGAGTAGAGGGTTGCTATTCATAATAGGGTCACTACTCATAATATGAAATGAGGTTCGCTATTCATAATAGGAGAAGAGGGTCCCTATTCATAATATGAAATGAGGTTCGCTATTCATAATAGGAGAAGAGGGTCGCTATTCATAATACGAAATGAGGTTCGCTATTCATAATAAGAAATGAGGGTCGCTATTCATAATACGAAATGAGGGTCGCTATTCATAATAGAAGGAGAGGGTCGCTATTCATAATAGGAGAAGAGGGTCGCTATTCATAACACGAAATGAGGTTCGCTATTCATAATACGAAATGAGGTTCGCTATTCATAATAGGAGAAGAGGATCGCTATTCATAATAGGAGAAGAAGGTCGCTATTCATAATACGAAATGAGGTTCGCTTTTCATAAAAAGAGAAGAGGGTCGCTATTCATAATAGGAGAAGAGGGTCGCTATTCATAATAGGAGAAGAGCTATTTATAATAGGAGTAGAGGGTTGCTATTCATAATACGAAATGAGGGTCGCTATTTATAATAGTTTCACTATTCATAATAGGAATAGAGGGTCGCTATTCATAATACGGGATGAGGGTTTTTATTCATAAAATGAAATAGGCCTAAGCAATATCCACAATGCTCATAACAAATGGAAATATTGGACGGAGGACACCCCCAAGGCGATACATGGCCCTAAATAATTGTCTTGTTTGTAAGTAGGTCTGAAATTTGATATCCAATGTTGTAAACATAATTGAGAATTTAAATCAATAACATTTGAATCATGAAACATCCTCAAGCTCACCTCCCCTCCACGTCGAGGGAGCAAGAAAGATACGCATAGATAATTTTGTTGCTGTGTCGGGTCCGCTGTGTCGGGTCCGCTGTGTCGGTATTCTTGCTCGATCTTCGTATACTATATTTATGTAGAAGTTTGAAGTCGGTGAGATGTATTATGTCGGTAATTTTTTTCCCCTACGAAGTGTGACTTTTTATCGGATAAAGAAACATTTTTGAGAATTCAGACAATGATTAAGAGTCGCCCGAATCGTCCGAATCGTCCGATTCGTCTTCTTTGTCTAATATTTTAATGAAACGTTAAAGCTTCCGCGCTTTGACGGGTTATTTTCGGTTTTTTTTCTTCATTTTTCGAATGCATTTCATGAACTAATGTAGATGAAATGAAATGAATGAATGTTGATGATGTGGGAGGAAAAAGGAGTTACCTAAAAGTCATTTCGAATATACTGAAATAACTTTCCATCTATCACTGTACGTCCCATATAATGTACACTAAACACTCATTACATGTCGTGGGAAGTTTAAAAAAAAGTAGAGCAGCAAGCCACATTCCCCAATACGCGCATACCTCCTAGTTAATTTCAAACAGCTCATCAATATGTAAGACCTGAATTGACCTCAATGCAAGCAAGCACATGCGTCTTACTAGGTAAACCATCTGCAAGTAAAGCATTATACAATGTACTAGGTCATCATGGAAGTTCTAGAAAACAACAGGGGAGGGATCAAAATAAGCTTTGAAGGGCACTTATACGGGGAAAATGAATTCAAACAAGGATTAAGAGTAGTGAACGGTACAACTAATCGTCTTCTTTCTCTTATATTTTAATGGAACGTCAAAGCTTCCGCGCTTCGCACCGGAAGGGGAGGGGGGGGGGGTGAAAATAATTTCGCTCCTGGCCCCGGATTTATAGGGTTAAATTTGTAGACATTGGGACATTGGCATTAACATATATATATATATATGTTAATATATAAATGGTAGCTATTTTTGTCGGTATTCGGTGGCCTCTTCACCCCCCTGAAACTGAAAAAGGTCTAGCGACGCCCCTGCCTACAACCCCCTTTTTGTCGCTTCCATCCTTTGCTGAAGGTAAGGGACATGATAGATCAACCCCTTGATGGCAACACTGCTACCCCCCAACCGCACCCCCCCCCCGTGAAACACAAACAGTTTACGCCATCTATGAACTAATTGGACGAGAATTGTCAGTAATATGTACTTGTACCACGGAAATACTGCAGGGAGGGTAGGCCGAATGGTCGGACTGATGGGGGGGGGGGGGGGACGCCTTTTTCTTTTCTTTTGTTCAGAAATGTTTTCAACATGTTTTCAATAAATGTTTTCTACAAATATTCCCCTCCCGCCTACGCTACAGCCGTGGGGTATCCCCTATCCATTATTTCGCCTACTAATGTTTATTGCTTATTTAATTTACATTTTTTTTTATGAATAGCAACCCTTATACCGTATTATGAATAGCGACCCTCATTTCGTATTATGAATAGCGAACCTCTAGTCGTATTATGTATAGCGACTCTCATTCCTTATTATGAACAGCGAACCTCTAGTCCTATGATGAATAGCGACCCTCATTTCGTATTATGAATAGCGAACCTCTAGTCGTATTATGTATAGCGACTCTCCTTCCTTATTATGAACAGCGAACCTCTAGTCCTATGATGAATAGCGACCATCATTTCCTATTATGAATAGCGACCCTCATTCCGTATTATGAACAGCGAACCTGTACTCCTCTTATGAACAGCGAACCTCTACTCATATTATGAATAGCGACCCTCATTTCGTATTATGAATAGCGACCCTCATTTCATATTATGAATAGCGATCCTCATTTCGTTTTATGAATAGCGACCCTCTATTCCTATTATGAATAGCGACCCTCTACTCCTGTCATGAATAGCGACCCTCTTCTCGTATTATGAATAGCGACCCTCATTTCGTATTATAAATAGCGACCCTCTTCTCCTATTATGAATAGCGAACCTCAATTCGTATTATGAATAGCGACCCTCTTCTTCTATTATGAAAAGCGAACCTCATTCCATATTATGAATAGTGACCCTATTATGAATAGCAACCCTCATTTCGTATTATGAATAGCAACCCTCTACTCCTATTATGAATAGCGACCCTCATTTCGTATTATGAATAGCGACCCTCTTCTCCTCTTATGAATAGCGACCCTCATTTCGTATTATGAATAGCAACCCTCTTCTCCTATTATGAATAGCGACCCTCTTCTCCTATTATGAATAGCGACCCTCTTCTCCTGTTATGAATAGCGACCCTCATTTCGTATTATGAATAGCGACCCTCTTCCCGTGTTATGAATAGCGACCCTTATAAGTAATGAACCTTATTTCGTATTATGAATAGCGACCCTCTCGTCGTATTATGAATAGCGACCCTGATTTCATATTATGAATAGCGGTCCTTATGATTAATGACCCTTAATGTTAATTATGAATAGCGACCCTCACCTCCCGTTATGAATAGCGGTCCTTATGATTAACGAACCTTATTTCTTTATGAATAGTGACCCTCTTTTGCCATTATGAATAGCGGACCAGGAAGTACGGGAATTTATACGTTATGAATAGGTCCTTATGAATAGCGGACCTTATGAATAGCGGTCCTTATGAATAGCGAATAGACCCCGATCCAAGAGGTAAGTGACGGGGCCGGCCCTATTTTGGCCTCAACTTCTGTTCATTGATTGCTACCCCTAGCTTTCCCGCCCCTCCCCCTCACCATTTATGCCATGACAATCTTTGTGCTCTTTTTCAGATGGAAAACGAGGTTACTCTGAGAGTGTCGGGTGGCAGGGAGCTAGTGATGGGAATGATATCGATGATCTAGAGGATGAAGACCTGGAGCTAAGCGGAATTGATCCCATCATTGGTCATCCAATTGGTTGTGCTGTCTTTGTTTTTAGGTGAGCAAACACGTGCCAAAAGGGTTCAATCTTATGCCCCGTTGCAAAGATGCAATGCAAAGATTAGGATTTTATAAAACATAGAATGATATAATAACAGTGCCATATTGTATTATTTTGGCGTGTCAAGTCTATCTCTAACAACTCCTAACTCTGTACCAATATCCTTCTCAAAATAAGATGTCGTAATCTTTTTCTCTTGATAACTTCCACAGCGCCAAGCATGACATAGATACTAATATTACTGGGCTAGCTGAGGTCATTGATTTCCTACATGGCCATCAGGGTAAGATTTTATCCTCCATATTTGTACTTATTCTTCATTCCATTATCCACTCATTTGCCCAAGTTTTGTTCGAAGCCCTGTCGAAACTGACATTCTGCGTGTGTGTGTGTGCGTGTGTGTATGTGCGTGTGTGTGTGTTTGTGTGTGTGACTGTAACGAAATACAGAGAAAAAAGGTACGTTTTGTCTGAAGCACATAGTGTACGACCTAGACGTTCTTTTTTAAAAATCAACCTAAGACAATTTCGTTTTATATAACAAGTCTTGTGCGCTACCTATTACCATGTGCAAACATGACATCATCATGATATAATCCTACTATAATCTCTGTCTGTAATGCAATATATTATTGAAATCGCCCTTGATTTGATTTTTTGAAAGCCTTTATGATTGTGTTGACCATTGTAGAGAAGAATCAAAATAAATAATTTGGTTTACACCCTACAAGCGCATTACGTAAAGCCGATGTACGCCCCCTCCCTAAATTGCATGCACATGAGAAAATTGATACGAATTTCTGGACATGCCCCTCCCTCAGTTCTGGGTAGAATCTGGATAAGCCGCAGGTTGTTCTCCAAGCACCTTAAAATGATGATATAGGCTTTGTTTGCAAAGCATTTCATAACAAAATGAATATTGACTGAATTCTGATTTTGCATACCAATCAAGTTCCAATACTAGTGGACTATAAGCAGGGGATCAGTGGATGAAAAACAAAACCGATACCGGATCAAAGTATCATTTTCATGAGACCATATTCATTGATTTAATTCATAGAGTATGTAATACTATTTAGGACGTTTTCACATTTTAATATTTTTAATGTGGTGAACTGATCCACTCTCTTATATTTTCTCCGATGTCCTGTCTCTTTTGGAAAACTAGGACGCTACCCTGTGGCTATCATAACTCATGTAGATGTTGCAGAGAAGAACCATGTTGAGAATCTCAAGACCGTCCTGCAGGTATCTGGAGTAAGCGACATTTTCGAAGTGGCGAACCTGACCGCTGAGAAGATAGCACTAGAGGAGCCCTACCAGCACAGTCTGCTCTCTCTCCTGGAGCGGTGTATGACGGATGGAGATGAGACTCTTATCTTCAAGCATTACCAGCGCAAGGAGCAACAGCGCAAGAAGGCGATTGAGAGAAGGCGGGAAGAGAAGAGACGTAATCAAGAGGAGGAGCGAATAGCAGAAGAACGTCGACAAATGGCTGACAGGGAGTTCATTGAGAGAGAAAATCAGATGAGAAGAGAGTTTGAGGAGCAAAGACGTGCGAGTGAGCGGGAACGGGAATGGGCTGAGAAGCAGGAGAGAGAAAGACAGGAGCGAGAGAGGGACCGACGCTATGAAGAATCCATTAAAAAGGTAGAGGCGGAAAAGCAGGTGGAGATCCGCCGAATCATGGAAGCTAATAAGAAAAACGAAGGTGGTTGTAAAATAATGTAATGTAAGCTGCTGTCATTTAAAGCCACACTGTCCTACTTGTAGCTAGTTGCTCCCTCTATATATAAAACAATGCCTAATCGGTGACCATTGGTCCCCCATGATCCTCTTTTTCTTATGTGAATTGAGAGCTGAGTTGATGAGATAACCACCTGTCCAGTGACCTTGCAGGGCGTTCTGATCCCTCCTATTAACTAGTACTAATAAGCTTTAAATAACATTACATGAAATATAATGCCCGTTGTAAGAGAGACGTTATGCGCCTGACGTAGAACTGCGTCGACGACTGGCGCAGTCTAATACACGCCATCTGAGGGATATCTTAAAAATGATTGCAAATTAAATAAAAAGTGCACCCATTGTGTATGGCCTCACATTCTTCATTAGGGGCAGGTAATAATGCGACAAGCGACCTATTACGTTAAAACGTATATATAACCATTCTCCAATTATCTGACTTGTCCATACTAGAAGGTACTTTTTTGTTTTGTTAATGTTTCTAATTTTCTAGTTTTCAAACAGATCAGTCATTTTAATCAATAACACATCATTAAGTTATTTTGATGATAAAGCAATTTGTAATGTCTATACCGAAATCTCTAGAGCAGGACCAGTAATTACGTTCGTTAGACCCATTCACACATAACAATTGGTGCGATGCTGATCGCGATGCAAATACCGACTTTTTTTTGTAATAATATAAAATAATTATAAAATATATATATATATATATATATATATATATATATACATGTATATATATTTTTTAATTTTGCCACCGCTTACACGTGTCAATTGGGTGCGAATTGGATCGCGAAGCAAGGAATCATTTTTTGAGCCCATTGACACAGAGGGATAATACTCGCTCGCCGACAAGAACGTCAGAACTGCGCATGCGTGAATCATGGGATTAAATAAGTCGATTTTTGATTCTCAATACCATTCACACACACAGCACCATGCAAACTATAGAGATTATTCTAAACAAATCGAAAGACTTACTGCGAATAGGATCGCGATGCAAATCGCGAAGATAAGTGAAATTTTTTTTTCCACACACGCAAACAAAAAAGAACCGATTTTTGGATCGCGATGCAAAAATCTATTTTCAAATCTTACTTTTTTTTCTTTAGGTGTGATTGCCCCTAAAGTCTCCAGGCACAGACACTAAGTTAACACTTTATCCAAAATCCTAAAGCTTTGGGCAGAGCCTAGCTATGTCAATTTCTGGCTAAAAGACAGGGCATATTGTAGTCTCATAATGCAGACAATTTTATTTACAACGACTGACCAGGGTTTGTGCCTGCAAACTAGTCTTTACGGGGGAGGGGGAGGTCATTCCAAGGTGCGACTAGGTTGTCTCCAATATTATTGCAAGTTAAAATAAGCTGGGGATTAACAAATTGTTTATAAATAGTTTGTATATAATCATATCGGGATTCTTACACATGTATTTGATATCAATATTTAACAGAAAGATTATTCTCAATGGATTTCTCTGTTTTCACTTTTTATCATTTTTTGTTTGTTCATATGTTGATTGTCTATTTGACCCGTAATTCATATTATCATATCTTATATTGAATGTATCCTTACATGTTTTCAAATGTATTTCGTAAGTTTTGAGCGATTCTGCCACTGGCTGTCATTCACAAATTATCACATTAAATAAATAATTAAATAAATAGATAAATGAATAAGTACTATATTATCTGTATGTACCATCAAAGAATATTATCGAGCTTGTCCGCGAACTTTTTTGTAAATTTGTTTTATATATGTATTTCACATTACTCATTTGCTATGATAAGAGCCATTACAAAAACAAATTGCACACATGTATTCATATTATCATAATGAAATGATAAAATGTATAAATAATAAATGTAAATGTTCACTCAGATCTATTAACAACACTAGGCCTATCTGTTGTTTGTGTAATCAGTTGTAATACCCTGTCTACATTATTTTGGAGAAAAGGAATGGACAGTGTTGAGAATTAGGTGCTCAGAAGTCTCCATAAGGAGCAGGAGAATAATGATGATGTCATGATGATGATGATTATAATTGGGTACCTGGTAGGAATTTATTCCTTGATGAAATGCTAGAGCGCCGTATGGTAGCCGTGCTAAAGCCAGGGTAATAATCGGGAGCGCCAGGAGGGTCAAATCTGACTGACATGAGCGCTATACAAGAACCCATTATCATTATTATCATTATAATGACGATAATAGTGATGATTAGGAAGATGATAATTATGATAATGATGATAATGATGATGGTGATGATGATGATGGTGATGATGATGATGGTGATGATGATGATAAAGATGATAAAGATGATTGTAACTGCAGCCAATCAATAACGACAAGTTAACAAGGTTTTTACGGGAGTGTTTCTTTTATTCTTTGGTATGAGCGTAGCTTCATTTCTTTGACTCCTTTCTTTCAAAGCCGTCCTTTTCACTGCGTGAAAAACTGTGATAAAACAAACAACAAAAAATGGGCATTAATAAAAATGCAATAATAATTACAGGTTCCTTATCCATGTAATAATTACAGGTTCCTTAATACAAATTTGGACGTGACCCATAGGCATTATGCCAAACCTTGCCATTTACTTAACCTTACTATTTATTTCTTTGTGTTTCCTAAATAGTCTTCACATAAATTAATACAACTTAAATTCTTATACACAGATTCATCAACATAAATTCTTATACATAGATTCACCAACTTGAATTCTTTACATGGGCACCTGTCTCACAGTTATGGCATAAATATCATAATTATACACACATTTCCCACAACTTAAACACTGCAAGTTTATGTACTGACCTTCTTGCCTCCGTTTAACTTGTCTGCAGCTAAGAAGATGTTACAGATATTCATCGATTTCTCTACAACATCAGATCGTCCATGTTTGACTTTGAAACTCTGTCTATAAAAGTCTGTCGCCGAAGATGGCGCTCTAACCTTTTAGTCGACTATCTCAAATACACTTACAATAATAATGATAATGTTTATGATGATGATGATTATGATGCTGATAATGATGATGATGATAATAGTGATGATGATGATGATGATGATGATGATTGTGATGATGATGATGATTATGATGATGATAATAGTAAAAATGATGATGATAATGATATTGATGATGATGACAAAGGTAATGATAATGACGATGATTTCGATGATGAAGTTGATAATGATGATCATATTCATAAACATAATACTAACAACACTAATAATAATAATAACAACAATTATGATGATAATAATGATGATGATAATGATGATGATTATGATAATGATAATAGTAAAAATGATGATGATAATGATGATGATGACGATGGTAATGATGATGATTTCGATGATGATGTTGATAATGATGATCATATTCATACAAAATAATACTAACAATAATAATAATAATAACAACAATTATGATGATGATAATGATGATGATGATGACGATGATGACCTGCGTGTCGCATGTGACCTCGTATGACCCCTTACACCTGTAAATTATGACATGCCGTACTTGTCCTCCTAACGGCAAGAATGTTTTGATGCACTAGTCTTGAAGTCACAGACCCAGGGTAGAATACTTTTTGCGCATGAATGTAAAATGCCACTCTTGAGACCAACAATATTTAGACCTGTGAGTACTGGCAAGATAACCGCCGCCGAGTGGGGCAGTACCCCTAACAATACACTGCTACAGTAGTTTAAAATGAATTTCTTTTTCGTCTAGCTAAATTACTGAGACTTACAAAATCGGCAGGCGGAATAGGTTTGTCCATGTGTGACTGTAATCTATATAGCCTGAAAAGAAAAGAAAAAACCCAGGCATTTTGCTACTGTTGATCTCGGATGGAGACTCCTACACTTAATGGAGGAGTCATATGAGGAGGGAGAGGAAATAGGAGAAGAGGGAGAACAAATTAGAAGAAGAACTAGCAGGACCCGCGGAAATCCGCGGGATTCTAGAGGTGGGCGGGGGGGGGGGGGTGTAAATAGATATATAGAGACTGTCTAAATTAAAACCACCAAGAACTTTATTTGCCATTCAGGCCATTAAAAAAATATACATGTTTAGCGTCCCTGCCCGCTTCCTTTTTGGGGGCCGCCTCCTATTTTTTTTTTTTTGAAAGAAAAAAAAACAGCGTCCCCGCCTGCTTCCTTTTTGGGGGGCCGCCTCCTATTTTTTTTTTTTTTTTTTTTTTTTTTTTTTGAAAGAAAAAAAACTTGAAAAGCACTGCTAAAATGTATTTCTGATTTTAAATAAGAAAAAAAAAAATTGTCGGCCGCCATCTTGAAAAATAGCCCGAATGTTAGGGAAAAATGTACGGAGCGGCCATTTTGAAAAAAAAAAAAAAGGGCCTCCTCCTTCCCATTTTTCAAAAAAACAGGATGCTAAAAATGTTTTTTTTTAAATTTGGCCTTATATAAAAATTAAAAAAACGATCCAACTGTACCGGTAATTATTCTTTAAGCCACTGGATTGAACTGCAACGCAGCAGTCAGTTCAGAGTTTAGACATTGAATATCATATACATGACTTATATTGTTAAAGGACGACCTAGAGATCTCTAACAACGCAGACGACACATTGAATAGCTTCTGCGCATGGCAAGACACATTGAACCCGGAAGGTGATGAGCAACACAATCACCATGACAACGCAATACTTCTTACCAGGTGAGGTCAATCCCATTCAGGCTAATAAGTATGGATGAAGCAGAACAAATATTAGTTAATTACACATCCGACTATTTTTAATCCTTTTTCTTTTTGTGTTCTTTTTTTGTTCTTTCTCTCCCTCTATAATATATTATAGTATTAATGACTACGCCTCGGGCAATAGCACAATTGTAACTTCCCTTGAGCGTATAAAAACAACTATTTCTCGAATAATAAAGAAGTCAATAATACTTTTATATGCCGAAAAAAAGTCAACTTATGACACCACCTTGGCCTTTCTCTAGTTTATATGCACGGTTGTTTTTTATAAGTGTATCTTTGAGAGTATAGACTAGATCTAGATTCTAGTCTAAGCAAGATATTTTTACAATTTTTGGGGTGGGCCGGCCCTGTGGGGAATATGGAGAAAAATCTGCACTTTCATATGACACCTCACTTATTGAGTATCACCTTTAGGATCACAACAGATAGAGGTTTGAATCTCGAATTGAAAGAAAAAAACTTGACTTATTTTGCATGGTCGCACAATGCACGTAGACTGCATAGAGACTGCATCGCGTGCAATCTCTATGGGAAGAATTAGCACACAACATCGGGCGCGCGATCAGACACCCTGACTACTACTAGATCTAAGCATTTTCAGCAACTAAACGAACATGTTTATGGATAATTTCACGTACCCTTTTTGTTGTGCTTGCTGTCAGCGAGTCTTGCATTTGATAAGTTGGAATCTTGGGAGAGTTTCTCAAGCCATTTTTGTCTTGTTTGGAATTGTCTTGTCTTGTATGAAAATACCGACCAATTCTTCGCACACGTACGGTATCCTCGATCGCTCAAACCATTTCACCAAGACTGAACTATTTTTCCGGTAACCATGGTAACTGGGATTTTAGAACCATTTTTTAAGAACTATTTTCCCGGTAACCATGGTTACTGGGATTTTAGAACTATTTTTTAAAACTATTAAATGGGTTTGGAATTTTACCGGGAATTTTACAGGAATAGTTAAAGTTTATGAATGCAATTTCGACCAATCGGATGGCTGGATTTCTTAAGTGAGGTATATAAATATATTTATTGATTCTCTTTAGTGATTCTCTTTATGTTTCTGACACTTTACAGTTTCTTGCCTCATTCTTTTTCACCCTACGTACATCACCCTTTCTCCTTTTGTCTAGTTACCCTCTTCTAATCGTGAATGAAACATATAAAAATTCAATTGTTGTCCGAACAGTTTCAAGTAACTAGAGATTACATACAACTTCAAATTTATATTCATTTTTGGATAATGATCTTATTCAGTTTTATATGTAATTTAGAAAAAAAGTTTAAATGGTTCAATGATAAATTTATAATCATTGAATTTTCTTTGAAGGAAGGACCTGTGCCGGGGTTCTGATATCTGCTTCACGTTGGGGTTGGCCCACGTGTCTGGCATGGGTAATAGGAAGCGAAGCTGTAGCATCAACGAAGACAACGGCCTTGCTGTTGGGTTCACCGTGGCGCACGAGATGGGACACAAGTAAGAATAAGCGTAAATCAGTGTCATATCTATAGCCGAATGACTTCCGGGGCAAGCAATATATTTGGACCCCCTGCTCAAATTTATCAATTAAAAATACGAACCAGTCGGGAAGCAAAGCGATGTTATTTTTGTTCTGAATTTTGAACCCGTTAAATCCTCAATTTATGGAGTACCATATAACAGGATCCAGAAGAAACACATGCGAGAGAGTATCGTGACCAAACTTCAGAAATCGTTGGCACGTGAGACTTTAACAAAATATGATAAGGCATTTCGGCATTGACTGGAGGTGCATATATTTTTTAATGACCCTGAAATTTATTGGTTTTCTTTCCCTTTCTCTTTCTCTCTTTGTCTACTTTGTGCGCCTTTCAAGTACCACCCTTGGCACTTCCCCCGCCTCTGCACTCCCTAAATACACCTCGGGTTAAAACCATCTTACACTGTACGAGTCGACTAAGATCAGATTGTGAACGAAATCACAATATAATCAAACATTAAAAGTGTAGGCATGTTAACTATTCCTGATTTCAACTTAATACTTGCCATGATTTCAGTCTGCAGGTAATTAGTTTTAGAGGGAGAAGCCTCAATTATTAAGATCACGGTTCTATCAAAAGTACATGCTCTCAACCGTCATGATTTTGTAATCAGTATTTTGAGGTAACGTCGGTAACGAAAAAAAAAAAAAACTTCACGGAAATGTGTTATGGTTTACCCTTATATAGCTTTGGCATGCAGCACGACGGCATTGATAACCCATGCTCGTTTGACGATGACCCGAGTGGCCCATATGTGATGTCTTCACGGGTTCCTAGTGGTCTTACACCCACAGCATGGTCCTCCTGCAGTAGAGAATACATCACTCGTTTCCTAGAGTAAGTACAAATACGGCGGCAGCGGTAGGATCATGAGGCCATTTTGGTTTTTATATTTAGACATCAAATCAATTATGGACAGCGGTCCGTAATTGTGACGTCTTCTCGGGTTCCCAGTGGTCCAACACCAATTACATGGTTTACTGTACCAGTGAGTACATTTCAGTAAGAAGAAATAATGTTGGCAACAGTGGGATTGTGGCCATTCGGACTTAAGATTGATTCAAATTGAATCAGATTATATATGGATAGGTCCATTCTTAATGTCTTCCAGGTCTTTTTAGTGGTCTTACATCCACTTTATTGTTTACCTGTACCAGAGAGTACAGTAGAGTAAATAGAATTATGGTTGGAGCGATGGAAATATAAGGCCTATCAGGTGCATATGTGATATCCGCATACATCTATAGTGGTCTTACCCATGATCTACCGGCAGCAAGGAGTAGCTCACTTTATATTTAGAGTACATTGGCGACAGCGGTGGGATCGAAGGAAAGTCGGACTTATGAACGGCTTGACAGAAGAACGTTTTTATCTGTAAAACAATGAATATACGAGTTAGAGATTGCTTTACCTAAAAATTCCCAATATTTAAAACAAAGCTATGGCATTTAGAATACCAAATTACTCACATTTCTTGCAAAAAGATGATTTTGTTAATTAGTGATTGGAATTTGTTCTGAATCATGTCGTGAAAATTCAATATTATTTGCACGTATAATTATGATTTCTGCAGTAGTGGACGGGGTAGCTGCCTGGAGGATACGCCTTCATCAACACCTTACAAATATCCGAAGGTTCTACCGGGTGTCATGTACTCGGCAGACCATCAATGTCGTCTACAGTACGGACCGAATGCAACTGCCAGTCCCATGTTTGAAGTAAGAATCTTTGCAATTATCTTTACTTTAATCACAAAGACGAGGAAAAATTTCAACTACCACTCTGTGATGGATAAATAAGAGGAGCGAGGCAGACAAATAATCAAGAAGTCGATCGGTTTTGGAATATTTGAAAAAAATTGGGCAGGGATTATAAAAAATAAATCTTTAGCTTTTTGTCAAGTATTTTAGCGAGAAATTCCAATGTATTGGATAATGTTTAAAATTGAGTTCATGAGCATGACTACAGCATTTTCCATTGATTTAATACCCCAACAATCTTAAGCGTTATTTCTACTTTAAATCATGTCTCTCCTTTTATTTGAAATCTTTCTTTTCCTTCTTCACTAATTCTCTCCTCACTTCATTCCTTTCTTTGTCTATATGTATCTATCTTTTAACTTTCCTTGTTTATTTTCCAACTTTCATTTTCATCTCTTTCTATAAACTCTAATTGCTTATACTCCATCACTCCACTCCGCTGAGTCCAGTCTGATCTCTGTACTACCCTGTGGTGTAGCGTAGGAGTCATGAAGAGATCACGCATGACAGCAGCTGCACAGGGTTCTCGGTGTGGGAAAGACAAGGTTAGTACCGTTAAAAAAAATAAAGGGTCACCTTCAAACATCTAGTGGTGTAATCTCACACAATAAGGCCCGAAGTCACAAAGGAAGGTTGTCGTAGGGGGTAGTTGTCGTAGGGGGAGTTGTCCAGAGGGTATTCATCCTAGAGGGTGGTTGTCCTAGGGGATAGTTGACTGGGGGTGGTTATCCGGGGGATTGATGTCCAGGGGTAGGTGCCCTAGAACCCCTAGCTAGATATTTAATAGGGGCCTCCAGAAATGTCTAAGCCATGGGGAGCTTAGAACAGTTTCTCCACGGGCTGTCAGATATTTCGGCTTGAGGCCCCGTTGATAAGTGTTCTGAGGGCCGGTTATAGGTTGAGTTGGCCTGGTTACAACGGAATTCTCCAACCGAATTTCAGTTCCAGTCCGTCCCTGCATGAATGCTTCATTAATTGTAATATACTTTGGATTCATAATGCTATGCTAGATCTTGCAATAACTAATGCAAATTTATAAAACAAAGGTGAGGTCAGTAGATATAGGGTCGTCCCCCAAAATTGATAAAGAGAGTAAGAACAATATGATTTTAAAAATCCGTTATTGAAAACTCGAGTACATGTCACATTCACAAACAGTCTCAACCGATTTGATCCTGAAATCCCTACCTCGACCTGCCGTCATAGTTACAAATGCTTGGTTTGGCTTGTTTTATTCACGGCCTAAAAACATTCCATTCACAAATATAGACATAAACGAATATTTATATAAAAAGAATATGACTGAATTGCTTTCTTCAAAGTCATTAATGCAATGGCCTAGATCCTGTCAGGGCCAAGGACATTATGTATGATTGTTGTTAAAGATATCTCTTATTTGATTGTGTTCAGTGGTGTATATCTGGAGAGTGTATCGACATCGATGAACATCCCGTGGTCATCGATGGCGGATGGGGTCCATGGAGCGAGTACTCTGAGTGTTCCCTGACGTGTGGACGGGCCGTCAAGTCTAAAGAGAGACACTGTAACAACCCAAGGTATTCTTTTCTGACTTTTCGGATTGCCATCTCCATTATCTTATAAGATTTTGAAGTACATGTATTACGGTTTATAGCTTCGAAAGAAATATCACGATGGAGTAGAGGTGGTCAGAATTCATGTGCTCTTGACAGAGCTCCAATGATTGATGTACAAACTTTCTATGTGCAACCTGCTGAAGATTATAATGCAGCTACACAATTTTAGATATCGCTGGGTTACGGTCGTAATCTGATCAGTGGTCGTAGCTTAGATCGTAACATGAGCTTACTATACTTCGTGCAGTAATGTTCGTGCTGTAGAGAAACTGATCGGCAAACTAAAATACAGCTCCAATGGGCGTTTTGAACGAAATCTTCGTCCAGGGCGCCTAGAGGATAATGACCATGTCATATTCCTGCGGATCGGTGTTCCTTCACTATTAAACACAAATGCGGCGACAGCCAGCGAGTCCCCAGTCGAATCATTCCGGATAAAGTTTTACGAATACTAACTCAGAGAAATTAATCTTTTTTTGTTTTACCATTGCTCCTATAGTCCATCTCATGGAAGAAGATACTGTGTTGGTGAGAGAAAGAAGTATACCATGTGTAAGCTTCAGGTACGTATAGTATTAACTTAAATCGACTAATTTTGAAAAACAACTATAGATGGAAGCATGACAAAATATAGGGTTCAGAAACATCGAATTATGTACCTTGGTCCTAGATAAGACGTTCATTCATTCAGGCAGTAATGTAATCAATCGGTGCAGAGAAGGGCAAGTACAAGGTTTTGATCATTTGTTGCCCTGTACGTCACCAAGTGCTATAAAGTTCTGAACATAATTATACTGACTTCAAATGTATCTGGTCTGATTAAAGCTCTAGTATTGCTATTACGACAATGATCATATGTTCTAACATCTTATATCATCTGGTCTGTGACGTACGGGACACACTATAGCTTGGACTTACACTATTATGATACAGATGGAAAATATTTATGTTATAGTTGCAATGTTTAGATATGTATCAGTGGTAGAACCAATGGGATGGAGCACCTCTCAGATGTCTCATAGTTGTGACATGAACATTTCGTATAAGGGGATTAACAATTAATAGGACCCCTGGTTGCTAATGTTCGTTTTCTATTTCTTGTTGTAATTATACATATGTTTTGTGTATTCAATGTCACTTACAAATAAAAAACACTCTTCGAAATCATGGATTTGCCGGTACGGGTACAACGGTGCCTTCACCAGTTGTCGCTCGCCTCTTTATATAATTATTACAAATATAATAGACATCAAATGGTTTCATCCTTATCTCGACTTTCAAAGTAAAACATGAATGTGGCTTTGATTCCGTGAAATATAAGTCATTGTTGCTTTTATTTTTTCTAGGATTGCGTTCATGAATCTGTGAGTGTTCGTGCCATGCAGTGTAGCACCTATGATACAATCCAATCGAATGGTACCCAACTCGCATGGATTCCAGTCGATGTCGAAGGTGCGTGGCGTAGTGGTTCATTCACTTCAAAGTTGATGGTTCGAATCCTACCCCCCAGGGATGGTTTGAGACTAAAATTCGGTTGGGAAATTTTGATGCGACCAGCCCATTCACTTTTCCTTCAAAGAAGCTTGGGGCCTACTAACTGTGTCTAATACCACAAGTCAACTGGCTATAAAACTGAGTGGCTCATGGCAAAAATTTCACCTCAAATTCCTTTCACTCATAATGGCCCCTGAACATCAGCACAATGTCCCTTGGCCAGGGTTAATCTACATTTCCACTGTTAGACAAAGGTGTAATAAGTGGGGACTTTTCTTGGGAAATATAGATATTGATTTTTTTAAGGGGGGGGGGGGGGGGAGGTGATGTGACCGAGTGGCTTGAATCATGAAACAAGTGTGGAGAATTCCTCTTTAAAATGTAGTAGAAGTATCTTCTACACGGAATGTATGAAAATATGTAATTTTACTTTCGCCCTTTTCTTCCTATTCTGACAGTGTGTCTTTCTGTATATATCTTTGTATTTTCACTCTTTTCTTATAGGCTAATATATATGATAAACAATCAATTTCTCTCGTTCTATTTTTTGTAGATAAACCTTGTGAATTGTTTTGCAGACGTCGTGATCAAGCATTGATAAAGAAGAAGTCAGTTCACGTGACCAATGGAACTCCCTGTACTCGCTTCTCACGTGATATCTGCATTGACGGTATATGTCAGGTATGGGTTCCTTTTTTCGAAGGTTCGTAGTTCCGAAAGTTCATTAATTCGAAGGTTAATATCCCCCCAAAACACAAACAAACGAGATAGGGTTCATAATACCGAAGCCCTGTATCGTTTTTCGGAAATACTTACCTTCGAAATTATGAACCAAATCTAATATTCGGAAGAATGAACCTTCGGAATAATGAACCCTTGTTTATTTTCGGAATTATGAATAATAAATGGAATACATCGAACAGAAGATATAGAAGGGGGGGGGGTGCATCAAAGGTACTTGTCCCCGTCCTAATACATGAAAACTACTTTTACAATAATTTCATTTTATGTTAATGGAGAATATATTTAAACTTGCAGTATCTCTGTATTTAAGTATTGTATGAAGCTCATATTTTGAATATAGCATAGCCATATGGTACCCCAATCATACTGAAGAACAAATATATTTTTTAGTGATTGGTACCTTTTAAAAATACGCTTTTCCCCCAGATGGTTGGTTGTGATAATGTTGTCAGCTCAGGGGCGGTGGAGGACCGATGCGGTGTATGCCGCGGGGATGGGTCATCCTGCCTTACAATTCAGGATAGTTTCAACACGAAGTATGGACGAGGTTTGTACGATTCGCTTTATCTAACCAAATTATTCAAATGGAACGATTCATACATCTATGTCTCATTTTTGTTATATTGCATACAATGTATGATTACTTACATTTTATTTGAACAACGCGATGGCAACTTCTTATGAAAAATAAACCTTAGACAGTTTCACTGACCTTGTACGTCGACTACATTGCAAAGACGTAATATGTAATCTGTACATGATTTCTATGAAATATACAATAGGGCATTGAATTTGCCCCTTGATTGAATTTTTTTTTTCGAATGTAGTTGCCATCGGGTTTTTGTGAGTGGCTCCTTACTGTACAATAGGAATGTTTTAGAATTGAGAACAGCCATTTTATTAGGAGAAGACTTTAATTCATTTTATCCAAGCAATAATTTCATCACCAGAAAAAAAAAAAAAAAAAAAAAAAAATCACCAACAAAATAATTATTATATTAACCCTCAATGCAAGGGTTAAGGGTTCCATTTATCCACTTTTGCCACTCTCCACCCAGGTGTAATCAGGTACCTGGCAATGCTGGGGTAATATGAATTGCAGGGTTCCACATGAAGAGCAGTATTAATAATGATGTTGCTACCCTGGGTAAATAAGACCCCAATTATAATTGTAGTTTATATTATTGTAGGTTATGTGGAAATCACCGTCATCCCTGCCGGTGCTAGGAACATCGTGTTGGATGAATTGGTCTCTTCCCAAAACTACCTGGCCATTAGCAATGCATCAGGACATGACCTGCTAAACATGGATTGGTATATTGATTGGAGCGGGGAGTATCAGGCCGCAGGGACCATTATCAGCTACGAGAGGATAGACAACAAAGAACGAGTGGAGATACTAGGTCCCATCAGCGAACCGCTGCACATCTATGTAAATAGGGGCTTCACTGGAATATCTTTCATGGGATTGTGTTTCATAATAATCATAATAATCGGAAGGGATTTTCTGATATATTATATCAACAAAAAATGACATAGATTATTAACAAGCAACGATAATAGCAATACTAAACAAAACAAACAAACTCACTTTTTGAAATTTGTTAAGTAGTTTTGAAATGTGCATTTACGAGACAAAAAAGAAAAGAAAAGGTTTCTAGAACCATTTTTGAATAGGCAAATATACCATGGATTTGACATACCCCATCAGTAATATATGTACCCGCCTGACAGGTTGAAAAGAAATATCTCTGTCGGTTAAACTGGTTTTGGAGTATCAAAAAAAAAAATTATACTTGTATGATTTATTGGGGTAGATGTGCTGATCAACTGTTTTATAGTTTGCTTTGTCATTGAGTTTTAAAACAATAACATATTTTTTGTCAGGTATTGATTTCAATAATATATACCCATTGTCCCATTAAATTGTTAAACACATCATGTACGTCGTATCAGAAAATATGTGATAATATTTTCCCTCTCTCCTTTTTCAGCTCATATTTCAACGAGCTCAGAACCCTGGCATAACATACAAGTATACCATGCCGAGAGAAGGAAACCAGACTGCTGTCATGCCGCAGTTCTTCTCCTGGGTCTTTACCGATTGGTCCCCGTGTTCTGCATCCTGTGGCATTGGTTAGTTGTCCTTATCCCTTGTAGCTACATGTATGTTCTGTGAAAGCTTTATAGTGCTAACGAACCGGCAAATTAGGCAGATTCAAAAACAACGAAACGAGGAGAGATTATCAGAATTCTCGTTATTTCTTGAGACGAAAAAATGAAAAGAATCTTGCCAATGCAGTTGATTATTTTGTTGGAAAAGGACAGCCAAAAAGTATTCATCAAGTCCTTGACTGGAGCTTCTCTAAAGAGGAGGCAAGGGAACATGATCAGTTTTTCAGTTGGTCTCGAGGAACATCTTAGGAAGTCAAAGTTATTAATTTAAGACTGGTATCACGCGTTTTGGTCCTTAGTACTGGTTGATTTCACGACGTTCTGGCATTGCTATCTCTTCTTCATTATCCTCATAATTTGATCTGATGAGAAATTTATTTCGTCTTCATTTCGTCTTCTCGATGGCATTCTTCCATAAAGGGTTTTTATCATATATATATGTCCTGTGGTTCGTACAGACTTGGACCCTGTTTCATAAAACTTCTTATATGTAACAAATGTTAAACCTCAATGACGAATTTGCTCTCAGCCAATCAAATACAATGATTTCAGTAACTTACAATGTTTATTGTTCTCGTTTCTATGTTTCAAGAAAACAGGGCCCCGGTTATTCACATTTTGGACTGACCATTGATGTCACCATTAAAGCAGTAGCGACTTAGGGTCGAAATCTGGTTATCTGGTTATTGTATAGGCAAACCAAAAACCCGATCAGTAGACTAACTTGGTTTTAAATACATTGATTCACGTCGTACGATGGTCCAAACCTAACTCTTTAATTTATTGAAAAACAATTATGCATTATTGTTGTAAGTTTTTTTTAAAAATTTTGAATGAATTTTTGTGTTTTTTATTGCGATATCAGGTTATCAGCGTTCGAGTGTGATCTGCAAAGAGTTGATAGCCGGACTGGTTGATGACCGATACTGTGAAGGCATAAAACCAGACGACATGCAGCAGACTTGCAATGAACAACAGTGCCCTGCCACGTGAGTTTGTTTTTCACCCAGTAGAATCATGCAGCAAAATCTTTCATTTTCTCCAGCCATTGAATAAAATCTGCATTCCATTTAGCGTGAAGGCGAGGCTACGTCCATGTGAGGCCCTTCGGCCTATACAATGTTGCAGTCAGTAATATTTCTTGTTCCCACCATATTTTATCTGCGGATGACATTTTTAATAATCTCCAAACACTATGGATGACAAAAATTGTATGCCTTGTCTTCCTGGACAAAGTTTTGTTTTGGAAGATCAAGTTATGAAACTTATCACTTGATTCCTTTTGTTAGTACTCAAAAAGCCTCTGATGATTTGTGTAACATACATAAATTTCAAAATTGCACTGAAGTTATAAAAAGACATGTCAGGTTCGCACAGAATAGTTCTTGACCAATTCGTGTTGCTACAGATGGTGGGAAGGGCCTTGGCAACACTGCACAGGAAGCTGTGGAGAGGAGGGGCACAGACAGCGATGCGTCTTCTGCATACGTGGTTCCACCAACGGCGAACAGACTGTCCTCGATGACGTCGACTGCCTTAGTCAGGACCAAGAGAAACCCGTCACTGAGACCACATGTGCGGTTAACCTGCACTGTGAATCCAATGACAACTGGCAGACAGGAGAATGGTCGCAGGTAAGCGCGTGCAGATGTTCGTCATACAGAACTGTGCGATATGGTATTGGAGGAATAATACTGTTAATTCAATTTGATCTAACGTGAGTAGTCAACATGTCGACAGCTTTTGACTATTGCTCTTGAATATAGGCATAATGACATAAACAGGGAGGATAAACACAGGAAATACATTTGGAAACGAAGGATTTTACTGCAAATTGCTCGAATAAACTGTTATTATATAAGGTTATGGAGTAGATTCGATATTTTTCTAAAAGGTTTTGTGATCTACCACTATACCCCTACTAAATGTTCATAATATAAATACCATACCATACATGAGAATGATTTATTCCTATATATTTCCCTTAAAGTGTTCCGTTTCGTGTGGCAGTGGGTGGCATACCAGGTCTGTTATCTGCACGAACGTCATCAAACCTTGCGATGTTGCAGGAAAGCCCAGCGACAGGAGACCATGCTTCTTAGATCAATGCCCTAGGAGACAAGACTTCTACAACGCTATGCCGGAGGCTCCTGAAAGCCGCTCCTACGCGGACAATTCTTCACTAGAACACTCATCAGCGAGCGTGTCCGCTAGCAGTGACTACCCAGCGAATTTCGGCGAGTGGGAGAAGAAGATTGCCATCCAGAAACACGAATCGGCGGCTAATAGCACAAAGCTGCACCCGCCTGTGCCATCTGAAGAAGCGCCTCATAAACCTAACTACGAATTGAACATTACTACCCATGACATTGATGTCATAGAAAAAGAGCGCAAGGATTCTACAATAAACCAACTTCCTGTTGTGCCGGATTCTCCGTATGTAAATTTTATCTTATTCCCATCTGCCCTGAACGACAAGCATCCACCGGCTTCAGATACTGCTACTCGTCTGCAACATCAGTCTCAAGAGCCTTCGTTTTGGTGGTCAAAACAACCGTGGCAGCCGGTAGGTTCCGACCTTAATAGCTTTCTTTATTTGTAATTCTAAGCATTTTGACAGGGGCTTTCATGAACATAGACACGGTGTCAGAGCTCGACAAGTGATGGTAATGCCGCAGAGCATGAAACTTGTATTTAAGCCTTTTTTTTTAGTACAAGGTGGATAATATTTGTATAGGAAAGAGAAACTAATATGATGTGAAATGATACCTTAAATGTCGACAATATATGTCGATATAACTAACACTGAATAAACATCTAACATTGAATGTACTACATAAATTGTAAATTTTATTTCGGAAGGGTGGAATGAGTGGCCCATTCCTCACCTTTCCACAACTTTGTTGGTCCTATGTCAAGCGTTTCACCAAGCTGTAGGTTAACAAACAATGTGATAGCTAAATGGGGGGGGGGGGGGGGGGTATTTTTCCCACTTCTACATTCCTCTGATGCCCACGCATCATGTCATTATCATCTCAATTTCTTTCACAGTGCTCTGTAACTTGTGGCGATGGTATCCAACAACGAATAGTGGAGTGTGTTGATAGAATCACCGGCCAGAGGACACCAGGATGCTCCCAAGAAAATCAACCCGTTTCATTGCAGTCTTGTAACTTGGGCATTTGTCCTCGAGGTATTATTAACAATGCATATGACTGTTACAATCATATATTAACTGCTCTAGTTGCTTACTAACAAGCATTTATGCTTTCTTAGCAGTCAGGTAAAATAACCTCCACTACCACTACAACTACCCTAATCATTGATAACCAAATTGTAATCAAAATAAGAGAAGACGGAGAAACGGCGTTCTCATTGACGGCGCACTCGTCAACCATCGTCAGTGACCTGCATTCAACCACTCACCAACAAACTAGGTGACGTTGCAGTTTTCTTCTCTACTGCTCCCAAACTCTGGAAAAGGCTCCCACCTAACTTAAATAATCACCAACTTTAGAAAAATTCACAGAGTTTGAAGCCATATCTATTCTGAAACCATTGCCCCGTTACACAAAACTTACCATCGATGGTAATTTTGCAATTAATGGTAACTACCATAGAAACCTTGATTTTGATTGGCTGTGGAGTCCCGTTACCATGGTAGTTGACATTGATGGCAAAGTTACCATCAATGGCAAGTTTTATGCAACGGGGTCCATATGCATTCATTGAACTCACACTGTCACTGCTTAGTAATTTTTATATATTTTTACTCGAACGCTGACCCAGGGATGACATATCTTGACGCTTTGTTTCCAGTGATAAAAAAGCGAAATAATAAATACCATCTATTACTCTTGTTATTAATTAAATGTTTTTGTGCATAAGGTCTTGTGAATATTACAATTTTTGATATATACTTTTTTATTTTCTGTTAACAGTTTGCAGGAATACACTCAGCACCACCATGTGTTTGATGATCGTCCAATCAGGAAGCTGCTCTCAAACACACTTTCGTGAAAGATGCTGCAGAACCTGCACCGAAGTCAGATAGCGTTTCCTTTTGCACATGTAATCTGTAGAACTTTGGACAGTACTGAATGTTATATGTCTCCATCCGCGTATAGTTAGATAAAAGCGTAAATATAAAAACGGCGGCTGAGGAATTTGATGAAGTGTGTAAATGAGTAACAGAGCCAAGACCTTTTGCGAAACATTATTTTCAGATTTGTAAATTATTTGTATGTTTAATCGTTACCCGTTCAAAATTTAGATTTGTTTATATATACTGTTCTTGAGAATTTTTGTTATATATTATACTGTTACAATGCCGCTGTACTGATTTCTTGTGTGTAGTTACAAGGTTTTCGCGAGATACCCCCCCCCCCCACAATAATCACATACACACACAGACACACGAACACGCGCACGCACACGAACACGCACGCCACAGCCGCCCACACACACACGCAACCACACGCTCTTCCACACACAGAAAAATCTGTTTAGATGATAGAAAATCATAATCCATACTAATTTACTGTATGATTTTGTATGGTCGCATGTTCGTATTGTTTTAGGAGGCAATTGATTGGAATTTATAGACCTTTAAATTTTGCCTTTTATGTGATTCTTGAGTATAATGTACACGTGAAGATAAGTTATATATGATTGAATTAAAAAATATCTACTGTTTCAAAAACCTTAAACTTTGTGTTTGTTATTTTGTATAAACAAAATAAATTGTCTATGCTATTCTTATTGAATGAAAAAAGTGGATCAACACGTAAACTAAACCATTAGAAACTTCATGATCATAAAACAGAATTAATTTTAACACCCACACTTACACGCACATCCACACTCTTACATGTTCATATACAGTACATGTATATTAATGTAATGATGTATGTTACATAACTTTATTCTTTAGCCTTTCCAACTTTTAAACCGCTGGTGTAAATAACGCCCTTTTTGAATACATAATTTTAGACTAAAAGGGCAACCCAACCAACCTTTGTAAAAAGTTCATTCAGGAAAAAAAGGGAAAACAAATGAGTGAAAGTTTGTAGTAAATCGAACGAATAATAAGAAAGTTATTAATGTTTGAAATATGAGATCACTAAATCTTAACGAATCTCAAATTGGCAATTTGGTCAGTTGGTTGTGACCTAGCCATGGATAACCCAGTTTGTCGTGTACAAAAATATTCATTTTTATTTTCTCTTGTGCCCTCTCTTTTGGGGGCATTACTCAGAATATATTATGGATATCATATTGTTATAGGTACTCTAAAAAGAAAAGGCCCTCGTTATTCATGCATTTTGAAGAAAAGCAACAAGAAAATATAGTCATTTTATGTATTGAAACAAATGAGAAAGTTGTCCGGCACTGCGTCACAGTGACATTTCTGATGCAGTCAATTCGAAATACCCATACGTATAGTGATTACAACCTGTTCAAAACCCATTATTTTCTTACTATTCGTCCGATTTCATTCAATATTTCACCAGTCTACCTCTCTGATTTTCGAATTTCTTTAAGTGTAGTGGTCAATTGTTTGGATTATCATTTAACAATGGAAAGTTAATGGATTGGAAACAGTCCAACATCGGAATGACAGGTGGAGTCAAAGTAACATCCCGTTCTATGCCGACACCTGAAATATCAAACACTAGCACTTTCATTCTCTTTCGCTGTTCTCACGAGACTTCAGCAGACATGTCGATTACATGTCCCTTAGAAACAAAATATTAACATGATCAACCTCAGATCTCAATCAACTTGAGAAACTATACCAATATCTTTGAAATGGTGCAGGTTTGTAGAATAAATAACGTGAACAACGAGAGCGTAAACCATTAAAGTGTATTTATTGATACGACGAACACATATCGATGATGAAAATACATGTCAAATGGGCAGGGCGCCCTTTACCTAACTTCACCTTGTTAACAGCGCCGAACGTAACAAAAGACACAGCACCCATTGTTATACATAATGGTTATTACTGCTACTATTTTATACATCTATCCTATTGGCTATTGCTAACTGCAAATACCAGTGCAGAGCATTAATCTATTTACACTAAAAGAAAATACTAAAAAAGTCATGAACGTGATTGATATGCTAAAGTTTTCGCAGAAGTTATGAATATTACAGTTTAAAAGCGTTGCCAATATATAAATCCGTATTGGAAGATATACAGAGAAACAAACAAATCAACGAAACCAAACAACGAAGAAAGTTGATTTATTAAATGAAAAATTACAGAAGGTCTGTAAAATATATCATATCGAATATGTACAACATTGCCGTTTACCTTAGTTTCTCATTCATCAAAAAAATAAATCACAATTGTAACTTTCGAGTAAAGCCTAGATACCAATGAAAAGATTTTCAGTGGAATTTGTAATTTTGGTCATTTTTTCTTATTATATAAAAAACGCAATCGCAAAGACCCATAAGAATTCAACTTGTAGGCAATTCTAAAAACCAAATAATGACTATAGAAATCATGTTCGGATTATTTATGTCACATTCATTTCCCAAAATTTCACTAAGTGACACATTATACTATATGAAATGCCTTATGTTGATTTCTCGAAGTATGTTATAGTTATATATATATTATAACCAATTGTATTACACGGGGTATAGTTACATCAGTGTGGAGTACTCAAATCGTCTTCATCATAATTATATACGACAGTCAAGAGGAAAATGTTGTGATTACACTTGCATTTGATGGAGCAGCCTTCGGTAGGAAGGGGTGGTTGGATGTCCCATCTCAGTAAGTTGGGGGGGGGGGGTGTCATTCTCATGGATACATGAGTAATTAATTTTGGAGATGAAAGAAGAGTCAGAGTTGTTGTTTAAGATTATAGAGATTTCCGAACATTTGTGTTTATTAAAAAAGATTTGGTAATTATCATGAACCTCACAAGAATCCTAATGTTATTGTATATATTTTCCAACACGTGGAATATATTTACATTTAATATACATGTATACATGTATAAATGTACTTGCCTCTGATTTGCTCCATATCGTGTAGATATCAATCTAGCAGTAGGTATTTAATGACACAAAAATCATGCATGTACTGACACCATAACTGGTGCAGATAATAATTTATTCATATATCTACAACTGCCATCAACATGATAGAGGCTCCATGTTCATGTTATTCTCTTACTAGACTTCCATTGCCAGACGAAAGGACTTTTCAAAGGTAGGCCTATATATCCACTCCCCCACCCACGTTCTTTCTGTTTACCCTGTTAAAAATCAACTGTACAACCTTGACTGCTTTCTTCATGATGCCGGATTCCTCCTGAGAGGCAGCTGTTTCGTATCTATTGTAGCAAGCGAGAAGCCAGGAAACCAGTCGTTTCTTCTCGTTATCATCGAAGAGAGATAGTCTGCAAGATTTACTGCCGTATTGAAAGACAGAAAATGCTCGGGGCTGTGAGATCTCGGTTATCATGTCAACGATTTCTGCAAATAATAAAACGGGAAGATATTCCGATTGTGCCGTATATAACGGGCAAGGATAGTGGGATTTTTCTTTATTGTCAAAAGGAATATATTTAGAGAACAGGGAGTAGATGACGATCTAATCCAATACATCCTGGTAATAATACTAAGAGGGACAGCACACATTATACGCAAAATATTGACAATAAATTAACACATATGCTATTGAGTGATTGGGACCAGTCATGGCGATGGTAGAATAGGGTAGGCTTGTCTATAAGAGAACAGGGAGTAGATGACGATCTAGTCCAATACATCCTGGTAATAATACTAAGAGGGACAGCACACATTATACGCAAAATATTGACAATAAATTAACACATATGCTATTGAGTGATTGGGACCAGTCATGGCGATGGTAGAATAGGGTAGGCTTGTCTATAAGAGCACCTTGTGAGTTATGAGCCGGCCGGACCTACCATTTGGGCAGGTCCTTAATCTGCCAGATAATATTACGATTAGACAAGCCGGTTAAAAAAAAATACATTTTAACATGTTCATCAAGTTGACACCACCTCTGTAGTGCCGTCGGTCCATGAATTGGACCCGGGTCTTTAGTTGTAAAAAAATATTTATACATATGAGAATACTAATAATTATCATGTTAATAAAAATGATGATAATGATATTAAAAACCAACTAGAAATGCAATCGTGTCACAACGATGTGCGTGCAATGACGCCATGTTTCTACGTGTCAAACGAAAGAGCTTCTATCGGACTATCCAGAGCAATTTGTACGAAGTCTGTAGCTTCTGTGATAGTGGAGATAGGTAGGGCGAAAGAAAGGCCTCAACAGTGACCTTGATGGGATGGTAGTGACTATGCCTACGAAGAAAGGGCTTGCAAGCACTGCGTGCAAAAACCAATGGGATTTGGTGCATGCTCTTCATTGCAATCAAGATCGTCCTGGGGGCCAATAGCGTGAACCCGATATGCCCCATAGACAATGCGTGTAATGCATGGGCGGAAAACGTACAGGATCTGTATTATGACCGGAGTTAAATTGTTTTTTCTCTCTCTCTTTATGTCTCTTTATGAGCCGTATTTGGTATCATTAGAAAGAGAATTTCATGATAGTTATTGTAAACCACTCTCTTTTTTTCAATGAAAATCCTATCGAAACACGTGATGTGAAATAGATTTATAGGACAAAATGGCGTCTTAAATGGCCCCCATGACCAATTTCAAAAATCCGGCCATGAGGTGCCCTGCGTATTGGAACTCGGCATGTCACTGCAAATTTTCAAGGGAAAAAAAGGTCGTTTAAGGGGCGAAAAGCAGTCTGAAAAAATGACGTCATGGCCAATAAGTGTTATAATCGGGCGGAAACTCGGCGAAATTCGTATAGTGACCCTTGTTCAAATGCGATTTACTCACAATTTTCTGTGTGAACATATACCATACTTGCTATCATTCGAAAAGGCACTTCATTGCGGTCAGTTTGACATCATTGCCATCTGCGCGCAATGTATTGCACGCATTAAACGCGCTATTACGTAATGCATAGTAAATTCATCATTTTTGGCGATAACTTTGCGCTGACATATTCGAATTTTACTAAACTTAGCAGACAGTTGTCACGTATATGGATACATATATCTGTTAAGTTTCATTGATATAGGTATAAGGATCGCCATTTTAGAGCAAGTTGAAGTTATTTTTGAATTTTCTCGAAAATGGCGAATTTGGAGGGCATTTTTCTCAAATTTGGTCAGTGTTAGGGTATATAATTTTGTATATGGCTGGAAAGGGCATATCTTCAAGTATCTAAATCCAAAAAAGGGTACGGGTTTGCCAAGCCATTATGGAGATACGGCCACAGAAAGAAAGCCAATTCCCAGAACTTTAGAGGGCGCTTTTTATGTTTTGCATAGCCATTGGAGCGTAAATTTGACATGGCTATGTGCAATTATAAAATAAAGATACTGCGAGAAGATGAGACGGAACGGAATTGGTTAAAGAAAGTTATTGCAATTTTTAGATTTTTAAGGCTCCATTTTTCAAGAATTTGAGAGATTGTTGACGGAGTCGGTTTCAGATTTGACTTTTGAGTACGAAGATGGCATTTTGAAGGTCAGGTTATACGTCGCAGATGAAAGAACATCTCTTAGACTATCTAGAGGAATTCGTTAAAAGTTTGTAGGATCTAGGATAGTGGAGATAAAGGAATAAAATAAGGCCTTAAAATGGACCAGAAACTGACATAATGGCGCCTGGACGGTTACGCATGAGTGATTCCGAAAATCGAAGAATGTAGTGACCTTGATGAGATGTTAGAAACGATGCCTACGAAATTTGAAAGGAAAAGGACATGAGGAAAGCACCTTACTAGGAATCACAAGCACTACGTGCAAAACGAATGCGATTTCCGGACGATAAGGATAAGGAAAAGGAGAATATTAATTGGGCAGAATGTGAACGAAAACAAGGCAATGACGAAGGTTCGTCATTGCAAAAATGATAATAAGAAACATTTATATTGCGCACGTATACATCCCAGGGAATGCTTAATGCGCCTACAAAGTAGTAGTATTACCTTGGCTTTAGCCCAGCAGCCCCAAAGCGCTAGAAGCATTCACAGATTAAAAGATAGTGGCAAATGTAGATTAATGTTTTGTCAAAGGATACAAGTGCCGCTGCGGGACTCGAACTCGTTTAGGGGTCTAACAGGATGGACAGACGTAAAGATGGTCGAGATGAGCCATTCTGGTCATAACATTTAAGTGAAGAAGTGTACACCTCGATCTTTTAAGAATGCATCACACCACTCTGGAGGAAAGCAATAGTGTTATAAGGGATCTTTTGGTTTATTGTTTTCTAACAACCCAACAGTGGATGGGTAGCCCCAAAAAGCAAACTTTAAACTCAGACCAATTACATTCAGACTTTAATCCCAGACTGTAACTAATTTTGTTTTCATTTTAATTGAATCCTTGACGTGATTCGGGTGTTTAATTTGTTTGTTTGCTAAGCATGTGTATGCTTTTGGCTAAGAAACCAGGGGACCGATGGCTTTAAGTCCTCTTCTTACGGGGCACTATATCGCATCGACTTGGTTCTGTGACCACCCGGTTACGAGATCTCTGAGCCATCATGCCTCCACTGTCAACAAATATTCACCCTATCTGCCCATTAATGCGTTTACTGTAGGCTTGATAGGGTCTAAAATATTAGTAAAAGGAAAAATAGATGTGTAAAATACAGAGATTGAACATTAAGTTAACTCACCTACAGCACGTGTCTGCGCTGTAGCAGTTAACGCCGGAACGAGCAGCAACAGGGCGAAATTCTGGGGTACCACTGAAAGAAGTAGTTAGATTGAGATAAGTGATAAATAGACCCCTAGCAACAAGTTAATCAAATAAATAACATTGTAATACCTTTTTGGAAGTCTTTTTTGGGTAAAAGATCCTTCGAATATACATTACAAATCTTAAAAAACATGTGAAAGTTTCAGAATTTGTTTATTTACAAATAAGAGCTTGTTTTCCTTTGATTTCAGGAATGTTTTTTTTTTTGTTATTCTTTCTCTATAGGTCATTATTACAATAATATTTATTAATAAATACTAGTGAAATTCTATGGAACAAGTTTTCACTACGTACATGTAGGTATATCGACTCAATTAACATAGAGGTGCGATCGTCATGTCATGAGTTATAGATTGAGAGCTCACTGGAACGTTCAAATTCAAAGTTTTATTTACATTTTCGCTAAAAAGAAAGTTTGAAATATATCGGAAAAATAATAAGGATGTTATGAATGTTTAAAATATGAGTAAAGTATCAAACTGCTCAATTGATCAGCCACGGCAGTATGGATTGTGATGTAATCTCCCGTGTAGTAAAATATAATTTATTTCTGTTTCTTCTTCTAAGTGCCATCTTCTTTGGAGCACTACTCAAAATAACACTTTTGCCCATGAATTTCCTGAAATGATTGTGACAATATGGGTTATTCTTGATTCATAAAGTTTATATCTTCTCAGAACTTTCTTTACTAATCTTTTTGACTCTTCAGCCTGATCAGTAAAATTCTGAGAAAATATTAACTTAATCTTTAAGAATATACTACATGTATATTGTCACCACCGTTTCATGAAAAGAGGTAAGAACAAATTTTCCAACTTTGTGGGCAACCTTGTATTATTGAAAGCATATCATCATGTCCTTCCAAAACAAAAAATCCTTCCAAATTTTGTATAATTTACATTTGTGATATCATTTTGTTTGTAAATTTAGAATACTTTTGTCATGCATGACATCACGCTGATGATTACTGATTCCGACATTTTGAAATTCCCATATGTAATGAGATTGGCCTACAATTTAAAAACAAAACATAACTTTCTTCTTGTTTGTCCGATTACATCAAACTTCAATGATCTATTATCAAAATGAAAATTGGAAATATTTTTCATATTTTTGATAATCATGAACACATGAAATGGGTAGGTTTTCATGTATAATATAACACGTGATGAGCTCATAACCCAGTCGGGATTGCCGATACAAACTTTCAATATTATCAGATCCTTAACTTTTTTGTTCTTTGTCCGATTTAACCCAATCTTCACGTAAAGGTTTCTTTTCCTCAAAATTCACCCTAGTTCTTATGCCTACTTCCTAAGAAGGGTCATTCCCTTATTACACCTACACATTTCTTTTAGGCCTTTCCTGAAAATATCCAACACGCCCTTGTATTCATCCGAACTGTAAGATGCAGCTTTCTGTAATGATCCCGAGTCAACAAGAATAGCTTCAAACAAGTGCCAGTTGTGTACCAGCTCTTGTATGTCTTTAATTAACATGATTGTCTTTCCGGGAAGTAGTCGTCGTAGCTCTTCCCACACATTTTCGAGTTGATTTGATGAAGAAAGACTGAACAAGGCTATGGGGTAGGTTGTGTCGATCACTTTGTCTTTTGTGACATGTCTATCAGGTGAAGTTACGACTTTCGTCGAGGCCTGGGAAATTTGGTCGGTGTCGGAAAAACATGCAACAAATTGTGACGTTCCAGAAGCCATGTTCTGAAGGTTACTATCTTTCATACCGGCGGATGAGTTGCTTGTCATTGAAGTTTGGTTTTTAGTAGGTTGCGTCGGAGCAACGTTTGAACAAAGACCACTGCTTAACAGGTCTTCAGGAGAATCATTATCAATCTCTTTCTGACACGTGGAACTGGTGTTGGTAGATCTCAGAACAGAAAAAGCCATACCTTCCTCTCCTGTGGTAACACTACCAGAAACAGACATGCTTTGTGGATTATCACCAGTCCTGATTCTATATATTTTATCCACAGAGGGCGTTGTTGTCAGAGTTGAATGTACCTCATCTTCAGCAATGCGTGAGGGATGATCTGTCACCTTACCGAGGAATTCAGTGAGTCGTGAAAGATCTTCAGCTGGCATTTCAGCTAGATTGTTGCATTGGATGACGCATTTAGAGCACTGAAAGGTGGTTGGCTGGGACTTCCTGAAGATCATCATCAGTGCCATCTTGGTGTTAGAATTGAAGCTCGTCATGGAGTGAACAACAGCTGCAACACGGTCAGGTCCTGTCAAAATATATGCAAATTCTATGCATAACTATAAACTCGTATTCTAGCCATAGATACATAAATACATGCATGTACATTATGACCCCGGATGGATGACAGAAGATAGAGATGGTAACTTTGTGGTGACTTTAAACATCATGGTTAACATAAAGCTTATATACCTGACATATAGATTTTTCTCGACTGTTCAATTCATCAAATAAACCTTTAAAAAAAAGAATTACGAGTTGAAAACGCATGATTATAGAATTACTATTAAAATACCCCGCAGAATCAATATAATTCCTTGCCAATGGGTGAATATCGCCCTCTTTTTCAACTGTTTGTGGAGATTAAGTCTCAACCCGCGCGCTGTAAGGGGAAGACCTCAGGTAAACAAATAGATGCTGTGCACGTACGTACGAGATCATGGATAATTGCAAATGTCCTATTCTTCTTCTTTTGCAATACTTTTGGCAAACTTTTGGCATGATTATCTTCACGTATAAACCGTGTATGAAATTTAAAGCTTTAGTTTGATAAAAGTTTATTTATGTAGCCAGGCACGTAGCCACGGGGGCACGGGGGGGGGGGGGGGGGCGCACGTGCCCCCCAAAAATTTCCAGGATCGGTTGAACTTTTTTAGACCCCTTTTTTACCTCGATCGATTACATGTATGTGCCCCCCCCCCCCCCAAACATCAAACTCTGGCTACGTGCCTGTATGTAGCAACTTTAGAAGTAGTGAAATGTCCCACCTCTCTCTCTCTCTAGATACTTTCATTCTTGTTCTTAATTTCTGCGCTTAAAACATAGTAACCCTTTAGCACTTTCGAGCTACGCGCACTGGAGAAAAAGATAAATTATAGAAGACTTTGCATGCACTTAGGTATATTGACATCAATCTTTTCTTGTTGATATATTTCATTTAGCTGTTTATTTATTTTTCAAGAGTAGACCATGGCTATATTTTTAATTGAATCCTTCTCTAGAATAATCAGATTTATTGTCAAGCCTCCGTAAAAGCCATTCTCACGCAATGATGCTCAAAGCCTCGAGTGCGAACACGTGATAAGCGCTGCCATAAAATTGAATCGCTTTTGCTTCTCATTTAAAAGCACTCTTTCTATTTCAAGCACTCCGTTGTATATACGCAAATCTTTCCATAGTAAAACATTGTTTTCATTGCATATTCTAAAAGGGCTGTATAAAAAAATAACACACACACACACACACACACACACACTTACATCGCTTAAGGCCCCATATTACCGTTACAACGCTCGTGTGTCCAATGACGGAGCAAGAAAGGTGTAGGCCTAATGATCATCATTCTGCTTCTGGCGCCTCAGGTTCGAACTCAATAACGTCTATCTGATAAACCTGTAAATTCAAGATCGTCTCAGATCTTGATATCGTAGCCTAGCTGACTTTCCCTTAAAAAACCTCACCTCTCTCACCCACAGTCACCCTGCCGAACGAAAGCCCAAATACACACACTCACACATGAAACATGGCTGAGAGGAAAGGACCGTTTCTGTACTCTGTACACATTTCGTTTTCCTTCTGTGGTTGATAATGACATTTTTTGGTCATAGTCCTAGCTGACGCATTGAATTCGGAGTGCGATATACATATCCGTCACTATTTACACCAACCCATGTAAATATGAAACATAAATCTGAACTATAATCACTCAGAATGACTCACCATATATCCACTTGAGTCGGGGTAGGAGCTTGCTGTACTTGGCGTCTGCTACGTCAGTGATGGAGTTACGACCTTGTGAAATTGAATGCAACAGAACGACGGCATCGTAGGTATCTCTAGGCTGGAACGACTGTAGGTCTTGCTGGGTGAGTTTCACACAGACGCATCCGAAATCAGCATTCTCACGCTTTATTTGTTCAATTAACTTATCTGTCGAGCTTTCCGTCGACACGGAGAGAAAAGCGATGACAATTTTGTTCCCGCTCGCCATGATGACCTTCTGCCCGTCGTTGGTTGCAACGCTTGACCCGCAGCTTAATATGAAGTCAGTGCGGATAGCTTGCTAGCTGAAACATCTTTTGCGCATTAAGATCAACGTCAGAATGTGGATTGAGGGTAATTTGCAAGTTTGTAATACGATGTGGGAGCTGGAAAAACCCACTGCCTTGTCATTGTGTACATATACGGTCGCGTCTGTAAGGGCGGTGCTTAACTCAATTATTGAGCATGCGCAGTAATTTGTCTGCAAAGGCCAGCAGTCCTGTTTGTTATATGGGGCCTTTCTTGCATGGGGACAAGATCTATTTGGAAATTAAGTTATTTTCTAGTTATGATTGCACAATGTAGTGGGGGAAAACCCACTTGATTCTCATTGTTTTGCCATGCTCTTATTGGTCTGGGAGGTCCTTTAGCACCCGCATGCGCAGTGATTACCTGCATAAGCCACACCTCCAAGTAGTGTTTTCCACGACGCCATCACACATTTTTTTGTATCTCCGCTTCCGAAAGCGAGTCTACCCTGATTCTTGGCTATTCTACATCTCAGTCTCACGGCTAAGCAAATACTTTTTAAAATGAAAAGGCAAAAGAAAAGCCACAACAGGTAATTTACAAGTTCATCATCTGAAATACCGTTTTTCAATTTTCTGCGAAATCAGGAATAACTGGGCAAAGCTTGGCTGGAGAGAAAATTCAGGATAAACTATAGTATTTACTCACATGTTTCTACTCGAAATTCGTTAACAACTCCTGTAGAGATTAACAACCAACAGGAAAATGGCGACACCTTCCCAAAGTGACCTGCTGGAGGAAATAAGAGAGATTCGCGATATCGTCCAAGATTACAAACCAGGTAAAAACGTCACAGTTCCCGACAAGATTTCCTTTCCCGGAAACCTCTTCATTGGATTGTTTGGAAGAACTGGGTGCGGGAAAAGTTCTCTGATAAATTCCCTAAAGTTTGCAGCTCAGGGACGTTTGAGAAAATCGCAATGGATCGAAGTAGCAAGTCAAGAGAAAGCAGGGGGTCACACCATGTTCAGAAAGATCGCTGATTTGACCCAATGCATCTACGTCATTGATAACCGAGGACTAGACAACCCGAGTGCAGAAGAAGTTCATGCTGAAATAGCAGCACAAATCGGTGAGTATTTCATTGGGTTTCTATTTCTTCTTGCGACATTAAAGTAAAGACTGCCAATCACAACAGTTTTGTAGTTTACCAAGTATTTATGAGACCAAAATGATAACAAAACCAACAAGTTTCTCGTCCCCGCCAACCTCCTTTTAAAAAAAATCTTTATTATTCAGAAAAACAAAACAAAAACGGTTGTGCATACAGTATATACAACCATGGACCTAGGTCCATGATACAACTGACCAACGTTTGACGAGTAGTATTTTATTTTTGCAAGCCTATATGGTTTTGTCATCTCTACCGGCGATGAAGATATTAACAACCGTCGCAGGGGTCCTGCGCGTCGGTTGTTTTCGGCAGCTAAATTACCTTCCAAATAGATTTATTTCTGAGATATAAAATTGATTATCCAGCTTTAAGCACGTGGTCTTCGTAATAAAGGTAGCCACAGTAATGTTTTTGATATTTAGATTATTATTTTTTTTACTTTCCTAATACAATCCATCAAATCAGTCCATGAAATCATCTTGATGGGTTTCTCTTTTCCATTTATATTTATTTTAGACGGAGACCGAGGCTACAGTGAACTGGTCCAATGGTTAGGTGAAGAAGTCCAACGGTTCGATACCCCGGCGGTTGATCTAAAGAAAGGACACCCAATAACATGTGTTGTTTTCGTGTTTAGGTAGGCCTGTCAGTAACTGCAGTGGATGTTTATTAATGTTGATTCAGATACACAGAATGTTCAGTTAACATTTAAAAGCAGATATTACTAGCACTCTGGCGGGTGTTATATAAATTTGGCTTCGACTAGTGCAAGCGTTTGATAACTCAGGGGGGGGGGGGGGGATCCAGGAGCCCGAGTCCCCCTCCCCTGGCCATCAAAATAGGTTAAACAAAGATGGTAACGTAAATTTCACCTTAAAAAAAGGGGAAAAAGAAGTCCACCCCTGGCCAAAAAAAGAAGGAAGTAATTATGTTTTGTTTTGCTCAAAGGGGGGGGGGGGGGGGGGGTGGGGGAGGTGTTGATTAACAAAAATAGCTCCATACCCTCCCCTTCCCCCCAAACAAATAAAAATAGCTCAACACCCACCACCCCCCGCTAATTTGGCCGGCCGGCTAAGTCGCCGCTAAATATTTTCTCACGAAAAAATGCTAACCACCCCTCCCTCCCCTTCCCCCCGCTGATTCGGCCGGTCGGCTAAGTCGCCGCTACATATGTTCTCACGAATCGACCCCCTTTGGGCCCACGCCCTCACCGCTGGCTGGATCCGCCCCCTGTGATAACTCATAGCCTATGCGAGAACCTAACCCAAAACAGTGACGTAGCATCGGGGATGCCACTAAATCTTAACAAAGGCCTACTCAATAACATTCACAAAAATTGTTCCTAAAGGACAATAAACTCGGCAAACCCCAAATTACGTACATTAAGACAGGGGCGGATCGTGGAGGGGGGGGGGGGGGGGGGTGGGGGGGGGGTGGGGTTGTTGTTGAGTAAAAAGAAATAGAGCTCCATACCCCTCCCCCCCCCCCCCCCCCCCGTTGAGCAAAACAAATCATTTTAGGTATTTCCGAAGATGTACAGTTTCAATTAAAAAAAATTTATAAATTCGAACAAAATAATGATGAAGTCACTAAGTAACAATTTTCAAGCTGACCCCTTTTTTTCTACTCTCTTCTTTCTGTTATATTAATAGCGCTATTCATGACATCAAATCGGATTTTGCTGATCTAAATCTCTTGGTTGACTTTTTGCACCGTCGCCAAGGTAATTCATAAACTATTTGTCTTTTTTAAAATCCCATGTAATCCATTGTAATTTTCCTTTTGACAAATAGAAATGAAGTCACACAAATCTTTTCCACTCCGGCTCAAATTTGTATCTCACAAAACGAGAATCCAGTTTTAAAGCTTAATTTGCTATGTGTTTAGTGGTAAATTATAATAATTAAAAAAATACATGAAGACAGTTTAATTATGTAGCTTAAGGAAACGAAAATTGATAAGTATGGCTATTATTTTTTCATCACCAAAATGTATCCATGTTTCGTATCATATTTCTATTCTTTGTAAACTTTGTCTGAGCCTTAATTTTACATGTGAGCGAAACACATATTCATGTTAAACTATATCATAGTTTCAATATTGTTCAAATATGACGTAGGGGTCCATAAACTGAAAATATATTAGGTGCAAAATGTACAACAACTTAAATAATGTTCAACTCCTCAGGTTATGTTAATAGATCTTTTTGTTTTTTCTTCTCGTCTTGTGATTATGTATACCCAATAAACAGAACACCAAAAAGTAACCTCTTTTGGGAGTGTATTTTAAGTGATTTTAAAGTATAGTGCCTTTTGAACTAGATTAAAACGTTATCGACACGTGCCTTCATTTAAACAAAAAAGGTACTCCTGTTCACGTTTTCATCTAACCTAAAAACCACCAGTTTATCACGTGACTGGAGTAACGTGATTCCACTTACCTCTGTAAATCAAGTGTTTATGACCAAATAACCACTTGACCAAGCAACGAGTTTTTTGTCAGTTAACCGATGGTGGCGATAAATACGTAATTATTTGGTCTTGTAAGCACCTTTATTGATTGGTTTCACAGGTTATCCAAGGTTTGTGGTAATAATCACGTTACTTACACCGGCTAATCGTCTTTTTGTTCTGTCCGTGAATCTCTGGTTATATTCAACTAGTAATTCTGAGGTGGCTTACACACCTCTTTAAGAGGTTTCAAAGTTACCATAAATATCTTGGTTATGATCACGTGGCTCAAGCTGATTACTAATCTAAGCTGTCAAAACGTGATATGTAGGTGTGAAAATTAGTAATTATTAAGTATTTTAAAACACCTTTTTAAATGGTAGTCAAAGTTGCAATAAGTTCCGCGGTGATGATCTCGCGACTCAAACGGATTATTGATCTAAGCTGGTCATACGTGACTTTTAGGTGTGAAAATTAGTCATTATTAGGTGTCTTAAAACACCTATTTAAATGGTTTCAAAGTTACCAAAACTTTCTTGGTGATGATCACGTAGTTAAAACTGATTACTAATCTAAGCTGTGAATCCGTGATATTTAGGTGTAAAAAATTAGTAATTATTAGGTGTCTTAAAACACCTATTTAAATGGAAGTCAAAGTTGCCATAAGTTCCGCGGTGATGATCTCGTGACTCAAACGGATTATTAATCTAAGCTGGGCATACGTGACTTTTAGGTGTGAAAAATTAGTCATGATTAGGTGTCTTAAAACACCTATTTAAATCGTAGTCAAAGTTGCCAGCAGTTCCGCGGTGATGATCGCGTGACTCAAACGGATTATTAATATAAGCTGGGTATTCCGTGTTTTCCATGTGTGAAAATGAGTTATTCGTGGGTGTCTTGATGGTTTCACAGTTACCATTTAAGTTCCGTGGTGATAATCCCGTGACTGTTGGCATATTTCTATGTTCACCAGTTGATAACTGACTGTTGGCATATTTTCATTGCACCAGTTGATAACTGGAGTGTGCATATTTCCATTTGCACCAGTTGATGACTGAGCGTTGGCATATTTCGAGTTGACCCAGCTGACACCAATTCATTTGCATATTGAATATGGGGTGCGTGCAGATCTATGTTTTTTAAACAATTTATCTGAATTTACAGCATATTTCTTAATTAATGATGATTTAGTTATATGCAATTCATTTCGAAAATACTACAAATATAAATTACCAGTTATTAGGACATTTCGCTACTTCGTATAAATAGTTAAACATGAATAAGGGAAACATTAACTGTGAACTAAAATAATTTCAATAAAGTACAAGTATACGATTTTTTTTCTCGATTAATTCAACTATGTAAGTCTACTTATTACCAATGCCCTTACATTGGAAATACAGACGTACCAGTATTGAAGTATTGTTGCTGTTCAACTGGTTGGAAGTTTTACCAAATGGTTCTAATGGCTCAGCTAGACCAGTTGAATTATAACTGGCCTGGATCAACTGGATCATTTAGCCCATTTCAATTTCCAGGGTTACCAGTTGGCATTAAATGGTTCATCAACTGGACAAGTTGCAACTAGCTTTCTCTTCTGGGATGTTTGCACCCCCCCCCCCCCCCACCCAACCCCCTCTAATCCCAAACTGCTTCCGGCGCGCCTGGACGTAATTATGGAAGATCCAAGACACGATGTTCAGAAACGGGATGAGAACGTCATTATTTTGGTTCATTTATTGTGTAACATTTGCGTAATTATTGGGTTGAACGCGGGTTACAGTAACATACTTCCTCTTCGACGTAAATTTCACGTGAATGTAGAACATGATTCATCTCAAGTCAGCCTCGTAATATTCACGTGAATTTCACGCAGATATTTTGACTAAAACTATCACTAACGCTTCACGTGTTTCTGTGAAGCGATAATTTCGTGTATGAAGATGTAATTTCATAACCAAACAAACACGGGAGTATTAGGTTTACAAACCATGGTCTCCAAGGTAGGGATAATCACGTTATTATAATGGTGATATTGCAGTGACAATTGTGTGATTTAGTGTACGTGTGTTTTAAGTTACCTAATGCAATAAACGTATTAACACATTTACGTAAATGTCCGGTGTTTAAAGAACGTAACTCTCCTTAAGTCGATACCTTGATATTAACGTGATTTTCACGTGATTTTGTTTATTGGGTAATGCAGGGTGTTACCCCATTGCTGTCATCACCCACGTTGACGTAGCCGAGCGAAACGACATCGACATCCTGCTCGCTGTTCTCCGGGTCTCAGGGATCGCCGATATCTACGAGGTCGCTAACATCACCAACGATAAGACCAAACTAGATGAGCAGTACCAACTGAATCTTCTGAACCTGATAGAGAGATGCATGACCATCGGAGACAATACAGCTGTCTTCAAGCACTACCAACGTGTGGAGCTGGAGCAGAAGGCGGAGATGGCGAAGATGGGTCCGACAGAGAAACCAGTGCCAACAACAAAGGTTTCACATCAAGAGGTTCAAAGCGTCAAGAGGACGGAGAAGAGTCAGGAGTGGGAAATGGTGGAGGGGGAAAGAAGAGAGGTCGAAAAACTCAAGAATGACCTTGAGAAGAGAAGAATAGAGCTGGGGTTCCAGGAGCAGGATCATATGAAGATGGTTTTGAAGATGCAGCAACATGATCTTCAGATAGAGTTTGAGAAGCAGCAGCATGATCTTCAGATTGAGCGAGAGAAGCTGGAGTCCCGCGAGATGCAACTCCAAGAAGAAGAGCGGGAACGTCGGTTCCAAGAACAGTTGCGGAAAATAGAGACCGACAAACGTGAAGATCTCACGCGCATCATGGAGGCCAACAGATCTCATGGTCCTCGTTTTCATGCAGAATTTCACCTTCATAGCTGTCCAACACAGTGATCAATTAATTATATATACTGCGTCGATTGTATGACACATACTTTGCAATTCATTCATTCGCTTATTATTTTCCTTTCATAGGACAGGGCACTCTAACAGCCAAAAATGATTTCCGTAGGGTCTACCGACATTTGCTTCTCGATCAATTTTCTTACACTAAGTTGAATTCAACCCTGGAGGCTGGACCCAACATTACAAGTCAACATAACCCTCACCGTAATCCTGACCTATAACATAATGAGCAACCCCAACACTAAAGCGGTGGCGGATCCAGGGCGGGGGCATGGGGGCGCAGGCCCCCACCCCGGCAAAAAAATGATGGTAACGACAATTTTACCTTAAAAATATGGAGACGGGCACCCGCCCCCTGGGAAAAAAAGAAGAAAAAAAAGATGGTAAACACAATTTTACCTTTTTTTCATCAGGGGGAGGGAAACATAAGTAGTTCATGAATCCAGTGACAGATGGGCTTATATAGCAATTTGTTGTGAGTGTCTTTGTTTCTTCGAGATGCAGTACAATCTAAGTTAATGTCCAGTGAATTATTTCGGCAAATTGCAATACCATACCTCATTGACATATTGAATTCAATTTAAATTTAACTGAAATTTCGACACATCATCTTCTGTGACATTTTGATGTAAAGATCGTGCTGGTACATTTTTTTTCTTTTTAAACTTTAATTTCCCTGCAATTTTGTGTTATACTATTTAATCAAAACTTGGAAATCACTCTGAAATTGATTGCAATGTTTCATGAAACGAACTTTACGTAAATAATTTTAACAACAAACCACAATTGCATCTGAATCATCAAAGAGTTTTATTACATTATTTAATTGTTTTCCTTCTTATTCAAAGGCACTTCAGAATACACTTTGACAAATTTATGTTTTGCATGACCTTCAATAGTGGCTTTAGACGAAATTTCAAATTTATTTCGTATTGAAATATATTTTGCATTATTATTGTGTCATTATTTTGCTTAAGACAACCATTTACCCACAATTTTCAATAACCTTTTTTTCAGAACGTTTACATGTGTACCCACCCTAGTCTGATTATTGCATTACCAAAAACCCTTATAATTGCCCTCGTACCTTTTACATGTTTAAAATCATTGTTATGTAATTTGCCATTTTCATGTACTCTGAACCTGATTTAAGTGGAATATTTTGAGTAAACTATTTTATATTTACCGTTGTGAATAGTGATAATAGTAATAATATTGATATAAATTACTGTACCATAATATTGATACTTAAAATAGCTAAAATAATGATGATAGTTGTAATAATAAGAATAATAATACAAATAGTAGTATGGTGTAGTTAACGAGTGCTAACTGGCACTACCTGTAAGAAAAGAATTTTTGATTATATTTGTACTTAATCTTTTTCATTATGATTTAATTGCTTTAATTATTACATGTTATTACCTATTTTATTTCCTGTAATTTTGATGTTTGCTTTTACCATTGTACAAAACCTGTAATTCGGCTTTCGAGTCGCAATTGATTTTTCTATTGCAATAAACCATTACTACTACTACTACTACTACTACTTAGAACTAGAAGATGAAGTAAGACATTAATACACAAAGATCGTCCTGGGTAACAGTGTATGAAATTTTGTATTTCTAGTATATCATATCTAGAGTTGACTTATTAACAATAATAATTTCAGTACTTCTTGTGAAAATTCGCCAACGCTTTAACATAAAATCAAGTAAGAAAAAAAAGGTCAATAGGTCCAGCAGTCCCTTTGAAAATTCAATTTTCCGGATGTTTATTTTGAATGGGATGGTCAGGACCCCATGTGATTGGTATTTATTTCAGTATAAATTAAATCTACATACATTTGCTAAACTAAACATTTGAAGAAAAAAAGCAAGACTTGATAATTCTATGCGGAGTCATAGACCAGTTGACATAATGACTTCAAGGTAATACAAAGTTTTGGTATGGGGTCATGAATTTGGTTCAAATGAACATATTGGAAGCATATGCAATTTTACAATATCCAATGTTCGCCATCGCGGTTGTAATCGAATCTAAAGTGATGATATTGTAAATAATTAACTCTTTATGTTGTATAACTCCCTCTCAAGAGTGATATTACTGTAACTTTAAAACAACGTTTTGCTATTCCCGTTTGGGAATTATATTTCAGAACTGCATATTCTGCATTTTCATGGTCGCAGCTACCATGGAATGGCCTTAATAGGCACTATATGAAATATTTAAAATTTGCCGGGATGACCGGTAAATTTTAATTATTCAATTTCTCGAAACAGAAGTATTTTAGGGGCTAAATTTTCCAGTGCTTATAATACATCCACAGGGTGCATGCATTTGTACCGGACACAGACAAGCAGACACATTTATCCAAGTAAAATACTGTACCGGTTTTCAACTATCATAACTCTACCTATTCTCACTCGGTCACTAAGCTCTCTCGTACGTTAAATAAAAAAAGAATCATTTTTTGTTAAATAATGTACATTAGAAAGCCAATCTACGCGAAGGCCCCGGAATTCAGAGATGAGGGATTTGCTCTTTGAAGGGAAGGAAGTAACTCATTTTATAGACAGGTGATAATATCGAGATCCAAACTCATCCGAAGCGTGTGAGGGCATCCCTCGAGTTTAATTGCATTACGCCACTCCTTTTTGCTTACTAGACAGAAAAGCTCTGTCTAGTAAGAAAAAAGGTGTGGCTATTGTTGGCCTTTTGTTGATAGGTGATCTTTTTTGCACTTTTCAATTTTAAGAATCTCAGTAAGTTTCAATAAATATGTGTATATAACTTTAATGTTGGATGGTTTCAAGGCAAATGATACATACCAAAAGATGAATGAAACAGCTGAAGAGAGAAAAGAACTGAGGGTTCATGCTTAAACTCGCCAAACAGCAGAGCACCAGAGAGAGAGAGAGAGAGAGAGAGATGTAGAAAGAGAGAGAGAGAGAGAGAGAGAGAGAGTTGTATATAAAGGCTCGGTCTATGTGGCGGAAAGTAAGCGTAGTTACATTTCAGGGTAAAGTTCACAAAATCCTTTCGAGGTGGGGGCCCCATAGTTTCTATAAACATGTATTTTTGATTATAGGCCTATCCTATTGTATGCTTCCATGTTAATTAATCATGACTATACAAGCGTCCCGTGTACTCAAACACGCACACACTTGTGCTTGATATGTGTGTGTTTTGTCAGTCTGTGTGTGTGTCTGGGCATGCATATCATTTTATTGTATTCTTATAAATCATCCACCACCACACACACACACTTTGGGACCTGCCAACGCGACTGTTTCAGGGGCTGTCAATAGGTTAATTCTCTTTTTAATTTACTTTTCGATAGAAAATGAAGCATTGAACCTTCATCAATACCAAAAAGCACAACAGCCTTCATTACCCCCCCCCCCCCCCCCACCACGAAACATCTACTAACGCTGTACATATCATATTGGGAAAACCCACTTTTGTTAACTTTGTGTGATGCAAGCCAGTCTTACGACACACGAGTAGAATTTAAGTTAATGGGCCGGTGGTGACTTAGGTTCCCAATAGTTACTTTCATTGAATTGTGGTTTGTGTTTATTATTTTTTCTATTTTTCTATTGAATCAAACAAAAACAACTATTATGTTTTTCACAAAAGTCCTCTTTTAGACCCAATTCAAATAGCTTCTGATATCGTGAGATTAATTTTCCATCCTGAATGTAATTATTTCAAAAAGATTGTCAAAAGATTTGTCTGATCCATCCAAAAAACAAAAACAATCATCTGCTAACAGAGAGCTCGTTTCTACTTGATTATTTACTGTAATTCCCTTAGCATTTTCATTATATTTTATCAAAAGAGCCTCTGTTCCAATGACATATACACAAAATTAATTGAAAAATGGGACAACCTTGCAATATTCTTCTTTGTTTGAAATCTTGCGTTTGTGGTTTACAGCCTGATGCTACGTAACAATTTTCCAATAAACTACAATCCAATGAATACTGAAAATACAACATGCAACTCAACCAAAAGAGTACCACTGCTGCCTGCTGGTTAATTGTTTTTTGTATGCCACATTGCCACATTGATATTTGTAACAGTCTTCTTTTCGAACTTCCTCAGCGACAAATCAGAAAATTGCAGACTATTCAAAACTCAGCGGCAAGATTAAGTCGAAAATATGAATCAATCACTCCCGTATTTTGTTTAAACTATTAGTTTTTGCATACGAAAGCTATGCCCCTTCCTATTTAAGTGAACTATTATCGTTGTATCGGCCTACTCGTACTTTAAAGCCCCACTGCACTACTTATAGCTACTTGCGCCCTCTATAAACAAACGGTGCATAATCGATGACCATTGGTCCCCCATGGTCCTCTTTTTCTTATGTTAATGGAGAGCTGAGTTGATGAGATAAACACCTGTCCAGTGACATTGCAGGATGGTTTAATCCCTCCTGTAAACTAGTACAGATGGGCTTTAATATCAAGCTCAAGAGCATTATTAATTGTCCCTCCCACTTCAACTAAAACATACGGTGAACGTTCCTTTAACCACGCCTCCTCAGTTTTATAATAATAATAAACAATATTTATAAGGCGCTTAATACTGGTGTCTCTAAGCGCACCATATTCTGACTTAACAATTATTTACCAAAACTTATAATAAACACACAACTTATACATCTGTTCTTTATTCAATAAATCATGCATATATAATAATAAAAAAGAAGTTAAGAGTGAGATCAAACATACACACAAGAGGTCAAACATAGGATCAAACATAGGATCGAACAAACAAAAAATAAGACGGTGTGCATCTCCTTTGACCGACTCACAACTGCGGAATATTATTTATGAATTAAAAAGGTGCGTTTTCAGCAAGGACTTGAATTGGTCGAGAGAATGGATATTATGAAAGTGCGCTGGTAATTTGTTCCAAAGGGTAGGGGCATTTACTGAGAAAGCTCGATCGCCATATTTTGTAACGGTACGAGGTCCGAGGGTTAACTGCAAGGTTGATGATAGTTTTATGTAATGAACTTCCAGATTCCATGAGAAATCACAATGATTAAAACAAGTTTAAGATTTATAGTCTTAAAAGGTATTTATTCAATGTTAAAAGTGTACACCCATGAACTTGGTGTCCAGCACTACATGTACTTTTTTGCTTCAAGGTGAATTTTCTAATTTGTATTACTTTTCCTTGTAATTCTTTCCTTTCTATTTAAGAATAGGGACATGCTATCCTGTAATGTGTTATGCGCTATAAAAGAACTGAATATTATTATTATTATTATATCAAAATGTAAAGAATTACTATCTAACCAATTTTCCAAATTTCCCAAAACTGTGCATTACCTGTTGTCTTACATGTCCAATTGAGTTGATAAGAATATGATATACAAAGGAGCAAGTGAGAAAGAGGTGAGAGCGGGCAGAGAGAGAGAGAAGGAGAAGGAGAAAGGAGAGAGAGAGAGAGAGAGAGAGAGAGAAAAGGATAAAGAGAGAGGGGAGGGAGTAGAGATAAAGAAATAGAGAGCACACGAGAGAGAGAGAGAGAAAGCGAGAGAGAGAGAGAGAGAGGGAAAGGGAGGTAACAAGAATAAAGAGAGAGGAGAGGTAAAGAAAAAGGATAGAGAGAGAGAGAGAGAGAGGTGGTAAATAATAGGCCGACTCAAATTTTTAAAAATTTCCCACAATTCCTAAAGCCTTGAGCACATTCGAGATCTATCAGGCTAAAGTACAGCGCCTACTGTATAGTCAAATAGTTCAGACATAGTTAAGCACAACGATTGACAATGATTTCTGTCTGCACATTAGCGGTGGTGGTGTATGGTGGGAGAAGGGGGAGGCAGCTATAATGTATTCATCATTACCCTGTCTCCCCCCAAATATCCCACTGACGATTTCATGATAAATTGATTGATGTCATCAGTCATAAAGAGCGGGAAAGTTTGTTAGTAGAGCGTAATGCTTAATGGAAACCCATGCAGAAAACGCAAAATATATAAGAGAGTAGACAGGAACATCATATTAGGTAAAGTGTGGTTATTCTAATAGAATGATTTTAATCAATGATTATCGATGAAAGTTCGTTCCTTCATTTTCTATAGTAGAGTGAATGAAACAGTGACGTTGGCAGGTCCCAAATTGTATGTGTGTGGTGGTTGATGATTAATAAAAATACAATATAATTATATGCATGCCAAGATATAGACGCAGACACGCAAACACACACACACACACACACACACACACACACGCACGCGTGTTTGATGTGTGTGTGTGTGGGCATTCATAACATTTATCACCAAGGAAACCGCATTATGATCGTGTATTAAGCGGCTTGTTTCTCTGTGGAGAACACAATGAGTACTTGAAAAGCTGGAACTAACCAGTAGTCTAGTCTCGAGTACACTTTTAGAGAGAATTGTCACCATGTAAATTGTTTTTTAATAGGATTAAATTTTCCTCGAAACATCAACTAAATCGTATTATTGTTGAAAGCTCTTAAAAATTGGGCTTTGGGATGTTAACATGGGATATACTAAATGTGTCTAATTTACGGTTTTGAACAAATTTATAATCACAACCAACAACTATCACATATTTTGTGTGTTTCAATCCCCCCCCCCCCCCCCCATATATTCAATAATTTATAGAATATTCGTTTCTCAGAACTCTTGGTAGGTGCGGAGACAGTAAAGAGAAGGTTGAGTTCTGGGGAGAGGTGAAAAATAGTTTGAGAGCGTTTTTATTGTTATCATGCAAGTGTGGAAGAGCTTCAGATAAAAGATGTTCCCTGAAAAGCCTGGCTCTTTAAATGCCTTCATATTCTAAATATGACATTTAGCAGCTTAAAAATGAGGACCTCATTTTTATGCCACATGTTTGTAGTCCCATATAGCTCTTTCCGTGTTCAATGCTTGTTACTTAAGATTGGGCCTAATTTATATCATTTTGATGATTCCAGAACCTTGCAGTACACACGAATACTTTTTTTTTTTACTACATGATGAACTTTTTCTGATCGAGTCCACCCCCTTTCATGACCAAAAAGTACCCTTTCCATTTCCATGTGGGCATTCATAACATTTATCACCAAGGAAACCGCATTGTGATCGTGTATTAATGCGGCTTGTTTCTCTGTGGAGAACACAATGAGTACTTGAAAAGCTGGAACTAACCAGTAGTCTAGTCTCGAGTCCCGCCCCCCCCCCCCCCCACTCAGGTTTCAAAATGACCGCATGCGTGTTGCCAAAATGTCCTTTTCGTAACAAAAGAAAAAGGTCGAGCCGTATTGACTTTACACACCGGACTTTTGCTGAAAAGGGGGGGTGCGGAAAAAGGCTCGTATACAAAAGAAAAAGGTCGAGCCGTATTGACTTTACACACCGGACTTTTGCTGAAAAGGGGGGGGGGGTCGGTTGGAACACGCATATGCGTACCCTAAATAACACTGAGTGGGGGGGGGGCCGGGTCTCGAGTACACTTTTAGAGAGAATTGTCACCATGTAAATTGTTTTTTAATAGGATTAAATTTCCCTCGAAACATCAGCTAAATTGTATTTTTGTTGAAAGCTCTTAAAATTGGGCTTTGGGAAGTTAACATGAGATATACAAAATGTGTCTAATTGTACGGTTTTTAACACAATCATAATCACAACCAAAAAGTAGCATATCTTTGGGGTATTTTTTACTCAGATATTCAATAATGTGAAGAATCTGTCTTTCTCAGAACCCTTGGTAGAAGCGTACACATTACGGACTTATAGATTTGCAATTCTCTATTAACACAAACATGAAATTAATCCTCTACTGAAAACTAAATGGCAAATACCCTTTTCCATCTCTTGTAAAATAACATTTGACCTCGTCAACTGTTATGTTATTGGAAATCAAAATCACAACGCCTTTTGAATGATTAGTTCCATTGTTGAAATAAAATAAATCTAGTTGCCCTGGGAAGAATTTTCCCTCCGTCGTCTCTCTCTTGTGTGTTGTTTCCCTTCCCAACATTCTGTTCGGCATTGTCAACGAAGTCTATGAAACTGGTCTGTTGCGTCTGGTCGCGTGCTTCAGCATTGTCTGGCTTATATGATACAGTTTTGTTATGTTTATTATTGGAAGACGTCCGGCGATCGCGTTGATCATGTTGAACTGGCGCGTGTGATGTTGCTACCGTATATTATGGTTATACACATATTAATTGACATTTATTGACATTCGTGAATTCAAAAGGCAAATACTAGCCACACCTTCTAGCCTACAAGAGAGAGCTTTTGTTCAATATAGTGGGGAGGGGTGGCGAAACCCTCTTAACCCGAGGGTCGCACCCCACACGCTTCAGACGAGTTCGTACCTTGATATTAAAGGTCCCATTTGCAGGCCAAACAAAATGAAAAGGTTTAATTCCAACGGCATTTGAAAGATAACACTAATTTAGGACTTCCTAAAAAAAGAAAAAAAAGGGGGGGGGTGGAGCTTGAAAATGTCTTTTAGTGGGACAATAACGACTATTAGTTGTCGAATCGACTTAAGTGCTACCGAGACAATAAGTAATAGTCTGATTTTCTGACCATTGTACCGAATGGTCGTACGTTTTGTGCTGCGCAAAGATTCAATCAGTTTAATTTTGGCCATTACAAGAAGTGGGTTATTGATGTAGACAAATGCTCATGTACCATTCACAGCTATTTTTATGTATGTTATTACTAAAGAAGAAAAAAGCCAGTCAGTCAGTCAACAGTGTGCTAGGGATGTCTAGCAAGTAAAGGGTTTCGTTGCATAATTTGAATGTTAGGACTCTGCTAACGTTTAAATTTCGCAGATAGGACATACATGACATATTCATAATTCCTGCAAAGTTCTACAGAATTTGATGCTGGCTGCAAAAGGGACATAGTATCTTTAATGCTTGTCTATGAATATGAGTTGCCTCCTTCTCTTTAGAGAGTAAGCCCCTACCTCTGAATTCGGGGCCTTGGAGTACACTGGCTTTCTACTATTAAAACAGTTTTAAAAATAATGATTCTTTTAACATACGAGGGAGCTTAGCGACCGAATGAGAATAAATAAAGAGGTGAATGTTGAAACCATGTACAGTATTTTAGAGCACTATAAATAGCATCCATGATTTTACTGCAAAACGATTGATGGCACGTTATTCTTTGTTCTGTTAGGAATACGGACAAACGAATTGCACTCTCTTTTTAAAGTGACTCGCTAACATTGTTTAAGGTTGATGAAAAAAACTGCGTAATTTTTGTATGAAATATTTATTATTATGTTTCTTCTACTGTACTAACCCTCTAGCTCTCCCAACCATTTTTGAATTTTCTCAAATGTTTTTCAAATCAGAGTTATCAATAACGAAAATAAGAGTAGTAAAATGATGGAGAGGTATACAATACCTTTATTAACCCATTTCCTTTACACGAAAAAAAAATAGTCATAGTTGTAACACGGAACAAATAACAAGCAATGGTTAGATTATGGGAAAAGCATAGAATGTGGATTTGTATAACGTGCAAGCAGGATGGTACAACGACAACCTCCATACTCAAAAGAGCTCTGCATTGACTGTGCTTTAATTTTTTTCTCCAACATTTGAATTTTCAGGGGAGAATGATGAAACCCTGTACCTTAAAAAAAATGGCTTCAGATGAACCTGGGAATTCCCACTTCAGTCACATGACCGACTATGCCTTAACAATTATCCACCAGTTGATTGATCAGGGGAGGGTGATGAAACCAAGGAGAGTGTCATTAAATGACTTAATGACACTCTCCCTTGTGATATTGTTTCAGATGAACCTGGGAATCCCACTTCAGTCACATGACCGACTATGCCTTTATTAACAATTATCCAACATTAGATACTGGTGATACTGGTGATACCCTGGTGATACTTCGTAGAAAAAAATATGGTTTCAGATGAACCTGGGAATCCCACTTCAGTCACATGACCGACTATGCCTTTATTAACAATTATCCAACATTAGATACTGGTGATACTGGTGATACTGGTGATACCCTGGTGATACTTCGTAGAAAAAAAATATGGTTTCAGATGAACCTGGGAATCCCACTTCAGTCTATCCAACATTTGATTGATCAGGGGAGGGTGATGATACTTCGTAGACAAAATATGGCTTCAAATGAACCTTGGAATCCCACTTCAATCACGTGACTAGGGGGTGGGACTATGCAGATTAACTCCGCCCCTGGGCTGCATTTAGTTGAGTACACTACACGGTTTCCTTTATTATGGGATGTCGCAAATTATAATTTCAATTCGCTATAGCCGTTGAGGGCAATCAGACTGATTTTCTCCACATCAACTGAGCTTGGATCCGTCCAGTGTCCATCCATATAGTGAAGACGAGTTCTATCCGTAGCTAACCAAAATGTCTTCAGAACCTATCCTAAGCGACAGCGAGCTGACAGAAGAGATTACCGAGCAACGGGAAGAAGTGCTGACATATAAACCAGGCAATGTATCAACATGTGCAGATAGTGTGGACTTTCCGGAACAACTGTATATAGGTAACAATCAAACAAATTTAATCTCGAAATTTTACTCGCAAGTTGAACTTGAACTAACGGCATCAAATCAGGCGCAAATCTACGCGGGTGAAGGGAGACAGGAGGGGATGGGGGGGGGGGGGGGTGATTGATTAGACCCTTATAACTCTCAAGTCCTTCCTGTTTCCTTTATTTTTCAACACTTAAATCTCTCTTTTCGAATTCGTGCATTTTTAATAACAGGAATTATTACAGATTAGAGATATCCTTCATTACCCGTATACCCTAATAATACAGAGTTTCTTATGATGTTAGTGCCTTCAATACGGAGAAAGCATTTCTACCGAGTCATTGTTTGATCTTATCCCAGTGCTAAAATAATAATCAATATTCTTTCCAGACTTCTATAAAACATCCATCGCTATAATCCATAACTCCTGGATACTTGTTTAAGTTTTCGATGTCAGACATATTTACATCAGCATATTTTCATTCTCATTTTCATCACCGTCATTATCATCAACATCATCATCACCATTACCAGTTATTTTTCTTTTCATCATCATTCCCCCCCCCCCCGTCCCTATCCAATGCTATCACTCTATCAAGCAATTGCTTATTGTAATAACCCTTCTTCTTCTGCATATTTCTTGATTAATAATTCTAGGTTTTGTGTTATCAATTACATTTTGTTTAATGTCATCGTTTATTATTATTATTATACTGTATACACGTTATAATAACTTCAATATTTCGTATATTTTGCATTGCTGAAATGTAATTTGATTTCTATGTTGCAGAAGAAAACAAATTTAATAAAAGAAAATAATAGAAAACAGAATATAGACTGGAAAGGTGTGTAATATAATTTTTTTTGAACCTATGCTTCGTGAAAATATAAGCCCTAGGGACAATTTAACTCCCTTGTGGTCCAAAAACTATATATTACTCCACATCCGGTTAATATATGTTATATTAGAATTAGATAATAGTCTTGATTGAATTTTCATGTTTAAATTTTTTTCTATTGAAATGGAAAACCTATTCACATATTTCTTTTAAATGATCAAGGATAGTTCTTGAATGATCAGTTATTTCGTGGGGATACCAATTAATTTGTATTTTAACTGCTTCTATACTTGTGTATTTATCTATTTTGTGTTTGCTGTTGTTATTTGTTTTATTCTTACCAAACAGGGCCTCATGGGAGACCATCAAATTGGTGATATGTTACACCCTGTATATCAGAAATAAATAAATATATAAATAAATTACACTTTGTTACATGAAATTAAAGGGATTATTTTGTGTGAGATAATGAAAAACTGAGTGTCAAATGTGAAAGCACATACCATTCAAAGGACAAAATCATCTTTACTTCATCAAAATCGGTTCAGAGACGGCTGAAATATCCATAAATAAAACCCTTTCTAATATTTGTGGGGCACCACAAATATTCGATGATTTTGAACGAGCCAAGAACTTTACATACCTCGTATTCAAATCACATTTTAGACTTTTACATATGTAAGACAAAATCTAAGTAAAATACTTACTGATAAGCATTGTGACATCACATGGTCAATAATATATATTTGCATATGTATGCTCATGCTAAGTCATGTATAATTTTTGGTTCAGAAAAGTCTCTTTTTTTATTGTTACATTGGTGTGCGACATGGAGAACATGGATGTATATCTCAAGCTTTTTACATCATTGTATGCAGACGATACAATAATTCTTGCACAAACTGAAAGTGATCTTCAACTTGCTCTTGATACGGTATCTGATTACTGTAAAAAAAATGGTTTCTTAAGTTCGAAATGTTGATGATGATATTGTAGAAGTTTTTGATGAATACGTCTATCTTGGAACTACATGTACTTTTAACGACAACAAACAAAAATCGTAAAGAACAAATGAAGCAACACAATCAAGCTAGACGAGCAATGTATAGTCTTCTATCTAAAACTTACCAATTGCACTTACATGTACCTATTGATATATCCTTTTGAAATTATTTGATCAACTTGTGTTGCCTATTCTGCTCTATGGAAGTGAGATATGGGGATTTGAAGTGCTACATGATCTTGAAATTTTCCACATGAAATTTTGTTAGCAAGCCCTTTCTGTCAGCAAAACAACTGCAACTTGTTTGGTACTGTATGGTGAATAGGGGAGGCTAAATCTTGAGAAATAAATCGAAAGCAGAATGATAAACTCTTAATGTAGGATTGTACATAGTGGACAAGATAAATTTTCTAATAAGGTGTATACTATCTTAAAATTACTCTTTGAGCAGAATATCTATCAGGCACTTTGGTTAAACAAAATCAAGCTGACTCTGGACAATATGGGGAAGTCTAACTTATGGCAATTTTGTAAAAATAATAGTTGTGATTTAGGTCAAACCATGGTCAAACAAACTGTATTGGTATGCTTTTTTATACGATAATTCGCATTGCGTTAACTATCGAATCTTCAAACATTCTGTATTTGTATCATAATTAGAGTAAGCAAATCCTTTAAAAATTTATTGGGTTTTTTTTCGCCTTGGACTGAACAAATTCCACGTGTCGTTTGTTCTGACTGCAGATCATTCTAAAGTTTTTTTTTTTTTTAAATAATTTGTTTGAAATCTCGAAATGAAATATATAAACTCAAAATAGTTCCTGAGAGAGGATTGCAACGGATATCGGTATTTGTGCTGTGCAGCAAATGTACACTTCTCAAATTGAGAATAATACAAAAAAATGGCGATACGTTCATCATGTATATAAGAATGGTTCTGCGAGAGAAATGTCTGTACTCGTCTATGGGATTTCGTCTCACCAACGTTTCCACCGATAACAATTTCATAGTATCGTTGCGTTCGCTGATGCCCTCATCTACGTGGAAAGTGAACACGAAAGCTGTTATTGTTTGCGCTGTATTTTGTTAATCTACTTTTTCGTTTGCGTTGATCTGATCATGTGAAAATTACAGTTGTGGAAATTCCCAGTTGTCATTGATACTGCATTAGAAAATAATTTGCCTGCCAATCAAGGCCTCCAAATAATTGGCTTAAGTCTGGTAGGTAGCTGTCTTACATTTAGGGTAAAATACTCATCCACAAGTTTGAACTGAATACCCAAATTATCTAAGCCTATAAGTAAAATACTCATTTCTCAAGCCTAAGTATTGAATTGAATACCGGACCTGGGGACAATTCATATTTTCCAGGGAGGGGGGGGGGGGGGGGGTTGAATGTTTGAAATTGCGAGCGCAAAGCCTTTACAGCGGGAAAACCTTAAAATGCTCTATGGCACATTCTGAGGCATCTTTGAATGAGTAAACTGAACATTTATGTGAATATTTTTCCTTTTTGGAAGGTAAAAGATGGACGTGTGTGCCCTCCAGCCCACCCCATGGATCCGCCCCTGGTATCTATAAGAGCTATATAATATTTTGTTATTTTGTAAACTTTACTTAACTATGTTCAGTTATTAAATGAGCGAAGTAAAGACTAACATTTGTACTTCGTGCTCGGTTTTTCTGTCGATTGCCTTGTTCCTTAAAAAGACATTCTGCTTTTATTGCATTATTCATACCGACCGACTCTTGGCCATGTTGGTAATTTAATTTTTGTTCGTTTTGTTTTGTTTTGCCTGGTGTCGGTCTCGCTGGTGTGGTTTTGGTATTAACATCCCTGTAATAGATGCTGCTTGTAAGTATCTGCTTGCATGGTGATGTAGAGACTCCTCAATCCACCCTCTCTCTCACATGGTGCACCCGCAAGCCTACTGTATACCTGTAATATTTTAGTCCACTGCCTGGACTGTTTCCGTGTCCCGCGCACAATCAGCTGAGGAAATCCCTCAACGCTAAACCGTAGAAAGTCCTTGCTTTTCATAAACATAAAAGTGTTTTTAAAAAAGATGATAATCACAATTTTACCTTATTTCTTTTGCTCAAGGGGAAGGGGGATGTTGAGTAAAAAATAGGGGTTATCTACCCCTTCCCCCCTCGTTGAGCAAATTAGTGTTCATTACCCCCCCTCCCCCGTTGAGCAAAAAAAAAAGTTAGTCCTCATTACCCCCCCCCCCCCCCCCCCTCCCCCGCTTATTCGTCGGCTCGCTTAATATTTTCTCATAAATCGGGCCCCTACCCTCGCCGCCGGCTTGGTTTACTGTTGACTGAAACAATTAGATTGGAAAGGCAAGACTATTAACTAATCCAATCAATAGAATATATAAGAATTTAAATCACTTTTGAGAACATATCTTTTGTAATAATGTTTGATAGATTTACATAAAAATATGCTATTCTCGAGCCAAGGTCAGGCTCAGTACAGGAGTCACAACGATCACACTCACCCGCTCATTCATTGATTTCTAACGTTAACGTCCTAAAACGCAAAACGCAGGGTGCATCAAGGCGAGGGAGCTCGAGCTGGCTCATGAGCTGAATCACTTATATATATACTCACTAATATAATTGTCCATATGCATATATTATCTAGACTTTCCGTTGAATAGTACATATTATCAAAATAAAAGAATTATGCCTATTAAAAAAGAAAATATTGCTCACAACCACCTCCCCCCCCCCCCCCCCGTTGAGCCAAAAATAAAATGAGTGGTCATTATCCCCCTCCCCTCTACGTTTAGCAAACAAAAATTAAAAAATAATTGCACATTACTTCCCCCCCCCCCCCCCCCCCCACGCTTATTCGCAAACTGGCCCCATCCTCGCTACCGGCTGGATCCGCCCCTGTTAACTGGCACAATTAGATCGGAAAGGCAAGAATAACCCCATCTTCAACTAATCCAATCAATATAATTAGAATTGAAATCACTTTTCAGAACTTATTTTGTGTTATTTATAGATTTACATTAAAATATGCTATTCTCGAGCTAAGCAAGGTCAGGCTCAGTACATGCAATAGACACAACGAGCACACTCACTCGCTCATTCATTGACTTCTATCCAGGCCAGGTTCCAGGCGAGGGAGCTCGAGTTGAGCTGGCTCATGAGCTGACTCACCCCCTAGGACAACTACTCCCGAGGACAACTAACCCCGGACAACTACCTCCGAGACAATGGCCCCCTAGGACAATTTCCCCGGAAAACTATCTTCAAGACAACAAACTCCCGGACAACTACCCCTAGGATAGTTATCCTGGGGAAGTTGTCCTAAGGCATGGTTGTCATAGGGAGTAGTTGTCGGGGGGGGGGGGGGTAGTTGTCGGCGGGGTAGTTGTCCGGGGGTAGTTGTCCTAGGGTAAGCTGTCTGGGGGTAGTTGTCCGGGGTAGTTGTCCTGGGGGGTAGTTGTCTGTGATTTCTGGGGATGAAATATACGGACGCCTGGTGCAAAGCTACGTTTGTTCATGGCTCACTCTTCCATGAAGACTGTTCTGTTTAAAGGACATTTAAGCTTTTCGTTTTTCTTCCGAATCCGTGTCCTTCTTTCGGTGTTTTGAAAGATTCGAATTGCATGAGGTACTGTACACGCAAAAAATATTTGGGTAATCTTATTCAAATAGGGAAATAAAGTTTGACACTATAGTGACACACTTAACTGAATGCATTAACTCATTAAATTGAGGTTGATAACGCACCGGAATAATTTTTGTTATAAATTTGCCATTGTAGTGACATCGCAAATGAGTATTTTGAATTAGTGAGTTATTTAACCTAATGTTGTGAGTAAATCGCTCCAACTCAACTAGTGAGTAATGCTTCAATTACTAAGTCAGTCAGGTTATAAGCCTCATCACATGTGATTAAATGGCAAATGAGTAATCTAAATTAGTGAGTTATTTAACCAAATGTTGTGAGTAAATTGCAATTTGACATACAAATAAATAATATACACACTAAAAAATAATGGTACAAATTTGCACCCTATAGGGTGCAGACCGCTGCTACAATAGCGGCCACCTATAGGGTGCAATTTTGCACCCCCAATCGGGGTGCAAAATTGCACCCTTATTTGGGGTGCAGACTTGCACCCTTAGAGGTGCAAAAAGAGTACCCTTAGAGGTGCAAACGAGCACCCTTAGGGGTGCAGACCGCTGCTACAATAGCAGCCACCTATAGGGTGCAATTTTGCACCCCAATTGGGGTGCAAAATTGCACCCCTATTTGGGGTGCAGACTTGCACCCTATAGGTGGCTGCTATTGTAGCAGCGGTCTGCACCCCTAAGGGTGCTCGTTTGCACCCCAGTTTGGGGTGCAGACTTGTCCCATATAGGGTGCAGGGGTTTGGGGTCCACAATTGTTCCCTGAAGGGTGCATACATACACCCCTTGGGATGCAAGCAAGCACATTTAGGGGTGCATATTTGCAACCTTTATATGGTGTAGAATTGCACAATGCAGGGTGCACATGCACTCTTTTCATCACATTATAACCAATAAAAGCATAATATCAAACAATTTGTTTTCATATCAAAATCACATTTTATTGACAACATGAATGACCGGTTTCAGTTTCCACTATGCATAGTGGCTAAGAGAAAATAACCACATATGATGCTATTGCCATATATATGCGGTTTACCTTCTGCAATATCTAGACAAAAGTAACAAGTAATATAAAGAAGTAATACAATGTGCGTGTAATATACCATGTTGGGCTGTTGGCAAACATCAACATTCTAATTTGAGGTACAAAAAAGGTGAAATCTACAATTACACCTTTGAATACAGTATGCTTTTCTTGCATGAAGTAAAGGCAAGAGAACAAACTTTAACAGCTTTAGTCAGGGAATCAACACTAATTTATTCTTATAAATGAAGATGAATACTGAAAATGTTATCTTCATTTATTCCATCAATTCCACCAAATAATTTGGGGACAGCAAATATATTGTACAAAAACTAAATTAATACTACTCTACAGGACATACAAGAATACTAGAATGCACATCGATTGGAACTTATAGTAGTGAAAGAACAGTAATCACTTCTGGGCCCCGTTGCAGAAAGAGATACAATCGATTGTAAGTCCGATCACGTGTTCTACATGCGGAAATCTGATTTCGGCTTAGAGAAGAAAACCTCTCTCTGTCACTATTTACAACAGAAATATAAGATGAGAAATGTAACTTTCTCATGATCAAGATATCTCTTTGAGCTGCATATCATATGTAGTTAGCTGCTTTATTATTGCATAAGGATACAAAAATCCTATTTTCTGTCTTGATAAAAATATAAGCACACACAAAACATACAATACTTTGGTAAATAGCACACTTCAATTATTCAACAACAAAAAGTATTCCTATAGCCCAAGAAAATACACCTGTAAATGTGTCTAGAAAAACAGTAAATTTGTAATACTTTGGAACCCGACATACATACATGTAGTTAGTCAATTTCACATGTCCATGTTTTATTTATTTCATAAATGTTCATCCCTGATACAAGATATAAAGAGGTACATTCAATATATGATATTCTAATAAATGTATCAAGTTAAGCTAGCCTCAAGACAGAAATAAACACTAACCAGTTCATACCCGTGCATTTGACTAGCAGAGTTACTGTATTCCTGCACAGCCTATGTTTGCTTCTCTTAATTAATATAGACATAGGGCTCCTGGGCTCCAATCAAATAGTTGAACAAATCACCAGAAACAGTATGTCCCTATCATCAGACGAATAAAAGGAAAGGACATATTACTCGTGGCTTTTTGGATTCAAATCCAGTGTACAATCTGACAGTTTTATCAGTTCTCGTGACAACAGTAGTCATATCAAAATCACCTTTCTTACCATGCTGTTTCTTTGTAGCTTTCAGCTTTGCCTGTAAATGACTATTCCTCTGTTGTAGATCTTCAATTTGTTTTTGCTTTGCAACACATCCAAGGCAGGTACAGAATCTTTTATCACAATGTAGCCCATAATTGTGATCAGTGAGATGTGCACCAACAATATGATCAGATCTTTTCTCCTTATTACTTGAAGCTGTCTCATCAATTTCTTGGTGCTCATCAAGAGTAGAGGATCCATGAAAGTCAGGATCTCCTGTCAAGTCGACATCCTTTCTCTACCGTTTACATGTTGATTTCCTCTTTTCTTTACTTGAAGCTGTCTCACTAAATTCTAGGTGCTCCTCAGCCGTAGAAGTTTCATGTGAGTCAGGATCTCCTGTCAAGTCGACTTTCTTTCTCTTCCGTTTACTTGTTCATTTCTTCTTTTCTGGGCACTGAGGTCTTTCTCTTGGAGGCAGACGAGGAGATTTATGTGAAGACTGGTGTGCTGAGCTGTATCCCAGATTCATGGTTGGGTCTGGCCACGCTGCACTAGGTTGTCCATCTCGAAAGTGATATGAGCAAACTCTATCTTCATACGTTGGTTCCCAGTTTTTGCCATTTGGACATTTTCGATTTATCGCCTTTATCCATCGTCGACGGCCGTCTGCATCTTTATTTTGCAAAGGAAAAGGGAATGGTACAAAAGATGGTGTGCATACGCAGGCCCCATATTTCAAGCCATGTCTGTCACACAATTGTGAATACCATTTATCAAGCTTGAATGTACTGTTCGAGCACCCAATAACAGCACAGATTCTTCCCATGATGATAGTCTGATTGTAAAAAGAGAGAAAAATATTTCATGTTAACACAAATTATAATGGTTTCTATTTGGGCAGGAAAATATTTCTTCTTTCTTGAACAAAAAAAAAATCACAGCTGATAGTCTCAATCCCCCCTACCCCCCAGGGCCCAAGAAAGGAAGAACATTAAATTATTGCCTTAATTAAGGTTAAAATCTCAATGATCATACAAATTTACCAAATAAATCTGCCTTGTTCCCTATAACACATGCTAGCTGTAATGGAATAAACAGCCCATTGGCATTGTCAAGAGGACATCAGCACTGCTTATGATGTCACTGGGCAACCAGGACAGTGAAGGTGAATTTACAGCTGGCACAGTGGCAGCATTCATTGTCATTGATTGAAAGAATTTTAACAGGAAGTGAAGTGAAACTACTTATTTTAGTCAATGGATAGGCATAACTAGAAGTCCAGTCCTTGTTATACGGTTTGTATACCTTTTTTAAATTCAAATCGGTCTCAGTGTCTTTTGTTTCGATTACATAGACTAGAGATCTAGATCTAGTCTGAATTTAGTCACTCTTTTTCTTCACTTCAGTTCAATCAACATGATCAGGCAAAATAACAAACAAAATATGCGTAGCTTCTAAGCAGGTAAGTTTAGATCATGTAGGCCATAATTATTTTAAGTGATATACAGGCTGAACTAGCAGGGAAGAGCCTTCATATGAGTTATTCTTAACACCGGTTATTAAATTTTAAAGTCAGAATCACGACCCTTTTTAACGAAGCAGACGGCTTATGGATTGCTCGTAAGAAAGATGACTCAGCCACAGAATATCCCGCTTGGAATCATATAAGACCGTAGTCTGATTTTATTCAATCTGAAAGAACAAATTGAAGAATTCATAAGTATATAAGTCAACTGGACTCATTCATATCAGTTTCAAGTATAAATGTCGCCTCTATAACAGAACAAGCAAATCTGCCTGAATATCCTTTTTCTCATGAATAATTAAGCACTATTCTAATTTAAATATAGATATAACTACTAAATGACCAAAATGGCATCTTATATCTTTCATAACATTTCTACAAATATCCCTCTTCAACATTCAGGTTTTATGAATGACACCACAAGGTCAAATAATTCCACTTGACCTTCATAACAAATGTGACACACTTTTCAAGTCACTAATATTCATATTAAAACCCATACAGAAATCCCTTTAAATGACTTCATCGAATGTCATAAAATAGCTTCACCAGAATATAACAGATATCCTAAAATTCCCTTTTGTAAGACTTAGTGTAGTTGAAAAGCCAACAACAAGCTCCGTGTGCAATACCAAAAGCTAGTCTTAATTCAGACCAATGATTAATTGAAAGTCTATCAAAACGACCATAAATAAACCACCAAATCAGCCTTTTCCCTGTAAATTGTAAATACAAGAGTGCTACAATAAACCCTGAAAATAATGCCCTTTAATATTTATATACAGCTTATTCTTAGCAATGTATCAAATACATGTCAAATATCTACTTTATATCAAATGCTCTGCACACAAGACTATCAACTTTACACGTGTACACTTTCACTGAGCGAAATTCCATTTCGTTTCAAACAAATAAGAAAACATCCATAATTTCATGTCTGCATAAAACATTCTAAAAACACATTCACACCAAGCTGTACTCACTTCTTGGCAGGATATACTGTTGAAATACGAATTATCTCATTGTGAAATGAGGCATTCTGCACGAAAAATTAGTAGGCGAACATCGCAAGATGTCACCTCTATGAAACCCCAATAGTGCTCTGCCGGTTTTTACATTAATTAGCACATACGTACACGTTGACCACTGAATTACGTAACGGTATCTGCGAATCAAAAAACATAATGAAAATCAGTTTCGTCAGCGAAACATCCTCCCCCCGCCTATGAGGCCTTGCCTCAATACATAAATCAATATATCAATATCTGTATCAAAATGCCAGAAGGTAATATCAATTACATGTATAAACTTTTGAATCAACTATCTGAAAAAACGTTTACAATAAATGTCATTGTTGCAAAAATTCACTGGTAAAACTGTTTTAAAGTCAACTTCAGTCATATGATGCTAGCGATTTACAAAAAAAAACATCTTGTAATTCTTTACAAACAACAACACTGGTTGATAAAAAACCGATCGCGAGAAGAAAAACCTGTCGCGGCTAAAATGGTCGCGAATAAATTTGATCACGAGACGAGTAGAACCGATCGTGAGTAGAACTGTTCACGAATACATCTGAACGCGAGTTGAGCTGGTCACGAATATAGCTGGTCGCGAATATAGCTGGTCGCGAGTAGAGTAGGTCGCGAGTAAAGCTGCTGAAACTGTGTAAAATTGCTATATGCTTCTTATCATATCAAAAATAACCTTCATTTCAAACGAAATTTCCATCAATTATGCTTTTAACTGTGTTGCACAAATTAAACTCTTCACTGGAATGCAAAATGCATTTCTATCAATTTCCGCTATCCTCTGTATTAATGCACACAAAAAAAACCTCACTCGTCTTCATATCCTTCTGCAGGGTATATAATAGCGATTCTGCCGATCGGGCGACGGTATTCTCCCGAAGCGGTTTTCACTTTAACATTTCGAACTCTCCCATCTGGACCAGGGTACACTTGTATTACCCGACCCAGAAGCCACTTTCCGCGGACTGCATTAGCATCTGCTAACATTACGACGTCATCGACGCGAACATTTCGACGGTCTGCATTCCACCTTCTCCTTGGCACCAGTAGAGGTAGAACATCTCTCGTCCAACGTTGCCAAAAGGAGTCGACGATTTGTTGAACATATTCAACTCGATGTCTTGGATTTCCTGAACTTTTGAATGGACCCTGTGGTACTTGGCGCGAAGCTCTCCCTAGTAGCATGTCGTTTGGACACAAGTAGCTTCCTTCATCAGTGTCGTTAGGAATCCTACCAATAGGACGTTGATTAACCAGGTTGGCTACTTCTAAAAAGTCTGTGTCCCTGCAAGATACAACACTGCTTTCTCACTTTCCCAGTTGTGGCTGCAACTCTGCCGTGTCTATCCTGAGGCCACTCACTTTCTGTAGAGTACAGGAACTCTGAGCCTTGCTGCCATCTGTGTCCTAACTTTGCTGCTGGAAGACCTCTTGACACATCATCGGCAGGGTACTGATTACCTGGAACATATCTCCACTGGGCAGGATCAGACTGACTTTGAACCTCTGCTATCCTTACTGCTACAAACGTCTTAAAGCGTTTTCTCTTCCTCCGTACCCACGGTAGAACAATCCTGCTATCTGTCATGAACATCACCTGTTCAACTTGCAGTCTCAGCTCCTTCATGACAGTAGTGAAGAGTCGTGTAGCCATAACTGCTGCTTGTAGTTCCAATCTGGGTATGGTCATCTTCTTTAATGGGGCCACTCTGGACTTGGCCATTACATCATTACCGTTATCAAGCGGCCACCTCAGATAGATGCATGCTCCGAAAGCATTCTGGGATACATCTGCAAATCTGACATCATAATCACCGTTCTCAAGCTGCCACCTCAGATAGACGCATGCTCCGAAAGCATTCTGGGATGCATCTGCAAATCTACACAGCATTGGATGATTGATAATCATTGTTGATGGTGTGAGGCTTCTTTCAAACTTAACCTCATCTAACTCCTTCATCTCCTTGAAAAAGGCTATCCACCACTTCTGGTCTGCTTCTGGCAGCATCTCATCCCAGTCATAGCCCTTTCCCAAAAGGCTCTGTATCCCAATCTTGGCACGGATCAGGAAGGCTGCTGCAAAGCTGAGTGAGTCAAATACTTGTGCTATCTGCTTCAAGATCTTTCTCTTGCTGAGGCTCCATTCTGGTTTAACCTCAGAATACTCTTGCAAATCCTTCTCATCCTTCTCATCCTTCTCATCCTCCGACAGCTTTCTGGAGAATTTCAGGTCTTCCATTTCTCTCATCTGCTCTTTGTATGCAGATGCATACTTCTCATTTCTTTCCGGTCTCTTTTCTGTAGTCACCAAGATCTTGTTATCTGGTAAAAGATCCACCTGACTTGAGATCTTTATGTGAAGTACTGAACTGGAGCTGACACGGTCAGTGGGTCCTTTCCCAAACACCACCCATCCTACTGGAGATCTGCGAGCTGCTAAATGTCCAACCTCTCTAACTTCTCCGCCATGGAGTCTGGCATGATCTATGCCCACTAGGAGGTCGACTGCTCCAGTACCTCGCTTCAACTCTTGCTCCTTCAGTCCAAACTTCTTCGATAGAAGGCCCAAGTCTACTGCTGTAATGTCCCCACTTATGCAGTGTATGCCTATAGCGTCAATCATAATAGGCATGGTGCTTTTCCCTGCTTCTCTGATGGGTATCCGATACTTGAGAGTTTGGAGAACCTCCTCATCTCGTCCAATCTTGACCATTGTTATGGTTATTGGCGTTCCCTTAAGCTTGAGCCTCTCTGCAAAACCTTTACGAATAAGGCTTATCTCAGCACCAGAATCCAATAGCAGATTTCCTTGCTGCATAGTTCGTTTAGATATCACATCCACTATCGTCACGGGAAGGAGACATTCATTTGCAATGACCGTAGCTACTCCCACTTGTTTCACCAATCCTCCTTCCTCAACTATGCTCCTTTCAGTATGAAGTAACGGATGATGATACCATGTGCACTGCACTCCGTTCCTGGATTCACTACAACGGCGTCGCCTGTTGCAGTTACTCATCACGTGGTCTCGTCCAGCTTTCTTCAAACAGCTGTAGCAGGCACGACTGCTCTTTACCATCTCCCATCGTTCAGGTGCCGATTTGGAGATGAAATCCCTACACTGATCTGTCCAATGTCCAGTATAACTTTTGCAGACCCAGCACTTAAACTCCTTTGTGGACTGGTTCATGGATGGTTTCTCCTCTGCCGTGGAGACCATGTTCACTATGCTGGACTTGGCTTCACTGCGAAGCGGAGCTGATGATCTCATGCGAGCTCGCATCTCCTTCGCCATCCAGTTCATTAGAGAATGAAGAGTCGTCTCCGAACTGCCATCTTGGTCTCGGAACCATAACCTCCGATCATCTGGACACATCTTTCTCTCTATTATGGCCAGCATGTGACTGTTGTTCATGTCGTTCTGCTTCCCGATCTCGTTCAGGGTGTTGAAGCTTCTCCTTACTAGATGGACCAGGTCGCAGAACCTGGCATCTTCACCCTCTTTCAGTGGCCTAAACTTAGATATGTCGCTGATGATGGTGTCCGCCACATATCTAGAATCCCCATAAATGGTATCTAGTTGCTCCCAGGCAGCCGCGTAGTCCTGTCCAATACCTTGGATAAGTTGCAGTGGTTTGCCCTGAAGGCATGAACGAAGAATCATCATAGCATCTCTGGAGCTACATCTGCTACCTATGACATGTTCAAAATCTGACTTAAAGATGCAGTACTCACGGATGTCTCCACTGAACTTTGGGAGCCTTGGTCTTTCGATCTTGAAGTGGCTCATGCTTTCCTGAGCAAATCCTTGATGACCAGGAAGAACACTGACCGTGGTGTCTTCCCCTGTAGGACTTGACGAAGCACTTTCATCAACCTTGACGTAGTCAATGAACTTGCACTGTAACTTCGAGAAATCATTCTGAACATCTTCCATCCAGACGTCCTCTCTATCATACTCTGCTTCGTCTTTGATGGTCATAGTAAACTTGTCATGAGCATCTTCCACTTCATGGTATGCCTGCTCATACTTCTCGAAGGATTTCTGTGCCTCCGCCCTACTTCGGCCGCCATCTATCAGTTGCTCTGTAGCCTTGCCGAATCTCGTGAATCTGGACTTGGCACCCCTTCGCTTGAACTTCAGGTTACTTTCATCAGTCGACGTCATCTTTCCTATCGTATCCCAGGTTAGCAGTAGGAAATTGAATTGTTGGATTGCTCGTAAGAAAGATGACTCAGCCACAGAATATCCCGCTTGGAATCATATAAGACCGTAGTCTGATTTTATTCAATCTGAAAGAACAAATTGAAGAATTCATAAGTATATAAGTCAACTGGACTCATTCATATCAGTTTCAAGTATAAATGTCGCCTCTATAACAGAACAAGCAAATCTGCCTGAATATCCTTTTTCTCATGAATAATTAAGCACTATTCTAATTTAAATATAGATATAACTACTAAATGACCAAAATGGCATCTTATATCTTTCATAACATTTCTACAAATATCCCTCTTCAACATTCAGGTTTTATGAATGACACCACAAGGTCAAATAATTCCACTTGACCTTCATAACAAATGTGACACACTTTTCAAGTCACTAATATTCATATTAAAACCCATACAGAAATCCCTTTAAATGACTTCATCGAATGTCATAAAATAGCTTCACCAGAATATAACAGATATCCTAAAATTCCCTTTTGTAAGACTTAGTGTAGTTGAAAAGCCAACAACAAGCTCCGTGTGCAATACCAAAAGCTAGTCTTAATTCAGACCAATGATTAATTGAAAGTCTATCAAAACGACCATAAATAAACCACCAAATCAGCCTTTTCCCTGTAAATTGTAAATACAAGAGTGCTACAATAAACCCTGAAAATAATGCCCTTTAATATTTATATACAGCTTATTCTTAGCAATGTATCAAATACATGTCAAATATCTACTTTATATCAAATGCTCTGCACACAAGACTATCAACTTTACACGTGTACACTTTCACTGAGCGAAATTCCATTTCGTTTCAAACAAATAAGAAAACATCCATAATTTCATGTCTGCATAAAACATTCTAAAAACACATTCACACCAAGCTGTACTCACTTCTTGGCAGGATATACTGTTGAAATACGAATTATCTCATTGTGAAATGAGGCATTCTGCACGAAAAATTAGTAGGCGAACATCGCAAGATGTCACCTCTATGAAACCCCAATAGTGCTCTGCCGGTTTTTACATTAATTAGCACATACGTACACGTTGACCACTGAATTACGTAACGGTATCTGCGAATCAAAAAACATAATGAAAATCAGTTTCGTCAGCGAAACAGCTTACACAAAATATAATGTATGGGGCAACAGTCGGGACACGGCATACTTTCGCCTCTGTGGAGGCAACTGCCGATTGCAAAGAAGAAAAATACTAAATCATTTGCTGACCACGTACAAAACAAAAGGAAAAGAAGGAAAATATATCCAGTTACCTGCTCAAGATGATTTGTGGAAAAGGAATGATGTCATGATGTAAACAAATCGTATCTAGAACGTGATAAATGCTAACATTCCCCATTCACTGTTGTGTGTAAGCACAGCACCGACCAATATTTATCCCAATTGATCCAGCGGAAAGTTCACGGAGGATTTTTCGCGCATGCGCAGAATCTAACTACGAACTCGCTTATTAAACTCGGCAGTTGAACGGAATTAAAAGTCTCTGCAAAAGATCGACTGACTTAAACTTGTTTCATAAAACTTATAGTCCATGATTTTTCATGGAATAATAATAACGATGCATAAAAAGGGTATAATTGTTTATTGTTGTGTTATGTTGTTCTTGAAATATATACACAGACTTGAGAACAGATCAATCTTCAAACTACAGTATAATTTCATAATGCTTTGATAAAGACTAGTGGGGTGCACATTCTGCACCCTCCAAATTCTTGCACCCCTCAGGGTTCACATTTTACGTTGAATGCACTGAGTGCGCCCTATATGGAGCAGATTAGTACCCTCGGCCAACTACGCGTAATCTGCACCCCAAATGTACCCCTATTTCTTAGTGTGTAGCCTTGCTTAGGCTAAACAAAATCATTTGGGTATCCTCGACCGCCCGCTCGTCATTTTCGGGCCGCTCATATTTTTATTTATTTATTATTATTATTATTTTTATTTTTTTTTTGGGGGGGGGGGGAAGGGAGCAATCTTAAACGTCAAACATACCATTTTATGCAATTTGCAAGGATCAAAATCCGTCCCGTTGTCAGTTTGGTCTTTTCAATACAAAATTCTGTATTTATTAACCTTGCTTTTTTTATTTTTCTATATCAAAATGCCGTTCATTCAAATCAGGTTCTGAGCATTCTTTAACTCATTTTAAAGCCCATCTGTACTAGTTTACAGGAGGGATTAGACCACTCTGCAAGGTCACTGGACAGGTGGTTATCTCATCATATCAGCTCTCATTCAACATAAGATAAAGAGGATCATGGGGGACCAATGGTCACCGATTAAGCATTGTTAGATATATAGAGGGCGCAAGTAGCTATAAGTAGAACAGTGGGGATTTAAAAGGTGCTGTTTTTCACAGCCAAAAATACTTCTGTGTTGGTCTTGATATTCATTGTACATAAAAATAGTCTTTTACCATATTAGAGTGTTTTATTGTTTTTTGTTTGTTTAAATGCTTGACATCCCAATGATTTTTTTTTAATGGAAAAATATTTATTTAAAAAAAAAAAAAAAAAAAAAAATCAACAAAAAAACAACAACAAAAAACAAAAACAAAAAATCAAACAAAAAAAAATAAAACAAAAACAAACAAAAAAAATAATCCGCCCGCCCGCCCCTACTTCAGAAAAGCAATCGAGGACAGCCAAATTATTTTTTTGGCCTTATGGGCGAGCATATGGGCCTCGCGATTGCAGGACTTCGCTCGCGCGCTGCCTTCGCCATGCACTCCATACACTTCGGTCGTGCACAAGAAGAGCTTCAAAATTTCAGCACAAGATCTAGATTCTATATCTAATCGGTAGCCTTAACTTGTTTCAGAAAAAGTCTGAATAAAATTCAAATAATATTACTACTAACTGAATCAAAATTAAAAAAAATCAAATCTACTTACACTTATTCTGTGGCTCGTCGGCCGCTAAAAACGTGACGATCGGTTACGTACGTGTGAACATTGACTGTATATACAACAGTGATTTGTAATCGTCCATGACCTAGCATCGTTTATCCATTCATGAATGAAGCTCCATTCAATGAGCAGATGTATGAGATTTATTATATTATTACCAACGCTCCTGCTCTCTCCTTTCCTTTTCTTCTCTGCAAGTTACTCTTTTTTAATTTTTATTCTTATTGTTGTATCTAATGGGGCTTTCACATATACACTCCGGGGCCCGTACGACGAGTAAAAACTGACATTTTGGGAATTGCCGTAAAGTTTCTACGGGCGCCGAGACAGTTTTTTTAAGCCGTACGGGCGCCGTGGTGCTGAGTTTGCTGCTTCCAATTCGCCTGGCGTTTTTATCTGACCGTTAGGCCGTAGAAAGCCCGTAAAGGGCCCGTCAGGTACCTTACGGGCCCCGTGCGGGCTCCGGACGGGCTCCTCACGATATTTTGGGTCAATTCTCAAGACAAATCTTTAAGGGCACCTTTCGGTGCGCAAGGGTGCCGTACGTGCACCCTACGTCTCCCTCACGGGCCCCTCAAGAGCCCCGGGTGATATGCCCAACACCGAGCGCCTGCCGTTCGGGGGCCATTTGAAATGAATATTGCCCGTGCGGGCCCCTCACGGCGGCATCTCAAAATGTACAACGCAGCTTGAAATACAGGAGGTGCGGATGTCAGAGGACACATAGTTCAGTGCACCGCACGGCACCCGACCAGGCGCCTTCAGGACCCCGGCCTGGCCCCGGCAGGGCACCTTCCGGGAGCCGTGGGTTCACCTGCTTATCGGATGGAGCCCGTAAGCTCACCGGCAGGCACCCGGCCGGCACCTTGCTTGCACCCTTATGGGGTTTCACATATACACTCCGGGGCCCGTACGGCGAGTAAAAAAAGACATTTTGAGAATTATTGGGCGGTGACCGGCCGGTTGCCGTAAAGTTCCTACGGACGCCGGGTCAGTTTTTTAAGCCTTACGGGCGCCGTGGTGCTGAGTTGACTGCTCCCAATTCTCCCGGCGTTTTTATCTGACAGTTAGGCCGTAGAAAGCCCGTAAAGGGCCCGTAGGGCATCTTGTGGGTCCCGTGCGGGATCCGGACGGTGCCCGGACGGTGCCCGGATGGATCCATCATGATTTTAGGGGTCAATTCTCATGAAAAATCTTTACGGGCGCCTTGCGGTTCTCAAGGGTTCCGTACCTGTACCCTACTGTCACAAAGTGACTAGTATTTAGCCCAGGGGATAGTTATTTCTAGTATTTGGCCCAATGACTAGTTATGTTTAACAAGACTTAGGGAACAATAGGCTTTCAAGCTAGAGTGCATGTTGTCAATGGGAGAGCTATGTGTGTGATGCGTGCTTTTCAATGGGAGAGTTTTGAGTGTGATGTGCTTTTCAGGGATACCTTAGAGAAAAGAGCTACACTGTCTTGTGCTATGTGAAGTATTGGGTGCATGTGTTATTAGCAGGGGAGAACGAATTTAGCACTGGTCAAAGCAGGACATGTTTGCTGGGTGCATGTGAGAGGAGTTAGCTAGGATGCGCAGCAATTATCTCATTTTGGTGCTATCTTGGTGAAATCAGGGCAAGCAGGCCAGGAGAAGACTCCTCTACAGCTCCCAAATTGTCCTCGACACCTCAGTCACAGACGTGCTGGGTTTATACGTCTACTAGACGGTTTTTGACTTCAGGGTAATCGTGGGCTATCTACAATGATTCAATCAGTGGAGCTCGACTTCGAAGTACGGCTACTCGCTGAAGCAGTAAGACGGCTCGAACTTCGTGCTACAGTTACTACGTTGTCCAGTACATCATCGCTACAGACGAACGTCACATCAGATACCTATGGATATTCGGTCGCGAGTTACGTACGAGTGCTTAGACGAGACGTCAGCACTTAGAGACAAACTGCAGAGACTTTCAACGGCGGTTGTTAAAGGGGCATGTTCCCCGTATTCCAGAGGGCGTTCAAAATACGTACCCGCTGGCGGACGGTGCTAGCTGCCTATTGACACCAACAGAATACGGCTCTTACGCAGATGGCATGTTCCGAATGCCCGCACAATGCCGATTATCGCATACATGTGCCGAAGTAATACCGATCGCAGTTCGGCTCTAAGATTCGGCTGCTGTTTCCGCCCACTTTCGTGACGTCACAATCGGCAGCAATCAGCTGGCTTGGCGAAGGCAGGCCAGGACGCGCGTACTTTGATTGACAGCTGTATGCAAATAAGAAGTCGACCTTCGGAACCAAGATGGCGATGACTAGAGCAGCGATAACTACACTGGCGGGAACGTGCCCCTTTAAGTATCGGTTATATCTGGAACATTTAATTGGAATATATCACTAATGCGGAAGCATTTAGACTTGTACCTTTTTTCCGTTAATGATTAAGGGGCATATTATTAGTGAGCTCACGTCGTATTACTTGCAGTACTGCACAAAAAGGAGGTAAAGATACTTTTGCTTAGAAACACAGGAAGATTGTGGGAATATTTTGCTGGAATGTAAAAAAAACGTGATACTAGTTTCATGGTTCATCACTAGGCTATGCCTGTAGAATACACGTCTTGGAAAACGCAGGTTGATGTTTCTTTTGTTAATTTCATTAATAAAGTGTGGTTGTAAGATGTAACTATACAGACAACGAATGAAATTTGTGTTTTTCTTTGTGTGTTAGATTCATAACAAACCCCTATACCAACAGAACTAGATCCTATCGCCAGACATAGCAAAGTACAGTGCGGGATCCGGACGGTGCCCGGACGGTGCCCGGACGGACTCCTTACGATTTTAGGGGTCAATTCTCATGAAAAATCTTTACGGGCGCCTTGCGGTGCTCAAGGGTTCCGTACCTGTACCCTACGGCGCCCTCACGGGCCCCTCACGGGCCCCTCAAGAGCCCCGGGTGATATGCACAACAATAGGCGTCTGCCGTCCGGGGGGGGGGGGGGGCCTTTTAAAATGAATATTGCCCGTGCGGGTCCCTCACGGCGGCATTTCGAAATGTACAACGCAGTTTTAAATACAGGAGATGCGGATACCAGAGGACACCTACAGAGTGAGTCAGAAAAAGTGTCCCACTTTTTAAAAATTGTATTGTTTGAAGTACGAATATTTAATCATGAGTTTCATGATATGTCTTGATAGAGTTATCCTCCCAGTACATGTAGGTACCATTTTCATTTGAATCTCTGCATGCGTGACTGAACATCAGACAATCTTTACAAGACTGCCAGATCTCACTTGCGCCAAGTTGCTAGGTGAGGAATAACATAATGTTTTGAACAAAGACAGCCAGTTTTTTTCAATTATCCAATTAGCCAAACAGACAAAAACACACAAACACACGCACACGCACACACACACACACACACCCACGCACACCCACGCACACACAACACACACAACACACACGGTGACAAATTTTTCATAATTACCACTTTTCTGATTGAGCAATGATTTTTTTATCAAGATCGCTGAATGTTTAAGTGGCATAACCCTAAAAGTCTTTCCCTTCTGTACACATTCACTACACCATCATGTCATCATCATCATCATTGTCATCATCTTAATATTCATCATCATCATCATCATCATCATGAAGCACAACATCCACAACAAGAGGACAGCGGCCACTCAACTTTTCGTACGATAACAAGAATTCCCGACAAAAAGTAACAGTTTGGGTGGGCCATGTCGGAAATGGAATGCTCATTTGTGTGCTTATGCCTGTGCATGAGCGTGTGTGTATGCGTGTGTGTGTGTGTGGGGGTGTGTGTGCGTGTGCACGTGTCTGACTGCCTTTGTTTAATGCACTGTTTTATTCCTCACCCAGTAACTTGGCGCAAGTAAGATCTGGCAGTCTTGTAAAGATTGTCTGATATTCAATTTCAACTCAATTTCAATTTAGTATTTATTGTCCATTTCAGTGATGCATGCATATGAAAATGGTACCTAAATGTACTGGGAGGATAACTCTATCAAGATATATCATAAAACCCATGATTAAATATTCAAACGTCAAACAATACAACTTTTAAAAAGTGGGACATTTTTTCTGACTCGCTCTGTAGTCCAGTGCACCACACGGCACCCGGCAGGGCGCCTTGAGGATCCCGGCCGGGCCCCGGCAGGGCACCTTCCGGGAACCATCGGTACACCTGCTCATCGGACGGAGCCCGTAAGGTTACCGGTCGGCACTCGGCCGGCACCCTGCCGGCACCCTTACGGGCGCCTTGCATTTCACTCGACCAATTTTCTCTGGGCACCTCCCGGGCGCCGCAGAATATGTGACCACACATGCCGTAGAAATAAAAATCGGACGGTTCCCGTACGGTCTCTAAATCCACGGCAAGCCGCCGTGTATGGAAAATCGTACGGGACCCGGTTTATATGTGACCTAGGCATAAGTTGAGGGCTGCGGGCACGTCGAGCGACTTTGCTTATTTCTGTAGCCCTCCTACATCTAATGTATGTTAATTATGCATTCAATATATTTGTTTAATTTCGTTTATTATCTGTATAAAATACTTAAAATAATTGTATCAAACCATATATTATGTTCATGAAAATGTATAATGAAAAAAGAAAAAAGATGCAGAAAACCAATAAATCAAATCAAATCAAATCACGAAAGCGTACGAATATTCATCAGCGAAATATTTACGCGCATGATATACAAAGAGTAATATAGCTGCTAGGAAGAGTACAGCTTCGAAGAGACTGAGGTTTTTTTTAAAACTCATCCAACGAATAAAGAGTCTGTGACATATTAGGGAGCAAAAAAGCCACTCTACACACTTGTGAATATTTTAACTTATTCGGTTACTAAAGTTGGAGAATACTCATCCAATATTAACTTACATGAACTTTAATGAGTAAAAAGACTCATCGAGAAAATAATCGGGTCACATACTCGTTTTAAATATCATGTGTGTAAAATTTCACTAAGAGAAAAGTGGTGTATTTACCAAATGTGTAAAATAATGCGTTTATTAGATCTATTATTTTGACTGAATGAGTGAGCTACGATTTTTTACTCACCATACTTAGTTCCGTTTTTTTGTGTGTGTCTATGACCATCATTCACATTTTTAGAGGCCAAACCGACTCCAAACCGATTTTAAACCGACCAATCGACTCTCGGTCTTCGAAGGTTATCAACATGTTATCATTATTTTGTTGGGTCGTGTGTGGTCCCGACGTTTGTGGCTGGGCTGTAACATTTTCACATTCGTCCGTACTTTCCTTTTCGAATATTAGGGCTCTTTGGCCGGACAGGATGCGGAAAGACCTCATTGATCAATTCACTCAAGTTTGCTGCCCATGGCAAACTGCGAAGAGCAAAATGGCTCCAGGTTGCAGGCCAGGAGAAGTCTGGAGGACACACCATGTTCAGAAAGCTAGCTGATATTACCAAGAAGATTTCTGTGATTGACAACCGAGGTCTTGATGATCCAAATACTGAAAAAGCGATTGCTGAACTAGCCGCACAATTGGGTAAGGAAAGAACGATTGACAGAGAGAGAGATATAGAGAGAGAAAGAGAGAGAGAAGGAGAGAGGGAGAGAGAGAAAGAGACAGACAGGAAGAGAAAGAACTGAAGGCAGAGGCGGCAGAGCGACTTCCAAAGTGTGTGTGTGTGTGTGTGTGTGTGTGTGGGGGGGGGGGGGTCATCAACAAAAGACACCTTTAAAGGGATATTCCAAAGCGAAAATATACAATTTTTTAGACATTGGTATATATACCCTTATATTGTTAGGAGCACGTGTCGAAATACAAAGGCTCATTATCAGAGGTGAAAATAGGGCACTTCTTACATTAAAAAAAAAAGAGGCACTCACCAGGGATGAAAAAAGGCATTCGTGAGAAGTGAAAAGGGGCTTTTATGAAAAAGGGATAGGTTCATTATCAGAAAGGATAAGGGGCACGTATCATTGTTACGAGGGTACTTATCAGAGGTGAAAAGGGGTCACGTACCACATCTGAAAAGAGGCATCTGTGAGGTTAATTGGGGTAAAAATAATCATTCCATCTTAATGACCAACAGTGTATTTGTAAATTGTTTTCTTGTGTGTAATTGAATTATTATACGGAAAATAAATCCAAGCCTAACCAAACCAATTATTAATAATACAACTTTTAACATTATTTTGTGTAAAGCGTTTTTATACATCCAATAAATATACTACTAAAGTCAAATTTGTCAAAACGTTTATAAAGAAAATCACAACATATTACATTCTGTAAGTGTCATTTCTGAATTACAGAATCTCTTTTGTTTTCTATTTAATACATTATCAAACTTAATGTCTTTAAGATAATCATTCATTTCATTATCTTTTCCTCTAGCCTAATACAATCGAGAAAATATTCAACTTCAGCTACAATTATATCTTTCATATTTCTGTATATTATTACATTAACATGTACTTTAAACATATTCTTTAACATAAAGTTTCTTTTTTCTAAGCCTAAAAAATATATATTATTTAGCTCAGTATCTTCATACCATTTGATATTGGACCGTATTTGTGCACCATGTATTTCATATTCATGAAATTGTCTCATGTTAGAAGACAATAATAATCTAACATGAGACAATTCGTTATCTTGATCTTAATATAATATACCAAGACTTGATAAATGATTTGACGTGTCTTGTAAAAAAAAAATTGTAAGCCTTTTCTTACCATTGCCTTATTAATACAATAACTAATTGACATGTGTCTTATTTTCTGTTTGAAAATGTCCCACAAAACTAATATTTTCTCTTTTTTTAATTGTAATTTTGCTTCCAAGTCATTCATAAGAGAAATTACATTTCTGTGATAAACATCATCTTGCAAAAGGGAGTTATATTAAGTTTCCGAATGCCTTTGCCCCTTTTCGCGGCCTTAAATTCGAATTTTTAATACACCGCATTATGGTCTGACATGAAGCGACCTAATGACTATATTTTTAGCAAAATCATTCAACCATTCGGATAACAGGACGAAGTCAATTCGAGACTGTACAAAGCATGGATACGATTGTTAATGTGTAAATTCCCTTGCTTTAGGGTTTCTAACTCTCCATATATCAATTAAGTTTTTTTTAAAGAGATTTGGTTACGCAAATAAAAACATCATTATCAACTTTGATTGTCCCTCCATATTTGTCCCTTTGACCTTTCAGGACCGTGTTAAAATCACCGGCTAAACAACCCCTCTCCTGGAAGTACATGTTCATGAAATAAATGAAAACATACTTGAAAAAATCCTTTATGTGGCTTAATACATTTGGTGCATATAAATTAATAAACCAGGTAGTTTCACCTGCAAAAGATAATTTTATTCCACTCAACCTGCCATTCTCAAATAAAGCAACTTTTCCTGAACATCGATAGCCATGTTGCGGAGTAAAATACTGTTGTCAGGCCGCAGCTTTGCGAAGTGCCCACTGAATGAAAGGCACGACCAATTATATTTGTCATGTTTCGTTATAATGTCATATGTAAAGTGGGTCTCCTGAAGAAATATGATATGAGCATCAATATCCTTTGCCCATCCATATATTTTCAATCATTTTTTTTCTGTTTTTCAGTCCTTGACAATTTAGCGAGAGTATAATGAAGGCGCACTTCGTACAAACGAAAAGGGGCACTTGTCAAAGCAAAAGGGGCACCTCTTAGACTTTAATAGGGCAATAACCAGAGGTGAAGGGGCGCTTATCAAAAGTGAAAAGGGGCGCTTCTCGTTCCAGAAAGGGGGCACTTACTATAGAGATTTAACCGGCACATATCTGAGATTGGAAAATGGACACTTATTGCAAAGGAAAATGAGAATGTGTCAAAATAAAAGGGGCGTTTGTCAAAGTAAACGGGCACTTTCCCTATGTAAAGTGGGGCATTTTGGGGTACTTGAAAAAGTGTGGGGGCACTGTGCCCCCTACCCCCAGGAGCCCGCCTCTGACTGAAGGTATCAAACCGAGTCCGCATCGACTCCAAAAAGACCGGCTCTAGACCATTTAGGGTTATATCGATGCATTTCATTATCAAACCAGATATTCATTATATTGATGTCTTTATTTCATGTTCGTATATTCATGTTCATCAGTCGAATCTTCCTAATTTCACTTTACAAAGAGAATCACTCCGTTTGGAGGTGAATTAAAATGAAGGGACCGGCCTCATTTTGGTAACTTTTGATCATTGACATTGATTGCTTCCCCTGTTAGCTTTCCCTTCCTCCTCTCCAATCCCCTCCCACTAACCTCCCCTCTTTTATGTTTGCATTTATTTGTGCTTCCACTACTCAGATGGAAAACGAGGTTTCACTGATATCGTCGAGTGGCAGGGCGCTAATGATGAGAATGATAGCGATGATCTAGAGGATGAAGACCTGGATCTAAGCAAACCTGATCTCAACAAGGGCTATCCAATTGGCTGTGCTGTCTTTGTTTTTAGGTAAGCTTACCTACCAATCCTCTGAAGGGAATTAGCCGTTATGTTGGTCATTCCAAAGCAATTTTTGCACTATTCGTCCTGCGTTGGCGGAACAGACCGAAGTTCTCCTCACGCTTCGGTTTCGCATATCTTGCACCCACGCGAATGCTGCGGTCGCGTCGTCCGTCTTCGTACTAGCGAGCTTTCGATTTTAGGCACCCGACGTCGGCTACTAAGCGTGACGTCATATATATCCCCTGCGCATGCGTGAGCTTCTGGGCCCACGTTCCCTTCCAAATCACGCGACGGGAGTCGGGGGCAATTTCCTTGAATCCCCGTCGCCGTGAAAACGTCAATGTGAGTGTAGTTTCATCACCTTCTTTTATGTTATTCTTTGTTTTTATTATTCTATTATTTCCTCTTGCTATCTGTTGTTTCTTATTATATCACCTTTTCTTATGCTATTCTTTGTTTAATCATTCTATCACTTTCTCTTTATGTCTTTCCCTATGTTATTTTTTGTTTCTACCTTCTATCACATTCTCTTATTTTATTCTACATTTCTATCATTCTATATCACTTCCTCTTACTACCTTTCCTGTTATTCTTTGTTTCTTCCTTCTATCACATTTTCGTATGTTATTCTTTGTTCTATCATTCTATCACTTTCTGTCTTTCCTTATGTTATTCTTTGTTTCTTCCTTATATCACCTTTTCGTATGTTATTCTTTGTTTTCATCATTCTATCACTTCCTCTTTCTATCTCTCCTTATGTTATTCTTTGTTTCTTCCGTCTACCACCTTCTCTAATGTTATTCTTTGTTTTTTAATCATTCTAGCACTTTCTCTCTTTTTTGATATAATGTTATTCTTTGTTTCTTCCTTTTATCACCTTCTCTTATGTTATTCTTTGTTTTTATTATTTCCTCTTCCTATCCTTTGTTTAATCTTCTATCACCTTTTCTTATGTTATTTTTTGTTTTATCATTTTAACTTTCTATTTCTGTCATCCTCATGTTATTCTTCGTATCACATTTTCGCGCACTGTGCATTTCTCAAAAAATGGTCACGTGACCGACGAAAGCACCATCGTGGAAAATCGTAAGCACTGCCGCGACGGGAACGGACGTGAGCTGCGCAACGTCTCCACGCTCCAGTACCTCGTAGTAGCCGACGTCGGGTGCCTAAATCGAAAGCTCGCTAAATACCCGATTTGCCTCGGGTGCGCATATTTTTTTACACAACTGTTTAGCCACTTCAGTCAAATATACTGTGCAAACGACTAGCGACAGAGTCTAGCATTACCCTTAGTAGTTTTGTTGGAATGCTGGAGCTGTACATGTGTACATACTCGTTATTTATTTCGGGTTAAATCTATCCTCTCTTCTCTTTCATTATGTATTTCTGTGTTCTCCTTCAATCTATCCTCTTCTCTTTTGTCATGTATTTTTTTCTTCTTCAATCTATCCCTTTTCTCCAGTATTATATATTTCTGATCCTCAATCTATCCCCCACTCTCCTTCGTTAAGTATTTCTTTTGTTCTCCTTCATTCTAACCTCTTCTCTTTTGTTTTATGTATTTCTTTGTTTCTCCTTCAATCTATCCTTTTCTCCTTCGTCATCTATTTCATTGTTTTAATCTGATTCCCTTTCTCTCCTTTTATATGTATTTCCCTGTTTTTCCTAAGTCTAGATCTATGATCCTCTTAGCTCTTCAATTATATATTTCTATGTTCTTCCTTTGACTTATCATCTTCCCTTCCCTGGGTGTACCGTGTGCTTGCACCACAGAACTCTAAAATTCTGTGGCTTGCACATAATGCGCTGACGACTTAGACTCTTTCACCAGAGCACTTCTTGGAATTTTTTCGCGATAATGGCTAAACAGTTGTGTAAAAAAAATATGTGCGCCCCGCGCAGGGCCACGGGAAAGAAACATAGTCTCGTCATGACACACTCCCTTTAATATGCAGGGCAGCGTGGCAAGGTTAGGTTTGAAAAAGACGCATGCGGGACAGCGACATCAACGTTTATCTTTACAGGTGGCGCATGCGCACTACTCGCCCCAAAATCGGAATTTATAGCAAACAGCGACGGTTATTTATGTGTTTTTCTAGTAGTGTAAGTGGTAGTCCAAAAAAAAAGTGACGATTTTTCAAAATGGTGTTTCAGGATGGATATTATATAGCCTATCACTTGCACAGTTAACCGCGGCAGTTGCTATCGCAGTCCTATGTCATACAAAATAAAATATGGTGCTTCGTGTTCTAGTATTATTGGTAACAGTGCTGTGCAGTCGTGCTGATAAACTTTCTAGTTGAACTTTTAAATAGCTTGCACAACAAATCTAGACACCACGTTAGCAAACTAGTACCTCGATCAGTCACACTACCAAGCCATCATCCTCCTCCTTTATTCTACCCCTTTACCAATTTCCTTCTTCTCAAAAATAAGTCGTAATCTTTCTCTCTTAATACCTTCCGCAGCGCCCGACATGACATAGATACTAATACTACTGGACTATCTGAGGTCATTGATTTCCTACATAGCCATCAGGGTAAGATTTTATCCTCCATATTTGTACTTATTCTTCATTCCATTATCCATTCATTTGCCCAAGTTTTGTTCGAGGCTCTGTCCAAAATGTGTGTGTGCGTGTGTGCGCGCGTGTGTGCCCATGTGTTATGAATGACTAATTTTGACTCGTTTTTTAACACTGGGCTATTGTGGCTATTGTAGCCTCGTTTTAAATGATTTAAACAAAATGTTTAAATAGATTGTTTCTGTTTGTCTGTCGCTCCAATTTGGGGTATTCTGAGTGGGCTAGGAACAGTGTGTGGTGGTGTGTGTGGGGAGGGGTGGTGGTGTGTTTGGTTGGATGGGGTTATTTGTTTTATGTTACAACTGATTTCATTTTTGTTTTCATCAATCGTACAATCTATATACTGAAAATGTATTGAATTCATGTCAAGGAAAACAACTTTATTGTATTTTTAAAGATTGATTTGTATTGTTGGAATCAATAAAAAAGAAAATTTTGTAAAAAAAACAACAACGTGTAAATGGGGGTGAAAAGACTATTGTACAGAGAAAAATCAATGAGATGGAAGCTACTTCAAGATGGTAGGAGGTAGATTAATTTTCTTGTGTAACTATGATTCCATGTTATTAAATTTCAAAGTGCCTAAGTTCTATTTAGAAATGATAAAAGCATGGGAAGAGTTAGAATGTTGTAGGATTTTTTGAGACAAGAATAACCCAATTATCCAAAAATTTCTTATTATAAATAAGAAAATGATTTTCGATGAGGATTTGTTTAAATGCGATATAATTTAAGTTCAAGATATTTGTGCTAAAATTGGCATGCGGTCAATATCTCATTTTCAACATTTGGGGTTAAAAGGAAACAAAACTGTAGATGTATGGAATATTAGGGAAGCTATTGTGAGAAGCGGCAAAAAGGAAAACTGGAGATAGTGGATGTAAAAGAGTATGATATTTTGTTACAGTTTAATGGTATTGTGAAGCTCCTCAGAGATTTATTATCGAGGAAGATTTATGAATATTGTATAGAGAAGTTACACAATTTGTTTGTTTTGAAGATTCACGATGGACGGGAATTTTCAGATTTTACAAATGAGGTACATGTATATAGGGAGATATTTAGTAGCTTTACAGCTTTAAGTTTTCACGAACTTTTAACACTGGGTTATTATTTTAATTATTTATTTAATTTTTTGTATAGATCACTTCTATTATGCTGTCGCTCCAATTTGGGGTATTCTGATGGGGCAAGGACTCAGTGTGTGTGTGTGTCGTGTGTCACATGATGGGGGGGGGGTGGGGGTGAGGGTAGTAGTGTGTTTGGTTGGACGGGGTTATTTGTTTTATTTTACAACTGATTTCATTTTTATTATCATTCATGAAAAACAATTGTATTTCTAAGAAAGATTTGTATTGTTTTGGAATCAATACAACAAAAATTGAACAAAAATTTTGTGCGCGTGTGTGGTGTATGTGTGAATTTTACAAAATTACGGGGAAAAAAAGTACTTTGCCTCTGGAGCAGATATATACTGTGCAGAAATGATTTCCTCCTATGGCGTATTTCATCTAGATTATATGTTTGTCACGAGCTGACAAAATAATGAGGGAAGGGGGGGGGGGGGGGGGGGGTGGGGGGACTCGATGATAATTCATCATTTGAAGGTTTACAATGTGATGTCCATGAGTTATATGCACCCACTGAAGAAAATCCATGTATAGGGTTGCTGCAGGAACCCCAGCACCCACATATCCCACGCATGATGAGACAAACTCGAGAGAAAACTACACATTCTTTCACATACATTAACAAAAAAACAAAAGAAATCCAAGATCGGTTGAACTCTTTTTGACCCCTCCCCAGGACGTCGATCGATTACATGTATGTATCCCCCCCCCCCCCCAAAAAAAAAAAACTCTTTCAAACTCTGGCTGTGGCCCTGGCGATAATTACCCACTATTCAAATCTGACAGGTGCCCCTTTTTCTTCAACAAATGCCCCTTTTACTTCATAATAAGTGCCACTGTTCCATTTTTATAAGTGCCCCTTGTGATATTTGATAAAAGCCCTTTTGTTTTTTTTATTTTGACACGCGTCCCCTTAAACTTTCTAACAAGTGCCCTTTTACCTTTTGATATGTGCCCCTTTCCCTGTTTAATATGAGCCCCAACCCTTTCTCATAAATGCCCCTTTGATCCCTTTTCCTTTTTGTATAATTTCCCTTTTCTCTCTTTCTCTGTCTTTCGAAATCTTCTGCAAGGTTTGTTCTCTTGACTGAGCAACCTGTTGCAATTCCTTTCTGTCTCACTTTCAGTCGTACTTGTTGCCACTCATTTGCATTCACTCGTTATCAACTACCATCAACCATTCCATATTCACTCCATTACTGTCCACATTTCAATTTCATTCTCTTCACTCTCCCTTTTTGCAGCCTTTCCAGGAGCTTTGCTAGAAGTAGAACATTTTTAGTGTAGAGGCCAGAGAAACCGGAAAGTATGTTAATCATTTTATTCAAATATCTAACTTGAAAAAAAGGAAAGTGAAACATTGTTTAATTACAATATATTGACATAATTTTGTTAAAGAAATTTGAATTTAACACTGGAAATTTTTAATTGGTTTGCCAGCCCCCCCCCCCCCCCAAAAAAAAAAAAACGACACAAAAGTGGTACCAGGGTTTTTGTTAGGAGGCCCATGTCCTGTATAATTTTTATTTTTAAGAATAGTTTTCTCTTTTTTATTAATTTGACATTGGCATACCGTAAATTTCACCAGAACCCCCCCCCCCCCCCATTAACAATCGACACTGCCATTACCAACAGTAATGCTATAATTCAAAATTTCACTTTCTAAATCCTTCTAATATAAACATATAATCATATTTGTACACTTGTGCAACCTGTTACATGGACCATGTAGTAACAGCACCTGGAAGAGGATAGCAAGCCCCCCCCCCCCCCCCACTCCCTGTCTTCTTAAGTTGGGAAGCATCGAAACATGATTCTATTAAAGCTATTATTATATATGCATGATTTATTGAATAAAGAACAGATGTATAAGTTGTGTGTTTATTATAAGTTTTGGTAAATAATTGTTAAGTCAGAATATGGTGCGCTAAGAGACACCAGTATTAAGCGCCTTATAAATATTGTTTATTAGGTGATACGTACGTAGACGTATCACCTTTTGATTTCGTCAAGATTTTTATTATTTATTTATTTATTATTTATTAGGTGATACGTACGTAGACGTATCACCTTTTGATTTCGTCAAGATTTGTATTATTTATTTATTTATTTATTTATTATTAGGTGGTCTGTCGATGACAGATCACCTATTGATTTCGTTAGAATTTTCTTTCTTTCTTTATTCTTTATTCTTTATTTTTATTTCTTCCGTACACTTTTTTGTGCACACGTTTACTCGAAATCGACATGGTCAATTTCCTTCGAATTTCTGTCAGTCATCAAGCCCTATGATTTCAAGTCTAATTAACTTTAATCTTTAATATAGACTGATAGACCTTTATCACTCAAATTTGAAGGAGAATCTTCCTGCCCAGTCCTCAGTTTCATCCTATAAGATGGTAGTTGACATTGTTAGAATTTTAATGTTTATTCGTTGAGGATTAGTTATCTTTAATTATTTGAAAGTCGACAAGATGATAAACTTCATTAGCTTTCTTGAATGTAGTATTCTACAAACATATAATACAAATAACAAATAAATATCATGTAAATATTCCAGTTTAAACCCATCTCTTTTGTCCTCTTTCATTACATGAAGGTGGCATCTTTAAGACGTAGTCTCGTGTAGATATCTTCTGCATTCATCACTAAAGTTGTAGCCTAGTTTTCAGAAAAAAATATAACCCAAGTCTGTTGAAAGGAAAATTGAAATAAGATATAAAAAAAAATCAACAATGACTAATAACATACACCCTCATGGGTGTTGATCCCGGGGGGGGGGGGGGATAGGGGGATATATCCCCCCCAATATTTCAGGTGGGGGGATGGCCTGTACAATCATCCCCCCAATAATTCACCATAAAAAAAGAAAGAGAAATATTAATGATAAGAGCCTGATGAGAGTAGTTCATGGTCATTACTCGCAAGATGACCATCAATATACACATTTTGCTATCTCATTTTCATACATATATACGAAATAAATGAGACAACCGTATATGGGGGTAAACTGAATTCAGACAAGGACACGATACAACGAATCGTCTTCTTTCTCTAATGATTTAATGAAACGTGAAAACTTCCGCGCTTCGCGCGAGATGGGCGAAAATATAGACAAGGAATAAGAGTAATAATTTATTGAACCGTCAAAGCTTCCGCGCTTTGCGCGGGAGGGCGGGGGGAATTGCATTCAGACAAGGACACGATACGACTTATCGTCTTCTTTCTTTAATAATCTAATGAAACGTCGGAGTTTCCGCGCTGCGCGCGGAGGAAGGGGAACTTCGTTTAAACATTGAGGATTAAGAGTCGAGAATGGTACATCGAATCGTTTTCTTCCTTTAATAATCTAATGAAACGTCAGGGCTTCCGCGCTACGCGCGGAGGAAGGGGAACTTGATTCAAACAAGGATTAAAAGTCGAGAACGTTCCGACGAATCGTCTTCTTTCTTTAATAATTTAATGAAGCGTCGAAGCTTTCGCGCTTCGTGGGGGAATGGGGGAACTCCTCCCTCCATGCACCCAACCCCCTAGGGAGCGCGCTTCGCGTGCTCACTACCCCCCTAAAATGAAATCCTGGCTACGCGCTTGGGGATGGGGTGCAACCTGCCACACGCGTCTACCTCTTGGTTGCTTTGATCCATTGCCGAAAATATTTTGGCACCTATCACCCCCCCCCCCCCCCAACCACGGATACAAATCGACACCCTTGTTCACCCTGATACCTGCTCAGAAAAAGGAAGTACTGAAATTCACTTGGGGTTCTAGTGGGCAAACCTAAACTATTTTTTGTACAAGACTAGTTTAAATACTTACCGCATCTTAGATTATTACTGATGATCCCATTAAGACGATAGGCCTGCTGGAGCTCGGATCAGACAAGGTATGAAATAAGTAATACAATGTAATACAACTCGTGCTCATACCGGTAATTGAATAATACTCGGTTAAGTATGGGACATAAAATGACCAAACAACTTTGACCAGAGAATGTACTGGAAATAATGCTACTGAAACATACGTAATGTAGACTTATATTTCATCTATATTGACATTTAATTTTTAATCTAAATTACAATTGTGATATTAAGTCAATTATTCTTTTACAAGTCAACTGACAATGAAAAATATCTGTTTCAGATCTATAATTTTCTCCATGACATTTGTTCCACAAACATTTATTGGGGGTACCTTCATGTATATTAGCACACTTGCTCGTATGAAGTGTAGTAGGCCCGCATCTCTAGATGATCCCGTCAACATCTGTTCTTTGTTCCTCTCCTGAGTTTGCAAACCAGAATGCCTTCATCATCCACTGTAGAGAAGCATCATCCTACATGAGAAAAAAGGATACAAATGATACTGATGGATATATATATCAACCATAATACATCCTATAAATAGACTTTTATCAATCTTATTTTGTGTTCTTCTTCATCTTCATTGCTCAAGAAGTGAAAGGACCCCTAACAAAAAAAATAATGAGGGGGTCTTGTGTATACCCTACATGTAGTGCTTACGATGTGCATTTGATATGGCTCTTCTAAACACAGGACCTCCTGTAAATAAGGACAAATTTTCCTTTGTAAACAAAGAAAGAAAAGACATCAATATTTGTATACTAGGTGCATAACTAGAATAAAATATACCCTCCACTATATATGCTTGCAATGTCAACTTAGTTCCATTTCCTTTTGAATGAATTAATAGGTGGTCGTTTAATATGTGTGTGCTAAATAACCTGAAAACTGTACCTGCATGGGACTTTCTGCTTCATCTTGCAAATATAAGAGATGTTGTAATGTCCTCCTTCCAGCTCTTCAGTTTCATCTTTTGGAACAAAAAGAAGAAATAATCAATTCGACAATCAAGGCATCCCTTTCTCCTTAACAAAATAAAATAGATCTAGCATAATACAAATGAATAGATATTTTTTATGTCATGGTTGGCCTTAATTTTAATATGGTGTGGAAATCAACATTCCTATTTAATGAACCACAGTACAAAGTAAAACTAAATGGAAGATTTAACTTGTGCATCAAACAGTGGTTTCTATGGTCTATGAACACGAAGTAGTACTAAGTAGAATTAGTTTATTATAACAAGAAGAGGTGGAATACATAGCATTTAAGCAGAGGCGGCGCTCCGAGGGGGGCGGGGGGCAGGGGGGCACATTGCCCTCCATTTTGTCAAGTACCCTGAAAGTGCCCCTTTTTGCATAGGAAAAGTGACCCTTTTTACATAGGAAAGTGCCCCTTTTACTTTGACAAGTGCCCCTTTTACTCTGACAAGTGCCCATGTCCTTATTATCCCTGGTGCATGCCTATTTGTTTAGGTGTAAGAAGTGCCCCATTTTCACCTCTGATAATTAGCCTTTGTACTTTGACACGTGTTCCTTTTCTACCCCTTTTAACTTGGATAAGCGCACCATATATCTTCACATGTGCACCCTTTCATTTTTAATAAGTGCCCCTTTTTCTTATAAGTGCCCCCATTTAAAAATAGGCCCTTTCCCTTCTCATAAATGCCCCTTTTCATCTATGAAAATAGTTCCTTTTCATTCTCTTAAGTGCCCCTTTTCATCTCTTGTAAATGACCCTATTCACTTCTGAGAGATACTTGTTTTACTTTGACAAGCACCCCTTCCCCTCCTAGTCAGTACTCTTTTCATCTCTTATAAATGCCCCTTTTATTTTGACACGTCCTCCTTTTCCTTCCTATATAATGCTTTTTTTTTCCTTAAAAGCACCCTTACCCCTTATCATAATTACCACTTTTCGTCTTCGATAAGTGCCCAGTTAATTTTAACATGTTCCACTTTTTCTTTTTAATGAGAGCCACTTCCCCTTCTCATTACCCTTTTAACAATGATATGTACCCAATTTCCTCTCTTATAAAGAACCTATCCCTTTTTCATAAATGCCCCTTTTCACTGCTTATAAATGCCCCCTATCAAAATCTGATGGGTCCCTCTTTTCCGTCGACAAATGCCCATGTCCTTATCATCCCTGGTGCATGCCTCTTTGTTTAGGTGTAAGAAGTGCCCCATTTTCACCTCTGATAATTAGCCTTTGTACTTTGACACGTGTTCCTTTTGTGTCTTAACCCTTTCGATAAGTGTCCCCTTTTCCTCTCATCATTAAACGTGTCCCTAATTTCAAGCGACTAAAAGCAATTTCCCACAAAGCTCGCTCGCTACGCTTGCCCATAGTTATAGATGTTATAATTATGTAACTTATCACAGATCTATTCAGTCTTCCGTTATGAGATTGTGCTTATAACCCCATCAGGATTGGGTTTTCCTCTTTATAAGATGTTATTTTTCGCACTGCGACCTCACAAATCTTAAAAAATTTTCTCGCTCGCAAATGAATTTTTAGACCATCACACCCAACTGCAAAGTATGATACTTAAGCAATACCTTATATGCTGTATGAAAAGAAACAAAATATTGAAATCATCCCTGATGTAATGTAATCACAAAATAGGGGTATATACCAATGTCAAAATAATTGTATATTTTCCCTCTGAAGGTGCCCTTTTTCAAGAAAGTGCCATTTTTGTTGGTGCCCCCCCCCCCACTTTGGAAGTTGCTCCGCCGCCTCTGCGTATTAGTTAACATAATTGTCGACTACCCTAGGGGTCTTCTCTCATACAACGTCCAAAAAATAGATTTATCAAATGAACCGCACACTTTGGAGAAGAAAAAAAAATGTTTAATAGCTCTAGATCTAGATCTAGAAAAGTTTTGACAACTTGACAAGCGCACTGGACACACACAACATCTGAACATTAAAGGGACTTTGTAACATTGTTCAGATGAGAGATAGTGGTGCTAAGGTAGTGACTTCAATGCTAGATGTACAATTAAAGATAATCTGAAAATTTGAGCGAAAACGGACCATTATTCATGGTACAAATTGGGAAAAACTGATCCGATCGATTCCTTAATTCTCACAACTATATTATTACAATTTAATTACATTTTAGGTGAAAGGAAATCAAACAAAGCAATACAATGGCTCCACATTCCATTCCAGACATTTAAGTGTTGACAGATTTTTTATAGCCTGTTTTTATGTCTTTTTTCATGGGAAAACGGTTGGGAAAATTCAAAAATGGTTGGGAGAATTTAGATTCAGAAGCGCCGCACATCGACGCCCGTTCGAAAACCCGTTGAACTTTGTTAAAAATCTTCATATTCCGTGAATTAATTTCGGATTTGGGGCATCGTAGTTGGATAATCCATACATACAAACAAAATTTTACGTGTTTTGCATCCTGATTCAACAGATTTGTGAAAGCAACCACCACAATGTTACTTAGTACCTTTAAATAAATGAATCCTAGGTCTAGTTTGTTTGTTTTTGAATATTTTTATTAATAAGTTCCAGGTTTACGTCTAAATGAAATATGGTTTGGAGCTGTTCGATTATCCATGGTCACAAACAATTTTGGTCTAAAAGTTGACACGCACCAATGATGCAACTGAGCGAACGGATGGCACTTAGTATAGCCAACAGAGTCCACATCTACTAAAGATATAAACAAGAATTAACCCTCTTGGATTATTAAAGAAATCATACTTCATAGATTATTTTAACTACTTCACGACGATGAAAATCAAAGTGCACTTTCAAGAGAAATAATTTCCTAGCCTTTTCTTCAAAAATCTGTTGAGAACAGTCTCAAAATGTAAAGAAATTACAGTAGATCACGAATTACAGCTTTTTCAAATTAATGACTAAATTCTCTTAATCTACTGACATTTCAATCAATTACTCACCCATATGCATTCTCCGTGCACTAAATCTTCTCACTTTGTGCAAGTATAGCGCGCGTCGTGCATGAATCTGCGACCTTAACATACAGTTCCCACCTCGGTTATTATATATATGAATATTTAAGAGAATCGAGATTTTTCCGACCCTGCGTAATGAATATTCATGATAAAACAGGAATCCGGGCTCGCCGTGGTACGAAAAAATAAGACGCAACCCGGATAACTAAAATTCGGATTTTTGATGGGCCATTGCGCACGCGCCGTTTAAGTAGATAAGCATTGTGACATCACACGTTCAATCAAAAGTAACGCGTCTCATTAATTTTTTCATTTTTCAATTCTCAATTTTTTCATTTTTTCCTTCTTTTTTTCTGTTCTCTCTTCGTCATGTAAATTGTTACGTCTTCTTTTTTTACAGTCATTACGTGTTTTAATAAATGTTCTCTGTTGGCCACTATTCTTCTTTCATTGATTATGTATTCCAAATTTTGTTTACACTCATTATTATCTGAGGGGTCCACAATTTACAAGCTTTGCTTTTCAGTGGACATCTCCATTTCCTCAAAATATAAATGCAGTTAAATTTTAAAATTCATTTTTTGTCTCACTAAAATGTATAAATTATTATTAAGATTTGTTTATTACAAATGTAACTATGTTTTGTATACATTTTACATCGTATTCGTTATTATGTTTTATATTTTGTTGGAAATGAAAAAATAAAAATGAAATGAAATGAAATAAAATGCGCGCTAATATAATTGTGCGCAGGTTAACACTTTCGTAGTCTGAGCCAAAATCAAAGAGATAATGCGGATATATTAGAACCTGACCAAATTCTTTCGAGCAATCGTTCTATAAGCAGGGAAGAAGTAACACGTCAAATAAATAGACTGAAAAACGGTAAGGCACATGGCGATGATTTAGTTCTAAATGAATTTTTGAAGTGTAGCACAAAGTCTGTTTTATCAGTAATCGTTAGGTTATTTAACATTGTATTAGAAAGTGGAATTATACCATCTGAATTGACATTAGGGTTAATTTACCCTCTTTATAATAAGAAAGGAAATCCTAATGATGTTGTTGATGAATACGTCTATCCTGGAACTACTTTTAACTGCAACAACAAATTTCGTAAAGAACAAATTAAGCAACTTAATCAAGCTAGACGAGCAATTTATAGTCTATTATCTAAAACTGACCAACTGCACTTACCTATTTATATCCTCTTCGAATTATTTGATCAACTTGTGTTGCCTATTCTGCTCTATGGAAGTGAGATATGGGGATTTGAAGTGCTACATGATCTTACAATTTTCCACATGAAATGTTGTAAGCAAGCCCTTTCTGTCAACAAAACAACTGCAAATTGTATGGTACTTGGTGAATTGGGGAGGCTTAAACTTGAGAAATATATCGAAAGCAGAATGATAAACTTCTGGTGTAGGATTTTACATAGTGGACAAGAAAAATTTTCTGGTAAGGTGTATATTATCTTAAAATTACTCTTTGAGAAGAATATATATCAGGCACCTTGGTTAAAAAAAAAATCAAGCTGACTCTGGACAATATGGGGATGTCTAATTTATGGGAAATTTGTGAAAATACTAACTGTGAGTGGGTCAAACAAACTGTGGAACGTCGATTGAGAGATTCTCATGCTAGGTATTGGTCTGCTTGTCTGTACGATAATTCGCATTGTGTTAACTATCGAATCTTCAAACATTCTTTATGTTTAGAAAGATACTTAATCGATCTCATTAAAAGAGATCGGACAATATTAAGTCGTTTTCGCTGTGGCAATCATTACCTGCCGATTGTAGCTGGTAGATATTCAAATAAAAAAAAAATTGACATGAAGTTATCAATGTATGTATATTAAGCAAATAATCACCGTTGGTGAAGATGATGGGACAAACTATCACAACCGAGTCGATCTGGATGTAGCTATCCTTCCGAAGCGAAGCTGAGGAAAGATAGCGTATACATTCTGATCGACGAGGAAGTGATAGTTTGCCATCGCCTGAAACCAAAAGGTGATTATTTGCTTTATATTCCACATCTAAAACAATTTAACTACAAAAAGAAAAGGACGTGTATGTATCTACAAAAAAACCCACCTAGGCCCGAATTCACACCAAAAAAGTTTAAGTTTAACCCAACCACTTGAGGGTAAGGTGCGCGTATGTGTTTTCTTTGATTGCGCTCATTGGTAATGCGCGCCTAATTACGCCTGTTTTAGTGCGCTTTTGGATAGTCTTCAGTGAAAGTGCGTTGCCCTGTGTAGATAGTTCCTCTATCTTCAGTGAAAGTACGTTGCACTTTGTAGATAGTAGTACTATCTATTTATTTTTATTTATTTATTTCGCATCTTTATACAGAGTAACATGTTCAGCTAAAAATCATTACAAAACATTGTTAAAAACATTAAAATAGGCTGGTTTACAACAGGGCTCTGTTTAAAAAACAACATAAAAATGACAATGAACAATATTATATATAGAAATGACAGGGGTAACGAAAGCTAACACACACACCTGTTTACCACCTGTTTACAAACTAAAAATTACATTAAAATCAAGCATAAAATGAATTTGACCTCACTGCAACCCCCTCCTCCACCTTCATTTAAAAAAAAGCTATTTATTGCAAGGTTTGATAAATTTTTTGAAAATGGCTAAGGACTGGGCAGATCGGCATTCATCGGACAAACAGTTCCATTCATTTACACTAACTGGTACAAATGTCCTCCGATAAAATTGAGTTTTGCATTGAGGGATACGTAATAACAACCTGTTGGTGCTTCGTGTTACACGTGTAGAGACATTGTCATTTAGAACAAATTTACTACTTAACTGGGATGGTGCTACCCCACTAACACATTTATACACCATGCATGATATTGACTTGTTAAACAGTTCTTTTAGAGTAGGCCAGGCTAGTATTCGAAAAACTGTTTCCGATGAGGTTTCCCAAGTATATCCACTTACAATATATGCTGCGCGCTTGTGTAGCGTGTTTAATATTTTGTAGTTAGATTCGGATGAAGATGACCAGACGGTTGAACAATATAATGCATGGGGGAGAACAAATCCCCAATATAATCTTTTGAGTTGATCAACATTAAATATATACTTGTTTCTTCTAATTAGGCCAAGTTTTTGTTTCATGACTTTTGCAATAGAAGTAACATGAGATTTGAATGTCAGAGTATCATCAATCGACACCCCCAGACACTTATATTCAGATACACATTCTAGTAAGGTACCATTAATTATAACAGATATTTTGTTATCCTGCAAGGTATTCAATCGTTGTCGAGAACCAAGAAGCATCACTTTCGTTTTTTTATCATTTAGTACCAATCTATTTTTAGATGTCCACTTGTAGACTTCATTCATTGCAGAATTTAGTTGACTTTCAACCGATTCAAGATTACTACCACTAACATACAGAGTTGCATCGTCAGCAAACATGACAACTTTTCCTGACTTTATACTGGAAACCAAATCGTTAATATATATTGTAAACAACAGGGGCCCTAAAACCGAGCCTTAAGTGTTTTAGAATGCTGGGTCACACGAGTAGGAATCTCAATCAACTGTGACAAAAGTGATCCCTGCATTACAGTCATAAGAGATCGTGTCGATGAATCGACATTGTCAGAAAGTAGGTCACAGTTGAGGTCCCCCAATACAATCAGTTCACAATCAAAATCTAGAGCATTACTCATCATAGCAGACATTAAATCAAAATAATCAACTGAAGAGTTCGGCGGACGGTACATAACACAAATTAAAAATGATTTCACGTTCCGTATCTTGGTTTTTATCCAAATAGTTTCTAAGTTTAACCCAAGATCTTTCACATGTTGAAAGTGGAGGGTGTTCTTCAAATAAACCATCACGCCCCCACCATGCCTACTTCTATCTTTCCTTAGTAAATCATAACCATCAATATGCAGTTCGATGTCACTAACCGTGTTATCACAATGAGTCTCAGTAAGGCCAATGATGTCGAAGGGAGAATTTCTTAACAAATACCTTAGGTCTTCAAGTTTATTTGGTAAGGAATTAACATTCAAATGACACATACGTAATCCTCGTTTTGAAATAACTGGTATACTTCCATCATCAGCAAGTTCAAGATAGGCTTCTTGATTGCTATTACTGTCTGCATTGTCACTATTTCGAACTGAATCACTTGATCGATTGAAGTCATCAATGTCTTCATGACTATTGTCTAATCTATGTGACTGTTGAGGAGTCTCCGGGCTGTTTGCAGACAATCTAGCCAGTCTCGTGGGAAAACACGGTCGGACGCTTTCTTGCGGAATTTCGCTTTGCTCGTCATCTGAAAAGACGGAGCATCAGGATATTGAGATTGGAGCCGAGGATATTTGTTATCCAAACTAGCCGGATCAGAAACATAAACAGTAGCTGATGGAACGCAGGGCGGGACCCTCGAAGATATGCGATGATATTCTGTGCCAAAACACGTACTCCGTAGCCGTTTAAGTGTACGCCATCAGCGGAGAAATGTGTGTCAGGAGTGATGTTTTCATTGTCCACGACTCCCCAGCTGCGGCGATTGGCTAGAAGTTTCAACATTTCATTTACACTGCGCACTTTCTCGAAATCGCTTGCTGATTCTCCGCGACGATGGATTATTGTCGAGACACTTATTTTCTTGGCTGGTGTCAGTTTGACAATTTGTTCTGCCAGGGACTCAAGTTTTGCAACAATTTCATCTGCGTCGTGTGAAGTGACATCGTTCGAACCTAGATGAAGGATTACTTCTTTAGCAATTTGCTGAATAGCTTGCTCACAAACAATGTCACAAACATCTCCAATACGAGCGCCTCTGAATGTTTTGCACTTAACGGGTCTTCTTGATAGCCTCGAAGGGTTGATGTCCTTTACCATGGAATCACCAACAATCAAAACATCGGTTGAATGGGCATTCTGCGTGACCATTGATGCTCTCAGGAGTTGATGTTTTGCTTTGTAGTCTCGTAATTGATCATCTATTGTAAGGCTATTAGGTTCATTACAATGCTGATCTTTCTCCGTGCTTGCGTCGGAATCGATTTGAGCTTCATCTGTTGTCGTCTGATTAGCTGATTTAGAGCCTTTTGTTGACGAGATGATGCCATTGACGGTTTCATTCAAAACCTGGAGTTGGTTTTGAACAGATTCCAAAGTAGTTGTGATTGTACCACAGGTCTTGCAATTGTTTTCATTCTGATTATCTTCAATCCTCCCTTCTCCTGTTTGAGTAGATTTGTTTGGGACGCCTTGGCGGGAAAATTGGGGGTTACCCGCGCCATCTTGGGCCTGTGTGTCACTTGGTACCGGGTATTCATATATGGTAACAAAATGCTCACAGATAAACTTGTCAAGATGAGGTAAAATATGACACAATAAATCTGTAACATAGTCTATACGGTTTTCTCCACCGTGTTGTCCATAGCGTTCGTATGAAATGTGAAGATGTTGTATGGCTATACGTAGACCAGCAGTAGTCATATATTTCGGAAGTTTGTAACGAAAACTCTCAGCTCCTGGATTGCCAGAGTGGGTGTAGTGACGGAGCGGAATATTATAGACAACTACGATATTGATAATTAATCAGAAGCTCAAGTAAGGGTAAATCCTACCATAAGTTAGTTGTAGAACTGTAGAATCTATATCTCGAAGACTCGACGGTGGAGCTCCACGAAGCTACGTTGAGATCCGAGACTCAGAGGAACACAGCAAACGGCATGTCGCGCGGTTGCAGTTCCAGTCCAAATCTAACCTACCCAGTATGGGATATGGCCAGGAAAACTACCGCGGGTGTCGCCAAATGCGGGACTTGCGCGCATATACCCGCCAGAGCCGTATTGGCTCAGGCTGAATCACTACATTATTCCCCACTTAATGAGTTTGAAGCCTACTTCTAACTAAAACTAAACTAAAACTAACTTAAAACTACTCCCGTACCGCAGTGCGGGGTCACGCCGTTCCTGCTGGTGGATGGGTCAAGGACCCTCCTTGCCAGCACCGGTGAAGTCTTGGCCTTTCCAGAGGGCAGGCGCCTTTATCATACCTTAATAAGTACTGTATTCCAAAATTTGGTACGGGAAGTATTATATAAAGTACATGTATACAAAGACTGAGCAATCTCAAAACTACAAAAACGCCCGTTTCCAACAGAAAATACTTATGGAAATTTCAGCTAGTGTATAATGCTAAAAACCAGGCCCTAGGAATGTTCAGGGAACCAGAAATATCCTAGCATCTGTAGCTTGGTATATTTAATTACTAAATAGGATTCAAGTCCCGGAAATGTCCCAGGGATCAAGAACATAAAGAAACGGAAATATACCAGTTAACCCTTACCGTGCCGGTTATACATATTACATAATGACAAATTGCAAAACGTCTTGGCACTGGCATAAGGGATTAACAGGGGCATTACATTAAATTCCCAAGGTGACCGAGCATGAAAGTGTGAGTGATCAACATAAAGGATGGATGGCAATAAGTGTGCAGAAAAGGGGAAGAGCCCAATGGCTCCCCATTCCCCAAGTGCAGTTTGGATGGTACAATGTCCAGAAACTAGGCAATCCCGCATGAGAGCCAAACGGCTTCCTACAGGCAGTCCAAACGGTGCATATAAGAAGTATTAGAATGATAAAAGCAGATCAATGAAATCAGATAGAAAATGATATAGAAGGTGAAAACACTTCAACAAAATAAGATTACATTTTCTGGGCCACTCGGCACCCGGGGGCACAATAGCCACTACCGGCAAGTTCCTGATATCATTCATGGCACCCAGGCCCACAACACCATCAAGCAAATCCAAAAGGCTCTTATTGATCCAGAGGAATTACTCCAGAGGAATCACTCCCCCAAAACATGATCATATTCTGAGCCGGCCGTTTTATGGCCTCGAACACACATGGGTGCTCTGTCTCCCTGTGGAAAGAATGCTTCCTAGTCAGCTCTTAAAGCGGAGCAGCTAATTCAGCATAGATAACTCTGCTAACCGAAGCAGAAACTTTTCAGTTTTATTTAATTGTTATCCATTCAGTTTAAAAACATCAACACTTAAAGTTCAGGAACTCAGAATGGACGATTTACAATGAAATTAAACAGTGTAAACAAAAGTGAACTAAAATATATATATTTAAGACAAACATGTTATTTCCCCCGATCAAACACGATCCGAGGAATCCAAAATGGGAGCCTGTGGGTGGGCTGGAAAAGGGAAAGGTCCTTACTCTGGAGCCCTGGACTCCCAACAACCTTACATCCTACCCGCTTCCCACTAGGAGGCACCACGGCCGTCCTAGCGACTACCTGGACAAAGGGACCGACCGAAGAGTCAGGCGGGTCACTAACATTATTTACCTTGACAAAGGGACCGACCGAAGGGTCAGGCGGGTCACTAACATTAACTACCTTGTCCAAGGGACCGACCGAAGAGTCAGGCGGGTCACTAACATTAACTACCTTGTCCAAGGGACCGACCGAAGAGTCAGGCGGGTCACTAACATTAACTACCTCAGTTTTTACCGATTGTAGGCCTCTCGGTTTCCAGATCGGAGATCGGCCTCGCTCTCCGATCCCTCCAGGTTTTCCGGAACACCAGTAGCCACGGGAGATAGAGGGCGGGCATGGGAAAGCATAGAAAACTCCAAAGACTTAACAGTCTTCAGTATTTCTTCTAGCATACAATCGGTGTTGTACGCATGCGTCTTAAGACTGGCGACTTCCTCCTTTAAATAGCCAATGTCATTCCTGGCCTGAACTTCAAAAGGCGTTGTGACCTTCCTCCGGTCCTCCACAGGAGCCGGACGGGGAACATCTCGACCTTTGGAAACTGTTGGAGAACGATTCAGGGGATGGGGTTGCCTATGACGATAAATTACCGGCTCCTCAACCGTATCATAACTGTCCACCTCCTGATCGTACATGCAAGTCTGCTGCACCTGCTGCCGAGAAGCTGGATATAAACGGCGGGGCTCGCTCTCGTACACTACACGTTGGGTGTGCTGTGCCCACCTGATGGCATCCAGAGCCTCTTCGATGGACCTTGGGCGCGTATTTAAAGCCGTTAAACCAGCCGCCTTATCGATACAACCCTGGCACAGTTGCAACACCATTTGAGTGCCGTCACCCCGTTGGTCACACCCAAAAGCTTCAAAGAACAAAGCTTGGAGCCGGTCGGACCACCCAAGGAGAGACTCCTCCGGGAGTTGGCAAGCCGTTCGAAATTCGGCTATGGCCTCCTCCGGAAATCGGGTAGCCCCAAACCGACGCCCCATCGCTGTCAACATCGGGTAATAAGAATTAGTGCCCATATCCCTAAGGTTCGAAAAACAATCTGAGGCAGACCCCTCCAAACACCAGCCTAGTGCATCCAAACACTCGCTCGGACTCCACTGACACGATACAGCATAACTGGTGAATTTCCTGAGAAAGGAATGCCAACTTGTTCGCCCATCGTAATTAAGTGACCTCGGCAGACGGGGGGGGGGGGCAATCTCGGCGCCCCTGCGACCGGTAATCTACCTGACCCCCTGGTGGGGATTCCCTGGGAGGATACTGATTGTCGGGTCGGGATTCCCTGGAAGAGGGATAAACATAATCCCTACGTGGGGGTTCCCTGGAAGGCGGACCATAATTATTAGAAGGGGATTCCTTAGAAGGGGGATAACAATAATCCCTACATGGGGGTTCCCTGGAAGGCGGACCATAATTATTAGGAGGGGATTCCCTAGAAGGGGGATAACAATAATCCCTACGTGGGGGTTCTCTGGACGGGGATTCCCTAGGAGGATAAGACCTGTCGGGCGGGGATTCCCTGGACGGCGGACAGTAAACGGCCCTAAGCCGATACTCGGCTGTGGGCTCGGCTGGGGAGCTGGCCGGTTGCGGCGAGCTCCTCCCCTGCTGTCGCTCAGCCGTAGAACTGGCTACAGGCCCAGCTGGGCCTCCATCTGTAGGTTTAACTATCTTAGCCTGATAAGGCTCAAAATCAAATAAACGTAAAAGCTCCTTGGCTTCATGGAGACGGGGACACTGCAAAAATAATTCCTCTGTTAAATTACCACATTCCTCCCTCCACTTCATAATTTTGCCAGACTTTGTTTTATCGACAATTCTCAGAAGGGTCTCCTCAGTCACATAATTAACTTTAACCTTCTCTGAGGCCATAACCGGCTTTAAATCAGCACGATTAAATAGCCAAATGATGAAATTAAATACACAAACAATTATCTTTCCTTCTTGCTTACTTAATAATACCCTACTTAGTTTCCGGTTTTCCTAATAGCTTACTAAGTGCCTGACAGGGAAATACTGAAACCCGAAACCTCACCGAAAAACACCGCGGAACTATCTCCACGGTGAACAGCTTCAGCGAGCGGGCCAAAACTAAACCCTAATAAGTAACACTAAAGGACTACACTTAAACCGGCAACATACCTCACCGAAAAACACCGCGGAACTATCTCCACGGTATAATGCTCGGCGAGATGGCCGTACAATATTAGTAATGATGAAATGAAGGTGAAATTAAATACCACCCACGATTTAACCCAAAATCCACAGATATACAAAACAAGACTGACAGTCAAAAATCCCACTTAGGTACCTACCCAATCCTTCCTTCTTGCTTGCTTACTTACTAACGTGCGTAGTTCCAGAAAATAGATATAGACTCTAGAATCTACTTGCTTACTTACTAACTTACTTGGTTTCTTTCATAATCTTACTTAGTTTCTTACCAAAAAATTCCTACCTAAACAACCCTATACCAATGGTATACCTCACCGAAAAAACACCGCGGAATTATCTCCACGGTAATAATACTTCGGCGAGAGGGTTGAAACTAATTTAATTACTCCTACTCACTAATTCTACTCCTACTTAAACAACCCCATACCCATAGTATACCTCACCGAAAAACACCGTGGAATTATCTCCACGGTAATAATACTTCGGCGAGAGGGTTGAAACTAGTCTAATTAGAGCCTACCCCTACTTACTAAGTTCTACTTAAACGACCCTATACCTCACCGAAAAAGAACACCGCGGAATTATCTCCACAGTATAAAACTCTGGCGAGAGGATCACAACTACGAGCACGAAAAAAAACGGCTGTACAACCAGTCTAGTGAGTAGAAAAAAAATGAGCAACTTTAAGTACAAAAAATGACCGAAACCGATGTCAAAAATCGAAATACGGCCGTAAAAATACCAACGAGTCCCTAAAAAGCTATTCTACAACCCTAAGCAGACAAGAAATGAAAAAATATGAGCTTATAAGGCCCTACGAAAAAAGTTCCAAAAATAAAAAATCCCTTCAACACACGAGTCAACGTATCCAAGATGGCGGCTCGGACATGTGTGCGACCACAAAAAATAATCCCCAAAACACTGAAATGAGTACCCAAAAACCGGAATAAAGCACTAAAAATACCCTACGAGTCCCTAAACTACTAATCTACAGCAATAACCAACTACAAACGGGGAAAAAACAAGCTTACAAGGCCCCACGAATTAATTTACAAAAACAAAAAATCGCTACAGTACACGAGTAAATGTGAACAAGATGGCGTCACGCACACGTGTACTCCAGCAAAATATCACGCGCAGGTCCGAAAAGAACGATTACGCCAATGTAGTGACGGAGCGGAATATTATAGACAACTACGATATTGATAATTAATCAGAAGCTCAAGTAAGGGTAAATCCTACCATAAGCTAGTTGTAGAACTGTAGAATCTATATCTCGAAGACTCGACGGTGGAGCTCCACGAAGCTACGTTGAGATCCGAGACTCAGAGGAACACAGCAAACGGCATGTCGCGCGGTTGCAGTTCCAGTCCAAATCTAACCTACCCAGTATGGGATATGGCCAGGAAAACTACCGCGGGTGTCGCCAAATGCGGGACTTGCGCGCATATACCCGCCAGAGCCGTATTGGCTCAGGCTGAATCACTACATGGGTATTCGACTTTAATTGTGTCATTGCGTCCTACAGTGTTGATATACTAGTACATATAAGTCTCTCGATAAAAGCCTTTTAAGAAAATACAGTGATCACAATGTACATGCATATATAAGCTCACCCCATCATAAAATGTCACAGGTGGGACCAAGACTCTAGTCCGGCATCAAACTGTCTATATGCACCGGGTTCACAACATCACAAATTGCACAAGAAAACACAAAATAACAGTAGCACATCTGCATCCAAGTTAATTTGGCGTTTCCACGGCGATATTTCACTTTGCGAAACAATACAACAGTATAAATACACGTAATATAGCAGAATATAGCAGGAGTATAACAGACGTGCGTGCGTTGTCTAGTGATACGGTATGATCTACACAGTGTAACGAACTTTTTGCTTCTCCCATCAATAATGGGCGAAATATCTTTTATCACGTGATTTACTTTTGACCACATATGGAAAACTTTTAGCCTTAAACGCACATAAAAGAATACAGCACTAAACAACCGCTTTCACGAAGAGAGAGCGCTCAAGTGTACTCTTGCGTGAAATTACACTGATCGGACTAGTTCAATGCGACAAAGCGGGGGTGCGAGCGCTTGCTCTCGTTAACTACTTACTAACAGTAACAAACTAGAATTAGAAATGAAACTCACCTAGTTAAATAAATGCAAAATTACGGTAGACTACACCAGCAGAGGCTTGCCATCACACCGTAGACGAAATCGAACTCATTCCCTCTGCCAATGTTTATACTGACTTCCCTGTAGTTGGAGTGCAATGACCCATTCGGGTGCGCATGTATAGACATGATGCGGTCTCCGAGATTTTGAGCGCAACGCATACAATCTGTACGCACTGCGTTAAATACACACACTGACCTCTACAGCGATTGCACGGAAGCTATAACTACATGCATTGTTCGTACGCTACACTATCCCAGTCACCTTGGTTTATTATGAAAGCTACTTTTTATTGGTTGGAAAATGGCCAGGCGCGAATCCAGGGGGGGGGGGGCCGAGCGGGCCTTGGCCCCCCCCCCCCCCCGCAAAAAAAAAAAAAAAAAGAGAGAAGAAAGGAAAAGAAGGGAAAGGGAAAGAGAGAAAGGGAAAGAAAGAAGAGGAAGAAGAAAAGAAAAGGGGGGGGGGGGGCGAAAGGGCCTTGCCTCCCAGACTGTTGACCCACCCCCCCCCCCAATCAAAAAAATAATAGAGAAGGAAGGAAAGGGAAAGAAAAAAGGAAAAGAGGAGATACTGGGGGGGGGGGGTGTGTGGGGGGGGGGGGCATGGGGAAAATCAAATTCAAACGTGGTTTATTTCTAAAATTCCACAATGGTGGTTTACAAATAAAGCTGGAATGCCATAATTTCCGAGATTTTTCCTCATTTTTTTGTAAATTATACGTTTGTATGTGTTTGTTGGAAATGACAAATTCCTAAATTTACAGCCAGGCAGGAAATATGATTTTTGAGATTCCTACATGTCAGGGCCCGAGGAACGGCGGGGATCGGGAGCCTCGAGCCCCCCCCCCCCCCCCCCCCCCCACTTTTTTGCAAAAAGTATATAAAAGAGAAATAAAATAGAATGAGAGCAAGAAAGAAAGAATAGTTAACTGCCAGTGTAATAAAAAATAATGAGGCATCAAAATTATGCTCATCTGGCCGTGATTAAATGCCTAAAACCCTTAAACTTCCGGGGGCTCTGCCCCCTGAATTCCACCTAGGGCCTTACGGCGGGCCCTTAAATGCTCATCTGATCGTAATTTAACGCCTAAAACCCCTGATTTTTTTTTTTTTTTTTTTTGGGGGGGGGGGGGGGGGCTCCGCCCCATGGACCCCATGACAAATAGTGACCTGCCAGTGTCACAAAATAATTAGGTATAAAAAAAAAAATGCTCATCTGACCTTAACTAAACGCCTTAAACTCCTTGCGGGGTCGGACAGGGTATTAAAATGTGTTTATCTGCCACTATGACCCTCGCACTGACCCTCGCGCCTAGCCAGGGAGGGGGGGGGGGGCGGTCCCCCCAAATCGGAAGAGGACGTGGGAAGAAAAAGGAGCAGACAAAGAACATCTTAAGAGTATAGAACACGGTAAAACACATCGTCTTCTTTCGCTAATAAAACGTCAAAGCTTCGCGCAGGAGGGGAGGGGGGGGGGGGGGGGACTGAATTCAGACAAGGATTAAGAATCGAGAACGGTACAGCGAATAATCTTCTTTCTCTCATCATCTTATGAAACGTCAAAGGTTCCGCGCTTCGCGCGGGAGGGGGGGGGGGAACCTGAATTTAGACGAGGATTCAGAGGCGAAAACTGTACAACGAATCGTCTTGTTTCTCTAATGATTTAATGAAACGTAAGAGCTTCCGCGCTTCGCGCGGGAGGGGGGGGGGGGGAGAATCTAAATTCAGACGAGGATTATTTTCGAAAACGGTTCAACGAATCGTCTACTTTCTCTAATAATTTAATACATCGTAAAATTTTCCGCGCTTCGCGCGAGAGAGAAAAAACTAAATTCAGACGAGGATTATTTTTGAGAACGGTACAGCGATTCGTCTTCTTTCTCACATAATCTTATGAAACGTCAAAGCTTCCGCGCTTCGCGCGGGAGGGGTGAACCTGAATTCAGACGAGTATTCAGAGGCGAGAACGGTAATACGAATTTTTAATGATTTAATGAAACGTAAAAGCTTAGGGGGAACCTAAATTCAGACGAGGATTAAGAGTCGAGAGATTTACAACGAATCGTCTTCTTTCTTGAATAGTTTAATGAAACGTCAAAGCTTCCGCGTTTCGCGCAGGAGAGAGAGAGGGGGGAGGGGACTGAATTTAGACAAGGTTTAAGAGTCGAGAACGGTACAACGAATCGTCTTCTTTCTCAAATGATTTAATGAATCGTAAAAGCTTCCACGCTTCGCGCTGAAGTGGGGAAAACTGAATTCAGACGAGGATTAAGAATCGAGAACTGTTCAACGAATCGTCTTGTTTCTCTAATGATTTAATGAAACGCAAAAGCTTGAGGGGAACCTGAATTCAGACGAGGATTAAGAGTCGAGAACTCTACAACGAATCGACTTCTTTCTCTAATAATTTAATATATCGTAAAAATTTTCGCGCTTCGCGCGAGAGAGGAAAAACTAAATTCGGACGAGAATTATTTTCGAGAACGATACAACGAATTGTCTTCTTTCTCTAATAATTTAATAAAACGTCAAAGCTTGAGGAGGGAAGGGGAAACTCGCCCCTCCCTGCACCGACCCCCCCCCCCCTCATTACGTCACTATTGGTCACCATTACGTACCAATATTTGGCTCGCATAATTTCAAATTTGGGCCCCCCCCCTTAAGAAATCCTGGATCCGCGCCTGAAAATGGCTACCGTTTCCTCTCCACGAATGAAAACAATCGTTATACCAACGTTAAGGTGGGATATCAAGGTATCTGAATCCTTCCGAAGATTTTTTTTATACGTCACTCGTGTAAGATTTGCCGACTGGTTGACTGAACGAAACCCGACAAAAAGAGGGGGAAAACAGTGCTATCTCCATAGGCAGGCTGAAAAAGTCAAAACTTTTAGGGGAAAATGGCTACCGTTTCCCCTAAAAGAATAATCCCAAATTTAGTATCATTTTTAAGACGACATTTCAAATTATAAGAAACCGTCCCAAGATTTTTTAAACAAATTTCCATTTTCCCGTAGGCCTAATACCAGCAATTATATCAAAACATGGCTTTTTTGGTGTACGTTCCCCGTGCTTAACAGGAAAAGCGACGAGGCGCAGAGCAGATGCGCGTAAGTTTTCCTTATGTCGTAGAGCAAGATTCTTAGTATGTGGAATATAATTTGTATTATACCTTACGTTTATATGTTCTTTGTTATTTTGTTATTATATAAATTGGAAAAATGCAGAAATAAAATAAAATCAAATCAAATCAAAATACTCCAAGGGAAATGAGGCTATGTACGCTGTGCAATTTGCAATCGCTTGGGGATGAGTTTCATTACTTGTTTGTATGCCCTACCTTTGGTTCAGACAGAAAATTGTTCAACGATAAATATTTTATTGAAAGACCAAATACACTAAAAATGAATCAGCTTTTTAACTCCAATAATGTACAAACACGTTTAAACTTAGTAAAATTCTGTCGAAAAATAATGCTTCGTTTTCATTAATTTAAGTATGTGAAAAAACATGTTATGAGTTCAATATTAACTTTATGTTTCCCTTTTTTTTTGTCTTACCTCAATTTATTAAATTGATAGCAAGAATATTTTCAGTAATTCATTAATTCAGATATCAATTTACTGGTGCCAGTAAACTTCTTTTTCAATTGCTTCCTATAATTTCGTCATTAATTATCGTTTTAATTAATATTATCGTTTTGTTTTTGATTGTTATTATCATTATCATCATAATTTGTCTCACTATTGTCGATAGTGTTATTTTGTATGAATTAACTTTAATTCTATTTGTATTGTATATTTCACAATGTTAAATTGACAAATTCAAACTGATTGTAAACTTCTCCAATACCCCAATGTGGGTGACATGAGAATAAATTGTCATTGTCATTGTCATTGTCATTGATATAACGTAGGTTGTATATTTCACAGTAGGTGGTATCACACAGAGGCCAACAATCCGGGTTTTAGTTATCCGGATTTTAATTATCCTCTTTTTGGCTGTCTGACATCAATTATCCCTTCAAAAATCCCTTCAAAAATCCTTTCAAAAAACCTCATATGAAGCAAGATAATTCTCTCTTGAAAGGATTTTTCAAGGGTTTTCTGAAGGGATTTTTCTGTCTGACACCAATGTTGTAATAATCCCTTTTAATAAGCATTGTGACATGTGGATGCACAGTCGCCAGCCTTATGCCAAAAGGGGCCTTATCCTGATTTTTGGGGTTATTGAGTTATTAACATCACCTTGTAGATTTCTTCACTCTCCTTTATAAAATAATGTGCTTCACTTGCGATGCTGGTTTGACAATATTTGAAACTTTTCATGCTAGGAAACTCTGTGCAGTGTGGGCTACTGTATTTTACATAATTTAGGAGTAGGATCAGGCGCGTACGCAGGATTTTTTCAAGGGGGGGGGGGTTTAACATTTATAAATCAGGCCGAAAATTTCGCAACGACTCAGCCAGCCGCTGAATAAGCGGGGGGGGGGGGGGTAAGAGGTTACATTTTTTTCCTGTTTTTTTTGGTCCCAAAAAAATCGCAACGACTCAGCCGACCGCTGAATAAGCGGGGGGGGGGGGGGGGGGGGGGGGGGGGGGGGTAATAGGACACTTTTTTTTTTGGTCTCGAAATTTGAAAATTTGATATTTTACTCCCTGGGGGGGGGGGGGGGTAAGGTCACCTTTTTTTAGGTCAGCCATGGGGATAATTCTTTTTTTTTTTATATTAAAAAAAAATAAAAAATAAAAAAATCCAAAGGGGGGGGGGGGTTTTAGGAAGGTTAGAGGGGGTTTTCACACAGAAAATTACCAAAGGGGGGGGCCCCCCCCCCCCCCCCCCCCCCCCCCCCCCCCCCCCCCCCCCCCCCCCCCCCCCCCCCCCCCCCCCCCCCCCCCCCCTGTGTACGTGCCGGAGTAGGATAGTAAGCGTTTCTTGTTTGCTCTAGATAAGATGTCTGACGTGGCTAATTATAGTTATATCGAAAATTCAGGGCAATACGACTTGTCATAATCACCCTCACCTTCGGTTCGGGCGCTAAATGTCGGATTGCCCTGAAGGCAGTCAATATTATTTAATTATGCTCACATTTTAATATTTGTTCTCTTGTAAATTCACTCCTGTCTCTTTATTAAACTAGGACGCTACCCGGTGGCTATCATAACTCATGTTGATGTCGCAGAGAAGAACCACTTGGAAAATCTCAAGACCGTCCTGCGGGTCTCTGGGGTAAGCGACATTTTCGAAGTGGCAAACCTGACCCATATGAAGCCATTTGTAGAGGTTTCCTACCAGCACCGTCTACTTTCTTTCCTAGAGCGATGCATGACGGATGGAGATGAGACTCTCATCTTCAAGCATCACCAGCGCAAGGAGCAACAGCGCAAGAAGAAGAATGAGGGGAGGCGGGAGGAGAAGAAACGTAATCAAGAGGAGGAGAGACGTAAGCAAGAGGAGGAGAGACGTAAGCAAGAGGAGGAGAGACGTAGGCAAGAGGAGAACAAACGTAAGCAGCAGGAGGGGCGGATAGCAGCAGAATTTCGACAAAATATGATTGAGAGAGAGCGCACTGAGAGAGATAATCAGATAAGAAGGGAATTGGAGGAGCAAAGACGTGTGATTAAGCGTGGATATGAACGGGCTGAAGAGCTGGAGAGAGACAGGCGGGAGCGAGAGAGGGATCAACGCCATGATGAAGCCATTAAAAGGGCTGAGGCGGAAAAGCAGGCGGAGATCCGCCGAATCATGGAAGCTAATAAGAACAACGAAAGTGGTTGTGAAATAATGTAATGTACACTGCTGTCATTTAGGAGCATATGAAGGGGTGACGAAAGTTCGTGGAGATTTTGACAATATTATAAAATGTTATATTTGTTCTATGATTTCTCATATTCTACACAAATTTATTCATTTTAATTATTACCAAATGGACGGCAAAGTTTGTTTACTACAAATTGGTTGAACTAGAAAATTTATTGTCAAAGGATCCTGGAGATATCGCGATCTAAAAATTCGATTTCGGATCGGTGTGCGCGCTGTATCAAAAAAAGTCATAAAAACAACGAGACCTTACTTCGCGCACGGCGGATTACAGCTGATTTATCAAAAAATGCGATCCATCAAAAATAAGGTAAAATCATAAATTGTAAGGCAAGATATCATACAACCAGTTGTTACCACTTTTTACTTACAATTTTGAGGATATCTGCTCTTAAAATGAAGATATCCAGACCCTTATCGGCATTATTATAATTTAACAGGGGCAAATAACTGCAAAATTTGCCGATCTGTTGTCAATATTTTCACAATTTCGCACCCAATTCCAAAGAAAATTTCGTTTCTGGGTAATTTTATGATCCTCTTTCCATTGGTGATATCAGATTTTCGAAATCATACCGATTTTTTTTTTTTTTTGAGGGGGGGGGGGGGGTGGGGGGCGGGAAGCGAACTTTGGTCACATCACCATACATGAAATCTAATGCCCGTTGTGAGAGAGACGTTAGGGGCTTTTCGTTTGTGTTGACGAGGACGGTGTTCCCGTCCTCTTACGATGCGAAGTGGCGTCAGACACCTGTCCTGTTTACTAGTTCACCTGCTCACTAGGCGATGACGGAATGGCCCCCTCGCGCGTTTATTCAATTTCTCTTTCTGTCTCTCCTTATGTTATTCTTTGTTTTTTCCTTCTATCACCTTCTCTCATGTTATTGTTTTTTATCATTCTATTACTTTCTATTCCTGTCTTTCCTTATGTTAATCTTTGATTCTTCCTTCTATCTTCTTCTCTTTCTGTCTTTCCTTATGTTTTTCTTTGTTTGTTCCTGATATCGCCTTCCCTTATGTTATTTTTGTTTTTATCGTTCTATCATTATCTTCCTACCATTTTTTATGTTATTCTTTGTTTTTCCGTCTTTCATCTTCTCTTCTAGCCTTCCATTATCTATTCTTTATCATTTTCTCTTTCTGTCTTTCCTTATGCTATTCTTTGTTTCTCCCTTCTATTATTATGTTATTCTTTGTTTTAATTTTTTTTTTTTACTTCTATCACCTTCTCTTTTGTTAACCTTTGTTTTTTACTTTTTTTCTTCTGACTTTCCTTATGTTATTCTTTGTCTTTATAATACTATCACTTTCTCTTTCTGATTTACGCGGCGATTTACCAGGATGACGCCATTTTGACGACGGGTTCGAGTTTTCTGACGAACCTTAAATCGTGGATGAACGCGTTCTCAAATTTAGACAGACGACGTGAGACGACCCGACGCATGCGCAAATCGCCGAAATGACGTCACATCTTTGACGTCGTCTATGTGGACGTGACAAACGAAAAAACCCTGTTTTGTGCCTGACGTAGAACTGCGTCAACGACTGGCGCAGTGTATGACACGCCATGTGAGGGATACATCATAAAAAAATGATTGCAAATTAAATGAGCAGTGCACCCACCGTGTAAAATAATATCTGGCCTCACATCCTTGATTAGGGGCAAGCAATGACGCGAACAAACGATGCAATGCCTCGTATACACAACCATTCTCCAATTATCTGACTTGTCCATACTAGAAGGTACTTTGTTGTTGTTGTAATGTATCAATTTTTCTTGTTTTCAAACAGATCAGTCATTTTAATCAATAAAACATATTTTAGTTATTTTTATGATGAGGCAATTTGTTATATCCATACCGAAATCCCTAGAGCAGAACCAGTATTCACGTTGTTGGACCCGTTTACACATGTCAATTGAGTGCGAATTGGATCGCGAAGCGAAGATTGATATATTTTTTTGGATGCCATTCATACAGAGGGAGAATACTTGCTCGCCGACAAGAAAGTCAGAACTGCGCATGCGTGAATCTCGGGATTAAATAAGTCGATTTTTGATTCTCAATACCATTCACACACACAGCAACAGCCAAACTATCGCGATTATTCAAAGAAAAGATAGGATAAACAAAAGAGGAGATGGCGTTTGTCTTTATATTAAAAAATCATAAAATGTGATTGATCGGGAAGATTCCATTACTGAGTATGATATTGAAATGGTTCTTATAGAATTGAAATGCGAGATAATAAATATCCTCGTTTGTTGCTTGTACCGCCTGCCTAACTCGGGTCCTGAGTACTTGGACACCTTTTCGAATATGTTAGAGAGTATCATAATGGAAATAAGGATATGATTAGTCTTGGTGATTTCAATGTTGATTATAGCAGTGAAAATGATACAGCAATCCACTCCTTAAAATGTCTTTTTGCTTTGCATCAGCCTATCCACAAACCAACACGTGTAACTGAATCTTCTTCAACTTGTATTGACCTGATTCTCACTACAATGCCAGATTCGCATATTATTAGTGGCGTTGGTCAGATTTCTTTTAGTGATTATTACATGATTATATACGTGTGTAAATTGTAAAGTAAATAATTCTGGTCACATAATTGTCCGTTTCAGAGCATTTACAAAATTTGAATCTGAGGAATTTCTATACGATGTAAGCGGTTGTGATAGTTTTGTGAAGGATTATAACCTAGAACCCCAAGAAACTCTAGAGTGAACTCCATCGAGCCACTGGTAATTCAAAATATAAAAATAATGCTCATAATGACTTAAGTTCTGATGAACTGAATGATTTTTCGGAAGATGATGTTTTGAAATTGTTAAGATAACTACCAACAAAATGCAATTTAGATATATTAGATATTGACAGCAAATTACTAAATATTGCTGCTACTATGTTCAACTACTTATTAAAGAATGGATTTGTTTTTACCGACTGGAAATATGCGCGTGTAACCCCTATCTATAAGAGGAAAGGAGATAAGAGTGTCTTTTCAAACTATAGACCAATTTCTGTTGTATCCCATTTAGCTAAAATTCAGGAGAAGCTGGCTCTAAAGCAATTTAGTTCGTATTTACTCCAGCATGATCTTATAACACTTGAATAATCAGCATTCTTGAAAGATCAGTCCACTGTTACGTGCCTACACAGAGTAATAGATGATTGGTTTGAAGCATTAAATGCTCGTGAAGTTGTTGCTGTCTGCTTCTTTGATATATCTAAATGTTTTGATGCTATATCTCACGAATTGTTACTTTTAAAACTACAATACCATGGTATACAAGGTACAGATTTGGGCTGGTTTAAAAGCTATTTAAGTGGAAGAAAACAGGCTGTCAGCCTAAATGGTAAACTGTCAAAACCAGGTGAAGTAAAGATCGGAATTCCTCAGGGTGGGGTACTTGGCCCCACCTTTTTCCTTCTTTATATTAATGACATTACTCAAAGTGTAAATGCTGGCTCATGTAGTATTTTTGCAGATGTTGTACTACTGGTAAAACTGTGAATGAAGCTGAGTCTCAATTATACATTTGCATCAACAAATTAGAGAAATGGTAAAATAATAATAGATTTATATTGATAAAACTCATGTTATGGTTGTATTCTCGAGAGCTATTTGCAACCAAAATGAACTAAACGTATTTTTAAATGGCACCAAACTAAAACAGGTTGATTCGGCGAGATATCTAGGTGTCAATATTGATTGTCATCTGACCTGGCATGAACATGTCAAACAAGTGTGTACAAGCCTTGCATATAAACTTTTCTTATTACGAAGATTAAAGTAACACGCTAAACACGTCCCTGCTTAATACTTTATATAAAGCAACCATTCAACCATGTATTGATTATGCATGCGCAGTGTGGGGAAACTGTTCACTTAAATACCGTGATTATATTCGTCGCATACAGAAAAGAGCTTCTCGTATAGTGTCGAAACATTATGGTTCACGCGAAATCAGCGTCTCTAAACTATTTAATGATTTGAAATGGCAAAATTTTGAAACTAGAAGTGATTATTTTATTAATATGCTTATGTTCCGATGTTTACATGATAATGCTCCAGTAAGACTATGTAATAAAATTGAAATGTTCTGTGATAGACATGGTTTCAACACTCGCAATTCTGACTCACTCAATGTGGTCTTACCAAACCCTAATACTGAACTATTCAAGCAATCTTTTAGATATTCAGGCCCGAAAACATGGAATTCTCTCTCAAATGAAATGCAAAATCATCATACTCTTTCCTCTTTCAAAAATTGTTATAAACGCACATTTTTCTGAAGAAAAAAAAAAAAAAAATCAGTTTTACATGTTCTGGCCCGCCGTACTTAATAATCAAATGAAATGCAAAATCATCATACTCTTTCCTCTTTCAAAAAATGTTATAAACGCACATTTTTCTGAAATAAAAAATTCAGTTTTACATGTTCTGGCCCGCCGTACTTAATAATCATGATAATCGTTGATCAAAGTTTGTATAGACTTCATTTTATGTAATATATTTATATTTATGTATTTATTGTATATTGTATTGTAGATGCTTTCTTAAGTATAATATTTATATGGATTATTATATTTGCACTTGTTATCTAATTCTAACCATGGGGATTCTTTACCGTCTTTATTGTTGCTATTATATTTTTTCACTCAACAAATAAGATTAGTCATTCATTAACTTCTTTCAGACGAATTTCTGATATTGTGTTTTTATTGCATTTTAAAGCCTTATTTTGTGTATTTTTTCACTGATGTAATGGAAAAAAAATCCCTTTGGTTAGAATTGAAAATGTTTAATCATAATAACAGGACATCGATGAATACAGCTTTGCTGATTCGATTGTTTCTTTTTTATCCTGTATAAACATGTCAAATAAATAAATAAATGAATACAAATTATTCTAAAAAATCGCAAGACTTACTGCGAATAGGATCGTGATGCGAATCGCGAAGATTAGTGAAATTATTCTGTCCACTCACGCAAATAAAGAACTGATTTTTGGATCGCGATGCGAAAATCTACTTTTAAATCTAACTTTTTTTCTTAAGGTGTGAACGCCCCAATAGTCTCCAGACACAGACACTAAGTTGACACTTTATCCAAAATCCTAAAGCTTCGGGCAGAGCATAGCTCTGTCAGTTTCTGGCTAAAAGACAGGGCATATTGTAGTCTCATAATGCAGACACTTTTATTTACAACGACTGACAAGGGTTTGTGCCAGCGAACTAGTCTCTACCGGGGAGGGGGAGGTCATTCCAAAGTGCGACCAGCTTGTCTCCAATATTAATGCAAGTTAAAATAAGCTGCGGATAAACACATTGTTTATGAAAAGTTTTTAAATAATCATATCGGGATTATACTTCTTACACATGTATTTGATATCAATATTTAACGGGAACATTATTCTCAATGGATTTCTCTGTTTTCCCTGTTTATCATTTTTTGTTTGTTCATATGTTGATTGTCTATTTGACTCGTAATTCATAATATCATATCTTATAATGAATGTATTTCGTAAGTTGTGAACGATTCTGCCACTGGCTGTCATTTACAAATTATCACAATAAATAAATAATTAAATAAATAGATAAATGAATAAGTACTATATTATCAGTATGTACCATCAAAGAATATTATCGAGCTTGTTCGCGAACTTTTGTGTAAATTTGTTTTATATATGTAATTCGCATTACTCATTTGCTATGATGAGAGCCAATACAAAAAAAAAATGCACATATGTATACATATCATCATAATGAAATGATAAAATGTATAAATAATAAATGTAAATGGTCACTCAGATCTATCAAGAACACTAGGCCTATTTGTTGTTCGTGTAATCAGTTGTAATACCCTGTCTGCATTATTTGGAAAAAAGGGAATGGACAGTGTTGAGAATTAGGTGCTCAGAAGTTTCCATAAGGAGCAGGAGAACAATGATGATGATGATGATGATTATAATGATGATAATAGTGATGATTAGGATGATGATAATTATGATAATGATGATGATGGTGATGATGGGGATGATGATGATAAAGATAATAAAGATGATAATGATAATGTTTATTATGATGATGATTATGATGATGATAATGATGATGATGATGATGATGATGGTGATGATGATGATGATGATGATTATGATGATGATTATGATGATAATAGTAAAAATGATGAAGATAATGATAATGATGATGATGACGATGGAAATGATAATGACAATGATTTCGATGATGAAGTTGATGATAATGATCATATTCATAAACATAATACTCACAACAATAATAATAATAATAACAACAATTATGATGATGATAATGATGATGATGATGATGATAAGGATGATGATGACGATGGTAAAGATAATGATGATGATTATGATAATGATAATAGTAAAAATGATGATGGTAATGATAATGATGATGTTTACGATGGTAATGATTATGATGATGATTTCGATGATGATGTTGATAATGATGATCATATTCATAAAAATAATACTACTACTACTACTAATAATAACAACAATTATGATGATGATAATGATGATGATGATGATGATGATGATGACCTGCGTGTAGCATGTGACCTCGTATGACCCCTTACACCTGCAAATTATGACATGCCGTACCTGTCCTCCTAACGGCAAGAATGTTTTGATGCACTAGTCTTGAAGTCACAGACCAGGGGTAGAATACTTTTTGCGCATGAATGTAAAATGCCACTCTTGAGACCAACAATATTTAGACCTGTGAGTGCTGGCAAGATAACCGCCGCCGAGTGGGGCAGTACCCCTAACAATACACTGCTACAGTAGTTTAAAATGAATTTCTTTTTCGTCTAGCTAAATTACTGAGACTTACAAAATCGGCAGGCTGAATAGGTTTGTCCATGTGTGACTGTAATCTATATAGCCTGAAAAGAAAAGAAAAAACCCAGGCATTTTGCTACTGTTGATCTCGGATGGAGACTCCTACACTTAATGGAGGAGTCATATGAGGAGGGAGAGGAAATAGGAGAAGAGGGAGAACAAATTAGAAGAAGAACAAGAAGAAGAACAACAACAACAATAAAGAGGAGAAGAAGAAGCTGAAGAAGAAGCTGAAGAAGAAGATTAATTCTCCCCAAAAAGAAGAAAATAAGGACTTTGAAATTTCGCTTAAACTACGACGTAATTCATGTTACGAAATGCAAAAACAAGACTTACGCACACAGCTACCTAACACGCGCTCCACATACAACGGGTTAATTGCTGAAAACAGAGGGCGCTAAACTTATACCCCAATCAGATAAACAAAACCGACACCAGACCGGCACCAGACCGAACAAACTATCACATTACATACTAATGACCAAAAGTCGACCAAAAGTCGATCGTCGGTCGTGTGACTCAGGAATTACGATTGCGAAGCTGCAATTTCGTGACATTTCACCTTATGCGAGTGTATAATGTACCCTGTCGCTCATATACTTGGAATATTTTGTTTTACCCCAATTTATGGAATTATTTTAAAATTAATTAAAGATAATAGATCTAGATAATAGTATACATTCTCAAATTGTATTGAATGATAATTTGCCAATGTGTGTTTTGCGTGACTGCTAAAACATGTGTATGCTACTATGCTTATCATCTAGGGGACCTACGCCCTTAAGTCATACATGACAGTAATGAGGATTAATGCCCCACAAAAGGGCACTAATATAGCACATCGACACGGTTTTGATCCTGGGGCCTCACAGTTACGAGGCCATTGCTTTGTCACTGAACCATGACTGTACGCAGTGGGGGCTTGGGTAGGAGGCAGTTTCCATAAATAAAAAAACAACACAGAAAATGCAATAAATTTTCAATAATTTATTGCATTTTCCCCGGTCCCCAACATAAAAAAATCCTCTGGACGGCCATGAATTATGACTCAAGGCATGGGCACACAGAGAAGTTTTACCGTGATCGGAGCATAGGGAATTTGGTGAACATCGCCCTCATGCGTCTGATCCTATTAGAAGATCAACAGGTGAATCATGTTTGGAATTTATTCTTTTTAAGAGAGAGAGAGAGAGAGAGAGAGAGAGGAAGAGAGACACAGAGAGAAACAGAGAGAGAGAGAGAGAGAGAGAGAGGAGGAGGGGGGGGGGGGTTCCAATCAAATTTGAAATAGCAAGTGTGATTTGCAATACTACCACTCAATTTATTCACATTTTTCTACGTAACCTGTATCCTTATTCCTCTTTCTTCCTCTTTTTATTATTTTTGAAATATTAAACAAAAAAACCTAATGACGATCTAGAATCCTAGTGTCAGTCAGTTTGATGAATTAATGTGATTGCCATTGACCTTTGTGACCTTTCTATCGTTTGCTGTAATATGTCTAATTTGTTCGTGTTTCATGTATTATGTTTATCATTTTTAAAGTTGGATTGAACTGCAACGCAGCAGTCAGTTCAGAGTTTAGACATTGAATATCATATACATGACTTATATTGTTAAAGGACGACCTAGAGATCTCTAACAACGCAGACGACACATTGAATAGCTTCTGCGCATGGCAAGACACATTGAACCCGGAAGGTGATGAGCAACACAATCACCATGACAACGCAATACTTCTTACCAGGTGAGGTCAATCCCATTCAGGCTAATAAGTATGGATGAAGTAGAACAAATATTAGTAAATTACACATCCGACTATTTTTAATCCTTTTTCTTTTTGTGTTCTTTTTTGTTCTTTCTCTCCCTCTATAATATATTATAGTATCAATGACTACGCCTCGGGCAATAGCACAATTGTAACTTCACTTGAGCGTATAAAAACAACTATTTCTCGAATAATAAAGAAGTCAATAATACTTTTATATGCCGAAAAAAAGTCAACTTATGACACCACCTTGGCCTTTCTCTAGTTTATATGCACGGTTGTTTTTTATAAGTGTATCTTTGAGAGTATAGACTAGATCTAGATTCTAGTCTAAGCAAGATATTTTTACAATTTTGGGGGTGGGCCGGCCCTGTGGGGAATATGGAGAAAAACCTGCACTTTCATATGACACCTCACTTATTGAGTATCACCTTTAGGATCACAACAGATAGAGGTTTGAATCTCGAATTGAAAGAAAAAAACTTGACTTATTTTGCATGGTCGCACAATGCACGTAGACTGCATAGAGACTGCATCGCGTGCAATCTCTATGGGAAGAATTAGCACACAACATCGGGTGCGCGATCAGACACCCTGACTACTACTAGATCTAAGCATTTTCAGCAACTAAACGAACATGTTTATGGATAATTTCACGTACCCTTTTTGTTGTGCTTGCTGTCAGCGAGTCTTGCATTTGATAAGTTGGAATCTTGGGAGAGTTTCTCAAGCCATTTTTGTCTTGTTTGGAATTGTCTTGTCTTGTATGAAAATACCGACCAATTCTTCGCACACGTACGGTATCCTCGATCGCTCAAACCATTTCACCAAGACTGAACTATTTTTCCGGTAACCATGGTAACTGGGATTTTAGAACCATTTTTTAAGAACTATTTTCCCGGTAACCATGGTTACTGGAATTTTAGAACTATTTTTTAAAACTATTAAATGGGTTTGGAATTTTACCGGGAATTTTACAGGAATAGTTAAAGTTTATGAATGCAATTTCGACCAATCGGATGGCTGGATTTCTTAAGTGAGGTATATAAATATATTTATTGATTCTCTTTAGTGATTCTCTTTATGTTTCTGACACTTTACAGTTTCTTGCCTCATTTTTTTCACCCTACGTACATCACCCTTTCTCCTTTTGTCTAGTTACCCTCTTCTAATCGTGAATGAAACATATAAAAATTCAATTGTTGTCCGAACAGTTTCAAGTAACTAGAAATTACATACAACTTCAAATTTATATTCATTTTTGGATAATGATCTTATTCAGTTTTATATGTAATTTAGAAAAAAAGTTTAAATGGTTCAATGATAAATTTATAATCATTGAATTTTCTTTGAAGGAAGGACCTGTGCCGGGGTTCTGATATCTGCTTCACGTTGGGGTTGGCCCACGTGTCTGGCATGTGTAATAGGAAGCGAAGCTGTAGCATCAACGAAGACAACGGCCTTGCTGTTGGGTTCACCGTGGCGCACGAGATGGGACACAAGTAAGAATAAGCGTAAATCAGTGTCATATCTATAGCCGAATGACTTCCGGAGCAAGCAATATATTTGGACCCCCTGCTCAAATTTATCAATTAAAAATACGAACCAGTCGGGAAGCAAAGCGATGTTATTTTTGTTCTGAATTTTGAACCCGTTAAATCCTCAATTTATGGAGTACCATATAACAGGATCCAGAAGAAACACATGCGAGAGAGTATCGTGACCAAACTTCAGAAATCGTTGGCACGTGAGACTTTAACAAAATATGATAAGGCATTTCGGCATTGACTGGAGGTGCATATATTTTTTAATGACCCTGAAATTTATTGGTTTTCTTTCCCTTTCTCTTTCTCTCTTTGTCTACTTTGTGCGCCTTTCAAGTACCACCCTTGGCACTTCCCCCGCCTCTGCACTCCCTAAATACACCTCGGGTTAAAACCATCTTACACTGTACGAGTCGACTAAGATCAGATTGTGAACGAAATCACAATATAATCAAACATTAAAAATGTAGGCATGTTAACTATTCCTGATTTCAACTTAATACTTGCCATGATTTCAGTCTGCAGGTAATTAGTTTTAGAGGGAGAAGCCTCAATTATTAAGATCACGGTTCTATCAAAAGTACATGCTCTCAACCGTCATGATTTTGTAATCAGTATTTTGAGGTAACGTCGGTAACGAACAAAAAAAAAAACTTCACGGAAATGTGTTATGGTTTACCCTTATATAGCTTTGGCATGCAGCACGACGGCATTGATAACCCATGCTCGTTTGACGATGACCCGAGTGGCCCATATGTGATGTCTTCACGGGTTCCTAGTGGTCTTACACCCACAGCATGGTCCTCCTGCAGTAGAGAATACATCACTCGTTTCCTAGAGTAAGTACAAATATGGCGGCAGCGGTAGGATCATGAGGCCATTTTGGTTTTTATATTTAGACATCAAATCAATAATGGACAGCGGTCCGTAATTGTGACGTCTTCTCGGGTTCCCAGTGGTCCAACACCAATTACATGGTTTACTGTACCAGTGAGTACATTTCAGTAAGAAGAAATAATGTTGGCAACAGTGGGATTGTGGCCATTCGGACTTAAGATTGATTCAAATTGAATCAGATTATATATGGATAGGTCCATTCTTAATGTCTTCCAGGTCTTTTTAGTGGTCTTACATCCACTTTATTGTTTACCTGTACCAGAGAGTACAGTAGAGTAAATAGAATTATGGTTGGAGCGATGGAAATATAAGGCCTATCAGGTGCATATGTGATATCCGCATACATCTATAGTGGTCTTACCCATGATCTACCGGCAGCAAGGAGTAGCTCACTTTATATTTAGAGTACATTGGCGACAGCGGTGGGATCGAAGGAAAGTCGGACTTATGAACGGCTTGACAGAAGAACGTTTTTATCTGTAAAACAATGAATATACGAGTTAGAGATTGCTTTACCTAAAAATTCCCAATATTTAAAACAAAGCTATGGCATTTAGAATACCAAATTACTCACATTTCTTGCAAAAAGATGATTTTGTTAATTAGTGATTGGAATTTGTTCTGAATCATGTCGTGAAAATTCAATATTATTTGCACGTATACTTATGATTTCTGCAGTAGTGGACGGGGTAGCTGCCTGGAGGATACGCCTTCATCAACACCTTACAAATATCCGAAGGTTCTACCGGGTGTCATGTACTCGGCAGACCATCAATGTCGTCTACAGTACGGACCGAATGCAACTGCCAGTCCCATGTTTGAAGTAAGAATCTTTGCAATTATCTTTACTTTAATCACAAAGACGAGGAAAAATTTCAACTACCACTCTGTGATGGATAAATAAGAGGAGCGAGGCAGACAAATAATCAAGAAGTCGATCGGTTTTGGAATATTTGAAAAAAATTGGGCAGGGATTATAAAAAATAAATCTTTAGCTTTTTGTCAAGTATTTTAGCGAGAAATTCCAATGTATTGGATAATGTTTAAAATTGAGTTCATGAGCATGACTACAGCATTTTCCATTGATTTAATACCCCAACAATCTTAAGCGTTTATTTCTACTTGAAATCATGTCTCTCCTTTTATTTGAAATCTTTCTTTTCCTTCTTCACTAATTCTCTCCTCACTTCATTCCTTTCTTTGTCTATATGTATCTATCTTTTAACTTTCCCTCTTTATTTTCCAACTTTCATTTTCATCTCTTTCTATAAACTCTAATTGCTTATACTCCATCACTCCACTCCGCTGAGTCCAGTCTGATCTCTGTACTACCCTGTGGTGTAGCGTAGGAGTCATGAAGAGATCACGCATGACAGCAGCTGCACAGGGTTCTCGGTGTGGGAAAGACAAGGTTAGTACCGTTAAAAAAAATAAAGGGTCACCTTCAAACATCTAGTGGTGTAATCTCACACAATAAGGCCCGAAGTCACAAAGGAAGGTTGTCGTAGGGGGTAGTTGTCGTAGGGGGAGTTGTCCAGAGGGTATTCATCCTAGAGGGTGGTTGTCCTAGGGGATAGTTGACTGGGGGTGGTTATCCGGGGGGTTGATGTCCAGGGGTAGGTGCCCTAGAACCCCTAGCTAGATATTTAATAGGGGCCTCCAGAAATGTCTAAGCCATGGGGAGCTTAGAACAGTTTCTCCACGGGCTGTCAGATATTACGGCTTGAGGCCCCGTTGATAAGTGTTCTGAGGGCCGGTTATAGGTTGAGTTGGCCTGGTTACAACGGAATTCTCCAACCGAATTTCAGTTCCAGTCCGTCCCTGCATGAATGCTTCATTAATTGTAATATACTTTGGATTCATAATGCTATGCTAGATCTTGCAATAACTAATGCAAATTTATAAAACAAAGGTGAGGTCAGTAGATATAGGGTCGTCCCCCAAAATTGATAAAGAGTGTGAGAACAATATGATTTTAAAAATCCGTTATTGAACACTCGAGTACATGTCACATTCACAAACAGTCTCGACCGATTTGATCCTGAAATCCCTACCTCGACCTGCCGTCATAGTTACAAATGCTTGGTTTGGCTTGTTTTATTCACGGCCTAAAAACATTCCATTCACAAATATAAACATAAACGAATATTTATATAAAAAGAATATGACTGAATTGCTTTCTTCAAAGTCATTAATGCAATGGCCTAGATCCTGTCAGGGCCAATGACATTATGTATGATTGTTGTTAAAGATATCTCTTCTTTGATTGTGTTCAGTGGTGTATATCTGGAGAGTGTATCGACATCGATGAACATCCCGTGGTCATCGATGGCGGATGGGGTCCATGGAGCGAGTACTCTGAGTGTTCCCTGACGTGTGGACGGGCCGTCAAGTCTAAAGAGAGACACTGTAACAACCCAAGGTATTCTTTTCTGACTTTTCGGATTGCCATCTCCATTATCTTATAAGATGTTGAAGTACATGTATTACGGTTTATAGCTTCGAAAGAAATATCACGATGGAGTAGAGGTGTTCAAAATTCATGTGCACTTGACAGAGCTCCAATGATTGATGTACAAACTTTCTATGTGCAACCTGCTGAAGATTATAATGCAGCTACACAATTTTAGATATCGCTGGGTTACGGTCGTAATCTGATCAGTGGTCGTAGCTTAGATCGTAACATGGGCTTACTATACTTCGTGCAGTAATGTTCGTGCTGTAGAGAAACCGATCGGCATACTAAAATACAGCTCCAATGGGCGTTTTGAACGAAATCTTTATCCAGGGCGCCTAGGGGATAATGACCATGTCATATTCCTGCGGATCGGTGTTCCTTCACTATTAAACACAACTGCGGCGACAGCCAGCGAGTCCCCAGACGAATCATTCCGGGTAAAGTTTTACGAATACCAACTCAGAGAAATTATTTTTTTTGTTTTACCATTGCTCCTGTAGTCCATCTCATGGAGGAAGATACTGTGTTGGTGAGAGAAAGAAGTATACCATGTGTAAGCTTCAGGTACGTATACTATTAACTTAAATCGACTAATTTTGAAAAACAACTATAGATGGAAGCATGACAAAATATAGGGTTCAGAAACATCGATTTACGTACCTTGGTCCTAGATAAGACGTTCATTCATTCAGGCAGTAATGTAATCAATCGGTGCAGAGAAGGGCAAGTACAAGGTTTTGATCATTTGTTGCCCTGTACGTCACCAAGTGCTATAAAGTTCTGAACATAATTATACTGACTTCAAATGTATCTGGTCTGATTAAAGCTCTAGTATTGCTATTACGACAATGATCATATGTTCTAACATCTTATATCATCTGGTCTGTGACGTACGGGACACACTATAGCTTGGACTTACACTATTATGATACAGATGGAAAATATTTATGTTATAGTTGCAATGTTTAGATATGTATCAGTGGTAGAACCAATGGGATGGAGCACCTCTTAGATGTCTCATAGTTGTGACATGAACATTTCGTATAGGGGGATTAACAATTAATAGGACCCCTGGTTGCTAATGTTCGTTTTCTATTTCTTGTTGTAATTATACATATGTTTTGTGTATTCAATGTCACTTACAAATAAAAAACACTCTTCGAAATCATGGATTTGCCGGTACGGGTACAACGGTGCCTTCACCAGTTGTCGCTCGCCTCTTTATATAATTATTACAAATATAATACACACCAAATTGTTTCATCCTTATCTCGACTTTCAAAGTAAAACATGTATGTGGCTTTGATTCCGTGAAATATAAGTCATTGTTGCTTTTATTTTTTCTAGGATTGCGTTCATGAATCTGTGAGTGTTCGTGCCATGCAGTGTAGTACCTATGATACAATCCAATCGAATGGTACTCAACTCGCATGGATTCCAGTCGATGTCGAAGGTGCGTGGCGTAGTGGTTCATTCACTTCAAAGTTGATGATTCGAATCCTACCCCCCAGGGATGGTTTGAGACTAAAATTCGGTTGGGAAATTTTGATGCGACCAGCCCATTCACTCTTCCTTCAAAGAAGCTTGGGGCCTACTAACTGTGTCTAATACCACAAGTCAACTGGCTATAAAACTGAGTGGCTCATGGCAAAAATTTCACCTCAAATTCCTTTCACTCACAATGGCCCCTGAACATCAGCACAATGTCTCTTGGCCAGGGTTAATCTACATTTCCACTGTAAGACAAAGGTGTAATAAGTGGGGACTTTTCTTGGCAAATATAGATATTGATTTTCTTAAGGGGGAGGGGGGGGGGGAGGTGATGTGACCGAGTGGCTTGAATCATGAAACAAGTGTGGAGAATTCCTCCTTAAAATGTAGTAGAAGTATCTTCTACACGGAATGTATGAAAATATGTAATTTTACTTTCGCCCTTTTCTTCCTATTCTGACAGTGTTTCTTTCTGTATTTTCCTTTGTCTTTTCCTTCTTTTCTTATAGGCTAATATAAATGATAAACAATCTTTTTTCTCATTATATTTTTTTGTAGATAAACCTTGTGAATTGTTTTGCAGACGTCGTGATCAAGCATTGATAAAGAAGAAGTCAGTTCACGTGACCAATGGAACTCCCTGTACTCGCTTCTCACGTGATATCTGCATTGACGGTATATGTCAGGTATGAGTTCCTTTTTTGAAGGTTCATAGTTCCGAAAGTTCATTAATTCAAAGGTTCATATCCCCCCAAAACACAAACAAACGAGATAGGGTTCATAATACCGAAACCCTGTATCGTTTTTCGAAAATACTTACCTTCGAAATTATGAACCAAATTTAATATTCGGAAGAATGGACCTTCGGAATAATGAACCCTTGTTTATTTTCGGAATTATGAATAATAAATGGAATACATCGAAAAGAAGATATAGAAAGGGGAGGGGGGGGTGCTTCAAAGGCACTTTTCCCCGTCCTAATACATGAAAACTACTTTTACAATAATTTCATTTGATGTTAATGGAGAATATATTTAAACTTGCAGTATCTCTGTATTTAAGTATTATATGAAGCTCATATTTTGAATATAGCATAGCCATATGGAACCCCAATCATACTGAAGAACAAATATATTTTTTAGTGATTGGTACCTTTTAAAAATACGCTTTTACCCCCAGATGGTTGGTTGTGATAATGTTGTCAGCTCAGGGGCGGTGGAGAACCGATGCGGTGTATGCCGCGGGGATGGGTCATCCTGCCTTACAATTCAGGATAGTTTCAACACGAAGTATGGACGAGGTTTGTACGATTCGCTTTATCTAACCAAATTATTCAAATGGAACGATTCATACATCTATGTCTACTTTTTGTGATATCGCATACAGTGTATGATTACCTAAATTTTATTTGAACAACGCGATAGCAACTTCTTATGAAAAATAAACCTTAGACAGTTTCACTGACCTTGTACGTCGACTACATTGCAAAGACGTAATATGTAATCTGAACATGATTTCTATGAAATATACAATAGGGTATTGAATTTTCCCCTTGATTGAATTTTTTTTCTCGAATGTAGTTGCCATCGGGTTTTGGTGAGTGGGACCTTATTGTACAAAAAAAAATGCTTGAGAATTGAGAACAGCCATTTTATTAGGAGAAGACTTTAACTCATTTTATCTAAGCAATAATTTCATCACAAAAAAACAAAAAAAACAAAAAACAAAAATCACCAAAAAAATTATATTAACCCTCAATGCAAGGGTTAAGGGTTCGAATCACATACCGGCACCAACGTAAATTGGCAAGACATTTATCCACTTTTGCCACTCTCCACCCTGGTGTAAACAGGTACCTGGCAATGCTAGGGTAATAGGAATTGCAGGGTTCCACATGAAGAGCAGTATTAATAATGATGTTGCTACCCTGGGTAAATAAGACCCCAATTATAATTGTAGTTTATATTATTGTAGGTTATGTGGAAATCACCGTCATCCCTGCCGGTGCTAGGAACATCGTGTTGGATGAATTGGTCTCTTCCCAAAACTACCTGGCCATTAGCAATGCATCAGGACATGACCTGCTAAACATGGATTGGTATATTGATTGGAGCGGGGAGTATCAGGCCGCAGGGACCATTATCAGCTACGAGAGGATAGACAACAAAGAACGAGTGGAGATACTAGGTCCCATCAGCGAACCACTGCACATCTAAGTAAATAGGGGCTTCACTGGAATATCTTTTATGGGATTGTGTTTCAAAATAATCATAATAATCGGAAGGGATTTTCTGATATATTATATCAACAGAAAATGACATAGATTATTAACAAGCAACGATAATAGCAATACTAAACAAAACAAACAAACTCTCACTTTTTGAAATTTGTTAAGTAGTTTTGAAATGTGCATTTACGAGACAAAAAAAAAGAAAAGGTTTCTAGAACCATTTTTGAATAGGCAAATATACCATGGATTTGACATACCCCATCAGTAATATATGTACCCGCCTGACAGGTTGAAAAGAAATATCTCTGTCGGTTAAACTGGTTTTGGAGTATCAAAAAAAAAAAATTATACTTGTATGATTTATTGGGGTAGATGTGCTGATCAACTGTTTTATAGTTTGCTTTGTCATTGAGTTTTAAAACAATAACATATTTTTTGTCAGGTATTGATTTCAATAATATATACCCATTGTCCCATTAAATTGTTAAACACATCATGTACGTCGTATCAGAAAATATGTGATAATATTTTCCCTCTCCCCTTTTCCAGCTCATATTTCAACGAGCTCAGAACCCTGGCATAACATACAAGTATACCATGCCGAGAGAAGGGAACCAGACTGCTGTCATGCCGCAGTTCTTCTCCTGGGTCTTTACCGATTGGTCCCCGTGTTCTGCATCCTGTGGCATTGGTTAGTTGTCCTTATCCCTTGTAGCTATGTTCTGTGAAAGCTTTATAGTGCTACCGAACCGGCAAATTAGGCAGATTCAAAAACAACGAAACGAGGAGAGATTATCAGAATTCTCGCCATTTCTTGAGACAAAAAAATGAAAAGAATCTTGCCAATGCAGTTGATTATTTTGTGGGAAAAGGACAGCCAAAAAGTATTCATCAAGTCCTTGACTCGAGCTTCTCTAAAGAGAAGGCAAAGGAACATGATCAGTTTTTCAGTTGGTCTCGAGGAACATCTTAGGAAGTCAAAGTTATTAATTTAAGACAGGTATCACGCGTTTTGGTCCTTAGTACTGGTTGATTTCACGACGTTCTGGCATTGTTATCTCTTCTTCATTATCCTCATAATTTGATCTGATGAGAAATTTATTTCGTCTTCATTTCGTCTTCTCGATGGCATTCTTCCATAAAGGGTTTTTATCATATATATATGTCCTGTGGTTCGTACAGACTTGGACCCTGTTTCATAAAACTTCTTATATGTAACAAATGTTAAACCTCAATGACGAATTTGCTCTCAGCCAATCAAATACAATGATTTCAGTAACTTACAATGTTTATTGTTCTCGTTTCTAAGTTTTAAGAAAACAGGGCCCCGGTTATTCACATTTTGGACTGACCATTGAAGTCACCATTAAAGCAGTAGCGACTAAGGGCCGAAATCTGGTTATCTGGTTATTGTATAGGCAAACCAAAAACCCGATCAGTAGACTAACTTGGTTTTAAATACATTGATTCACGTCGTACGATGGTCCAAACCTAACTCTTTAATTTATTGAAAAACAATTATGCATTATTGTTGCATGTTTTTTTAAAATTTTGAATGAATTTTTGTGTTTTTTATTGCGATATCAGGTTATCAGCGTTCGAGTGTGATCTGCAAAGAGTTGATAGCCGGCTTGGTTGATGACCGATACTGTGAAGGTATGAAACCAGACGACATGCAGCAGACATGCAATGAACAACAGTGCCCTGCCACGTGAGTTTGTTTTTCACCCAGTTGGATCATTCAGCAAAATCTTTCATTTTCTCCAGCCATTGAATAAAATCTGCATTCCATTTAGCGTGAAGGCGAGGCTACGTCTATGTGAGGCCCTTTGGCCTATACAATGTTGCAGTCAGTAATATTTCTTGTTCCCACCATATTTTATCTGCGGATGACATTTTAAATAATCTCCAAACAGTATGGATGATGATAAATGTATGTCTTGTCTTCCTGGACAAAGTTTTGTTTTGGAAGATCAAGTTATGAAACTTATCAATTGATTCCTTCTGTTAGTACTCAAAAAGCCTCTGATGATTTGTGTAACATACATAAATTTCAAAATTGCACTGAAGTTATAAAAAGACATGTCAGGTTCGCACAGAATAGTTCTTGACCAATTCGTGTTGCTACAGATGGTGGGAAGGGCCTTGGCAACACTGCACAGGAAGCTGTGGAGAGGAGGGGCACAGACAGCGATGCGTCTTCTGCATACGTGGTTCCACCAACGGCGAACAGACTGTCCTCGATGACGTCGACTGCCTTAGTCAGGACCAAGAGAAACCCGTCACTAAGACCACATGTGCGGTTGACCTGCACTGTGAATCCAATGACAACTGGCAGACAGGAGAATGGTCGCAGGTTAGTGCGTGAAGATGATCGCGAAACATAATTGCACGGTCAGGTTCATATTTCTATGTCATTATATTGGAGGAATAATACTGTTAATTCAGTTTTATCTAATGTGAATTTACGAGTCGTAGGAAAGCAGTCCACCTCTCGACAGCTCTTGCATATTGCTCTTGAATATAGGCAAAGTGACATAGACGGGGAGGACCAACACAGGAAATACAATTGGAAACGAAGCCATTTTTTGTCTACTGCAAATTGCTCGAATAAAATGTATAAGATTATGAAGTAGATTCGATATTTTTTTTAAAGGTTTTGTGATTTCCACCACTACCCCTACTGAATGTTTATAATATACATACCATACCATACATAAGAATGATTTATTCCTATATATTTCCCTAAAAGTGTTCCGTTTCGTGTGGCGGTGGGTGGCATAGCCGGTCTGTAATCTGCACGAACGTCATCAAACCTTGCGATGTTGCAGGAAAGCCCAGCGACAGGAGACCATGCTTCTAGGAGACAGGACTTCTACAACGCTGTGCCAGAGGCTCCTGAAAGCCGCTCCTACGCAGACGAATCTTCACTAGACCAATCATCAGCGAGCGTGTCCGCTAGCAGTGACTACCCGGCGAATTTTGGCGAGTGGGAGAAGAAGATTGCCATCCAGAAACACGAATCGGCGGCTAATACTACCACAAAGCTGCACCCACCTTTGCCACCTGAAGAAGCGCCTCACAAACCTAACTACGAATTGAACATCACTACCCATGATATTGATGTCATAGAAAAAGAGCGCAAGGATTCTACAATAAACCAACTTCCGGTTGTGCCAGATTCTCCATATGTAAATTTTATCTTATTCCCATCTGCCCTGAACGACAAGCATCCATCGGCTTCAGATACTGCTACTCGTCTGCAACATCAGTCTCAGGAGCCTTCGTTTGGATGGTCAAAACAACCGTGGCAGCCGGTAGGTCATGACCTTAATAGCTTTTTTATTTGTAAGTCTAAGCAATTTGACAGGGGTTTCATGAACATAGACAAATTATAGTTATGCCGCAGAGCATGAAACTAGTATTTAAAGAGAAGGTTGAGTTCTGGGAAAAGGTGAAAATAATTTGTGAGCGTTATAATTGTATTATGCAAGTGTGGGAGAACATCAGATAAAAAAATGTTTTCTGAAAAGCATGGCTCTTCAAATGTCTTATATTCTAAATATGGCATGTAACGTCATACAAATCGGGACGGATTTTTATGCCATATGTTCGTGTGGTCCCATATACATCTGTATGTGTCCAGTGCTTGTAACTTCACCAAGACTGGGCCAAATTTCTTATCATTTTGATGACTCCAGAATCTTGCAGCACACACCAATACTTACATGCTAGAGATCAACCTTTTCTGATCGATTCCACAACGTTTCTTTCACAACGCAATCGCATGACCAGAATTCAACTTTAAGCCTATTTTTTTGAGTAAAACGTGGATAATATTTGTGTAGGAAAGAGGAAGTATATATGACGTGACTTGATACCTTAAATGTCGCCAATGTATATGTGGATACATCTAAAACATTGAATAATAAATCTTATGTACTGCATAAATTATAAATCATATTTTGGGAAGGGTGAAATGAGTGACCTATTTCTTACCTTTGCAACAACTTTGTTGGTCCTATGTCAAGCCTTTCACCAACTTGAAAGTTAATACACAGTGTGATATCTAAATGGGGGGGGGGGGGAGGGGATATGTTTCTCACTCCCACATTCCTCTGATGCCCACCCATCATGTCATTATCATCTCAATTTCTTTCACAGTGCTCTGTAACTTGTGGTGATGGTATCCAACAACGAATAGTGGAGTGTGTTGATAGAATCACCGGCCAGAGGACACCAGGATGCTCCCAAGAAAATCAACCCGTTTCATTGCAGTCTTGTAACTTGGGCAATTGTCCTCAAGGTATTATTGACAATGCATATTGCTGTCATAATCATATATTAATTGCTCTTGTTGCTTAATAACAAGCATTTATGCTTTCTTAGCAGTCAGGTAAAATAACCTCCACTACCACTACCACTATCACTACTCTAATCATTGGTAATAAAATTGTAAGCAAAATAAGAGAAGACGGAGAAACGCCGTTCTCATTGATGGCACACTCTTCAACCATCGTCAGTGACCTTCATTCAACCATTCACCAACAATCTAGCTGACGTTGCAGCTTTCTTCTCTGCTGCTCCCCAACTCTGGAAAAGGCTCCCACCTCAACTGACATAATCACCAACTTTAGAACAATTCACAGAGTTTGAAGCCGTATCTATTCTGAAACCATTGCCCCGTTACACAAAACTTACCATCGATGGTAATTTTGCCATTAATGGTAACTACCATGGAAACCTTGATTTTGACTGGCTGTTGAGTCCCGTTACCATGGTAGTTGCCATTGATGGCAAAGTTACCATGAATGGTAAGTTTTATGCAACGGGGCCTATATGCATTCATTGAACTCACACTGTCACTGCTTGGCAGTTTTTTTTAATATATTTTTATTAGAACGCTGACCCAGGGATGGCATATCTTGACGCCTTGTTTCCAGTGATAAAAAAGCGAAATAATAAATCCCATCTATTACTCTTGCTATTAATTAAATGTTTTGTGCATAAGGGTTTGTGGATAGTACAATTTTAATATAAATATTTTTATTTTCTGTTAACAGTTTGCAGGAATACTCTCAGCACCACCATGTGTTTGATGATCGTCCAATCAGGAAGCTGCTCTCAAACACACTTTCGTGAAAGATGCTGCAGAACCTGCGCCGAAGTCAGATAGCGTTTCCTTTTGCGCATGTAATCTGTTGAACTTTGGACAGTACTGAATGCTATATGTCTCCTACCGCTCAACCTAGTTAGATAAAAGCGTCAATATGAAAATGGCGGCTGAGAAATTTGACTCAACAGATCCAAGACCTTTTGTAAAACATTATTTTCAGTTGTAAATTATTTTTATGTTTAATCCTTACCCGTTCAAACCTTTGATTTGTTTATATATACTGTTCTTGAGAATTGTTTTTTTTTAAATATATTATACTGTTGTTGAGAATTACGTATTTAATTTGAACTACAATGCCGCTGTACTGATTTCTTGTGTCAAGTGACAGAGTTTTCCGCGAGATAATAATATACCCCCACCCTCATAAAGCCCACACAAATCACATGCACATACACAAGCACATATATACTTTTTTTTCAATAGTTTTTTTTTTGTATTGATTCCAAACAATTGCAAATTAATTTTTAGAAATAAAGTACAGTTGTTTTTCCTTGACATGAATTCAAAACATTTACATTACATAAATTGTACAATTGATGAAAAAACTAAAATGAAATCAGTTGTAACATAAAACAAATAACCCCATCCAACCAAACACACTACTACCCCTCTCCCCATCATGCGACACACACATCACCCGACCACACTTCCACCACACACTGTTCCTAGCCCCCTCAGAATCCCCAAATTGGAGCGACAGACAAACAGAAACAATCTATTTAAAACATTTAAAACAAAATCATTTAAACGAGGCTACAATAGCCACAATAGTCCAGAGTAAAAACTTCATGAAAAGTTTACTTGTTCCTACTTCTGTAAATGTAAGGCCAATTTACCTGCCCTCCCTGCGATATTCTTTTCTTCTTCCCTAAATTCTAACAGTTGTTTTTGAAACTCCCCCAAAGACAATATTACGGACTTTCCTCTGCATCTATATATCCAATATTTCAATGCAAAAATAATTGTATTAAACATTTTTAATCGTGGGGAGTTACCGGCAACCCTAAATGAATGTCTATCCAGTCGATAGACCTTAATTCCCTTAGCTCAAAATTAGCTATTACATTTTGCCGTAATATTTGAACATGTACACACTCCCAAAACAAGTGTAAATATGTTTCTATCTTTTGCTTACAAAATGAGCACAAGTTATCTACAACAAAGCCGAATCTGAATAAACGTACTCTAGTATATATTGCTCCATGAAGCAGTTTATACCGGATTTCTCTTAGTCTGTTAACAAGAGTAACTTTCCTAGGCCTACTAAATATCTCTTTACATACCTTATTTGAAAAATCTGAAAATTCCCGTCCATCATGAATCTTCAAGACAAATAAATTTTGTAACTTCTCTATAAAATATTCATAAACCTTCCTCGATAATACATCTCTGAGGAGCTTCACAGTACTGTTAAACTGCATTAAAATATCATACTCTTTTACATCAACTAAACTCCAGTTATCCTTTTTTCCGCTTCTCAAAATAGCTTCCCCAATATTCCATACTCTCTCTCTCTAAGTGCCATATCGATTGACTTTGGCGATCATGCTGTTCCACAACCCTCGGTTCCTAGCCTTCTGTATTAGTACCACTCCCAGTTCTTTCACTCCTCTTTCTTCCAACAATTTCTGCAGACTGTCCATCCAAAGAATCCTCCTTCTTCCCCTACTCCTTCTTCCCACAATTTTCCCTGTCAAGGCAAGATCCTCTAGGCCTTCTTTACGTGTAATGTGACCCATGAACTTCAACTGCCTAATCAACATCTCACGTATCATTTTCCTTTGCACTCCAGCTCGTGTAAGAACTTTCTCATTACTAACTCTGTCAGTCCAGGGGATTTTCATCATTCTTCTTAAGAACCACATTTTGCAACTTTCCAAACGCTTTTTAGTATCAGAGGCTAAAGTCCACGTTTCACTACCATACATAATTACTGGGTATATGTAACAATTCAATACTCTTATTCTGGTCTTCATACTCATTGTTCGATTTGTCAGAATTTTGCCTAGCTTTGAAAATGCAGATTTAGCGAGAACTATCCTTCTCTTGATCTCTGTCTCACATCTGGCATCCTCGGTGATCATGCTGCCGAGGTAGTTAAATGAGGAGACTTGTTAAATAATCTTTTCTTTCAGTTTCAAGTTACATTTTGGACTGCTCTTCTTAGAGACCACCAGGCACTTTGTCTTGGTATAGTTGATCTCTAGTCCCATTCTCTCACTTTCTTTTACAACTACATTCAGGAGTCTCTGGAGATCTTTCTCTGATTCAGAAAATAAATGTATTCCATACATCAACAATTTTGTTTCCTTTTAACCCCAAATTTTGAAAATGAGATATTGCCCGCATGCCATTTTCAGCAAAAATATCTTGAATTAAAATGATATTGCGTGTAAACAACTCCTCATCAAAAATCAATTTCTTTTTCAATAAGAAATCTTTATTGTTAAAAATAATTGGATTAATTTTTACTTCAAAATTCCTACAACCTTCTAACTCTTCCCATGCTTTGATCATATCTAAATAGAACTTAGGTACTTTGAAACTGAATAACTTGGAATCATAGTTACACCAAAAAATAAATCTACCCCCTACCATCTTGAAGCAGAAATCAAAGTATAGCTTCCACCTCATAGATTTTTCACCGTACAATAGTCTTTTCACCCACATACACGCACGCCGCAGCCTCCCACACACACGCACCCACACGCTCCCTCACACAGAGACAAATATGTTTGGATGATAGAAAATCCATACTAATTTACTGTATGATATTGTATGGTCGCATGTTGTTCGTATTGTTTCAGGAGGCATTTGATTGGTATTTATAGACCTTTGCTTCTTTAGATTTTGCCTCCCCAGTGATTCTTGAGTATAAAGTACACGTGAAGATAAGTTATATATGATTGGATTAAAAGTTGTCTACTGTGTCAAAAACCTTAAACTTTATGTTTGTTATTTTGTATAAACAAAATAAATCGTCTATGCTGTTCTTATTGAATGAAAAAAATTGGGTTATGTTAATCCATGAAGACGTTAACCGAACCATTAGGAACGTCATGATCATAAAATAGAATTAATTTGTCACACCCACACTAACACGCACATCCACCCTCTTACATGTCCATAATTACAGTTATATAAATGTAATTGTATATCTTACATAACTTCATTGTTTAGTCTTTCCAACTTTTTAATTGCTGGTGTAAATAACGCATTCTTAGATTACATCATTTTAGATTTAAAGGGCAACCCAATCTTTGTAATAAGTTTATTTGTATGAAATCAGGGAAATAAGAGAAACAAATGAGCGAAAATTTGAGGTAAATCGGACGAATAATAAGACATTTATTAATGTTTGAAATATAAGATCACTAAATCTTAGCGAATCCCAAACTGGCAATTTAATCAGTGGGTTGTGACATAGCCATGGATAAATCCCCAGCTTGTCACGTGCACAACTATTATTCATTTTTGTTTTCTCTTGTGCCCTCTCTCTTGGGGAACCAGGCCTACTCAAAATATATCATTTACACTGTTGGTCATAATGGTGGAATAATTATTTTTACCCCAATTGATGGAATGATTTTGACAATGATTTTATTCCTAATAGATCTAGATAATAGTATACATTCTCAGATTTCATTGAATGAAAATTGGGGAATGTTTATTTGCGTGACTGCTAAAGCATGTGTGTGCTACTATTCTAATCAACTAGGGGACCTACGTCCTTAAGTCATAACTGACAGTAATGGGGATTAATGCCTCATAAAAGGGCACTAATATAGCACATCGACACGGTTTTTATCGTGGGGGCTCACAGTAACGAAGCAATTGCTTAGCCAATGAATCATGACTGTACGCAGCGGGCGCTAGGGTACGTCGACGCCCCTACAAAAACAAAAAAAATCAAAGAAAATGCAATGAATTTGCAATAATTAATTGCATTTTGCCTCAACCCCCAACATAAAAAAAATCCTCTATGTGGGCCTGCTTCGAACCATAATGCATGGCCCTACAGAGGATTTTTTCTGTTGGGGATTGGGGAAAATGCAATGAATCATTGATAATTTATTGTATTTTCTTTGTTTATTTTTTTGTGTGGGGGCGTCGACGTACCCTAGCGCCCGCTGCGTGCAGCCATGATTCATTAGCTAAGCAATGGCCTCGTTACTGTGAGCCCTCAGGATAAAAACCGTGCCGATGTGCTATATTAGTGCCCTTTATGAGGCATTAATCCCCATTACTGTAAGTTATGACTTAAGGACGTAGGTCCCCTAGTTGATTAGCATAGTAGCACACACATGCTTTAGAAGTCACGCAAAACAAACACTCCCCAATTGTCATTCAATAAAATATGAGAATTTATACTAGTATCTAGATCTATTAGGAATAAATCACTGTCAAAATCATTCAATAAATTGGGGTAAAAATAATTATTCCACCATTATGACCAACAGTGCATATCACATCGTTAAAGGTCCTCTGAAAAGAAAAGATCCTCGTTATTCATACATTTTGAAGAAAGATAATTGCATTTTAGTCATTTTGTGTATTGAAATAAATAAGAAAGTTGTCCGGCAATTCGTGACCTGCCAGTTTCACAAATAAGGTATCAAATATGCTCATCTGACCGTAATGTATTGCCCAAAACCCCTGAGCTTCAGGGGGCTTCGCCCCCTAGACCCCACGTCAATTCGTGACCTGCCAGTGTCACAAAAAGGTATCAAAATATGCTCATCTGACCGTTATTTATTGCCTAAAAGCCCTGAGCTTCAGGGGGCTCCGTCCCCTGGACCCCACGCCAATGCGTGACCTGGCAGTGTCACAAATAAGGTATAAAATATGCTCATCTGACGATAATTTAATGTATAAACCCCTGAGCTTCTGGGGGCTCCGCCTCCTGGACCTAACACCAATTTGTTTTCTGCCAGTGTCACAAATAAGGTATCAAAATATGCTCATCTGACCGTAATGTATTGCCGGAAACCCCTGAGCTTCCGGGGGCTCCACCTCTAGACCCAACGTCAATTCATGACCTGCAAGTTTCACAAATAAGGTATCAAAATATGCTATCTGACGTTAATTTAATGTATAAAACTCCTGAGCTTCTGGGGGCTCCGCCCCTGGACCCCAAACCAATTTGTGTCCTGCCAGTGTCACAAATAAGGTATTAAAATATGTTCATCTGACAGTAATTAAATGCCTATACCCCCTGAGATTTTTGGGGCTCCACCCCTTGATCCCCGCTGAAAAACGTTCAGCGGGGCCTGCATGTAAGAGTGGGGTGATGGGGATTTGTTTTTTGTCTACCCCCCCCCCCCTCCCGCCCCAAACTTTTTTGCCACAGCCGGTGTCACCATTACGTACCAATATTTGGCTCGCATAATTTCAAATTTGGGCCCCCCTAAGGAATCCTGGATCCGCGCCTGACCTGAACAATATAATCTTGCAAGCCGGACATTAGGGACATTCCAATTATATATCTAACACTGTTATAGAATTTAATGAACTCCAGATTTGCTTTATTAAATTGGGCAGTAATACTTGTTCAAAAGCGATGATTATCAAGCTCTACATGTTGACCATTTGATTACTGATTCATACTGATACTCTTTATCACTTCCATATTATTTTCTTCTTCATTGCAGGGGCGTATAGATAACGGGGAGATGGGGGAGGGGGGGGTAGTATGCACTCAATACATTCAGGTTGGGATAGGGTTTACAATCACCCCCCCCCCCCCCTCCAGGTGCCGATAGAAGTAGAGCGAAAGTATAGGGCAATTACCATACAATGCTAGTTATAAGAGCAATAATAGTGGTAGAGGTAATAGTTATAAAAACAACAATAACAATGACGATAAAGTTTGTGTAGCCCCTCTTTGGTGCTATTAGAATATTGTAGTAAAAGGGGATTAACCCCTTTTAATAAAGTATCGTATGAATAGTTGTACATACAGCATTAATGGGAGTGAGTTTGTTGTAACAAATGGTTTGCATTACCAGATAGTACTGTGAGTGAGTCATGGTCATTACACAGAAACAACTATGACCGGCTTGCCAATGGTCTAAACTTTGAAATGTTCCATATCAATTTGCCCTATAGAGGTAGAAAGTTTTTAAGATAAAAAGTATGTTTCATATTTTTAGGTTCTTTGTTTATTCTAGTTTTAGTATCTGAGGGGGGAAACAAAATCTGTTGGGGAAAATATCGTCCTCGCGGGCCTTCGGTCAAGTGGTTAGACCGTGAAAAGGTTGTGTAATTAAATTTCCTCAAGGTTCAATTATTTAACATATAAACACACATACCAAAACACAAACATCCACTGCCACACCCACACACGTACATGCGCCTATCCAAAACATATACACACGTACATATATGGCCACTCCCACATCCACACACACAGTTCGGCGTGGACAATAGCAGTGCTATAATTGGCACTGTTTTTTGTTAACTATGACCGAATAGCTAAATGGCCCTTTGAGAGCCTGAAACTTTTCAAAGATAAAGAATTAGAAATCAATTACAAATTTTTCTTGTAGCATGGACCTAGATTGACCTCCCATAGCTTAATGAAAAATTTTCAACATTGCTTTATGTGCATGAGGTATCCCTAAACAGCCAATTGTTTACGGAATTTTGTAACAAAATTGACATACCTTTTTGGTTGGAGCCGAAAAAAAAATATACCCACAAACAATATGTTTATTTTCTATTGATGATTAATGAGCATGGGTGGATCTTAAAGAAAGTTAACAGTAATCTGAATTAAGTCCTGTATTTTGATGGAACAGTGTAATTGAAAATGGTGTTTCGGACGTTACATTTTCCGTAAACAATATAGACCCTCATTTAACCCACTAGAACAATAAATTAATGAGATTGATTATGGTTTGAATAAGCTTATTAGTTACTCCAAGTCATTAAATTAAAAGAAAATATAATTTAATTGTAGTAGCGCTTATATTAGAAATATACTCAAAATTTGAAAAAGTTGTCTCATTTTCCGTAAACAATTTGAAGTAGCAGAAAATATATGAACTGCAGGACCTATCTTTCGTAACATTTTTTAAACATTTCATGGCGGCCACCCACCAAAAAAAGAAATTTGCAATACATCATTACAATACTATTTTATGGTTAAAACCAATTTTCCGTTAACAGTTGTAACGTCCGAAACAAATGAAACGTCCGAAACAAAAAATACCAAATAAATGATGATAATCCATATTTGAGGGTATCTGGAGTGAATAAATCATTATGAAATAAGTTATTATAAGTCTTAACACAAGTCAAAACACAAATCAGGTCTTTCAAATCCCATAATTTTGTGTAAGCTCAAGAAGGGTGTTTCGGACGTTACATTATTTGATTGTTAACACATAGCTTACAAATTTCAACTAATTTTCGATCATATTTGCAAGTTACGATTTCACAATGCACACTACTGTTAAAAACACTATTTTGATAATTTTATTTAGATCTAAATATAAAAATATGAAGAAATATTATGCAAAAAATCTAATTTTCCGTAAAATATCTGAATTTTCTGCAAAATTGACTTATAAAACATAAAATATTGAAGCCACACATTGTGATGCAAGGCATGGCTGGCTGCTTTAGTATATCCTTAATTGTAATTTATCAGAACAAATCTCAATAAAAGTGACTCATAACAAATATTCAGCCATTTTAACTGCACTTTCTGGGATGCTGTTGGCACGTTTCGGATGTTACATTAAACTGTTAACAGACATTTTCATACTTTAACTAGTTCAAATGAGGGGCAAAGATAGATGTGAGTATAGCAAATCTCAAATTTTAAACCTCTTCTCTTGCTATTTACATTGCTGTGTGTTTTCAAATGTATGCATACATACAAAATGTATAAGCTAGTGTAAAATATATGGGCTGTCCGTTTAGTTTATTTCCCCTCTACGAAATGTCAAAGTTGGGGGTGCGGCGCTGCGGCCTTATCGCCGACGAATACGGTACACGTTTAACCTACACTGTATATTGTTTGTCACCTGTGATATCGGCACAGCAAGAGTTAAGATATATCAAACAATCAACCAACCAACCAATCAATCCATCCATTCATCAATCGGTCATCAAGTAAATAAATACATAAATAAATACTTATTTAAGAGCATTAAAAAATGCTGTTGTTTGAAACAGCCTCCTAATACAAATAGTGGTAAAGGATGATTGTTACTACAGTAGTATAGGGATTTATTTTGAACTTCTGAAACTCCCCTTTATATCCATGATTCATCCCTTTCATATTAATAGGTCATCCCTTATTCACATTCACCTTTTTCATCCACCATTCTTTCTTCTATCTCTCTCTCTCTCTCTCTCTCTCTCATTGGTTTCCATATTCACCTGATGCAGTCAAGCTTAAAATATACTTTACATACACTATGAATATTCAATATATACCCTTTGTTTATGTTAGAATATTCAAGAATTCTTTGTGATGTTGATTTATACTTGTATGGGACTATATGAATATTTATTGGTTTCTTCTACTTTGCATAGAATGTATGTGGAATGCTACATAGAATGCTGTAATGCTTTTACACATTAAAACCTGGTCAGTTAGTCAGTAGTTATCAATCCTACATGTCTGCTGGGCTGCCTCTGTGTTAAGAGTGCTAGGAATTATCTGTTAGAACCGCAACCCTACAGTAGTATTATAACCTAAAACATACACAATTTTAAAATACATCTGAAATATCTAAAGTGTCATGACTAGGGGTACTTTTTATAGTTTTATTTTTAAAAAGGTTTTTCAATGTGTTGCTTACATACATGTATGTGTTAGTGATATTATTGAATGACACACTATATAGTTGAAGGCAAAGAACATTAGCAAGCTGATTAAACATCTATATTGTAGAGTTTGTAGAAATTGATGATCTCATTGAAATGTTAACATTGTGTAACATCCGAAACAAACCATAGCATACATTTCACACTGTTGTTCATAACATGCAATAAAGAGTATGTTTCTAAGTTAATTTTCTAAGGAGTTTTGATGACTACAATTGCTATTAGCTTCATATTTCACTCTGTTAGATCACATAAGCATTTTAAACTACCGGTACACGTTCTTAAAATGAATAATATACCTTACATAAATTGAGTGGTCGATGAAGACAAACTTGGTATACATGTATTTGCTCATGCGCCACCTGCTTCTAGCTCATCGTCTGTGAATTGACACAACGGGAGTCGGGCAAATTTTAGGCTTATCTCGATGTGATCACAACGACTACGAACTGGACACAAATGCCGAAGCCGGCCACCAGACTGCAGTATCTGGTGAGAATATAATTCAAGAAGATATATGTGACTGCAATGAAAACAACAAATACCTATGAATTTGATCAATCACGTTACTTCAACCTATTTAATTTCACTTTTTTGACGAATTTAAGGAGTTTTCTGCACAGCTGAGGTTCGAACAGCTGTGCAGACTAACTATGACGTAACAAAGAAAACTTGTCGCGCACATATCACTGCGTATCACTGCGCATCACTGCGCATGCATTTAAACATTGGCACCGCGTCGTGTGACAATCTAAAGCCCTTGCAAGAGGAGACCCAACGTGGATTCGACGACGAGCATAAAAATGACGTCACTCGTAGTCGAGGTCGTTCGGTGTCAAAATCTAAAGCTCGCTATTTTAGGGGGGCGGTAGTGAGCGCGCGAAGCGTGCGAATCACTTTACAGAGCGCGCTCCCTAGGGGGGTGGGTGCAGGGAGGGGGGAGTTTCCCGTTTCCCCCCTCCTGCGCGAAAGCTTTGACGTTTCATTAGATTACTAGAGGACGAAGGCGATTCGTTGTACCGTTCTCGACTCCCCCTGCCCTACTTGTAGCTACTTTGTCTACTTGCTCACTCTATATAGAAAATTTCCCAATCGGTGCCTATTGGTCCCCAATGATCCTCTTTTTCTTATTTTAGTTGAGAGCTGAGTTAATGAGATAGCCACCTGTCAGTGACCTCGCGGTGTGGTCTAATCCCTTCTGGCCCAGTAATAACGACGGTCTTTAATCCCCGTCTAAATTCAGTTTCTATTGACGTTTCATTAAATTATTAGAAGACGATTCGTTGTACCGTTCTCGACTCTTAATCCTTGTTTGAATCAAGTCCCCCCCCCCCCCCCCCCCCCCTGCGTACGCGCCTGGTCATATGAATTAAAAAAAAATCAGCAAAGTTAATTGTTCGTATTAGTAGGAGACCAACCTGTAGGTCCCGTGACCAATCTCTGGGAACAAAGGTTTGAAAGTGTTTTTGTGTTTTTATGTCAGAAAACATATTATTAGACACTAAAATCATTAGAATCGGAAGATGTAAACTGTGTTGGTGAATTTCTAAAGTGCATTGAACTTGTTTGACCATAGCGCCCTCATTTAAGGTCGGAGGTATAACAATCTATACATTTTTGGAATCCTTATGACCAGACAAATAACTTAATATGCAATACACCAGTTTACAGTTGTATCAGTGCGCATGCGCAGACAGTTGACCTCGGGTCATTGGCCCCAAAATTGGGGCCAATAACCTCTGACCTCTGGTATTTATGCGTAAATTAAAATTGCGCCCATGCAAATGATGATGTGCGCGCACAACGCAGCGCGCAGGCAGTGATGTCATCATTATTTGCATGGGCGCAATCTTAATTTACGCATAAATACATGACTCCTAGGTCATTAGCTTTGTTTAAAATGGCGCACACAACTGTAAACTGGTGTATTTGATAAGGTTAACTGTGTTGGTGAATTTGACCACCAGTCAAAAGTGTGTTGACCTTTCAACGTTTTTGACCATAGCGCCCTCATTTAAGGTCGGAGGTATAGCAAACTATACATTTTTGGAATCCTCATGACCAGCCGAGTAATTTGATATGCATATTGACACGATTGGAACTATTTGAATTTCTATCCCTGTGTGACCTTTGTTGACCCCTCACGAAAATGCCTGGGATTTCTAAGGGGGCAGCCCAAGTCAAAATTGTTCGGTATTCATCAGGGAACACAAAAACACTTTCAAACCTTTGTTCCCAGAGATTGGTCACGGGAACTACAGGCTGGTCTCCTACTATATTGATCTTTTTTTGAATAATGAAAATGTTATCAATATTTACTTTCGAGCAGTTCCCCCATGCTAATATACCATCATTTAGATAGGGTGATAATAATGTAGCATATAAGGTGTGTAATACATGAGAAGGAAAATAACATTTCATTTTATATATAATACCTGTATTTCTTGACAGAATTTTACACAAATAATCAATATGTACATTCCATGATAAACAGTATATCTTTTCAAAATGAACGAATTTTTGTTCACTTTTCCTCAAAATTTCATCAAACTGATTCCTTGATTTTTCTTTTACATCTCCACACACTATATGTACCACCCACATATCTGACTTCTAAAGAAGACGAGTTCACTGTGGTCGCTTTCGCTTTCCGGTTCCCAGAGCCAGCCTAGTTCGAGTTAACGAAGATAAATTTATCCTCATTTAGCTGTTAAATGAAGATAAATTTATCCTCATTGAAATGTGTTAATAAAGATAAATTCATCCTCATTAAACTGCGTTAACGAAGATAAATTTATCTTCATTTAACAGCTAAATAAGGATAAATTTATCCTCATTTAACAGCAAATGAGGATAAATTTATCTTCATTTAACAGCTAAATGAGGATAAATTTATCTTCATTTAACAGCTAAATAAGGATAAATTTATCCTCATTTAACAGCTAAAGGAGGATAAATTTATCTTCATTTAACAACTAAATAAGGATAAATTTATCCTCATTTAACAGCTAAATAAGGATAAATTTATCCTCATTTAACAGCTAAATGAGGATAAATTTATCTTCATTTAACAGCTAAATAAGGATAAATTTATCCCCATTTAACAGCTAAATAAGGATAAATTTATCCTCATTTAACAGCTAAATGAGGATAAATTTATCTTCATTTAACAGCTAAATGAGGATAAATTTATCTTCATCTAACAGCTAGATGAAGATAAATTTATCTTCATTTAACAGCTAAATGAGGATAAATTTATCTTCAGTTTAACAGCTAGAGGAAGATAAATTTATCTTCATTTAACAGCTAAATGAGGATGAATTTATCTTCATTTAACAGCTAGAGGAAGATAAATTTATCTTCATTTAACAGCTAGATGAGGATAAATTTATCTTCATTTAACAGCTAGAGGAAGATAAATTTATCTTCATTTAACAGCTAAATGAGGATAAATTTATCCTCATTCAACAGCTAAATGAGGATAAATTTATCTTCATTTAACAGCTAAATGAGGATAAATTTATCCTCATTTAACAGCTAAATGAGGATAAATTTATCTTCATTTAACAGCTAAATGAAGATAAATTTATCTTCGTTAACACAGCTAAATGAGGATAAATTTATCTTCATTTAACAGCTAAATGAGGATAAATTTATCTTCACTTAACAGCTAAATGAAGATAAATTTATCCTCATTAAAGCTGCGTTAACGAAGATAAATTTATCCTCATTAAACTGTTAAATGAAGATAAATTTATCCTCATTTAGCTGTAAAATGAAGAAAAATTTATCCTCATTAAACTGTGTTAACGAAGATACCGGACAGCGAAAGCGACCACAGTGAACTCGTCTTCTTCTTCTTCGTCCTAGCCATCTCGACAAAGTCAATGAAATCAAATTCAAAACGCTTTATAAAAGAAAAACGTAACAGATTGTGGACAATTACAACCGCGAGTGACGACTTTGAATCGAAGAGTGATTTGAATTTGGCGCGTGTATTATGCTTGCCCAGTGGCCGATCAGTACAGAGCTCGATCTGTTTACATACAATGGCCGCGCGCGGCTATTGTTCCCCCTGTGGGTTAAGGTTGTAGCTAGTCTGCAGACACAGACCCTTGGCAGCCTTTATGAGTAAAAACAATGTCTAAATTTCAAACATGAGAGTACTGAGTTATGTCATGTAGCTGCTTCTGACACAGTAAAATACTGGAAAAGAAACATAACACATTAAGCAGAATCCGATTCTCCTGATTATTTCATGTGGTTTTATTCAAGAGTAAAGTTGAGTCTGTGTTTACAGACTAGGTTTGAGATGGTGAATGGATAGAACTGATAATCCCCGTGCGACTGGCTAACGACGGTCTGGGGAGAATATGGGTGTATCATCTCCCTGGTGTATCTGTACATGGAGGTAAATGGGTGTATCGTAATCGTAAAATGCAGACCTTTTAACAATCTATCAGGCTGGTTACTTAATTTGCAAAAATTCACCTTTCAGAAAGAAAACGTGCATTTTTGCTAAAAATAGAACACAAGACACAGGATGGGGCTGCATTGGGATAAATAGGCCTATATAAAGTATAATGTTTAATAATATCAGGGAATTACCAGCTGTGTGCCCGGCCGCAAAATAAATTTATGAGCAATATTATCTTTAAAAAAAGCAAATACATGTATTTCGGAGGGAAAGTTGAAAACAAACGATATTAATTATTGTATGTGCTTGAAAACTTGACTTTTCTGACTTTCGCTGAATATCCGTGTTTAAAATTTGTAAACTTGTCAGAGTTCAGAATGGGCCTTTGGACAGCGTACGGTCTGGATATGTAATTACTTTCTTGTTCAAAATCTTATTCGATGTTTTGTGGAGTTCATTGACATGAGACACTTTCTTTAGTTACAAACCCAAGCATGATAATTATGATCGATGCCCCATAGGAAGTGCAACTAAATCGTTCGGACAACCATGCCTATATTAATAGAAAGTATAAACCAACTGCAATAATGTACGAACATGTAAAGCGGCAAATGGCACCTAACCGAAGATATAGGCCTATAGAATGCATTCAATATTATGAACTTCACATGATTGTTGATAAATATTATAATAGGCCTATATCATTCATAGTAATTTTGTTTAAACACCCATTTGGTTTCATTCCGAATCTATAGGCCCATAATAATTATGAGCCATACAAGTCCCCTTGCATTTGGCGACTGAGCATGTCATATAGCACGTACCGGTATACCGAGACACACGACTTTGCACGAGATTCCTTGCAAAATCTAATGATGGGTATAGGCCAATATAGTTTTCAAGTTTACTGTTTATACAGGATATGCCATTTTTGCCCATTTGACGCTAAATTACTACACATATTAAACAAATAATTATTAAAAAACGCCGAAATGGCCCTGTGATAGTACGGGTTTGGGGTTTGGCGGCGTCAGCAGTCCACGCCCGCCCCGGCCGTAGGCCTATACTGAATAGTGAAATTTCATTTTGTTGTATCAATGCTATCAGAATTTTAAGATTTATTTTATTCATGCAGCACTGTCACCAAAGGATGGGGGCACGAATGGCGGCCCAAGAAAGATTGACACATTTTCTATGAGCATTTGTCGTCGGGGCAGTGGCCCGGGTGGGGGGGGGGGGGGGGGGCACGGCGGGCTCGTCAATGTCCGGCCCCTGGATCCGCCAAACTTCTTCATGTAATTTCCCCCATTCCATGTGATCGCAAGCGCGGATCTACGGGGGGGGTTTAGGGGGTTTAACCCCCCCCCCTTGGGCGGCCCCCCCCCCCCCCCAAAAAAAAAAAAAAAAAAAAAAGGGAAAAAAAAGAGGAAAAAAAAGAAAAAAAGAAAGAAAAAAGAACGCACGCTGGAGAGAAACCCTTTCAAGTGCAAATATTGTGAGAAGATATTCAACTCATCTGGTAACTTAACCAAACACATGATAACTCTGGATATAACTGTGTATTTAACTGTTACTTGATTTAAAAAGACGTTATCATGCACTGCTTTTTATGGTCTCCATTGTGTTAATAGATGCCAGGAAAACATCACTTACGGGGTTCAAATAAACACCCACAAAAAAATCGGCTCGCTGCTTCGCGGCTCGTGGACGATGCTCCGCATCGTCATTATTTTGGTCAAACCCCCCTTAGCAAAAAGCTAGATCCGCCCCTGGATCGCCGCCCCCGCACCGCGCCCCTGGTTGACCTTTTTGTGAATTTGTATTCATCTATACTTCAGTGTGGGTTTATAATTAATATTTTCAGAGTTAAGGAGAGAGAGAGAGTTACTGGGTTTTGCGGATCCAGTGGTACATCCCCGTCTGTACCAAATCTGAGTACCCCCCCCCCCCCCCTCCGGGTCCCCATCACGGAACCTCATGAGCATCTCTTAGGTCAATAGGCTGTATATGATAGTGGAGGTACTATGGGAATTGAAATGGCACCCGACGGGGGCTGATCAGAGATTTCCCTACAATAATAATTATGAATAAGATCGACGCCCTGAAATTCGAAAATCACGCAAATTCCAGGGATTCCCTTCAATTTGCGCGAGCGACCGCTTCCGAAGCAGAAGTGACAATAAGCATAAACAGTAATACTCCAGCTATCAGGGTGTGTACATCCACTAACTCGACAGTAGCGGATCCTGGCCCCCCCCCCCGGAAAAAAAACGTGCAAAAACACGTTAATTTTACCTTTTTGGGAGATGCCCCCCCCCCCTGGCGCTCAAGGGGGGTGCAAATTTTAAAATTTTAGAGGGTCGCCCCAAAAAATGTGCTCACCTTCATACATCATGCATGCCCAAGTAGGAGTCGTTGGGCTGAGTTGTTCCTATAAGTCAGAGTTAGCCTGAATTATTATTTCCATTTACAGAGCCACCCCCTCCCCTCCGGCCCCCGATTATTATTATTATTGTTATTATTATTATAATCATTAGTAGGGGTCTAGTAGTAGTATTTTAATAGTAGTGGTAGTCCAAGGGGCAGCGGTCGGGGGGGGGGGGTCGTTCTCCCTAAATTTTCTTTCAGAGGCGGGGGGGGGGGGGGTCGTTCCCGCCGGAAATTTTGAAAAAGTGCACACAAGAAATGTATGAGCAAATACTAAGTCTAAACGCTGCATTCTTGGGCCCTCCAGAGACTAAAAGTGTGTTGCAGTCTTTAGTCAGTATTTGCTATACATTTCTTGTGTGCACTTTTTCAAAATTTCCGGCGGGAACGACCCCACACCCCCCTCTAAAAGAAAATTGAGGGGGAACGTGCCCCCCCCCCCCCGGACGCCGCCCCTCGGACTACGACTAATAGACCCCTACTAACGATTTTGATAATAATAATAATAATCGGGGGCTGCAGGGGAGGGGGGTGGCTCTGTAAATGGAAATAATAATTCGGGCTAACTCGGACTTACAGGGACAACTCAGCCCGACGACTCCTACTTGGGCATACAATGATGTATAAAGGTGAGCAATAAATCGTAT